>NC_064645.1:19047676-19683510 GCF_023864345.2 Schistocerca serialis cubense | reverse complement strand
ATAAGTACTAGAATAGAGACTCTTCCTACAGTCGGTGCTTTGAGCATTCCCTGTGAGACCAGTATTAGTTTCCGATACACCACTGCAGGTTCAATGTATTCCTTGCACCTTCACATTGACGATGAAACACAGAAATCGCATCGGAATTAAATACAAAAGGCGCAATGCCGCCTTAACTAAAAGAATAGAGACTCTTCTTACAGTCGGTGCTTTGAGCATTCCCTGTGAGACCAGTATTAGTTTCCGATACACCACTCCAGGTTCGATGTATTCCGTGGACATTCACATTGACGATGAAACACAGAAATCGCATCGGAATGAAATACAAAAGGCAAACTGCCGTGTAAGTACAAGAATAGTGACTCTTCTTACAGTCGGTGCTTTCAGCATTCCCTGTGAGACCAGTATTAGTTTCCGATACACCTCAGCAGGTTCAATGTATTCCTAGGACCTTCACATTGACGATGAAACACAGATATCGCATCGGAATTAAATACAAACGGCACAATGTCGCCTTAAGTACAAGAATAGACACTCTTCTTACTGTCGGTGCTTTGAGCATTCCCTGTGAGACCAGAATTAGTTTCCGATACACCACTCTAGGTTCAATGTATTCCTTGGACCTTCACAGTGACGATGAAACACAGAAATCGCATCGGAATGAAATACAAAAAGCAAACTGCCGCGTAAGTACAAGAATAGAGACTATTCTTACAGTAGGTGTTTTCAGCATTCCCTGTGAGACCATTATTAGTTTCCGATACAACTCAGCAGGTTCAATGTATTCCTAGGACCTTCACATTGACGATGAAACACAGAAATCGCATCGGAATTAAATACAAAAGGCGCAATGCCGCGTAAGTACAAGAATAGAGACTCTTCTTACAGTCGGAGCTTTGAGCATTCCCTGTGAGACCAGTATTAGTTTCCGATACACCACTGCAGGTTCAATGTATTCCTTGCACCTTCACATTGACGATGAAACACAGAAATCGCATCGGAATTAAATACAAAAGGCGCAATGCCGCCTTAAGTACAAGAATAGAGACTCTTCTTACAGTCGGTGCTTTGAGCACTCCCTGTGACACCAGTATTAGTTTCCGATACACCACTGCAGGTTCAATGTATTCCTTGGACCTTCACATTGACGATGAAACACAGAAATCGCATCGGAATTAAATACAAAAGGGACAATGCCGTCATAAGTACCAGAATAGAGACTCTTAATACAGTCGGTGCTTTGAGCATTCCCTGTGAGACCAGTATTAGTTTCCGATACACCACTGCAGGTTCAATGTATTCCTTGGACCTCCACATTGACGATGAAACACAGAAATCGCATCGTAATTAAATACAAAAGGCACAGTGCCGTCATAAGTACTAGAATAGAGACTCTTCCTACAGTCGGTGCTTTGAGCATTCCCTGTGAGACCAGTATTAGTTTCCGATACACCAATGCCGGTTCAATGTATTCCTAGGACCTTCACATTGACGATGAAACACAGAAATCGCATCGGAATTAAATACAAAAGGCGCAATGCCGCGTAAGTACAAGAATAGAGACTCTTCTTACAGTCGGTGCTTTGAGCATTCCCTGTGAGACCAGTATTAGTTTCCGATACACCACTGCAGGTTCAATGTATTCCTAGGACCTTCACATTGACGATGAAACACAGAAATCGCATCGGAATTAAATACAAAAGGCACAAATCCGTCTTAAGTACAAGAATAGAGACTCTTCTTACTGTCGGTGCTTTCAGCATTCCCTGTGAGACCAGTATTAGTTTCCGATACACCCCTGCAGGTTCAATGTATAAATTGGGCTTTCACATTGACGATGTAACACAGAAATCGCATCGGAATGAAATACAAAAGGCAAACTGCCACGGCTGTACAAGAATATAGACTCTTCTTACAGTTGGTGCTTTCAGCATTCCCTGTGAGACCAGTATTAGTTTCCGATACACCACAGCAAGTTCAATGTATTCCTAGGACCTTCACATGACGATGAAACACAGAAATCGCATCGGAAATAAATACAAAAGGCACAATGCCGCCTTAAGTACAAGAATAGAGACTCTTCTTACAGTCGGTGCTTTGAGCAATCCCTGTGAGACCAGTATTAATTTCCGATACGCCACTGCAGGCACAATGTATTCCTTGGACCTTCACATTGACGATGAAACACAGATATCGCATTGGATTTAAATTCAAAGGGCACAAAGCCGCCTTAAGTACTAGAATAGAGACCATTCTTACAGTCGGTGCTTTGAGCATTCCCTGTGAGACCAGTATTAGTTTCCGATACACCACTGCAGGTTCAATGTATTCCTTGCACCTTCACATTGACGATGAAACACAGAAATCGCATCGGAATTAAATACAAAAGGCGCAATGCCGCCTTAAGAACAAGAATAGAGACTCTTCTTACAGTCGGTGCTTTGAGCATTCCCTGTGAGACCAGTATTAGTTTCCGATACACCACTGCAGGTTCAATGAATTCCTTGCACCTTCACATTGATAATGAAACACAGAAATCGCATCGCAATTAATTACAAAAGGCACAATGCCGTCATAAGTACAAGAATATAGACTCTTCTTACAGTCGGTGCTTTGAGCACTCCCTGTGACACCAGTATTAGTTTCCGATACACCACTGCAGGTTCAATGTATTCCTTGGACCTTCACATTGACGATGAAACACAGAAATCGCATCGGAATTAAATACAAAAGGCACAATGCCGTAATAAGTACTAGAATAGAGACTCTTCCTACAGTCGGTGCTTTGAGCATTCCCTGTGAGACCAGTATTAGTTTCCGATACACCACTGCAGGTTCAATGTATTCCTTGGACCTTCACATTGACGATGAAACACAGAAATCGCATCGGAATTAAATACAAAAGGCACAATGCCGTCATAAGTACAAGAATAGAGACTCTTCCTACAGTCGGTGCTTTGAGCATTCCCTGTGAGACCAGTATTAGTTTCCGATACACCACTGCAGGTTCAATGTATTCCTTGCACCTTCACATTGACGATGAAACACAGAAATCGCATCGGAATTAAATACAAAAGGCGCAATGCCGCCTTAAGTAAAAGAATAGAGACTCTTCTTACAGTCGGTGCTTTGAGCATTCCCTGTGAGACCAGTATTAGTTTCCGATACACCACTCCAGGTTCGATGTATTCCTTGGACATTCACATTGACGATGAAACACAGAAATCGCATCGGAATGAAATACAAAAGGCAAACTGCCGTGTAAGTACAAGAATAGTGACTCTTCTTACAGTCGGTGCTTTCAGCATTCCCTGTGAGACCAGTATTAGTTTCCGATACACCTCAGCAGGTTCAATGTATTCCTAGGACCTTCACATTGACGATGAAACACAGATATCGCATCGGAATTAAATACAAACGGCACAATGTCGCCTTAAGTACAAGAATAGACACTCTTCTTACAGTCGGTGCTTTGAGCATTCCCTGTGAGACCAGAATTAGTTTCCGATACACCACTCTAGGTTCAATATATTCCTTGGACCTTCACATTGACGATGAAACACAGAAATCGCATCGGAATGAAATACAAAAAGCAAACTGCCGCGTAAGTACAAGAATAGAGACTATTCTTACAGTAGGTGTTTTCAGCATTCCCTGTGAGACCATTATTAGTTTCCGATACAACTCAGCAGGTTCAATGTATTCCTAGGACCTTCACATTGACGATGAAACACAGAAATCGCATCGGAATTAAATACAAAAGGCGCAATGCCGCGTAAGTACAAGAATAGAGACTCTTCTTACAGTCGGTGCTTTGAGCATTCCCTGTGAGACCAGTATTAGTTTCCGATACACCACTGCAGGTTCAATGTATTCCTTGCACCTTCACATTGACGATGAAACACAGAAATCGCATCGGAATTAAATACAAAAGGCGCAATGCCGCCTTAAGTACAAGAATAGAGACTCTTCTTACAGTCGGTGCTTTGAGCTCTCCCTGTGACACCAGTATTAGTTTCCGATACACCACTGCAGGTTCAATGTATTCCTTGGACCTTCACATTGACGATGAAACACAGAAATCGCATCGGAATTAAATACAAAAGGGACAATGCCGTCATAAGTACCAGAATAGAGACTCTTAATACAGTCGGTGCTTTGAGCATTCCCTGTGAGACCAGTATTAGTTTCCGATACACCACTGCAGGTTCAATGTATTCCTTGGACCTCCACATTGACGATGAAACACAGAAATCGCATCGTAATTAAATACAAAAGGCACAATGCCGTCATAAGTACTAGAATAGAGACTCTTCCTACAGTCGGTGCTTTGAGCATTCCCTGTGAGACCAGTATTAGTTTCCGATACACCACTGCCGGTTCAATGTATTCCTAGGACCTTCACATTGACGATGAAACACAGAAATCGCATCGGAATTAAATACAAAAGGCGCAATGCCGCGTAAGTACAAGAATAGAGACTCTTCTTACAGTCGGTGCTTTGAGCATTCCCTGTGAGACCAGTATTAGTTTCCGATACACCACTGCAGGTTCAATGTATTCCTTGCACCTTCACATTGATGATGAAACACAGAAATCGCATCGCAATTAATTACAAAAGGCGCAATGCCGTCATAAGTACAAGAATAGAGACTCTTCTTACTGTCGGTGCTTTGAGCACTCCCTGTGACACCAGTATTAGTTTCCGATACACCACTGCAGGTTCAATGTATTCCTTGGACCTTCACATTGACGATGAAACACAGAAATCGCATCGGAATTAAATACAAAAGGCACAATGCCGTCATAAGTACTAGAATAGAGACTCTTCCTACAGTCGGTGCTTTGAGCATTCCCTGTGAGATTAGTATTAGTTTCCGATACACCACTGCAGGTTCAATGTATTCCTTGCACCTTCACATTGACGATGAAACACAGAAATCGCATCTGAATTTAATACAATAGGCGCAATGCCGCCTTAAGTACAAGAATAGAGACTCTTCTTACAGTCGGTGCTTTGAGCACTCCCTGTGACACCAGTATTAGTTTCCGATACACCACTGCAGGTTCAATGTATTCCTTGGACCTTCACATTGACGATGAAACACAGAAATCGCATCGGAATTAAATACAAAAGGCACAATGCCGTCATAAGTACTAGAATAGAGACTCTTCCTACAGTCGGTGCTTTGAGCATTCCCTGAGAGACCAGTATTAGTTTCCGATACACCACTGCAGGTTCAATGTATTCCTTGGACCTTCACATTGACGATGAAACACGGAAATCGCATCGGAATTAAATACAAAAGGGACAATGCCGTCATAAGTACGAGAATAGAGACTCTTAATACAGTCGGTGCTTTGAGCATTCCCTGTGAGACCAGTATTAGTTTCCGATACACCACTGCAGGTTCAATGTATTCCTTTCACCTTCACATTGATGATGAAACACAGAAATCGCATCGGAATTAAATACAAAAGGCGCAATGCCGCCTTAAGTACAAGAATAGAGACTCTTCTTACAGTCGGTGCTTTCAGCATTCCCTGTGAGACCAGTATTAGTGTCCGATACACCTCAGCAGGTTCAATATATTCCTAGGACCTTCACATTGACGATGAAACACAGAAATCGCATCGGAAATAAATACAAAAGGTGCGCTGCCGCGTAAGTACAAGAATAGAGACTCTTCTTACTGTCGGTGCTTTCAGCATTCCCTTTGAGACCAGTATTAGTTTCCGATACACCTCAGCAGGTTCAATGTATTCGTAGGACCTTCACATTGACGATGAAACACAGAAATCGCATCGGAATTAAATACAAAAGGCACAATGTCGCCTTAAGTACAAGAATATAGACTCTTCTTACAGTCGGTGCTTTGAGCATTCCCTGTGAGACCAGTATTAGTTTCCGATACACCACTGCAGGTTCAATGTATTCCTTGGACCTTCACATTGACGATGAAACACAGAAATCGCATCGGAATTAAATACAAATGGCACAATGCCGCATTAAGTACAAGAATAGAGACACTTCTTACAGTCGGTGCTTTGAGCATTCTCTGTGAGACCAGTATTAGTTTCTGATACACCACTGCAGGTTCAATGTATTCCTTGGACTTTCACATTGACGTTGAAACCCAGAAATCGCATCGGAATTAAATACAAAAGGCGCAATGCTGCCTTAAGTACAAGAATAGAGACTCTTCTTACAGTCGGTGTTTTGGGCATTCACTGTGAGACCAGTATTAGTTTCTGATACACCACTGCAGGTTCAATGTATTCCTTGGACCTTCACATTGACGATGAAACACAGAAATCGCATCGGAATTAATTACAAAAGGCACAATGCCGTCATAAGTACAAGAATAGAGACTCTTCTTACAGTCGGTGCTTTGAGCATTCCCTGTGAGACCAGTATTAGTTTCCGATACACCACTGCATGTTCAATGTATTCCTTGGACCTTCACATTGACGATGAAACACAGAAATCGCATCGGAATTAAATACAAAAGGGACAATGCCGTCATAAGTACCAGAATAGAGACTCTTAATACAGTCGGTGCTTTGAGCATTCCCTGTGAGACCAGTATTAGTTTCCGATACACCACTGCAGGTTCAATGTATTCCTTGCACCTTCACATTGATGATGAAACACAGAAATCGCATCGGAATTAAATACAAAAGGCGCAATACCGCCTTAAGTACAAGAATAGAGACTCTTCTTACAGTCGGTGCTTTGAGCATTCCCTGTGAGACCAGTATTAGTTTCCGATACACCACTCCAGGTTCGATGTATTCCTTGGACATTCACATTGACGATGAAACACAGAAATCGCATCGGAATGAAATACAAAAGGCAAACTGCCGTGTAAGTACAAGAATAGTGACTCTTCTTACAGTCGGTGCTTTCAGCATTCCCTGTGAGACCAGTATTAGTTTCCGATACACCTCAGCAGGTTCAATGTATTCCTAGGACCTTCACATAGACGATGAAACACAGAAATCGCATCGGAATTAAATACAAACGGCACAATGTCGCCTTAAGTACAAGAATAGACACTCTTCTTACAGTCGGTGCTTTGAGCATTCCCTGTGAGACCAGAATTAGTTTCCGATACACCACTCCAGGTTCAATGTATTCCTTGGACCTTCACATTGACGATGAAACACAGAAATCGCATCGGATTGAAATACAAAAAGCAAACTGCCGCGTAAGTACAAGAATAGAGACTATTCTTACAGTAGGTGTTTTCAGCATTCCCTGTGAGACCAGTATTAGTTTCCGATACACCTCAGCAGGTTCAATGTATTCCTAGGACCTTCACATTGACGATGAAACACAGAAATCGCATCGGAATTAAATACAAAAGGCGCAATGCCGCGTAAGTACAAGAATAGAGACTCTTCTTACTGTCGGTGATTTCAGCATTCCCTTTGAGACCAGTATTAGTTTCCGATACACCTCAGCAGGTTCAATGTATTCGTAGGACCTTCACATTGACGATGAAACACAGAAATCGCATCGGAATTAAATACAAAAGGCACAATGTCGCATTAAGTACAAGAATAGAGACTCTTCTTGCAGTCGGTGCTTTGAGCATTCCCTGCGAGACCAGAATTCGTTTCCGATACACCACTCCAGGTTCAATGTATTCCTTGGACCTTCACATTGACGATGAAACACAGAAATCGCATCGGAATGAAATACAAAAGGCAAACTGCCGCGTAAGTACAAGAATAGAGACTCTTCTTACAGTCGGTGCTTTCAGCATTCCCTGTGAGACCAGTATTAGCTTCCGATACACGTCAGCAGGGTCAATGTATTCCTAGGACCTTCACATTGACGATGAAACACAGAAATCGCATCGGAATTAAATACAAAAGGCACAATGTCGCCTTAAGTACAAGAATAGAGACTCTTCTTACAGTCGGTGCTTTGAGCATTCCCTGTGAGACCAGTATTAGTTTCCGATACACCACTGCAGGTTCAATGTATTCCTTGGACCTTCACATTGACGATGAAACACAGAAATCGCATCGGAATTAAATACAAATGGCACAATGCCGCATTAAGTACAAGAATAGAGACTCTTCTTACAGTCGGTGCTTTGAGCATTCTCTGTGAGACCAGTATTAGTTTCCGATACACCACTGCAGGTTCAATGTATTCCTTGGACTTTCACATTGACGTTGAAACCCAGAAATCGCATCGGAATTAAATACAAAAGGCGCAATGCCGCCTTAAGTACAAGAATAGAGACTCTTCTTACAGTCGGTGTTTTGGGCATTCACTGTGAGACCAGTATTAGTTTCTGATACACCACTGCAGGTTCAATGTATTCCTTGGACCTTCACATTGACGATGAAACACAGAAATCGCATCGGAATTAATTACAAAATGCACAATGCCGTCATATGTACAAGAATAGAGACTCTTCTTACAGTCGGTGCTTTTAGCATTCCCTGTGAGACCAGTATTAGTTTCCGATACACCACTGCATATTCAATGTATTCCATGGACCTTCACATTGACGATGAAACACAGAAATCGCATCGGAATTAAATACAAAAGGTGCAATGCCGCCTTAAGTACAAGAATAGAGACTCTTCTTACAGTCGGTGCTTTGAGCATTCCCTGTGAGACCAGTATTAGTTTCCGATACACCACTGCAGGTTCAATGTATTCCTTGGACCTTCACATTGACGATGAAACACAGAAATCGCATCGGAATTAAATACAAATGGCACAATGCCGCATTAAGTACAAGAATAGAGACTCTTAATACAGTCGGTGCTTTGAGCATTCCCTGTGAGACCAGTATTAGTTTCCGATACACCACTGCAGGTTCAATGTATTCCTTTCACCTTCACATTGATGATGAAACACAGAAATCGCATCGGAATTAAATACAAAAGGCGCAATGCCGCCTTAAGTACAAGAATAGAGACTCTTCTTACAGTCGGTGCTTTCAGCATTCCCTGTGAGACCAGTATTAGTGTCCGATACACCTCAGCAGGTTCAATATATTCCTAGGACCTTCACATTGACGATGAAACACAGAAATCGCATCGGAAATAAATACAAAAGGTGCGCTGCCGCGTAAGTACAAGAATAGAGACTCTTCTTACAGTAGGTGCTTTGAGCATTCCCTGTGAGACCAGTATTAGTTTCCGATACACCACTGCAGATTCAATGTATTCCTTGCACCTTCACATTGACGATGAAACACAGAAATCGCATCGGAATTAAATACAAAAGGCACAATGCCGCCTTAAGTACAAGAATAGAGACTCTTCTTACAGTCGGTGCTTTGAGCATTCCCTGTGAGACCAGTATTAGTTTCCGATACACCACTGCAGGTTCAATGTATTCCTTGGACCTTCACATTGACGATGAAACACAGAAATCGCATCGGAATTAAATACAAATGGCACAATGCCGCATTAAGTACAAGAATAGAGACTCTTCTTACAGTCGGTGCTTTGAGCATTCTCTGTGAGACCAGTATTAGTTTCTGATACACCACTGCAGGTTCAATGTATTCCTTGGACTTTCACATTGACGTTGAAACCCAGAAATCGCATCGGAATTAAATACAAAAGGCGCAATGCTGCCTTAAGTACAAGAATAGAGACTCTTCTTACAGTCGGTGTTTTGGGCATTCACTGTGAGACCAGTATTAGTTTCTGATACACCACTGCAGGTTCAATGTATTCCTTGGACCTTCACATTGACGATGAAACACAGAAATCGCATCGGAATTAATTACAAAAGGCACAATGCCGTCATAAGTACAAGAATAGAGACTCTTCTTACAGTCGGTGCTTTGAGCATTCCCTGTGAGACCAGTATTAGTTTCCGATACACCACTGCATGTTCAATGTATTCCTTGGACCTTCACATTGACGATGAAACACAGAAATCGCATCGGAATTAAATACAAAAGGGACAATGCCGTCATAAGTACCAGAATAGAGACTCTTAATACAGTCGGTGCTTTGAGCATTCCCTGTGAGACCAGTATTAGTTTCCGATACACCACTGCAGGTTCAATGTATTCCTTGCACCTTCACATTGATGATGAAACACAGAAATCGCATCGGAATTAAATACAAAAGGCGCAATACCGCCTTAAGTACAAGAATAGAGACTCTTCTTACAGTCGGTGCTTTGAGCATTCCCTGTGAGACCAGTATTAGTTTCCGATACACCACTCCAGGTTCGATGTATTCCTTGGACATTCACATTGACGATGAAACACAGAAATCGCATCGGAATGAAATACAAAAGGCAAACTGCCGTGTAAGTACAAGAATAGTGACTCTTCTTACAGTCGGTGCTTTCAGCATTCCCTGTGAGACCAGTATTAGTTTCCGATACACCTCAGCAGGTTCAATGTATTCCTAGGACCTTCACATTGACGATGAAACACAGAAATCGCATCGGAATTAAATACAAACGGCACAATGTCGCCTTAAGTACAAGAATAGACACTCTTCTTACAGTCGGTGCTTTGAGCATTCCCTGTGAGACCAGAATTAGTTTCCGATACACCACTCCAGGTTCAATGTATTCCTTGGACCTTCACATTGACGATGAAACACAGAAATCGCATCGGATTGAAATACAAAAAGCAAACTGCCGCGTAAGTACAAGAATAGAGACTATTCTTACAGTAGGTGTTTTCAGCATTCCCTGTGAGACCAGTATTAGTTTCCGATACACCTCAGCAGGTTCAATGTATTCCTAGGACCTTCACATTGACGATGAAACACAGAAATCGCATCGGAATTAAATACAAAAGGCGCAATGCCGCGTAAGTACAAGAATAGAGACTCTTCTTACTGTCGGTGATTTCAGCATTCCCTTTGAGACCAGTATTAGTTTCCGATACACCTCAGCAGGTTCAATGTATTCGTAGGACCTTCACATTGACGATGAAACACAGAAATCGCATCGGAATTAAATACAAAAGGCACAATGTCGCATTAAGTACAAGAATAGAGACTCTTCTTGCAGTCGGTGCTTTGAGCATTCCCTGCGAGACCAGAATTCGTTTCCGATACACCACTCCAGGTTCAATGTATTCCTTGGACCTTCACATTGACGATGAAACACAGAAATCGCATCGGAATGAAATACAAAAGGCAAACTGCCGCGTAAGTACAAGAATAGAGACTCTTCTTACAGTCGGTGCTTTCAGCATTCCCTGTGAGACCAGTATTAGCTTCCGATACACGTCAGCAGGGTCAATGTATTCCTAGGACCTTCACATTGACGATGAAACACAGAAATCGCATCGGAATTAAATACAAAAGGCACAATGTCGCCTTAAGTACAAGAATAGAGACTCTTCTTACAGTCGGTGCTTTGAGCATTCCCTGTGAGACCAGTATTAGTTTCCGATACACCACTGCAGGTTCAATGTATTCCTTGGACCTTCACATTGACGATGAAACACAGAAATCGCATCGGAATTAAATACAAATGGCACAATGCCGCATTAAGTACAAGAATAGAGACTCTTCTTACAGTCGGTGCTTTGAGCATTCTCTGTGAGACCAGTATTAGTTTCCGATACACCACTGCAGGTTCAATGTATTCCTTGGACTTTCACATTGACGTTGAAACCCAGAAATCGCATCGGAATTAAATACAAAAGGCGCAATGCCGCCTTAAGTACAAGAATAGAGACTCTTCTTACAGTCGGTGTTTTGGGCATTCACTGTGAGACCAGTATTAGTTTCTGATACACCACTGCAGGTTCAATGTATTCCTTGGACCTTCACATTGACGATGAAACACAGAAATCGCATCGGAATTAATTACAAAATGCACAATGCCGTCATATGTACAAGAATAGAGACTCTTCTTACAGTCGGTGCTTTTAGCATTCCCTGTGAGACCAGTATTAGTTTCCGATACACCACTGCATATTCAATGTATTCCATGGACCTTCACATTGACGATGAAACACAGAAATCGCATCGGAATTAAATACAAAAGGTGCAATGCCGCCTTAAGTACAAGAATAGAGACTCTTCTTACAGTCGGTGCTTTGAGCATTCCCTTTGAGACCAGTATTAGTTTCTGATACACCACTGCAGGTTCAATGTATTCCTTGGACCTTCACATTGACGATGAAACACAGAAATCACATCGGAATTAATTACAAAAGGCACAATGCCGTCATAAGTACAAGAATAGAGACTCTTCTTACAGTCGGTGCTTTGAGCACTCCCTGTGAGACCAGTATTAGTTTCCGATACACCACTGCAGTTTCAATGTTTTCCTTGGACCTTCACATTGACGATGAAACACAGAAATCGCATCGGAATTAAATACAACAGGTGCAATGCCGCCTTAAGTACAAGAATAGAGACTCTTCTTACAGTCGGTGCTTTGAGCATTCCCTTTGAGACCAGTATTAGTTTCTGATACACCACTGCAGGTTCAATGTATTCCTTGGACATTCACATTGACGATGAAACACAGAAATCGCATCGGAATGAAATACAAATGGCAAACTGCCGTGTAAGTACAAGAATAGTGACTCTTCTTACAGTCGGTGCTTTCAGCATTCCCTGTGAGACCAGTATTAGTTTCCGATACACCTCAGCAGGTTCAATGTATTCCTAGGACCTTCACATTGACGATGAAACACAGAAATCGCATCGGAATTAAATACAAACGGCACAATGTCGCCTTAAGTACAAGAATAGACACTCTTCTTACAGTCGGTGCTTTGAGCATTCCCTGTGAGACCAGAATTAGTTTCCGATACACCACTCCAGGTTCAATGTATTCCTTGGACCTTCACATTGACGATGAAACACAGAAATCGCATCGGAATGAAATACAAAAAGCAAACTGCCGCGTAAGTTCAAGAATAGAGACTATTCTTACAGTAGGTGTTTTCAGCATTCCCTGTGAGACCAGTATTAGGTTCCGATACACCTCAGCATGTTCAATGTATTCCTAGGACCTTCACATTGACGATGAAACACAGAAATCGCATCGGATTTAAATACAAAAGACGCAATGCCGCG
The DNA here is from genome assembly GCF_023864345.2 of Schistocerca serialis cubense. NCBI lineage: Eukaryota > Metazoa > Arthropoda > Insecta > Orthoptera > Acrididae > Schistocerca > Schistocerca serialis. The sequence goes on along the minus strand of NC_064645.1, from coordinate 19,670,460 downwards.
TAAGTGCAAGAATAGAGACTCTTCTTACAGTCGGTGCTTTGAGCATTCCCTGTGAGACCAGTATTAGTTTCCGATACACCACTGCAGGTTCAATGTATTCCTTGCACCTTCACATTGATGATGAAACACAGAAATCGCATCGCAATTAATTACAAAAGGCACAATGCCGTCATAAGTACAAGAATAGAGACTCTTCTTACAGTCGGTGCTTTAGCACTCCCTGTGATACCAGCATTAGTTTCCGATACACCACTGCAGGTTCAATGTATTCCTTGGACCTTCACATTGACGATGAAACACAGAAATCGCATCGGAATTAAATACAAAAGGCACAATGCCGTCATAAGTACTAGAATAGAGACTCTTCCTACAGTCGGTGCTTTGAGCATTCCCAGTGAGACCAGTATTAGTTTCCGATACACCACTGCAGGTTCAATGTATTCCTTGCACCTTCACATTGACGATGAAACACAGAAATCGCATCGGAATTAAATACAATAGGCGCAATGCCGCCTTAAGTACAAGAATAGAGACTCTTCATACAGTCGGTGCTTTGAGCACTCCCTGTGACACCAGTATTAGTTTCCGATACTCCAATGCAGGTTCAATGTATTCCTTGGACCTTCACATTGACGATGAAACACAGAAATCGCATCGGAATTAATTACAAAAGGCGCAATGCCGCCTTAAGTACAAGAATAGAGACTCTTCTTACAGTCGGTGCTTTGAGCATTCCCTGTGAGGCCAGTATTAGTTTCCGATACACCACTCCAGGTTCGATGTATTCCTTGGACATTCACATTGACGATGAAACACAGAAATCGCATCGGAATGAAATACAAAAGGCAAACTGCCGTGTAAGTACAAGAATAGTGACTCTTCTTACAGTCGGTGCTTTCAGCATTCCCTGTGAGACCAGTATTAGTTTCCGATACACCTCAGCAGGTTCAATGTATTCCTAGGACCTTCACATTGACGATGAAACACAGAAATCGCATCGGAATTAAATACAAACGGCACAATGTCGCCTTATGTACAAGAATAGACACTCTTCTTACAGTCGGTGCTTTGAGCATTCCCTGTGAGACCAGAATTAGTTTCCGATACACCACTCCAGGTTCAATGTATTCCTTGGACCTTCACATTGACGATGAAACACAGAAATCGCATCGGAATTAAATACAAAAAGCAAACTGCCGCGTAAGTACAAGAATAGAGACTATTCTTACAGTAGGTGTTTTCAGCATTCCCTGTGAGACCAGTATTAGTTTCCGATACACCTCAGCAGGTTCAATGTATTCCTAGGACCTTCACATTGACGATGAAACACAGAAATCGCATCGGAATTAAATACAAAATGCGCAATGCCGCGTAAGTACAAGAATAGAGACTCTTCTTACTGTCGGTGCTTTCAGCATTCCCTGTGAGACCAGTATTAGTTTCCGATACACCTCAGCAGGTTCAATGTATTCGTAGGACCTTCACATTGACGATGAAACACAGAAATCACATCGGAATTAAATACAAAAGGCACAATTTAGCATTAAGTACAAGAATAGAGACTCTTCTTGCAGTCGGTGCTTTGAGCATTCCCTGCGATAACAGAATTAGTTTCCGATACACCACTCCAGGTTCAATGTATTCCTTGGACCTTCACATTGACGATGAAACACAGAAATCGCATCGGAATGAAATACAAAAGGCACACTGCCGCGTAAGTACAAGAATAGAGACTCTTCTTACAGTCGATGCTTTCAGCATTCCCTGTGAGACCAGTATTAGCTTCCGATACACCTCAGCAGGTTCAATGTATTCCTAGGACCTTCACATTGACGATGAAACACAGAAATCGCATCGGAATTAAATACAAAAGGCACAATGTCGCCTTAAGTACAAGAATAGAGACTCTTCTTACAGTCGGTGCTTTGAGCATTCCCTGTGAGACCAGTATTAGTTTCCGATACACCACTGCAGGTTCAATGTATTCCTTGGACCTTCACATTGACGATGAAACACAGAAATCACATCGGAATTAAATACAAATGGCACAATGCCGCATTAAGTACAAGAATAGAGACTCTTCTTACAGTCGGTGCTTTGAGCATTCTCTGTGAGACCAGTATTAGTTTCCGATACACCACTGCAGGTTCAATGAATTCCTTGGACTTTCACATTGACGTTGAAACACAGAAATCGCATCGGAAATAAATACAAAAGGCGCAATGCCGCCTTAAGTACAAGAATAGAGAATCTTCTTACAGTCGGTGCTTTGAGCACTCCCTGTGAGACCAGCATTAGTTTCCGATACACCACTGCAGGCTCAATGTATTCCTTGGACCTTCACATTGACGATGAAGCACAGAAATCGCATCGGAATTAAATACAAAAGGCACAATGCCGTCATAAGTACAAGAATAGAGACTCTTCCTACAGTCGGTGCTTTGAGCATTCCCTGAGAGACCAGAATTAGTTTCCGATTCACCACTGCAGGTTCAATGTATTCCTTGCACCTTCACATTGACGATGAAACACAGAAATCGCATCGGAATTAAATACAAAAGGCGCAATGCCGCCTTAAGTACAAGAATAGAGACTCTTCTTACAGTCGGTGCTTTGAGCATTCCCTTTGAGACCAGTATTAGTTTCTGATACACCACTGCAGGTTCAATGTATTCCTTGGACCTTCACATTGACGATGAAACACAGAAATCGCATCGGAATTAATTACAAAAGGCGCAATGCCGTCATAAGTACAAGAATAGAGACTCTTCTTGCAGTCGGTGCTTTGAGCATTCCCTGTGGGACCAGTATCAGTTTCCGATACACCACTGCAGGTTCAATGTATTCGTTGGACCTTCACATTGACGATGAAACACAGAAATCGCATCGGAATTAAATACAAAAGGCACAATGTCGCCTTAAGTACAAGAATAGAGAATCATCTTACAGTCGGTGCTTTGAGCATTCCCTGTGAGACCAGTATTAGTTTCCGATACACCACTGCAGGTTCAATGTATTCCTTGGACCTTCACATTGACGTTGAAACACAGAAATCGCATCTGAATGAAATACAAAAGGCAAACTGCCGCGTAAGTACAAGAATAGAGAAACTTCTTACAGTCGGTGCTTTCAGCATTCCCTGTGAGACCAGTATTAGTTTCCGATACTCCTCAGCAGGTTCAATGTATTCCTAGGACCGTCATATTGACGATGAAACACAGAAATCGCATCGGAATTAAATACAAAAGGCACAATGTTGCCTTAAGTACATGAATAGAGACTCTTCTTACAGTCGGTGCTTTGGGCATTCCCTGTGAGACCAGTATTAGTTTCTGATACACCACTGCAGGTTCAATGTTTTCCTTGGACCTTCACATTGACGATAAAACACAGAAATCGCATCGGAATTAATTACAAAAAGCACAATGCCGTCATAAGTACAAGAATAGAGACTCTTCTTACAGTCGGTGCTTTGAGCATTCCCTGTGAGGCCAGTATTAGTTTCCGGCACTCCTCAGCCGGTTAAATGTATTCCTAGGACCTTCATATTGACGATGAAACACAGAAATCGCATCGGAATTAAATACAAAAGGCACAATGTATCCTTAAGTATATGAATAGAGACTCTTCTTACACTCAGTGCTTTGGGCATTACCTGTGCGACCAGTATTAGTTTCTGATACACCACTGCAGGTTCAATGAATTCCTTTGACCTTCACATTGACGATGAAACACAGAAATCGCATCGGAATTAATTACAAAAGGCACAATGCCGTCATAAGTACAAGAATAGAGACACTTCCTACAGTCGGTGCTTTGAGCATTCCTTGTGAGACCAGTATTATCTTCCGATACACCACTGCAGGTTCAATGTATTCCTTGGACCTTCACATTGACGATGAAACACAGAAATCACATCGGAATTAACTACAAAAGGCACAATGTCGCCTTAAGTACAAGAATAGAGGCTCTTCTTACAGTCGGTGCTTTGAGCATTCCCTGTGAGACCAGTATTAGTTTCCGATACACCACTCCAGGTTCAATGTATTCCTAGGACCTTCACATTGACGATGAAACACAGAAATCGCATCGGAATTAAATACAAAGGGCACAATGTCTCCTTAAGTACAAGAATAGTGACTCTTCTTACAGTCGGTGCTTTGAGCATTCCCTGTGAGACCTGTATTAGTTTCCGATACACCACTCCAGGTTCAATGTATTCCTTGGACATTCACATTGACGATGAAACACAGAAATCGCATCGGAATTAAATACAAAATGCAAACTGCCGCGTAAGTACAAGAATAGAGACTCTTCTTACAGTCGGTGCTTCCAGCTTTCCCTGTGAGACATGATTTAGTTTCCGATACACCTCAGCACGTTCAATGTATTCCTAGGACCTTCACATTGACGATGAAACACAGTAATCGCATCGGAATTATTTAAAAAAGGCACAATGCCGTCATAAGTAAAAGAATAGAGACTCTTCTTACAGTCGGTGCTTTGAGCATTCCCAGTGAGACCAGTATTAGTTTCCGATACACCACTGCAGCTTCAATGAATTCCTTGGACCTTCACCCTGACGATGAAACACAGAAATCGCATCGGAATTAAATACAAAAGGCACAATGTCGCCTTAAGTACAAGAATAGAGACTCTTCTTACAGTCGGTGCTTTGAGCATTCCCTGTGAGACCAGTATTAGTTTCCGATACACCACTGCAGGTTCAATGTATTCCTTGGACCTTCACATTGACGATGAAACACAGAAATCGCATCGGAATGAAATACAAAAGGCAAACTGCCGCGTAAGTACAAGAATAGAGACTCTTCTTACAGTCGGTGCTTTCAGCATTCCCTGTGAGACCAGTATTAGTTTCCGATACTCCTCAGCAGGTTCAATGTATTCCTAGGACCTTCATATTGACGATGAAACACAGAAATCGCATCGGAATTAAATACAAAAGGCACAATGTTGCCTTAAGTACAAGAATAGAGACTCTTCTTACAGTCGGTGCATTGGGCATTCCCTGTGAGACCAGTATTAGTTTCTGATACACCACTGCAGGCCAATGTATTCCTTGGACCTCCACAGTGACGATAAAACACAGAAATCGCATCGGAATTAATTACAAAAGGCACAATGCCGTCATAAGTACAAGAATAGAGACTCTTCTTACAGTCGGTGCTTTGAGCATTCCCTGTGAGACCAGTATTAGTTTCCGATACACCACTGCAGGTTCAATGTATTCCTTGGACCTTCACATTGACGATGAAACACAGAAATCGCATCGGAATTAAATACAAAAGGTGCAATGCCGCCTTAAGTACAAGAATAGAGACTCTTCTTACAGTCGGTGCTTTGAGCATTCCCTGTGAGACCAGTATTAGTTTCCGATACACCACTGCAGGTTCAATGTATTCCTTGCACCTTCACATTGACGATGAAACACAGAAATCGCATCGGAGTTAAATACAAAAGGCGCAATGCCGCCTTAAGTACAAGAATACAGACTCTGCTTACAGTCAGTGCTTTGAGCATTCCCTGTGAGACCAGTATTACTTTCCGATACACCACTGCAGGTTCAATGTAATTCTTGGACCTTCACATTGACGATGAAACACAGAAATCGCATCGGAATTAAATACAAAAGGCACAATGTCGCCTTAAGTACAAGAATAGAGACACTTCTTACAGTCGGTGCTATGAGCATTCCCTGTGAGACCGGTATTAGTTTCCGATACACCACTGCAGGTTCATGTATTCCTTGGACCTTCACATTGACGATGAAACACAGAAATCGCATCGGAATTAGTTACAAAAGGCACAATGCCGTCATAAGTACTAGAATAGACACTCTTCTTACAGTCGGTGCTTTGAGCATTCATTGTGAGACCAGTATTAGTTTCCGATACACCACTGCATGTTCAATGTATTCCATGGACCTTCACATTGACGATGAAACACAGAAATCGCATCGGAATTAAATACAAAAGGTGCAATGCCGCCTTAAGTACAAGAATAGAGACTCTTCTTACAGTCGGTGCTTTGAGCATTCCCTTTGAGACCAGTATTAGTTTCTGATACACCACTGCAGGTTCAATGTATTCCTTGGACCTTCACATTGACGACGAAACACAGAAATCACATCGGAATTAATTACAAAAGGCACAATGCCGTCATAAGTACAAGAATAGAGACTCTTCTTACAGTCGGTGCTTTGAGCATTCCCTGTGAGACCAGTATTAGTTTCTGATACACCACTGCAGGTTCAATGTATTCCTTGGACCTTCACATTGACGATGAAACACAGAAATCACATCGGAATTAACTACAAAAGGCACAATGTCGCCTTAAGTACAAGAATAGAGGCTCTTCTTACAGTCGGTGCTTTGAGCATTCCCTGTGAGACCAGTATTAGTTTCCGATACACCACTCCAGGTTCAATGTATTCCTAGGACCTTCACATTGACGATGAAACACAGAAATCGCATCGGAATTAAATACAAAGGGCACAATGTCTCCTTAAGTACAAGAATAGAGACTCTTCTTACAGTCGGTGCTTTGAGCATTCCCTGTGAGACCTGTATTAGTTTCCGATACACCACTCCAGGTTCAATGTATTCCTTGGACATTCACATTGACGATGAAACACAGAAATCGCATCGGAATGAAATACAAAATGCAAACTGCCGCGTATGTACAAGAATAGAGACTCTTCTTACAGTCGGTGCTTCCAGCTTTCCCTGTGAGACCTGATTTAGTTTCCGATACACCTCAGCAGGTTCAATGTATTCCTAGGACCTTCACATTGACGATGAAACACAGTAATCGCATCGGAATTATTTAAAAAAGGCACAATGCCGTCATAAGTAAAAGAATAGAGACTCTTCTTACAGTCGGTGCTTTGAGCATTCCCAGTGTGACCAGTATTAGATTCCGATACACCACTGCAGCTTCAATGAATTCCTTGGACCTTCACCCTGACGATGAAACACAGAAATCGCATCGGAATTAAATACAAAAGGCACAATGTCGCCTTAAGTACAAGAATAGAGACTCTTCTTACAGTCGGTGCTTTGAGCATTCCCTGTGAGACCAGTATTAGTTTCCGATACACCACTGCAGGTTCAATGTATTCCTTGGACCTTCACATTGACGATGAAACACAGAAATCGCATCGGAATGAAATACAAAAGGCAAACTGCCGCGTAAGTACAAGAATAGAGACTCTTCTTACAGTCGGTGCTTTCAGCATTCCCTGTGAGACCAGTATTAGTTTCCGATACTCCTCAGCAGGTTCAATGTATTCCTAGGACCTTCATATTGACGATGAAACACAGAAATCGCATCGGAATTAAATACAAAAGGCACAATGTTGCCTTAAGTACAAGAATAGAGACTCTTCTTACAGTCGGTGCATTGGGCATTCCCTGTGAGACCAGTATTAGTTTCTGATACACCACTGCAGGCCAATGTATTCCTTGGACCTTCACAGTGACGATAAAACACAGAAATCGCATCGGAATTAATTACAAAAGGCACAATGCCGTCATAAGTACAAGAATAGAGATTCTTCTTACAGTCGGTGCTTTGAGCATTCCCTGTGAGACCAGTATTAGTTTCCGATAACCCACTTCAGGTTCAATGTATTCCTTGGACCTTCACATTGACGATGAAACACAGAAATCGCATCGGAATTAAATACAAAAGGTGCAATGCCGCCTTAAGTACAAGAATAGAGACTCTTCTTACAGTCGGGGCTTTGAGCATTCCCTGTGAGACCAGTATTAGTTTCCGATACACCACTGCAGGTTCAATGTATTCCTTGCACCTTCACATTGACGATGAAACACAGAAATCGCATCGGAATTAAATACAAAAGGCGCAATGCCGCCTTAAGTACAAGAATACAGACTCTACTTACAGTCAGTGCTTTGAGCATTCCCTGTGAGACCAGTATTACTTTCCGATACACCACTGCAGGTTCAATGTAATTCTTGGACCTTCACATTGACGAAGAAACACAGAAATCGCATCGGAATTAAATACAAAATGCACAATGTCGCCTTAAGTACAAGAATAGAGACACTTCTTACAGTCGGTGCTTTGAGCATTCCCTGTGAGACCGGTATTAGTTTCCGATACACCACTGCAGGTTCATGTATTCCTTGGACCTTCACATTGACGATGAAACACAGAAATCGTATCGGAATTAGTTACAAAAGGCACAATGCCGTCATAAGTACAAGAATAGACACTCTTCTTACAGTCGGTGCTTTGAGCATTCATTGTGAGACCAGTATTAGTTTCCGATACACCACTGCATGTTCAATGTATTCCATGGACCTTCACATTGACGATGAAACACAGAAATCGCATCGGAATTAAATACAAAAGGTGCAATGCCGTCATAAGTACAAGAATAGAGACTCTTCTTACAGTCGGTGCTTTGAGCATTCCCTGTGAGACCAGTATTAGTTTCCGATGCACCACTTCAGGTTCAATGTATTCCTTGGACCTTCACATTGCCGATGAAACACAGAAATCGCATCGGAATTAAATACAAATGGCACAATGCCGCATTAAGTACAAGAATAGAGGCTCTTCTTACCGTCGGTGCTTTGAGCATTCCCTGTGAGACCAGTGTTAGTTTCCGATACAGCACTCCAGGTTCAATGTATTCCTAGGACCTGCACATTGACGATGAAACACAGAAATCGCAGCGGAATTAAAAACAAAGGGCACAATGGCTCCTTAAGTACAAGAATAGAGACTCTTCTTACAGTCGGTGCTTTGAGCATTCCCTGTGAGACCTGTATTAGTTTCCGATACACCACTCCAGGTTCAATGTATTCCTTGGACATTCACATTGACGATGAAACACAGAAATCGCATCGGAATGAAATACAAAAGGCAAACTGCCGCGTAAGTACAAGAATAGAGACTCTTCTTACAGTCGGTGCTTCCAGCTTTCCCTGTGAGACTTGATTTAGTTTCCGATACACCTCAGCAGGTTCAATGTATTCCTAGGACCTTCACATTGACGATGAAACACAGTAATCGCATCGGAATTAATTAAAAAAGGCACAATGCCGTCATAAGTAAAAGAATAGAGACTCTTCTTACAGTCGGTGCTTTGAGCATTCCCAGTGAGACCAGTATTAGTTTCCGATACACCACTGCAGCTTCAATGAATTCCTTGGACCTTCACATTGACGATGAAACACAGAAATCGCATCGGAATTAAATACAAAAGGCACAACGTCGCCTTAAGTACAAGAATAGAGACTCTTCTTACAGTCGGCGCTTTGAGCATTCCGTGTGAGACCAGTATTAGTATCCGATACACCACTGCAGGTTCAATGTATTCCTTGGACCTTCACATTGACGATGAAACACAGAAATCGCATCGGAATGAAATACAAAAGGCAAACTGCCGCGTAAGTACAAGAATAGAGACTCTTCTTACAGTCGGTGCTTTCAGCATTCCCTGTGAGACCAGTATTAGGTTCCGATACTCCTCAGCAGGTTCAATGTATTCCTAGGACCATCATATTGACGATGAAACACAGAAATCGCATCGGAATTAAATACAAAAGGCACAATGTTGCCTTAAGTACAAGAATAGGGACTCTTCTTACAGTCGGTGCTTTGGGCATTCCCTGTGAGACCAGTATTAGTTTCTGATACACCACTGCAGGCCAATGTATTCCTTGGACCTTTACAGTGACGATAAAACACAGAAATCGCATCGGAATTAATTACAAAAGGCACAATGCCGTCATAAGTACAAGAATAGAGACTCTTCTTACAGTCGGTGCTTTGAGCATTCCCTGTGAGACCAGTATTAGTTTCCGATACACCACTTCAGGTTCAATGTATTCCTTGGACCTTCACATTGACGATGAAACACAGAAATCGCATCGGAATTAAATACAAAAGGCGCAGTGCCGCCTTAAGTACAAGAATAGAGACTCTTCTTACAGTCGGTGCTTTGAGCATTCCCTTTGAGACCAGTATTAGTTTCTGATACACCACTGCTGGTTCAATGTATTCCTTGGACCTTCACATTGACGATGAAACACAGAAATCGCATCGGAATTAATTACAAAAGGCACAATGCCGCCTTAAGTACAAGAATAGAGACTCATCTTACAGTCGGTGCTTTCAGCATTCCCTGTGAGACCAGTATTAGTTTCCGATACACCACTGCAGGTTCAATGTATTCCTTGGACCTTCACATTGACGATGAAACACATAAATCGCACCGGAATTAAATACAAAAGGCACAATGCCGCCTTAAGTACAAGAATACAGACTCTACTTACAGTCAGTGCTTCGAGCATTCCCTGTGAGACCAGTATTACTTTCCGATACACCACTGCAGGTTCAATGTATTTCTTGGACCTTCACATTGACGATGAAACACAGATATCGCATCGGAATTAAATACAAAAGGCACAATGTCGCCTTAAGTACAAGAATAGAGACTCTTCTTACAGTCGGTGCTTTGAGCATTCCCTGTGAGACCAGTATTAGTTTCCGATATACCACTGCAGGTTCATGTATTCCTTGGACCTTCACATTGACGTTGAAACACAGAAATCGCATCGGAATTAATTACAAAAGGCACAATGCCGTCATAAGTACAAGAATAGAGACTCTTCTTACAGTCGGTGCTTTGAGCATTCCCTGTGAGACCAGTATTAGTTTCCGATACACCACTGCATGTTCAATGTATTCCATGGACCTTCACATTGACGATGAAACACAGAAATCGCATCGGAATTAAATTCAAAAGGTGCAATGCCGCTTTAAGTACGAGAATAGAGACTCTTCTTACAGTCGGTGCTTTGAGCATTCCCTTTGAGACCAGTATTAGTTTCTGATACAAAACTGCAGGTTCAATGTATTCCTTGGACCTTCACATTGACGATGAAACACAGAAATCACATCGGAATTAATTACAAAAGGCACAATGCCGTCATAAGTACAAGATTAGAGACTCTTCTTACAGTCGGTGCTTTGAGCATTCCCTGTGAGACCAGTATTAGTTTCCGATACACCACTGCAGGTTCAATGTATTCCTTGGACCTGCACATTGACGATGAAACACAGAAATCACATCGGAATGAAATACACATGGCACAATGCCGCATTAAGTACAAGAATAGAGACTCTTCTTACAGTCGGTGCTTTGAGCATTCTCTGTGAGACCAGTATTAGTTTCCGATACACCACTGCAGGTTCAATGTATTCCTTGGACTTTCACATTGACGTTGAAACACAGAAATCGCATCGGAATTAAATACAAAAGGCGCAATGCCGCCTTAAGTACAAGAATAGAGACTCTTCTTACAGTCGGTGTTTTGAGCATTCGCTGTGAGACCAGTATCAGTTTCTGATACTCCACTGCAGGTTCAATGTATTCCTTGGACCTTCACATTGACGATGAAACACAGAGATCACATCGGAATTAATTACAAAAGGCACAATGCCGTCATAAGTACACGAATAGAGACTCTTCTTACAGTCGGTGCTTTGAGCACTCCCTGTGAGACCAGTATTAGTTTCCGATACACCACTGCAGGTTCAATGTATTCCTTGGACCTTCACATTGACGATGAAACTCAGAAATCGCATCGGAATTAAATACAAAAGGCACAATTCCGTCATAAGTACAAGAATAGAGACTCTTCCTACAGTCGGTGCTTTGAGCATTCCCTGTGAGATCAGAATTAGTTTCCGATACACCACTGCAGGTTCAATGTATTCCTTGCACCTTCACATTGACGATGAAACAAAGATATCGCATCGGAATTAAATACAAAAGGCGCAATGTCGCCTTAAGTACAAGAATAGAGACTCTTCTTACAGTAGGTGCTTTGAGCATTCCCTTTGAGACCAGTATAAGTTTCTGATACACCACTGCAGGTTCAATCTATTCCTTGGACCTTCACATTGACGATGAAACACAGAAATCGCATCGGAATTAATTACAAAAGGCACAATGCCGTCATAAGTACAAGAATAGAGACTCTTCTTACAGTCGGTGCTTTGAGCATTCCCTGTGAGACCAGTATTAGTTTCCGATACACCACTGCAGGTTCAATGTATTCCTTGGACCTTCACATTGACGTTGAAACACAGAAATCGCATCGGAATGAAATACAAAAGGCAAACTGCCGCGTAAGTACAAGAATAGAGACTCTTCTTACAGTCGGTTCTTTCAGCATTCCCTGTGAGACCAGTATTAGTTTCCGATACTCCTCAGCAGGTTCAATGTATTCCTAGGACCTTCATATTGACGATGAAACACAGAAATCGCATCGGAATTAAATACAAAAGGCACAATGTTGCCTTAAGTACATGAATAGAGACTCTTCTTACAGTCGGTGCTTTGGGCATTCCCTGTGAGACCAGTATTAGTTTCTGATACACCTCAGCAGGTTCAATGTATTCCTTGGACCTTCACATTGACGATGAAACACAGAAATCGCATCGGAATTAATTACAAAAGGCACAATGCCGTCATAAGTACAAGAATAGAGACACTTCGTACAGTCGGTGCTTTGAGCATTCCCTGTGAGACCAGTATTAGTTTCCGATACACCACTGCAGGTTCAATGTATTCCTTGGACCTTCACATTGACGATGAAACACAGAAATCGCATCGGAATTAATTACAAAAGGCACAATGCCGTCATAAGTACAAGAATAGAGACACTTCCTACAGTCGGTGCTTTGAGCATTCCCTGTGAGACCAGTATTAGTTTCCGATACACCACTGCAGGTTCAATGTATGCCTTGGACCTTCACATTGACGATGAAACACAGAAATCACATCGGAATTAACTACAAAAGGCACAATGTCGCCTTAAGTACAAGAATAGAGGCTCTTCTTACAGTCGGTGCTTTGAGCATTCCCTGTGAGACCAGTATTAGTTTCCGATACACCACTCCAGGTTCAATGTATTCCTAGGACCTTCACATTGACGATGAAACACAAAAATCGCATCGGAATTAAATACAAAGGGCACAATGTCTCCTTAAGTACAAGAATAGAGACTCTTCTTACAGTCGGTGCCTTAAGCATTCCCTGTGAGACCTGTATTAGTTTCCGATACACCACTCCAGGTTCAATGTATTCCTTGGACATTCACATTGACGATGAATCACAGAAATCGCATCGGAATGAAACACAAAAGGCAAACTGCCGCGTAAGTACAAGAATAAAGACTCTTCTTACAGTCGGTGCTTCCAGCTTTCCCTGTGAGACCTGATTTAGTTTCCGATACACCTCAGCAGGTTCAATGTATTCCTAGGACCTTCACATTGACGATGAAACACAGTAATCGCATCGGAATTAATTCAAAAAGGCACAATGCCGTCATAAGTAAAAGAATAGAGACTCTTCTTACAGTCGGTGCTTTGAGCATTCCCAGTGAGACCAGTATTAGTTTCCGATACACCACTGCAGCTTCAATGAATTCCTTGGACCTTCACATTGACGATGAAACACAGAAATCGCATCTGAATTAAATACAAAAGGCACAATGTCGCCTTAAGTACAAGAATAGAGACTCTTCTTACAGTCGGTGCTTAGAGCATTCCCTGTGAGACCAGTATTAGTTTCCGATACACCACTGCAGGTTCAATGTATTCCTTGGACCTTCACATTGACGATGAAACACAGAAATCGCATCGGAATTAAATACAAAACGTGCAATGCCGCCATAAGTACAAGAATAGAGACTCTTCTTACAGTCGGTGCTTTGAGCATTCCCTGTGAGACCAGTATTAGTTTCCGATACACCACTGCAGGTTCAATGTATTCCTTGGACCTTCACATTGACGATGAAACACAGAAATCGCATCGGATTGAAATACAAAAGGCAAACTGCTGCGTAAGTACAAGAATAGAGACTCTTCTTACAGTCGGTGCTTTCAGCATCACCTGTGAGACCAGTATTAGTTTCCGATACTCCTCAGCAGGTTCAATGTATTCCTAGGACAATCATATTGACGATGAAACACAGAAATCGCATCGGATTTAATACAAAAGGCACAATGTTGCCTTAAGTACAAGAATAAAGACTCTTCTTACTGTCGGTGCTTTGAGCATTCCCTGTGAGACCAGTATTAGTTTCTGATACACCACTGCAGGTTCAATGTATTCCTAGGACCTTCACATTGACGATGAAACACAGAAATCGCATCGGAATTAAACACAAAAAGCACAATGTCGCCTTAAGTACAAGAATAGAGGCTCTTCTTACTGTCGGTGTTTTGAGCATTCCCTGAGAGACCAGAATTAGTTTCCGATACACCACTCCAGGTTCACTGTATTCCTTGGACCTTACATTGACGTTGATACTCAGAAATCGCATCGGAATGAAATACAAAAGGCAAACTGCCGCGTAAGTACAAGAATAGAGACTCGTCTTACAGTCGGTGCTTTCAGCATTCCCTGTGAGACCAGTATTAGTTTCCGATACACCACTGCAGGTTCAATGTATTCCTTGGACCTTCACATTGACGATGAAACACAGAAATCGCATCGGAATGAAATACAAAAGGCAAACTGCCGCGTAAGTACAAGAATAGAGACTCTTCTTACAGTCGGTGCTTTCAGCATTCCCTGTGAGACCAGTATTAGTTTCCGATACTCCTCAGCAGGTTCAATGTATTCCTAGGACCTTCATATTGACGATGAAACACAGAAATCGCATCGGAATTAAATACAATTGGCACAATGTTGCTTTAAGTACAAGAATAGAGACTCTTCTTACAGTCGGTGCTTTGGGCATTCCCTGTGAGACCAGTATTAGTTTCTGATACACCACTGCAGGCCAATGTATTCCTTGGACCTTCACAGTGACGATAAAACACAGAAATCGCATCGGAATTAAATGCAAAAGGCGCAATGCCGCCTTAAGTACAAGAATAGAGACTCTTCTTAAAGTCGGTGCTTTGAGCATTCCCTGTGAGACCAGTATTAGTTTCCGAAACACCACTTCAGGTTCAATGTATTCCTTGGACCTTCACATTGACGATGAAACACAGAAATCGCATCGGAATTAAATACAAAACGTGCAATGCCGCCTTAAGTACAAGAATAGAGACTCTTCTTACAGTCGGTGCTTTGAGCATTCCCTGTGAGACCAGTATTAGTTTCCGATACACCACTGCAGGTTCAATGTATTCCTTGGACCTTCACATTGACGATGAAACACAGAAATCGCATCGGAATGAAATACAAAAGGCAAACTGCCGCGTAAGTACAAGAATAGAGACTCTTCTTACAGTCGGTGCTTTCAGCATTCCCTGTGAGACCAGTATTAGTTTCCGATACTCCTCAGCAGGTTCAATGTATTCCTAGGACCTTCATATTGACGATGAAACACAGAAATCGCATCGGAATTAAATACAATTGGCACAATGTTGCTTTAAGTACAAGAATAGAGACTCTTCTTACAGTCGGTGCTTTGGGCATTCCCTGTGAGACCAGTATTAGTTTCTGATACACCACTGCAGGCCAATGTATTCCTTGGACCTTCACAGTGACGATAAAACACAGAAATCGCATCGGAATTAAATGCAAAAGGCGCAATGCCGCCTTAAGTACAAGAATAGAGACTCTTCTTAAAGTCGGTGCTTTGAGCATTCCCTGTGAGACCAGTATTAGTTTCCGAAACACCACTTCAGGTTCAATGTATTCCTTGGACCTTCACATTGACGATGAAACACAGAAATCGCATCGGAATTAAATACAAAACGTGCAATGCCGCCTTAAGTACAAGAATAGAGACTCTTCTTACAGTCGGTGCTTTGAGCATTCCCTGTGAGACCAGTATTAGTTTCCGATACACCACTGCAGGTTCAATGTATTCCTTGCACCTTCACATTGTCGATGAAACACAGAAATCGCATAGGAATTAAATACAAAAGGCGCAATGCCGCCTTAAGTACAAGAATAGAGACTCTTCTTACTGTCGGTGCTTTGAGCATTCCCTTTGAGACCAGTATTAGTTTCTGATACACCACTGCAGGTACAATGTATTCCTTGGACCTTCACATTGACGATGAAACACAGAAATCGCATCGGAATTAATTACAAAAGGCACAATGCCGTCATAAGTACAAGAATAGAGACTCTTCTTACAGTCGGTGCTTTGAATATTCCCTGTGAGACCAGTATTAGTTTCCGATACACCACTGCAGGTTCAATGTATTCCTTGGACCTTCACATTGACAATGAAACACAGAAATAACATAGGAATTAAATACAATACGCACAATGTCGCCTTAAGTGAAAGAATAGAGTTTCTTCTTACAGTCGGTGCTTTGAGCATTCCCTGTGAGACCAGTATTAGTTTCCGATACACCACTGCAGGTGCAATGAATTCCTTGGACCTTCACATTGACGATGAAACACAGAAATCGCATCGGAATGAAATACAAAAGGCAAACTGCTGCGTAAGTACAAGAATAGAGACTCTTCTTACAGTCGGTGCTTTCAGAATCACCTGTGAGACCAGTATTAGTTTCCGATACTCCTCAGCAGGTTCAATGTATTCCTAGGACATTCATATTGACGATGAAACACAGAAATCGCATCGGATTTAATACAAAAGGCACAATGTTGCCTTAAGTACAAGAATAAAGACTCTTCTTACTGTCGGTGCTTTGAGCATTCCCTGTGAGACCAGTATTAGTTTCTGATACACCACTGCAGGTTCAATGTATTCCTAGGACCTTCACATTGACGATGAAACACAGAAATCGCATCGGAATTAAACACAAAAAGCACAATGTCGCCTTAAGTACAACAGTAGAGGCTCATCTTACTGTCGGTGTTTTGAGCATTCCCTGAGAGACCAGAATTAGTTTCCGATACACCACTCTAGGTTCAGTGTATTCCTTGGACCTTACATTGACGATGATACTCAGAAATCGCATCGGAATGAAATACAAAAGGCAAACTGCCGCGTAAGTACAAGAATAGAGACTCGTCTTACAGTCGGTGCTTTCAGCATTCCCTGTGAGACCAGTATTAGTTTCCGATACACCACTGCAGATTCAATGTATTCCTTGGACCTTCACATTGACGATGAAACACATAAATCACATCGGAATTAAATTCAAAAGGCACAATGACGCCTTAAGTACAAGAATACAGACTCGACTTACAGTCAGTGCTTTGAGCATTCCCTGTGAGACCAGTATTACTTTCCGATACACCACTGCAGGTTCAATGTATTTCTTGGACCTTCACATTGACGATGAAACACAGAAATCGCATCGGAATTAAATACAAAAGGCACAATGTCGCCTTACGTACAAGAATAGAGACTCTTCTTACAGTCGGTGCTTTGAGCATTCCCTGTGAGACCAGTATTAGTTTCTGATACACCACTGCAGGTTCAATGTATTCCTTGGACCTTCACATTGACGATGAAACACAGAAATCACATCGGAATTAATTACAAAAGGCACAATGCCGTCATAAGTACAAGAACAGAGACTCGTCTTACAGTCGGTGCTTTGAGCACTCTTTGTGAGACCAGTATTAGTTTCCGATACACCACTGCAGGTTCAATGTATTCCTTGGACCTTCACATTGACGATGAAACACAGTAATCGCATCGGAATTAATTACAAAAGGCACAATGCCGTCATAAGTAAAAGAAAAGAGACTCTTCTTACAGTCGGTGCTTTGAGCATTCCCAGTGAGACCAGTATTAGTTTCCGATACACCACTGCAGCTTCAATGAATTCCTTGGACCTTCACATTGACGATGAAACACAGAAATCGCATCGGAATTAAATACAAAAGGCACAATGTCGCCTTAAGTACAAGAATAGAGACTCTTCTTACAGTCGGTGCTTTGTGCATTCCCTGTGAGACCAGTATTAGTTTCCGATACACCACTGCAGGTTCAATGTATTCCTTGGACCTTCACATTGACGATGAAACACAGAAATCGCATCGGAATGAAATACAAAAGACAAACTGCCGTGTAAGTACAAGAATAGAGACTCTTCTTACAGTCGGTGCTTTCAGCATTCCCTGTGAGACCAGTATTAGTTTCCGATACACCTCAGCAGGTTCAATGTATTCCTAGGACCTTAACATTGACGATGAAACACAGAAATCGCATCGGAATTAAACACAAAAAGCACAATGTCGCCTTAAGTACAAGAATAGAGGCTCTTCTTACTGTCGGTGTTTTGAGCATTCCCTGAGAGACCAGAATTAGTTTCCGATACACCACTCCAGGTTCAGTGTATTCCTTGGACCTTACATTGACGATGATACTCAGAAATCGCATCGGAATGAAATACAAAAGGCAAACTGCCGCGTAAGTACAAGAATAGAGACTCGTCTTACAGTCGGTGCTTTCAGCATTCCCTGTGAGACCAGTATTAGTTTCCGATACACCACTGCAGGTTCAATGTATTCCTTGGACCTTCACATTGACGATGAAACACATAAATCGCATCGGAATTAAATTCAAAAGGCACAATGCCGCCTTAAGTACAAGAATACAGACTCTACTTACAGTCAGTGCTTTGAGCATTCCCTGTGAGACCAGTATTACTTTCCGATACACCACTGCAGGTTCAATGTATTTCTTGGACCTTCACATTGACGATGAAACACAGAAATCGCATCGGAATTAAATACAAAAGGCACAATGTCGCCTTACGTACAAGAATAGAGACTCTTCTTACAGTCGGTGCTTTGAGCATTCCCTGTGAGACCAGTATTAGTTTCCGATACACCACTGCAGGTTCATGTATTCCTTGGACCTTCACATTGACGTTGAAACACAGAAATCGCATCGGAATTAATTACAAAAGGCACAATGCCGTCATAAGTAAAAGAATAGAGACTCTTCTTACAGTCGGTGCTTTGAGCATTCCCTGTGAGACCAGTATTAGTTTCCGATACACCACTGCAGGTTCAATGTATTCCTTGGACCTTCACATTGACGATGAAACACAGAAATCGCATCGGAATGAAATACAAAAGGCAAACTGCCGCGTAAGTACAAGTATAGAGACTCTTCTTACAGTCGGTGCGTTCAGCATTCCCTGTGAGACCAGTATTAGTTTCCGATACTCCTCAGCAGGTTCAATGTATTCCTAGGACCTTCATATTGACGATGAAACACAGAAATCGCATCGGAATTAAATACAAAAGGCACAATGTTGCCTTATGTACAAGAATAGAGACTCTTCTTACAGTCGGTGCTTTGGGCATTCCCTGTGAGACCAGTATTAGTTTCTGATACACCACTGCAGGCCAATGTATTCCTTGGACCTTCACAGTGACGATAAAACACAGAAATCGCATCGGAATTAAATGCAAAAGGCGCAATGCCGCCTTAAGTACAAGAATAGAGACTCTTCTTACAGTCGGTGCTTTGAGCATTCCCTGTGAGACCACTATTAGTTTCCGATACACCACTTCAGGTTCAATGTATTCCTTGGACCTTCACATTGACGATGAAACACAGAAATCGCATCGGAATTAAATACAAAACGTGCAATGCCGCCTTAAGTACAAGAGTAGAGACTCTTCTTACAGTCGGTGCTTTGAGCATTCCCTGTGAGACCAGTATTAGTTTCCGATACACCACTGCAGGTTCAATGTATTCCTTGCACCTTCACATTGTCGATGAAACACAGAAATCGCATAGGAATTAAATACAAAAGGCGCAATGCCGCCTTAAGTACAAGAATAGAGACTCTTCTTATAGTCGGTGCTTTGAGCATTCCCTTTGAGACCATTATTAGTTTCTGATACACCACTGCAGGTTCAATGTATTCCTTGGACCTTCACATTGACGATGAAACACAGAAATCGCATCGGAATTAATTACAAAAGGCACAATGCCGTCATAAGTACAAGAATAGAGACTCTTCTTACAGTCGGTGCTTTGAATATTCCCTGTGAGACCAGTATTAGTTTCCGATACACCACTGCAAGTTCAATGTATTCCTTGGACCTTCAAATTGACAATGAAACACAGAAATAACATAGGAATTAAATACAAAACGCACAATGTCGCCTTAAGTGAAAGAATAGAGACTCTTCTTACAGTCGGTGCTTTGAGCATTCCCTGTGAGACCAGTATTAGTTTCCGATACACCACTGCAGGTGCAATGAATTCCTTGGACCTTCACATTGACGATGAAACACAGAAATCGCATCGGAATGAAATACAAAAGGCAAACTGCTGCGTAAGTACAAGAATAGAGACTCTTCATACAGTCGTTGCTTTCAGCATCACCTGCGAGACCAGTATTAGTTTCCGATACTCCTCAGCAGGTTCAATGTATTCCTAGGACATTCATATTGACAATGAAACACAGAAATCGCATCGGATTTAACACAAAAGGCACAATGTTGCCTTAAGTACAAGAATAAAGACTCTTCTTACTGTCGGTGCTTTGAGCATTCCCTGTGAGACCAGTATTAGTTTCTGATTCACCACTGCAGGTTCAATGTATTCCTAGGACCTTCACATTGACGATGAAACACAGAAATCGCATCGGAATTAAACACAAAAAGCACAATGTCGCCTTAAGTACAAGAATAGAGGCTCTTCCTACTGTCGGTGTTATGAGCATTCCCTGAGAGACCAGAATTAGTTTCCGATACACCACTCCAGGTTCAGTGTATTCCTTGGACCTAACATTGACGATGATACTCAGAAATCGCATCGGAATGAAATACAAAAGGCAAACTGCCGCGTAAGTACAAGAATAGAGACTCGTCTTACAGTCGGTGCTTTCAGCATTCCCTGTGAGACCAGTATTAGTTTCCGATACACCACTGCAGGTTCAATGTATTCCTTGGACCTTCACATTGACGATGAAACACATAAATCGCATCGGAATTAAATTCAAAAGGCACAATGCCGCCTTAAGTACAAGAATACAGACTCTACTTACAGTCAGTGCTTTGAGCATTCCCTGTGAGACCAGTATTACTTTCCGATACACCACTGCAGGTTCAATGTATTTCTTGGACCTTCACATTGACGATGAAACACAGAAATCGCATCGGAATTAAATACAAAAGGCACAATGTCGCCTTACGTACAAGAATAGAGACTCTTCTTACAGTCGGTGCTTTGAGCATTCCCTGTGAGATCAGTATTAGTTTCCGATACACCACTGCAGGTTCATGTATTCCTTGGACCTTCACATTGACGATGAAACACAGAAATCGCATCGGAATTAATTACACAAGCACAATGCCGTCATAAGTAAAAGAATAGAGACTCTTCTTACAGTCGGTGCTTTGAGCATTCCCTGTGAGACCAGTATTACTTTCCGATACACCACTGCAGGTTCAATGTATTCCTTGGACCTTCACATTGACGATGAAACACAGTAATCGCATCGGAATTAATTACAAAAGGCACAATGCCGTCATAAGTAAAAGAATAGAGACTCTTCTTACAGTCGGTGCTTTGAGCATTCCCAGTGAGACCAATATTAGTTTCCGATAACCCACTGCAGCTTCAATGAATTCCTTGGACCTTCACATTGACGATGAAACACAGAAATCGCATCGGAATTAAATACAAAAGGCACAATGTCGCCTTAAGTACAAGAATAGAGACTCTTCTTACAGTCGGTGCTTTGAGCATTCCCTGTGAGACCAGTATTAGTTTCCGATACACCACTGCAGGTTCAATGTATTCCTTGGACCTTCACATTGACGATGAAACACAGAAATCGCATCGGAATGAAATACAAATGACAAACTGCCGTGTAAGTACAAGAATAGAGACTCTTCTTACAGTCGGTGCTTTCAGCATTCCCTGTGAGACCAGTATTAGTTTCCGATACACCTCAGCAGGTTCAATGTATTCCTAGGACCTTAACATTGACGATGAAACACAGAAATCGCATCGGAATTAAATACAAAGGGCACAATGTCTCCTTAAGTACAAGAATATAGACTCTTCTTACAGTCGGTGCTTCGAGCATTCCCTGTGAGACCAGGATTAGTTTCCGATACACCACTCCAGGTTCAATGTATTCCTTGGACATTCACATTGACGATGAAACACAGATATCTCATCGGAATGAAATACAAAAGGCAAACTGCAGCGTAAGTACAAGAATAGAGACTCTTCTTACAGTCGGTGCTTCCAGCTTTCCCTGTGAGACCTGTATTAGTTTCCGATACACCTCACCAGGTTCAATGTATTCCTAGGACCATCACATTGACGATGAAACACAGAAATCGCATCGGAATTAATTACAAAAGGCACAATGCCTTCATAAGTAAAAGAATAGAGACTCTTTTTACAGTCGGTGTTTTGTGCATTCCCAGTGAGACCAGTATTAGTTTCCGATACACCACTGCAGCTTCAATGTATTCCTTGGACCTTCACATTGACGATGAAACACGGAAATCGCATCGGAATTAAATACAAAAGGCACAATGTCGCCATAAGTGCAAGAATAGAGACTCTTCTTACAGTCGGTGCTTTGAGAATTCCCTGTGAGACAAGTATTAGTTTCCGATACACCACTGCAGGTTCAATGTATACCTTGGACCTTCACATTGACGATGAAACACAGAAATCGCATCGGAATGAAATACAAAAGGCAAACTGCCGCGTAAGTACAAGAATAGAGACTCTTCTTACAGTCGGTGCTTTCAGCATTCCCTGTGAGACCAGTATTAGTTTCCGGTACTCCTCAGCAGGTTCAATGTATTCCTAGGACCTTCATATTGACGATGAAACACAGAAATCGCATCGGAATTAAATACAAAAGGCACAAAGTTGCCTTAAGTACAAGAATAGAGACTCTTCTTACAGTCGGTGCTTTGGGCATTCCCTGTGAGACCAGTATTAGTTTCTGATACACCACTGCAGGTTCAATGTATTCCTTGGACCTTCACAGGGACGATAAAACACAGAAATCGCATCGGAATTAAATACAAAAGGCACAATGCCGTCATAAGTACAAGAATAGAGACTCTTCTTATAGTCGGTGCTTTGATTATTCCCTGTGAGACCAGTGTTAGTTTCCGATACACCATTTCAGTTTCAATGTATTCCTTGGACCTTCACATTGACGATGAAACACAGAAATCGCATCGGAATTAAATACAAAAGGTGCAATGCCGCCTTAAGTACAAGAATAGAGACTCTTCTTACAGTCGGTGCTTTGAGCATTCCCTGTGAGACCAGTATTAGTTTCCGATACACCACTGCAGGTTCAATGTATTCCTTGCACCTTCACAATGACGATGAAACACAGAAATCGCATCGGAATTAAATACAAAAGGCGCAATGCCGCCCTAAGTACAAGAATAGAGACTCTTCTTACAGTCGGTGCTTTGAGCATTCCCTTTGAGACCAGTATTAGTTTCTGATACACCACTGCAGGTTCAATGTATTCCTTGGACCTTCACATTGACGATGAAACACAGAAATAGCATCGGAATTAATTACAAAAGACACAATGCCGTCATAAATACAAGAATAGAGACTCTTCTTACAGTCGGTGCTTTGAGTATTCCCTGTGAGACCAGTATTAGTTTCCGATACACCACTGCAGGTTCAATGTATTCCGTGGACCTTCACATTGACAATGAAACACAGAAATAACATCGGAATTAAATACAAAACGCACAATGTTGCCTTAAGTACAAGAATAGAGACTCTTCTTACAGTCGGTGCTTTGAGCATTCCCTGTGAGACCAGTATTAGTTTCCGATACACCACTGCAGGTGCAATGAATTCCTTGGACCTTCACTTTGACGATGAAACACAGAAATCTCATCGGAATGAAATACAAAAGGCAAACTGCCGCGTAAGTACAAGGATAGAGACTCTTCTTACAGTCGGTGCTTTCAGCATCACCTGTGAGACCAGTATTAGTTTCCGATACTCCTCAGCAGTTTCAATGTATTCCTAGGACATTCATATTGACGATGAAGCACAGAAATCGCATCGGAATTAAATACAAAAGGCACAATGTTGCCTTAAGTACAAGAATAAAGACTCTTCTTACTGTCGGTGCTTTGAGAATTCCCTGTGAGACCAGTATTAGTTTCCGATACACCACTGCAGGTTCAAAGTATTCCTAGGACCTTCACATTGACGATGAAACACAGAAATCGCATCGGAATTAAACACAAAAAGCACAATGTCGCCTTAAGTACAAGAATAGAGACTCTTCCTACTGTCGGTGTTTTGAGCATTCCCTGTGAGACCAGAATTAGTTTCCGATACACCACTCCAGGTTCAGTGTATTCCTTGGACCTTATATTGACGATGATACACAGAAATCGCATCGGAATGAAATACAAAATGCAAAATGCCGCGTAAGTACAAGAATAGAGACTCTTCTTACAGTCGGTGCTTTCAGCATTCCCTGTGAGACCAGTATTAGTTTCCGATACACCACTGCAGGTTCAATGTATTCCTTGGACCTTCACATTGACGACGAATCACATAAATCGCATCGGAATTAAATACAAATGGCACAATGCCGCCTTAAGTACAAGAATACAGACTCTACTTACAGTCAGTGCTTTGAGCATTCCCTGTGAGACCAGTATTACTTTCCGATACACCACTGCAGGTTCATGTATTCCTTGGACCTTCACATTGACGATGAAACACAGAAATCGCATCGGAATGAAATACAAAAAGCAAACTGCCGCCGAAGTACAAGAATAGAGACTCTTCTTACAGTCGGTGCTTTCAGCATTCCCTGTGAGACCAGTATTAGTTTCCGATACTCCTCAGCAGGTTCAATGTATTCCTAGGACCGTCATATTGACGATGAAACACAGAATTCGCATCGGAATTAAATTCGAGAGGCACAATGTTGCCTTAAGTACAAGAATAGAGACTCTTCTTACAGTCGGTGCTTTGGGCATTCCCTGTGAGACCAGTATTAGTTTCTGATACACCACTGCAGGTTCAATGTATTCCTTGTACATTCACAGTGACGATAAAACACAGAAATCACATCGGAACTAATTACAAAAGACACAATGCCGTCATTAGTACAAGAATAGAGACTCTTCTTACAGTCGGTGCTTTGAGCCTTCCTTGTGAGACCAGTATTAGTTTCCGATACACCACTGCAGGTTCAATGTTGTCCTTGGAACTTCACATTGACGATGAAACACAGAAATCGCATCGGAATTAATTACAAAAGGCACAATGCCGTCATAAGTCCAAGAATAGAGACTCTTCATACAGTCGGTGCTTTTAGCATTCCCTGTGAGACCAGTATTTGTTTCCGATACACCACTGCAGGTTCAATGTATTCCTTGGACCTTCACATTGACGATGAAACACAGAAATCGCATCGGAATGAAATACAAAAGGCAAACTGTCGCGTAAGTACATGAATAGAGACTCTTCTTACAGTCGGTGGTATGAGCATTCCCTGTGAGACCAGTATTAGTTTCCGATACACGACTGCTGATTCAATGTATTCCTTGGACCTTCACATTGACGAGAACAGACAGATATCGCATCGGAATTAAATACAAAAGGCGCAATGCCGCCTTAAGTACAAGAATAGAGACTCTTCTTACAGTCGGTCCTTTGAGCATTCCCTGTGAGACCAGTATTAGTTTCCGATACACCACTGCAGGTTCAATGTATTCCTTGGAATTTCACATTGACGATGAAACCCCGAAATCGCATTGGAATTAAATACAAAAGGCACAATGCCTTCTTAAGTACAAGAATAGAGACTCTTCCTACAGTCGGTGCTTTCAGCATTCCCTGTGAGGCCAGTATTAGTTTCCGATACACCTCAGCAGGTTCAATGTATTCCTAGGACCTTCACATTGACGATGAAACACAGAAATCGCATCGGAATTAAATACAAAAGGCACAATGTCGTCTTAAGTACAAGCATAGAGACTCTTCTTACCGTCGGTGCTTTGAGCATTCCCTGTGAGACCAGTATTAGTTTCCGATACACCACTGCAGGTTCTATGTATTCTTTGGACCTTCACATTGACGATGAAACACAGAAATCTCATCGGAATTAAATACAAAACGCACAATGTCGCCTTAAGTACAAATATAGAGACTCTTCTTACAGTCGGTGCTTTGAGCATTCCCTGTGAGACCAGTATTAGTTTCCGATACACCACTGCAGGTTCAATGTATTCCTTGGACCTTCACATTGACGATGAAACACTGAAATCGCATGGGAATGATATACAAAAGGCAAACTGCCTCGTAAGAACAAGAATAGAGACTCTTCTTACAGTCAATGCTTTCAGCATTCCCTGTGAGACCAGTATTAGTTCCCGATACTCCTCAGCAGGTTCAATGTATTCCTAGGACCTTCATATTGACGATGAAACACAGAAATCGCATCGGAATTAAATACAAAAGGCACAATATAGCCTTAAGTACAAGAATAATGACTCTTCTTACTGTCGGTGCTTTGAGCATTCCCTGTGAGACCAGTATTAGTTTCCGATACACCACTGCAGGTTCAATGTATTCCTAGGACCTTCACATTGACGATGAAACACAGAAATAGCATCGGAATTAAATACAAAAGGCACAATGTCGCCTTAAGTACAAGAATAGAGACTCTTCTTACTGTCGGTGCTTTGAGAATTCCCTGTAAGACCAGTATTAGTTTCCGATACACCACTGCAGGTTCAATGTATTCCTAGGACCTTCACATTGACGATGAAACACAGAAATCGCATCGGAATTAAACACAAAAAGCACAATGTCGCCTTAAGTACAAGAATAGAGACTCTTCTTACTGTCGGTGTTTTGAGCATTCCCTATGAGACCAGAATTAGTTTCCGATACACCACTCCAGGTTCAGTGTATTCCTTGGACCTTACATTGACGATGATACACAGAAATCGCATCGGAATGAAATACAAAATGCAAACTGCCGCGTAAGTACAAGAATAGAGACTCTTCTTACAGTCGGTGCTTTCAGCATTCCCTGTGAGACCAGTATTAGTTTCCGATACACCACTGCAGGTTCAATGTATTCCTTGGACCTTCACATTGACGACGAAACACATAAAACCGCATCGGAATTAAATACAAAAGGCACAATGCCGCCTTAAGTACAAGAATACAGACTCTACTTACAGTCAGTGATTTGAGCATTCCCTGTGAGACCAGTATTACTTTCCGATACACCACTGCAGGTTCATGTATTCCTTGGACCTTCACATTGACGATGAAACACAGAAATCGCATCGGAATGAAATACAAAAAGCAAACTGTCGCCGAAGTACAAGAATAGAGACTTTTCTTACAGTCGGTGCTTTCAGCATTCCCTGTGAGACCAGTATTAGTTTCCGATACTCCTCAGCTGGTTCAATGTATTCCTAGGACCGTCATATTGACGATGAAACACAGAATTCGCATCGGAATTAAATTCGAGAGGCACAATGTTGCCTTAAGTACAAGAATAGAGACTCTTCTTACAGTCGGTGCTTTGGGCATTTCCTGTGAGACCAGTATTAGTTTCTGATACACCACTGCAGGTTCAATGTATTCCTTGGACAATCAGAGTGACGATAAAACACAGAAATCACATCGGAACTAATTACAAAAGGCACAATGCCGTCATAAGTACAAGAATAGAGACTCTTCTTACAGTCGGTGCTTTGAGCCTTCCTTGTGAGACCAGTATTAGTTTCCGATACACCACTGCAGGTTCAATGTTGTCCTTGGAACTTCACATTGACGATGAAACACAGAAATCGCATCGGAATTAATTACAAAGGGCACAATGCCGTCATAAGTCCAAGAATAGAGACTCTTCATACAGTCGGTGCTTTTAGCATTCCCTGTGAGACCAGTATTTGTTTCCGATACACCACTGCAGGTTCAATGTATTCCTAGGACCTTCACATTGACGATGAAACACAGAAATCGCATCGGAATTAAATACAAAAGGCTCAATGTCGCCTTAAGTACAAGAATAGAGACTCTTCTGACAGTCGGTGCTTTGAGCATTCCCTGTGAGACCAGTATTAGTTTCCGATACACCACTGCAGGTTCAATGTATTCCTGGGACCTTCACATTGACGATGAAACACAGAAATCGCATCGGAATGAAATACAAAAGGCAAACTGTCGCGTAAGTACATGAATAGAGACTCTTCTTACAGTCGGTGGTATGAGCATTCCCTGTGAGACCAGTATTAGTTTCCGATACACGACTGCTGATTCAATGTATTCCTTGGACCTTCACATTGACGAGAAAAGACAGATATCGCATCGGAATTAAATACTAAAGGCGCAATGCCGCCTTAAGTACAAGAATTGAGACTCTTCTTACAGTCGGTCCTTTGAGCATTCCCTGTGAGACCAGTATTAGTTTCCGATACACCACTGCAGGTTCAATGTATTCCTTGGAATTTCACATTGACGATGAAACACCGAAATCGCATTGGAATTAAATACAAAAGGCACAATGCCTTCTTAAGTACAAGAATAGAGACTCTTCCTACAGTCGGTGCTTTCAGCATTCCCTGTGAGGCCAGTATTAGTTTCCGATACACCTCAGCAGGTTCAATGTATTCCTAGGACCTTCACATTGACGATGAAACACAGAAATCGCATCGGAATTAAATACAAAAGGCACAATGTCGTCTTAAGTACAAGAATAGAGACTCTTCTTACCGTCGGTGCTTTGAGCATTCCCTGTGAGACCAGTATTAGTTTCCGATACACCACTGCAGGTTCAATGTATTCCTAGGACCTTCACATTGACGATGAAACACAGAAATAGCATCGGAATTAAATACAAAAGGCACAATGTCGCCTTAAGTACAAGAATAGAGACTCTTCTTACTGTCGGTGCTTTGAGAATTCCCTGTAAGACCAGTATTAGTTTCCGATACACCACTGCAGGTTCAATGTATTCCTAGGACCTTCACATTGACGATGAAACACAGAAATCGCATCGGAATTAAACACAAAAAGCACAATGTCGCCTTAAGTACAAGAATAGAGACTCTTCTTACTGTCGGTGTTTTGAGCATTCCCTGTGAGACCAGAATTAGTTTCCGATACACCACTCCAGGTTCAGTGTATTCCTTGGACCTTACATTGACGATGATACACAGAAATCGCATCGGAATGAAATACAAAATGCAAACTGCCGCGTAAGTACAAGAATAGAGACTCTTCTTACAGTCGGTGCTTTCAGCATTCCCTGTGAGACCAGTATTAGTTTCCGATACACCACTGCAGGTTCAATGTATTCCTTGGACCTTCACATTGACGACGAAACACATAAAACCGCATCGGAATTAAATACAAAAGGCACAATGCCGCCTTAAGTACAAGAATACAGACTCTACTTACAGTCAGTGATTTGAGCATTCCCTGTGAGACCAGTATTACTTTCCGATACACCACTGCAGGTTCATGTATTCCTTGGACCTTCACATTGACGATGAAACACAGAAATCGCATCGGAATGAAATACAAAAAGCAAACTGTCGCCGAAGTACAAGAATAGAGACTCTTCTTACAGTCGGTGCTTTCAGCATTCCCTGTGAGACCAGTATTAGTTTCCGATACTCCTCAGCTGGTTCAATGTATTCCTAGGACCGTCATATTGACGATGAAACACAGAATTCGCATCGGAATTAAATTCGAGAGGCACAATGTTGCCTTAAGTACAAGAATAGAGACTCTTCTTACAGTCGGTGCTTTGGGCATTTCCTGTGAGACCAGTATTAGTTTCTGATACACCACTGCAGGTTCAATGTATTCCTTGGACAATCAGAGTGACGATAAAACACAGAAATCACATCGGAACTAATTACAAAAGGCACAATGCCGTCATAAGTACAAGAATAGAGACTCTTCTTACAGTCGGTGCTTTGAGCCTTCCTTGTGAGACCAGTATTAGTTTCCGATACACCACTGCAGGTTCAATGTTGTCCTTGGAACTTCACATTGACGATGAAACACAGAAATCGCATCGGAATTAATTACAAAGGGCACAATGCCGTCATAAGTCCAAGAATAGAGACTCTTCATACAGTCTGTGCTTTTAGCATTCCCTGTGAGACCAGTATTTGTTTCCGATACACCACTGCAGGTTCAATGTATTCCTAGGACCTTCACATTGACGATGAAACACAGAAATCGCATCGGAATTAAATACAAAAGGCTCAATGTCGCCTTAAGTACAAGAATAGAGACTCTTCTGACAGTCGGTGCTTTGAGCATTCCCTGTGAGACCAGTATTAGTTTCCGATACACCACTGCAGGTTCAATGTATTCCTGGGACCTTCACATTGACGATGAAACACAGAAATCGCATCGGAATGAAATACAAAAGGCAAACTGTCGCGTAAGTACATGAATAGAGACTCTTCTTACAGTCGGTGGTATGAGCATTCCCTGTGAGACCAGTATTAGTTTCCGATACACGACTGCTGATTCAATGTATTCCTTGGACCTTCACATTGACGAGAAAAGACAGATATCGCATCGGAATTAAATACTAAAGGCGCAATGCCGCCTTAAGTACAAGAATTGAGACTCTTCTTACAGTCGGTCCTTTGAGCATTCCCTGTGAGACCAGTATTAGTTTCCGATACACCACTGCAGGTTCAATGTATTCCTTGCAATTTCACATTGACGATGAAACACCGAAATCGCATTGGAATTAAATACAAAAGGCACAATGCCTTCTTAAGTACAAGAATAGAGACTCTTCCTACAGTCGGTGCTTTCAGCATTCCCTGTGAGGCCAGTATTGGTTTCCGATACACCTCAGCAGGTTCAATGTATTCCTAGGACCTTCACATTGACGATGAAACACAGAAATCGCATCGGAATTAAATACAAAAGGCACAATGTCTTCTTAAGTACAAGAATAGAGACTCTTCTAACCGTCGGTGCTTTGAGCATTCCCTGTGAGACCAGTATTAGTTTCCGATACACCACTGCAGGTTCTATGTATTCTTAGGACCTTCACATTGACGATGAAACACAGAAATCTCATCGGAATTAAATACAAAACGCACAATGTCGCCTTAAGTACAAATATAGAGACTCTTCTTACAGTCGGTGTTTTGAGCATTCCCTGTGAGACCAGTATTAGTTTCCGATACACCACTCCAGGTTTAATGTATTCCTTGGACATTCACATTGACGATGAAACACAGAAATCGCATCGGAATGAAATACAAAAGGCAAAATGCCGCGTAAGTACAAGATTAGAGACTCATCTTACAGTCGGTGCTTTCAGCATTCCCTGTGAGACCAGTATTAGATTCCGATACACCTCAGCAGGTTCATTGTATTCCTAGGACCTTCACATTGACGATGAAACACAGAAATCGCATCGGAGTTAAATACAAAATGCACAATGCCGCCTTAAGTACAAGAATAGAGACTCTTCTTACAGTCGGTGCTTTGAGCATTCCTTGTGAGACCAGAATTAGTTTCCGATACACCACTCCAGGTTCAATGTATTCCTTGGACATTCACATTGACGATGAAACACAGATATCGCATCGGAATGAAATAAAAAAGGCAAACTGCCGCGTAAGTACAAGAATAGAGACTCTTCTTACAGTCGGTGCTTTCAGCATTCCCTGTGAGACCAGTATTAGTTTCCGATACACCTCAGCAGGTTCAATGTATTCCTAGGAGCTTCACATTGACGATGAAACACAGAAATCGCATCGGAAATAAATACAAAAGGCACAATGCCGCATTAAGTACAAGAATAGAGACTCTTCTTACAGTCGGTGCTTTCAGCATTCCTTGTGAGACCAGTAATAGTTTCCGATACAGATCAGCAGGTTCAATGTATTCCTAGGTCTTTCACATTGACGATGAAACACAGAAATCGCATCGGAATTAAATACAAAAGGCGCAATGCCGCCTTAAGTACAAGAATAGAGACACTTCTTAAAGTCGGTGCTTTGAGCATTCCCTGTGAGACCAGAATTAGTTTCCGAAACACCACTGCAGGTTCAATGTATTCCTTGGACATTCACATTGACGATGAAACACAGATATCGCATCGGAATGAAATACTAAAGGCAAACTGCCGCGTAAGTACAAGAATAGAGACTCTTCTTACAGTCGGTGCTTTCAGCATTCCCTGTGAGAC
Source organism: Schistocerca serialis cubense (assembly GCF_023864345.2). Classification (NCBI taxonomy): domain Eukaryota; kingdom Metazoa; phylum Arthropoda; class Insecta; order Orthoptera; family Acrididae; genus Schistocerca; species Schistocerca serialis. Next base: position 19,638,303 of record NC_064645.1, on the reverse strand, counting down.
AAGTATAAGTTTCCGATACACCTCAGCAGGTTCATTGTATACCTAGGACCTTCACATGACGATGAAACACAGAAATCGCATCGGAAATAAATACAAAAGGCACAATGCCGCCTTAAGTACAAGAATAGAGACTCTTCTTACAGTCGGTGCTTTGAGCATTCCCTGTGAGACCAGTATTAGTTTCCGATACACCGCTGCAAGTTCAATGTATTCCTAGGACCTTCACATTGACGATGAAACACATAAATCGCATCGGAATTAAATACAAAAGGCACAATGTCACCTTATTTACAAGGATAGAGACTCTTCTTACAGTCGGTGCTTTGAGCATTCCATGTGAGACCAGTATTAGTTTCCGATACACCACTCCAGGTTCAATGTATTCCTTGGACTTTCACATTGACGATGAAACACAGAAATCGCATCGGACTGAAATACAAAAGCCAAACTGCAGCGTAAGTACCAGAATAGAGACTCTTCTTACAGTCGGTGCTTTCGGCATTCCCTGTGAGACCAGTATTAGTTTCCGTTACACCTCAACAGGTTCAATGTATTCCTAGGACCTTCACATGACGATGAAACACAGAAATCGCATCGGAAATTAAAACAAAAGGCACAATGCCGCCTTAAGTACAAGAATAGAGACTCTTCTTACAGTCGGTGCTTTGAGCATTCCCTGTGAGACCAGTATTAGTTTCCGATACGCCACTGCAGGCACAATGTATCCCTTGGACCTTCACATTGACGATGAAACACAGATATCGCATTGGAATTAAATTCAAAGGGCACAATGCCGCCTTAAGTACAAGAAAGAGACCATTCTTACAGTCGGTGCTTTGAGCATTCCCTGTGAGACCAGTATTAGTTTCCGATACACCACTGCAGGTTCAATGTATTCCTTGGACGTTCACATTGACGATGAAACACAGAAATCGCATCGGAATTAAATACAAAAGGCGCAATTCCGCCTTAAGTACAAGAATAGAGACTCTCCTTACAGTCGGTGCTTTGAGCATTCCCATTGAGACCTGTATTAGTTTCTGATACACCACTGCAGGTTCAATGTATTCCTTGGACCTTCACATTGACGATGAAACACAGATATCGCATTGGAATTAAGTTCAAAGTGCACAATGCCGCCTTAAGTACAAGAATAGAGACCATTCTTACACTCGGTGCTTTGAGCATTCCCTGTGAGACTGTATTAGTTTCCGATACACCACTGCAGGTTCAATGTATTCCTTGGACGTTCACATTGACGATGAAGCACAGAAATCGCATCGGAATTACATACAAAAGGCGCAATGCCGCCTTAAGTACAAGAATAGAGACTCTTCTTACAGTCGGTGCTTTGAGCATTCCCTTTGAGACCAGTATTAGTTTCCGATACTCATCAGCAGGTTCAATGTATTCCTAGGACCTTCATATTGACGATGAAACACAGAAATCGCATCGGAATTAAATACAAAAGGCACAATATAGCCTTAAGTACAAGAGTAATGACTCTTCTTACTGTCGGTGCTTTGAGCATTCCGTGTGAGACCAGTATTAGTTTCCGATTCAGCACTGCAGGTTCAATGTATTCCTAGGACCTTCACATTGACGATGAAACACAGAAATAGCATCGGAATTAAATACAAAAGGCACAATGTCGCCTTCAGTAGAAGAATAGAGACTCTTCTTACAGTCGGTGCTTTGAGCATTCCCTGTGAGACCAGTATTAGTTTCCGATACACCACTTCAGGTTTAATGTATTCCTTGGACATTCACATTGACGATGAAACACAGAAATCGCATCGGAATGAAATACAAAAGGCAAACTGCCGCGTAAGTACAAGAATAGAGACTCATCTTACAGTCGGTGCTTTCAGCATTCCCTGTGAGAACAGTATTAGTTTCCGATACACCTCAGCAGGTTCAATGTATTCCTAGGACCTTCACATTGACGATGAAACACAGAAAACGCATCGGAATTAAACACAAAGGGCACAATTTCGCCTTAAGTACAAGAATTGAGACTCTTCTTACAGTCGGTGTTTGACCATTCCCTGTGAGACCAGTATTAGTTTCCGATACACCACTCCAAGTACAATGTAATCCTTGGACATTCACATTGACGATGAATCACAGAAATCGCTTCGGAATGAAATACAAAAGGCAAACTGCCGCGTAAGTACAAGAATAGAGACTCTTCTTACAGTCGGTGCTTGCAGCTTTCCCTGTGAGACCTGTATTAGTTTCCGATACACCTCAGCAGGTTCAATGTATTCCAAGGACCTTCACATTGACGATGAAACACAGAAATCGCATCGGAATTAATTACAGATAGCACAATGCCGCCTTAAGTACAAGAATAGAGACTCTTCTTTCTGTCGGTGCTTTGAGCATTTCCTGTGAGACCAGAATTAGTTTCCGATACACCACTCCAGGTTTAATGTATTCCTTGGACATTCACATTGACGATGAAACACAGAAATCGCATCGGAATGAAATACAAAAGGCAAACTGCCGCGTAAGTAAAAGAATAGAGACTCTTCTTACAGTCGGTGCTTTCAGCATTCCCTGTGAGACCAGTATTAGATTCCGATACACCTCAGCAGGTTCATTGTATTCCTAGGACCTTCACATTGACGATGAAACACAGAAATCGCATCGGAATTAAATACAAAATGCACAATGTCGCCTTAAGTACTAGAATAGAGACTCTTCTTACAGTCTGTGCTTTGAGCATTTCCTGTGAGACCAGTATTAGTTTCCGGTACACCACTGCAGGTTCAATGTATTCCTGGGACCTTCACATTGACGATGAAACAAAGAAATCGCATCGGAATGTAATACAAAAGGCAAACTGCCGCGTAAGTACAAGAATAGAGACTCTTCTTACAGTCGGTGCTTTCAGCATTCCCTGTGAGACCAGTATTAGTTTCCGATACACCTCAGCAGGTTCAATGTATTCCTAGGACCTTCACATTGACGATGAAACACAGAAATCGCATCGGAATTAAATACAAAAGGCGCAATTCCGCCTTAAGTACAAGAATAGAGACTCTTCTTACAGTCGGTGCTTTGAGCATTCCTTGTGAGACCAGAATTAGTTTCCGATACACCACTCCAGGTTCAATGTATTCCTTGGACATTCACATTCACGATGAAACACAGATATCGCATCGGAATGAAATACAAAAGGCAAACTGCCGCGAAAGTACAAGAATAGAGACTCTTCTTACAGTCGGTGCTTTCAGCATTCCCTGTGAGACCAGTATTAGTTTCCGATACACCTCAGCAGGTTCAATGTATTCCTTGGACCTTCACATTGACGATGAAACACAGAAATCGCATCGGAAATAAATACAAAAGGCACAATGCCGCATTAAGTACAAGAATAGAACCTCTTCTTACAGTCGGTGCATTCAGCATTCCTTGTGAGACCAGTAATAGTTTGCGATACAGCTCAGCAGGTTCAATGTATTCCTAGGACTTTCACATTGACGATGAAACCCAGAAATCGCATCGGAATTAAATACAAAAGGCGCAATGCCGCCTTAAGTACAAGAATAGAAACTCTTCTTACAGTCGGTGCTTTGAGCATTCCCTGTGAGAACAGAATTAGTTTCCGAAACACCACTGCAGGTTCAATGTATTCCTTGGACATTCACATTGACGATGAAACACAGATATCGCATCGGAATGAAATACGAAAGGCAAACTGCCGCGTAAGTACAAGAATAGAGACTCTTCTTATAGTCGGTGCTTTCAGCATTCCCTGTGAGACAAGTATTAGTTTCCGATACACCTCAGCAGGTTCAATGTATTCCTAGGACCTTCACATGACGATGAAACACAGAAATCGCATCGGAAATAAATACAAAAGGCACAATGCCGCCTTAAGTACAAGAATAGAGACTCTTCTTACAGTCGGTGCTTTGAGCATTCCCTGTGAGACCAGTATTAGTTTCCGATACACCACTGCAAGTTCAATGTATTCCTAGGACCGTCACATTGAAGATGAAACACATAAATCGCATTGGAATTAAATACAAAAGGCACAATGTCACCTATGTACAAGAATAGAGACTCTTCTTACAGTCGGTGCTTTGAGCATTCCATGTGAGACCAGTATTAGTTTCCGATACACCACTCCACGTTCAATGTATTCCTTGGACATTCACATTGACGATGAAACACAGAAATCGCATCGGACTGAAATACAAAAGCCAAACTGCAGCGTAAGTACAAGAATAGAGACTCTTCTTACAGTCGGTGCTTTCGGCATTCCCTGTGAGACCAGTATTAATTTCCAATACACCTCAGCAGGTTCAATGTATTCCTAGGACCTTCACATGACGATGAAACACAGAAATCGCATCGGAAATAAAAACAAAAGGCACAATGCCGCCTTAAGTACAAGAATAGAGACTCTTCTTACAGTCGGTGCTTTGAGCATTCCCTGTGAGACCAGTATTAGTTTCCGATACGCCACTGCAGGCACAATGTATTCCTTGGACCTTCACATTGACGATGAAACACAGATATCGCATTGGAATTAAATTCAAAGGGCACAATGCCGCCTTAAGTACAAGAATAGAGACCATTCTTACAGTCGGTGCTTTGAGCATTCCCTGTGAGACCAGTATTAGTTTCCAATACACCAATGCAGGTTCAATGTATTCCTTGGACGTTCACACTGACGATGAAACGCAGAAATCGCATCGGAATTAAATACAAAAGGCGCAATGCCGCCTTAAGTACAAGAATAGAGACTCTCCTTACAGTCGGTGCTTTGAGCATTCCCATTGAGACCAGTATTAGTTTCTGATACACCACTGCAGGTTCAATGTATTCCTTGGACCTTCACATTGACGATGAAACATAGATATCGCATTGGAATTAAATTCAAAGGGCACAATGCCGCCTTAAGTACAAGAATAGAGACCATTCTTACACTCGGTGCTTTGAGCATTCCCTGTGAGACCAGAATTAGTTTCCGATACACCACTCCAGGTTTAATGTATTCCTTGGACATTCACATTGACGATGAAACACAGAAATCGCATCGGAATGAAATACAAAAGGCAAACTGCCGCGTAAGTAAAAGAATAGAGACTCTTCTTACAGTCGGTGCTTTCCGCATTCCCTGTGAGACCAGTATTAGATTCCGATACACCTCAGCAGGTTCATTGTATTCCTAGGACCTTCACATTGACGATGAAACACAGAAATCGCATCGGAATTACATACAAAAGGCGCAATGCCGCCTTAAGTACAAGAATACTCTTCTTACAGTCGGTGCTTTGAGCATTCCCTTTGAGACCAGTATTAGTTTCTGATACACCGCTGCAGGTTCAATGTATTCCTTGGACTTTAACATTGACGATGAAACACAGAAATCGCATCGGAATTAAATTAAAAAGGCTCAATGCCGTCTTAAGTACAAGAGTAGAGACTCTTCTTTCTGTCGGTGCTTTGAGCATTTCCTGTGAGACCAGAATTAGTTTCCGATACACCACTCCAGGTTTAATGTATTCCTTGGACATTCACATTGACGATGAAACACAGAAATCGCATCGGAATGAAATACAAAAGGCAAACTGCCGCGTAAGTAAAAGAATAGAGACTCTTCTTACAGTCGGTGCTTTCCGCATTCCCTGTGAGACCAGTATTAGATTCCGATACACCTCAGCAGGTTCATTGTATTCCTAGGACCTTCACATTGACGATGAAACACAGAAATCGCATCGGAATTAAATACAAAATGCACAATGTCGCCTTAAGTACAAGAATAGAGACTCTTCTTACAGTCGGTGCTTTGAGCATTTCCTGTGAGACCAGTATTAGTTTCCGGTACACCACTGCAGGTTCAATGTATTCCTGGGACCTTCACATTGACGATGAAACAAAGAAATCGCATCGGAAAGTAATACAAAAGGCAAAGTGCCGAGTAAGTACAAGAATAGAGACTCTTCTTACAGTCGGTGCTTTCAGCATTCCCTGTGAGACCAGTATTAGTTTCCGATACACCTCAGCAGGTTCAATGTATTCCTAGGACCTTCACATTGACGATGAAACACAGAAATCGCATCGGAATTAAATACAAAAGGCGCAATTCCGCCTTAAGTACAAGAATAGAGACTCTTCTTACAGTCGGTGCTTTGAGCATTCCTTGTGAGACCAGAATTAGTTTCCGATACACCACTCCAGGTTCAATGTATTCCTTGGACATTCACATTCACGATGAAACACAGATATCGCATCGGAATGAAATACAAAAGGCAAACTGCCGCGAAAGTACAAGAATAGAGACTCTTCTTACAGTCGGTGCTTTCAGCATTCCCTGTGAGACCAGTATTAGTTTCCGATACACCTCAGCAGGTTCAATGTATTCCTAGGACCTTCACATTGACGATGAAACACAGAAATCGCATCGGAAATAAATACAAAAGGCACAATGCCGCATTAAGTACAAGAATAGAGACTCTTCTTACAGTCGGTGCATTCAGCATTCCTTGTGAGACCAGTAATAGTTTGCGATACAGCTCAGCAGGTTCAATGTATTCCTAGGACTTTCACATTGACGATGAAACCCAGAAATCGCATCGGAATTAAATACAAAAGGCGCAATGCCGCCTTAAGTACATTAATAGAAACTCTTCTTACAGTCGGTGCTTTGAGCATTCCCTGTGAGACCAGAATTAGTTTCCGAAACACCACTGCAGGTTCAATGTATTCCTTGGACATTCACATTGACGATGAAACACAGATATCGCATCGGAATAAAATACGAAAGGCAAACTGCCGCGTAAGTACAAGAATAGAGACTCTTCTTATAGTCGGTGCATTCAGCATTCCCTGTGAGACAAGTATTAGTTTCCGATACACCTCAGCAGGTTCAATGTATTCCTAGGACCTTCACATGACGATGAAACACAGAAATCGCATCGGAAATAAATACAAAAGGCACAATGCCGCCTTAAGTACAAGAATAGAGACTCTTCTTACAGTCGGTGCTTTGAGCATTCCCTGTGAGACCAGTATTAGTTTCCGATACACCACTGCAAGTTCAATGTATTCCTAGGACCTTCACATTGAAGATGAAACACATAAATCGCATCGGAATTAAATACAAAAGGCACAATGTCACCTATGTACAAGAATAGAGACTCTTCTTACAGTCGGTGCTTTGAGCATTCCATGTGAGACCAGTATTAGTTTCCGATACACCACTCCAGGTTCAATGTATTCCTTGGACATTCACATTGACGATGAAACACAGAAATCGCATCGGACTGAAATACAAAAGCCAAACTGCAGCGTAAGTACAAGAATAGAGACTCTTCTTACAGTCGGTGCTTTGAGCATTCCCTGTGAGACCAGTATGAGTTTCCGATACGCCACTGCAGGCACAATGTATTCCTTGGACCTTCACATTGACGATGAAACACAGATATCGCATTGGAATTAAATTCAAAGGGCACAATGCCGCCTTAAGTACAAGAATAGAAACCATTCTTACAGTCGGTGCTTTGAGCATTCCCTGTGAGACCTGTATTAGTTACCGATACACCACTGCAGGTTCAATGTATTCCTTGGACGTTCACATTGACGATGAAGCACAGAAATCGCATCGGAATTACATACAAAAGGCGCAATGCCGCCTTAAGTACAAGAATACTCTTCTTACAGTCGGTGCTTTGAGCATTCCCTTTGAGATCAGTATTAGTTTCTGATACACCACTGCAGGTTCAATGTATTCCTTGGACTTTAACATTGACGATGAAACACAGAAATCGCATCGGAATTAAATTAAAAAGGCTCAATGCCGTCTTAAGTACAAGAGTAGAGACTCTTCTTACAGTCCGTGCTATGAGCATTCCCTGTGAGACCAGTATTAGTTTCCGATACACGACTTCTGGTTCAATGTATTCCTTGGACCTTCACATTGACAACAAAACACAGAAATCGCATCGGAATTAAATACAAAAGGCGCAATGCCACCTTAAGTACAAGAATAGAGACTCTTCTTACAGTCGGTGCTTTGAGCATTCCCTATGAGACCAGTATTAGTTTCCGATACACCACTGCAAGTTCAATGTATTGCTTGGAATTTCACATTGACGATGAAACACAGAAATCGCATTGGAATTAAATACAAAAGGCACAATGCCATCATAAGTACAAGAATAGAGACTCTTCCTACAGTCGGTGCTTTCAGCATTCCCTGTGAGGCCAGTATTAGTTTCCGATACACCTCAGCAGGTTCAATGTATTCCTAGGACCTGCACATTGACGATGAAACACAGAAATCGCATCGGAATTAAATACAAAAGGCGCAATGCCGCCTTAAGTACAAGAATAGAGACTCTTCTTACAGTCGGTGCTTTGAGCATTCCCTGTGAGACTAGAACTAGTTTCCGATACACCACTCCAGGTTCAATGTATTCCTTGGACATTCACATTGACGATGAAACACAGAAATCGCATCGGAATGCAATACAAAAGGCAAACTGCCGGGTAAGTACAAGAATAGAGACTTCTCTTACGGTCGGTGCTTTCAGAATTCCCTGTGAGACCAGTATTAGTTTCCGATACTCTTCAGCAGGTTCAATGTATTCCTAGGACCTTCATATTGACGATGAAACACAGAAATCGCATCGGAATTAAATACAAAAGGCACAATGTCGCCTTAAGTACAAGAATAGAGACTCTTCTTACTGTCGGTGCTTTGAGCATTCCCTGTGAGACCAGTATTAGTTTCCGATACACCACTGCGGGTTCAATGTATTCCTAGGACCTTCACATTGACGATGAAACTCAGAAATCGCATCGGAATTAAATACAAAAGGCACAATGTCGCCTTATGTACAAGAATAGAGACTCTTCCTACAGTCGGTGCTTTGAGCATTCCATGTGAGACCAGTATTAGTTTCCGATACACCACTCCAGGTTCAATGTATTCCTTGGACATTCACATTGACGATGAAACACAGAAATCGCATCGGACTGAAATACAAAAGCCAAACTGCCGCGTAAGTACAAGAATAGAGACTCTTCTTACAGTCGGTGCTTTCGGCATTCCCTGTGAGACCAGTATTAGTTTCCTATACAACTCAGCAGGTTCAATGTATTCCTAGGACCTTCACATGACGATGAAACACAGAAATCACATCGGAAATAAATACAAAAGGCACAATGCCGCCTTAAGTACAAGAAATGAGACTCTTCTTACAGTCGGTGCTTTGAGCATTCCCTGTGAGACCAGTATTAATTTCCGATACGCCACTGCAGGCACAATGTATTCCTTGGACCTTCACATTGACGATGAAACACAGATATCGCATTGGAATTAAATTCAAAGGGTACAATGCCGCCTTAAGTACAAGAATAGAGACCATTCCTACAGTCGGTGATTTGAGCATTTGCTGTGAGACCAGTATTAGTTTCCGATACACCACTGCAGGTTCAATGTATTCCTTGGACCTTCACATTGACGATAAAACACAGAAATCGCATCGGAATTAAATACAAAAGGCACAATGCCATCTTAAGTACAAGAATAGAGACTCTTCCTACAGTCGGTGCTTTCAGCATTCCCTGTGAGGCCAGTATTAGGTTCCGATACACCTCAGCAGGTTCAATGTATTCCTAGGACCTTCACATTGACGATGAAACACAGAAATCGCATCGGAATTAGATACAAAAGGCACAATGTCGCCTTAAGTACAAGATTAGAGACTCTTCTTACCTTCGGCGCTTTGAGCATTCCCTGTGAGACCAGTATTAGTTTCCGATACACCACTGCAGGTTCAATGGATTCCTTGGACCTTCACATTGACGATGAAACACAGAAATCGCATCGGAATGAAATACAAAAGGCAAACTGCCGCCTAAGTACAAGAATAGAGACTCTTCTTACAGTCGGTGCTTTCAGCATTCCCTGTGAGACCAGTATTAGTTTCCGATACACCTCAGCAGGTTCAATGTATTCCTAGGACCTTCACATTGACGATGAAACACAGAAATCGCATCGGACTTAAATACAAAGGGCACAATGTCGCCTTAAGTACTGGAATAGAGACTCTTCTTACAGTCGGTGCTATGAGCATTCCCTGTGAGACCAGTATTTGTTTCCGATACACCACTCCAGGTTCAATGTATTCCTTGGACATTCACATTGACGATGAAACACAGAAATCGCATCGGAATGAAATACAAAAGGCAAACTGCCGCGTAAGTACAAGAATCGAGACTCTTCTTACAGTCGGTGCTTTCAGCTTTTCCTGTGAGACCAGTATCAGTTTCCGATACACCTCAGCAGGTTCAATGTATTCCTAGGACCTTCAAATTGACGATGAAACATAGAAATCGCATCGGAATTAAATACAAAAAGCGCAATGTCGCCTTAAGTACAAGAATAGAGACTCTTCTTACAGTCGATGCTTTGAGCATTCCCTGTGAGACCAGAATTAGTTTCCGATACACCACTCCACGTTCAATGTTTTCCTTCGACCTTCACATTGACGATGAAACACAGAAATCGCATCGGAATGAAATACAAAAGGCAAACTGCCGCGTAAGTACAAGAATAGAGACTCTTCTTACAGTCGGTGCTTTCAGCATTCCCTGTGAGACCAGTATTAGTTTCCGATACACCTCAGGAGGTTCAATGTATTCCTAGGACCTTCACATTGACGGTGAAACACAGAAATCGACCGGAATTAAATACAAAAGGCGCAATGCCGCCTTAAGTACAAGATTAGAGACTCTTCTTACAGTCGGTGCTTTGAGCATTCCCTGTGAGACCAGAATTAGTATCCGATACACCACTCCAGGTTCAAAGTATTCCTTGGCCATTCACATTGACGATGAAACAAAGATATCGCATCTGAATGAAATACAAAAGGCAAACTGCCGCGTAAGTACAAGAATCGAGACTCTTCTTACAGTCGGTGCTTTCAGCTTTTCCTGTGAGACCAGTATTAGTTTCCGATACACCTCAGCAGGTTCAATGTACTCCTAGGACCTTCACATTGACGATGAAACATAGAAATCGTATCGGAATTAAATACAAATAGCACCATGTCGCATTAAGTACAAGAATAGAGACTCTTCTTACAGTCGATACTTTGAGCATTCCCTGTGAGACCAGAATTAGTTTCCGATACACCACTCCAGGTTCAATGAATTCCTTGGACCTTCACATTGACGATGAAACACAGAAATCGCATCGGAATGAAATACAAAAGGCAAACTGCCGCGTAAGTACAAGAATAGAGACTCTTCTTGCAGTCGGTGCTTTCAGCATTCCCTGTGAGACCAGTATTAGTTTCCGATACACCTCAGCAGGTTCAATGTATTCCTAGGACCTTCACATTGACGATGAAACACAGTAATCGCATCGGAATTAAATACAAAAGGCGCAATGCTGCCTTAAGTACAAGATTAGAGACTCTTCTTACAGTCGGTGCTTTGAGCATTCCCTGTGAGACCAGAATTAGTATCCGATACACCACTCCAGGTTCAAAGTATTCCTTGGACATTCACATTGACGATGAAACACAGATATCGCATCTGAATGAAATACAAAAGGCAAACCGCCGCGTAAGTACAAGGATAGAGACTCTTCTTACAGTCGGTGCTTTCAGCATTCCCTGTGAGATCAGTATTAGCTTCCGATAACCTCAGCAGCTTCAATGTATCCCTAGGACCTTCACATTGACGATAAAACACAGAAATCGCATCGGAATTAAATATAAAAGGCACAATGCCGCCTTAAATACAAGAATAGAGACTCTTCTTACAGTCGGTATTTTGAGTATTCCCTGTGAGACCAGTATTAGTTTCCGATACACCACTGCAGGTTCAATGTATTCCTTGGACATACACATCGACGATAAAACACTGAAATTACATCGGAATTAAATACAGAAGACTCAATGCCGCCTTAAGTACAAGAGGAGTGAGACTTCTTAGAATCTGTGTTTTTATCCTGATCTGTGAGACTAGTATTAGTTTCCGATACATCACTGCAAGTTCAATGTATTCCTTGGACCTTCACATTGACGATGAAATACAGAAATCGAATCGAAATTAAATACAAAAGGCACAATGCCGCCTTAGGTACAAGAATATAGACTCTTCTTACAGTCGATGCTTTGAGCATTCCCTGTGAGACCAGTATTAGTTTCCGATACACCACTGCAGGTTCAATGTATTCCTTGGATCTCCACATTGACGATGAAAAAGCGAAATCGCATCGGAATTTAATACAAAAGGCACAATGCCGCCTCAAGTACAATAATAGTGACTCTTCTTACAGTCGGTGATTTAAGCATTCCCTGTGAGACCAGTATTAGTTTCTGGTAGACCACTGTAGGTTCAATGTATTCCTAGGACCTTCACATAGACGAAGGAACAAAGAAATCGCATCGGAATTAAATACAAAAGGCACAATGCAACCATAAGTACAAGAATAAAGACTCTTCTTACAGTCGGTGCTTTGAGCATTCCCTGTGAGACCAGTGATAGTTTCCGATACACCACTGCAGGTTCAATGTATTCCTTGGACATACACATTGACGATGAAACACTGGAATTAAATCGGAATTAAATACAAAAGACTCAATGCCTCCTTAAGTACAAGATTAGAAACTTTTCTTACAGTTGGTGCTTTGAGCATTCCCTGTGAGACCAGTATTAGTTTCCGATACACCACTGCAGGTTCAGTGTATTCCTTGGACCTTCAAATTGACGATGAAACACAGAAATCGCATCGGAATTAAATACAAAAGGCACAATGCCACCATAAGTACAAGAATAGAGACTCTACTTACAGTCGGTGCTTTGAGCATTCCCTGTGAGACCAGTGTTAGTTTCCGATACACCACTGCAGGTTCAATGTATTCCTTGGACATACACATTGACGATGAAACACTGGAATTAAATCGGAATTAAATACAAAAGACTCAATGACGCCTTAAGTACAAGAAGAGTGAGACTTCTTTGAGTCTGTGTTTTTATCCTTTCCTGTGAGACCAGTATTAGTTTCCGATACAACACTGCATGTTCAATGTATTCCTTGGTTCTTCACATTGACGATGAAACACAGAAATCGCATCGGAATTAAATACAAAAGGCACAATGCCGCCTTAAGTACAAGAATAGAGACTCTCCTTACAGTCGGTGCTTTGAGCATTCCGTGTGAGACCAGTATTAGTTTCCGATACACCACTGCAGGTTCAATGTATTCCTTGGACCTTCACATTGACGATGAAACACAGAAATCGCATCGGAATTAAATACAAAAGGCACAATGCCGCCTTAAGTACAAGAATAGCGACTCTTCTTACAGTCGGTGTTTGAGCATTCCCTGTGACAACAGTATTAGTTTTCGATACACCACTGCAGGCACAATGTATTCCTTGGACCTTCAAATTGACGATGAAACACAAAAATCGCATCGGAATTAAATTCAAAAGGCACAATGCCGCCTTAAGTAAAAGAATAGAGACCCTTCTTACAGTCGGTGCTTTGAGCATTCCCTGTGGGAACACTATTAGTTTCCGATACACCACTGCAGGTTAAATGTATCCCTTGGACCTTCACATTAACGATGAAACACAGAAATCGCATCGGAATTAAATTCAAAAGGCACAATGCCGCCTTAAGTACAATAATAGAGACAATTCTTACTGTCAGTTCTTTGAGCATTCCCTGTGAGACCAGTTTTAGTTTCCGATACACCACTGCAAGTACAATGTATTCCTTGCACCTTCACATTGACGATGAACCACAGAAATCGCATCGGATGTAAGTACAAAAGGCACAATGCCGCCTTATGTACAAGAATAGAGACTCTTCTTACGGTCGGTGCTTTGAGCATTCCCTGTGAGACCAGTATTAGTTTCAGATACACCACTGCAGGTACAATGTATTCCTTGGAAATTCACATTGACGATGAAAAACAGAAATCGCATCGGAATGAAATACAAAAGGCAAACTGCCGCGTAAGTACAGGAATAGAGACTCGTCTTACAGTCAGTGTTTTGAGCATTCTCTGTGAGACCAGTATTAGTTTCCGATACACCACTGCAGGTTCAATGTATTCCTTGGACCTTCACATTGACGATGAAACACAGAAATCGCATCGGAATTAAATACAAAAGGCACAATGCCGCCTAAGTACAAGAATAGCGACTCTTCTTACAGTCGGTGCTTTGAGCATTCCCTGTGAGACCAGAATTAGTATCCGATACACCACTCCAGGTTCAAAGTATTCCTTGGACATTCACATTGACGATGAAACACAGATATCGCATCTGAATGAAATACAAAAGGCAAACCGCCGCGTAAGTACAAGGATAGAGACTCTTCTTACAGTCGGTGCTTTCAGCATTCCCTGTGAGATCAGTATTAGCTTCCGATAACCTCAGCAGCTTCAATGTATCCCTAGGACCTTCACATTGACGATAAAACACAGAAATCGCATCGGAATTAAATATAAAAGGCACAATGCCGCCTTAAATACAAGAATAGAGACTCTTCTTACAGTCGGTATTTTGAGTATTCCCTGTGAGACCAGTATTAGTTTCCGATACACCACTGCAGGTTCAATGTATTCCTTGGACATACACATCGACGATAAAACACTGAAATTACATCGGAATTAAATACAGAAGACTCAATGCCGCCTTAAGTACAAGAGGAGTGAGACTTCTTAGAATCTGTGTTTTTATCCTGATCTGTGAGACTAGTATTAGTTTCCGATACATCACTGCAAGTTCAATGTATTCCTTGGACCTTCACATTGACGATGAAATACAGAAATCGAATCGAAATTAAATACAAAAGGCACAATGCCGCCTTAGGTACAAGAATATAGACTCTTCTTACAGTCGATGCTTTGAGCATTCCCTGTGAGACCAGTATTAGTTTCCGATACACCACTGCAGGTTCAATGTATTCCTTGGATCTCCACATTGACGATGAAAAAGCGAAATCGCATCGGAATTTAATACAAAAGGCACAATGCCGCCTCAAGTACAATAATAGTGACTCTTCTTACAGTCGGTGATTTAAGCATTCCCTGTGAGACCAGTATTAGTTTCTGGTAGACCACTGTAGGTTCAATGTATTCCTAGGACCTTCACATAGACGAAGGAACAAAGAAATCGCATCGGAATTAAATACAAAAGGCACAATGCAACCATAAGTACAAGAATAAAGACTCTTCTTACAGTCGGTGCTTTGAGCATTCCCTGTGAGACCAGTGATAGTTTCCGATACACCACTGCAGGTTCAATGTATTCCTTGGACATACACATTGACGATGAAACACTGGAATTAAATCGGAATTAAATACAAAAGACTCAATGCCTCCTTAAGTACAAGATTAGAAACTTTTCTTACAGTTGGTGCTTTGAGCATTCCCTGTGAGACCAGTATTAGTTTCCGATACACCACTGCAGGTTCAGTGTATTCCTTGGACCTTCAAATTGACGATGAAACACAGAAATCGCATCGGAATTAAATACAAAAGGCACAATGCCACCATAAGTACAAGAATAGAGACTCTACTTACAGTCGGTGCTTTGAGCATTCCCTGTGAGACCAGTGTTAGTTTCCGATACACCACTGCAGGTTCAATGTATTCCTTGGACATACACATTGACGATGAAACACTGGAATTAAATCGGAATTAAATACAAAAGACTCAATGACGCCTTAAGTACAAGAAGAGTGAGACTTCTTTGAGTCTGTGTTTTTATCCTTTCCTGTGAGACCAGTATTAGTTTCCGATACAACACTGCATGTTCAATGTATTCCTTGGTTCTTCACATTGACGATGAAACACAGAAATCGCATCGGAATTAAATACAAAAGGCACAATGCCGCCTTAAGTACAAGAATAGAGACTCTCCTTACAGTCGGTGCTTTGAGCATTCCGTGTGAGACCAGTATTAGTTTCCGATACACCACTGCAGGTTCAATGTATTCCTTGGACCTTCACATTGACGATGAAACACAGAAATCGCATCGGAATTAAATACAAAAGGCACAATGCCGCCTTAAGTACAAGAATAGCGACTCTTCTTACAGTCGGTGTTTGAGCATTCCCTGTGACAACAGTATTAGTTTTCGATACACCACTGCAGGCACAATGTATTCCTTGGACCTTCAAATTGACGATGAAACACAAAAATCGCATCGGAATTAAATTCAAAAGGCACAATGCCGCCTTAAGTAAAAGAATAGAGACCCTTCTTACAGTCGGTGCTTTGAGCATTCCCTGTGGGAACACTATTAGTTTCCGATACACCACTGCAGGTTAAATGTATCCCTTGGACCTTCACATTAACGATGAAACACAGAAATCGCATCGGAATTAAATTCAAAAGGCACAATGCCGCCTTAAGTACAATAATAGAGACAATTCTTACTGTCAGTTCTTTGAGCATTCCCTGTGAGACCAGTTTTAGTTTCCGATACACCACTGCAAGTTCAATGTATTCCTTGCACCTTCACATTGACGATGAACCACAGAAATCGCATCGGATGTAAGTACAAAAGGCACAATGCCGCCTTATGTACAAGAATAGAGACTCTTCTTACGGTCGGTGCTTTGAGCATTCCCTGTGAGACCAGTATTAGTTTCAGATACACCACTGCAGGTACAATGTATTCCTTGGAAATTCACATTGACGATGAAAAACAGAAATCGCATCGGAATGAAATACAAAAGGCAAACTGCCGCGTAAGTACAGGAATAGAGACTCGTCTTACAGTCAGTGTTTTGAGCATTCTCTGTGAGACCAGTATTAGTTTCCGATACACCACTGCAGGTTCAATGTATTCCTTGGACCTTCACATTGACGATGAAACACAGAAATCGCATCGGAATTAAATACAAAAGGCACAATGCCGCCTAAGTACAAGAATAGCGACTCTTCTTACAGTCGGTGCTTTGAGCAATCCGTGTGAGACCAGTATTAGTTTCCGATACACCACTGCAGGTTCAATGTATTCCTTGGACCTTTACATTGACGATGAAACACCGAAATTGCATCGGAATTAAAAACAATAGACACAACGCCTTCTTAAGTACAAGATTAGAGACTCTTCTTACGGTCGGTGCTTTGAGCATGCCCTGTGAGACCAGTATTAGTTTCCGATACACCACTGCAGGTACAATATATTCCTTGGACCTTCACATTGACGATGAAACACAGAAATCGCATCGGAATGAAATACAAAAGGCCAAATGCCGCGTAACTACAAGAATAGAGACTCGTCTTACAGTCATTGTCTTGAGCATTTCCTGTGAGACCAGTATTAGTTCCCGATACACCACTGGAGGTTCAATGTATTCCTTGGACCTTCACATTGACGATGAAACACAGAAATCGCATATTAATTAAATACAAAAGGCACAATGTCGCCGTAAGTACAAGAATAGAGACTCTCCTTACAGTCGATGGTTTGAGCATTCCCTGTGAGACCAGTATTAGTTTCCGATACACCACTGCCGGTTCAATGTATTCCTTGGACCTTCACATTGACGATGAAACACAGAAATCGCATCGGAATTAAATACAAAAGGCATAATGCCGCATTAAGTACAAGAATAGGCTCTTCTCACGGTCGGTATTTTGAGCATTCCCTGTGAGACCAGTATTAGTTTCCGATACACCTTTGCAGATTCAATGTATTCCTCGGATCTTCACATTGACGATGAAACACTGAAATTACATCGGAATTAAATACAAAAGGCACAATGCCGCCTTAAGTACAAGAATAGAGACTCTTCTTACAGTCAGTGCTTTGAGCATTCCCTGTGAGACCAGTATTAGTTTCCAATACACCACTGCAGGTTCAATGTATACCTTGGACATACAAATTGCCAATGAAAAACAGATATTTTATCGGAATTAAATACAAAAGACACAATGCCGCCTTAAGTGCAAGAATAGAGACTCTTTTTACAGTCGGTGCTTTGAGCATTCCCTGTGAGACCAAAATTAGTTTCCGATAAACCACCGCAGGTTCAATGTATGCCTCGGACCATCACATTGACGATGAAACACATAAATCGCATCGGAATTAAATACAAAAGGCACAATGCCGCCTTAAATACAAGAATAGACACTCTTCTTACAGTCGGTATTTTGAGTATTCCCTGTGAGACCAGTATTAATTTCCGATACACCACTGCAGGTTCAATGTATTCCTTGGACATACACATCGACGATAAAACACTGAAATTACATCGGAATTAAATACAAAAGTCTCAATGCCGCCTTAAGTTCAAGAGGAGTGAGACTTCTTAGAGTCTGTGTTGTTATCCTTTCCTGTGAGACCAGTATTAGTTTCCAATACACCACTGCAAGTTCAATGTATTCCTTGGTCCTTCACATTGACGATGAAATACAGAAATCGAATCGGAATTAAATACAAAAGGCACAATACCGCCTTAGGTACAAGAATATAGACTCTTCTTACAGTCGGTGCTTTGAGCATTCCCTGTGAGACCAGTATTAGTTTACGATACACCACTGCAGGTTCAATGTATTCCTTGGATCTTCACATTGACGAGGAAAAAGAGAAATCGCATCGGAATTAAATACAAAAGGCGCAATGCCGCCTCAAGTACAAGAATAGTGACTCTTCTTACAGTCGGTGTTTTGAGCATTCAATGTGAGACCAGAATTGGTTTCCGATACACCACTCCAGGTTCAACGTATTCCTTGGACATTTACATTGACGATGAAACACAGATATCGCATCTGAATGAAATACAAAAGGCAAACTGCCGCGTAAGTACAAGAATAGAGACTCTTCTTACAGTCGGTGCTTTCAGCATTCCCTGTGAGACCGGTATTAGCTTCCGATACACCTAAGCATGTTCAATGTCTTCCTAGGACCTTCGCATTGACGATGAAACACAGAAATCGCATCGGAATTAAATACAAAAGGCACAATGTCGCATTAAGTACAAGAATAGAGACTCTTCTTACATGCGGTGCTTTGAGCATTCCCTGTGAGACCAGTATTAGTTTCCGATGCACCACTGCAGGTTCAATGGATTCTTTGGACCTTCACATTGACGATGAAACACAGAAATCGCATCTGAATTAAATTCAAAAGGCACAAAGCCATCTTAAATACAAGAATAGAATTTCTTCTTACAGTCACGTGCTTTCAGCATTCCCTGTGAGACCAGTATTAGTTTCAGATACACCAAAGCAGGTTCAATGTATTCCTAGGACCTTCACATTGACGATGAAACACAGAAATCGCATCGGAATTAAATACAAAAGGCACAATGCCGCCTTAAGTACAAGAATAGAGACTCTTCTTACAGTCGGTGCTTTAAGCATTCCCTGTGAGACCAAAGGTAGTTTCCGATACACCACTGCAGGTTCAATGGATTCCTTGGACCATCACATTGGCGATGAAACACAGAAATCGCATCGGAAATGAATACAAAAGGCACAATGCCGCCTTAAGTACAAGAATAGAGACTCTTCTTATGGTCGGTGCTTTGAGCATTCCCTGTGGGACCAGTATTAGTTTCCGATACACCACTGCAGGTTCAATGTATGCTTCGGACCTTCACATTGACGATAAACACAGAAATCGCATCGGAATTAAATATTAAAGGCTCAATGCCGCCTCAATTACAAGAATAGAGACTCTTCTTACAGCCGGTATTTTGAGTATTCCCTGTGAGACCAGTATTAGTTTCCGATACACCACTGCAGGTTCATATATTCCT
Organism: Schistocerca serialis cubense; assembly: GCF_023864345.2. Taxonomy (NCBI): domain Eukaryota; kingdom Metazoa; phylum Arthropoda; class Insecta; order Orthoptera; family Acrididae; genus Schistocerca; species Schistocerca serialis. The sequence continues at coordinate 19,618,535 of NC_064645.1, read as the reverse complement.
TGGACATACACATCGACGATAAAACACTGAAATTACATCGGAATTAAATACAAAAGACTCAATGCCGCCTTAAGTACAAGAATAGAGACCCTTTTACAGTCGGTGCTTTGAGCATTCCCTGTGAGACCAGTATTAGTTTCCGATACACCACTGCAGGTTCAATGAATTGACCGGACTTACACATTTACGATGAAACACTGAAATGACATCAGAATTGAATACAAAAGGCACAATGCCGCCTTAAGTACAAGAATAGAGAACCTTCTTACAGTCGCTGCTTTGAGCATTCCCTGTGAGACCAGTATTAGTTTCCAATACACCACAGCAGGTTCAGTGTATCCCTTGGACATACACATTGCCGATGAAAAACAGAAATTATATCGGAATTAAATACAAAAGGCACAATGCCGCCTTAAGTGCAAGAATAGAGACTCTTCTTGCAGTAGGTGCTTTGAGCATTCCCTGTGAGACCAGTATTAGTTTCCGATACACCACTGCAGGTTCAATGTATTCCTTGGACCTTCACATTGACGATGAACCACAGAAATCGCATCGGATTTAAGTACAAAAGGCAAAACGCCGCCTTAAGTACAAGAATAGAGACCCATCTTACAATCGGTGCTTTGAGCATTCCCTGTGAGACCAGTATTGGTTTCCGATACACCACTGCAGGTACAATGTATTCCTAGGAAATTCACATTGACGATGAAACACAGAAATCGCATCGGAATGAAATACAAAAGGCAAACTGCCGCGTAAGTACAAGAATAGAGACTCGTCTTACAATCAGTGTTTTGAGCATTTCCTGTGAGACCAGTATTAGTTCCCGATACATCACTGCAAGTTCAATGTATTCCTTGGACCTTCACATTGGCGATGAAACACAGAAATCGCATCGGAATTAAATACAAAAGGCACAATGTCGCCTTAAGTACAAGAATAGAGACTCTCCTTACAGTCGGTGCTTTGAGCATTCCCTGTGAGACCAGTATTAGTTTCCGATACACCACTGCCGGTTCAATGTATTGCTTGGACCTTCACATTGACGATGAAACACAGAAATCGCATCGGAATTAAATACAAAAGGTACAATGCCGCCTTAAGTACAAGAATAGAGACTCTTCTCACGGTCGGTGCTTTGAGCATTCCCTGTGAGACCAGGATTAGTTTCCGATACACCATTGCAGATTCAAAGTATTCCTTGGACCTTCACATTGACGATGAAACACTGAAATTACATCGGAATTAAATACAAATGGCACAATGCCGCCTTAAGTACAAGAATAGAGACTCTTCTTACAGTCGGTGCTTTGAGCATTCCCTGTGAGACCAGTATTAGTTTCCAATACACCACTGCAGGTTTAATGTATACCTTGGACATACACATTGCCGATGAAACACAGAACTTATATCGGAATTAAATACAAAAGACACAATGCCGCCTTAAGTGCAAGAATAGAGACTCTTCTTACAGTCGGTGCTTTGAGCATTCCCTGTGAGACCAAAGTTAGTTTCCGATACACCACTGCAGGTTCAATGTATTCCTTGGACCATCACATTGACGATGAAACACAGAAATCGCTTCGGTATGAATTACAAAAGGCACAATGCCGCCTTAAGTACAAGAATAGAGACTCTTCTTACGGTCGGTGCTTTGAGCATTCCCTGTGAGACCAGTATTAGTTTCCGATACACCACTGCAGGCTCAATGTATGCCTCGGACCTTCACATTGACAAAGAAACACAGAAATCGCACCGGAATTAAATACAAAAGGCACAATGCCGCCATAAATACAAGAATAGAGACTCTTCTTACAGTCGGTATTTTGAGTATTCCCTGTGAGACCAGTATTAGTTTCCGATACACCACTGCAGGTTCAATGTATTCCTTGGACCTTCAAATTTACGATGAAACACCGAAATCGCATCGGAATTAAATACAAAGTGCACAACGCCGCCTTAAGTACAAGAATAGAGACTCTTCTTACGGTCGGTGCTTTGAACATTCCCTGTGAGACCAGTATTAGTTTCCGATACACCACTGCAGGTACAATATATTCCTTGGACCTACAAATTGACGATGAAACACAGAAATCGCATCGGAATGAAATACAAAAGGCAAACTGCCGCGTAAGTACAAGAATAGAGACTCGTCTTACAGTCAGTGTTTTGAGCATTCCCTGTGAGACCAGTATTAGTTTCCGATACTCTTCAGCAGGTTCAATGTATTCCTAGGACCTTCATATTGACGATGAAACACAGAAATCGCATCGGAATTAAATACAAAAGGCACAATGTCGCCTTAAGTACAAGAATAGAGACTCTTCTTACTGTCGGTGCTTTGAGCATTCCCTGTGAGACCGGTATTAGTTTCCGATACACCACTGCAGGTTCAATGTATTCCTAGGACCATCACATTGACGATGATACACAGAAATCGCATCGGAATTAAATACAAAAGGTACAATGTCACCTTATGTACAAGAATAGAGACTCTTCTTACAGTCGGTGCTTTGAGCATTCCATGTGAAACCAGTATTAGTTTCCGATACACCACTCCAGGTTCAATGTATTCCTTGGACATTCACATTGACGATGAAACACAGAAATCGCATCGGACTGAAATACAAAAGCCAAACTGCCGCGTAAGTACTTGAATAGAGACTCTTCTTACAGTCGGTGCTTTCGGCATTCCCTGTGAGACCAGTATTAGTTTCCTATACACCTCAGCAGGTTCAGTGTATTCCTAGGACCTTCACATGACGATGAAACACAGAAATCGCATCGGAAATAAATACAAATGGCACAATGAAGCCTTAAGTACAAGAATAGAGACTCTTCTTACAGTCGGTGCTTTGAGCATTCCCTGTGAGACCAGTATTAATTTCCGATACGCCACTGCAGGCACAATGTATTCCTTGGACCTTCACATTGACGATGAAACACAGATATCGCATTGGAATTAAATTCAAAGGGCACAATGCCGCCTTAAGTACAAGAATAGAGACCATTCTTACAGTCGGTGCTTTGAGCATTTCCTGTGAGACCAGTATTAGTTTCCGATACACCACTGCAGGTTCAATGAATTCCATGGACGTTCACATTGACGATGAAACACAGAAATCGCATCGGAATTAAATACAAAAGGCGCAATGCCGCCTTAAGTACAAGAATAGAGACTCTCCTTACAGTCGGTGCTTTGAGCATTCCCTTTGAGACCAGTAATAGTTTCTGATACACCACTGCAGGTTCAATGTATTCCTTGGACTTTAACATTGACGATGAAACACCGAAATCGCATCGGAATTAAATTAAAAAGGCTCAATGCCGTCTTAAGTACAAGAATAGAGACTCTTCTTACAGTCGGTGCTATGAGCATTCCCTGTGAGACCAGTATTAGTTTCCGATACACGACTGCTGGGTCAATGTATTCCTTGGACCTTCACATTGACGATAAAACACAGAAATCGCATCGGAATTAAATACAAAAGGCGCAATGCCGCCTTAAGTACAAGAATAGAGTCTCTTCTTATAGTCGGTGCTTTGAGCATTCCCTGTGAGACCAGTATTAGTTTCCGATACACCAATGCAGGTTCAATGTAATCCTTGGAATTTCACATTGACGATGAATCACAGAAATCGCATTGGAATTAAATACAAAAGGCACAATGCCATCTTAAGTACAAGAATAGAGACTCTTCCTACAGTCGGTGCTTTCAGCATTCCCTGTGAGGCCAGTATTAGTTTCCGATACACCTCAGCAGGTTCAATGTATTCCTAGGACCTTCACATTGACGATGAAACACAGAAATCGCATCGGAATTAGATACAAAAGGCACAATGTCGCCTTAAGTACAAGAATAGAGACTCTTCTTAGCGTCGGTGCTTTGAGCATTCCCTGTGAGACCAGTATTAGTTTCCGATACACCACTGCAGGTTCAATGTATTCCTTGGACCTTCACATTGACGATGAAACACAGAAATCGCATCGGAATGAAATACAAAAGGCAAACTGCCGCGTAAGTACAAGAATAGAGACTCTTCTTACAGTCGGTGCTTTCAGCATTCCCTGTGAGACCAGTATTAGTTTCTGATACACCTCAGCAGGTTCAATGTATTCCTAGGACCTTCACATTGACGATGAACCACAGAAATCGCATCGGATTTAAGTACAAAAGGCAAAACGCCGCCTTAAGTACAAGAATAGAGACCCATCTTACAATCGGTGCTTTGAGCATTCCCTGTGAGACCAGTATTGGTTTCCGATACACCACTGCAGGTACAATGTATTCCTAGGAAATTCACATTGACGATGAAACACAGAAATCGCATCGGAATGAAATACAAAAGGCAAACTGCCGCGTAAGTACAAGAATAGAGACTCGTCTTACAGTCAGTGTTTTGAGCATTTCCTGTGAGACCAGTATTAGTTCCCGATACATCACTGCAAGTTCAATGTATTCCTTGGACCTTCACATTGGCGATGAAACACAGAAATCGCATCGGAATTAAATACAAAAGGCACAATGTCGCCTTAAGTACAAGAATAGAGACTCTCCTTACAGTCGGTGCTTTGAGCATTCCCTGTGAGACCAGTATTAGTTTCCGATACACCACTGCCGGTTCAATGTATTGCTTGGACCATCACATTGACGATGAAACACAGAAATCGCATCGGAATTAAATACAAAAGGTACAATGCCGCCTTAAGTACAAGAATAGAGACTCTTCTCACGGTCGGTGCTTTGAGCATTCCCTGTGAGACCAGGATTAGTTTCCGATACACCATTGCAGATTCAAAGTATTCCTCGGACCTTCACATTGACGATGAAACACTGAAATTACATCGGAATTAAATACAAATGGCACAATGCCGCCTTAAGTACAAGAATAGGGACTCTTCTTACAGTCGGTGCTTTGAGTATTCCCTGTGAGACCAGTATTAGTTTCCAATACACCACTGCAGGTTTAATGTATACCTTGGACATACACATTGCCGATGAAACACAGAAATTATATCGGAATTAAATACAAAAGACACAATGCCGCCTTAAGTGCAAGAATAGAGACTCTTCTTACAGTCGGTGCTTTGAGCATTCCCTGTGAGACCAAAGTTAGTTTCCGATACACCACTGCAGGTTCAATGTATTCCTTGGACCATCACATTGACGATGAAACACAGAAATCGCTTCGGTATGAAATACAAAACGCACAATGCCGCCTTAAGTACACGAATAGAGACTCTTCTTACGGTCGGTGCTTTGAGCATTCCCTGTGAGACCAGTATTAGTTTCCGATACACCACTGCAGGCTCAATGTATGCCTCGGACCTTCACATTGACAATGAAACACAGAAATCGCACCGGAATTAAATACAAAAGGCACAATGCCGCCTTAAATACAAGAATAGAGACTCTTCTTACAGTCGGTATTTTGAGTATTCCCTGTGAGACCAGTATTAGTTTCCGATACACCACTGCAGGTTCAATGTATTCCTTGGACCTACAAATTGACGATGAAACACAGAAATCGCATCGGAATGAAATACAAAAGGCAAACTGCCGCGTAAGTACAAGAATAGAGACTCGTCTTACAGTCAGTGTTTTGAGCATTCCCTGTGAGACCAGTATTAGTTTCCGATACTCTTCAGCAGGTTCAATGTATTCCTAGGACCTTCATATTGACGATGAAACACAGAAATCGCATCGGAATTAAATACAAAAGGCACAATGTCGCCTTAAGTACAAGAATAGAGACTCTTCTTACTGTCGGAGTTTTGAGCATTCCCTGTGAGACCGGTATTAGTTTCCGATACACCACTGCAGGTTCAATGTATTCCTAGGACCATCACATTGACGATGAAACACAGAAATCGCATCGGAATTAAATACAAAAGGTACAATGTCACCTTATGTACAAGAATAGAGACTCTTCTTACAGTCGGTGCTTTGAGCATTCCATGTGAAACCAGTATTAGTTTCCGATACACCACTCCAGGTTCAATGTATTCCTTGGACATTCACATTGACGATGAAACACAGAAATCGCATCGGACTGAAATACAAAAGCCAAACTGCCGCGTAAGTACAAGAATAGAGACTCTTCTTACAGTCGGTGCTTTCGGCATTCCCTGTGAGACCAGTATTAGTTTCCTATACACCTCAGCAGGTTCAGTGTATTCCTAGGACCTTCACATGACGATGAAACACAGAAATCGCATCGGAAATAAATACAAATGGCACAATGAGGCCTTAAGTACAAGAATAGAGACTCTTCTTACAGTCGGTGCTTTGAGCATTCCCTGTGAGACCAGTATTAATTTCCGATACGCCACTGCAGGCACAATGTATTCCTTGGACCTTCACATTGACGATGAAACACAGATATCGCATTGGAATTAAATTCAAAGGGCACAATGCCGCCTTAAGTACAAGAATAGAGACCATTCTTACAGTCGGTGCTTTGAGCATTTCCTGTGAGACCAGTATTAGTTTCCGATACACCACTGCAGGTTCAATGAATTCCATGGACGTTCACATTGACGATGAAACACAGAAATCGCATCGGAATTAAATACAAAAGGCGCAATGCCGCCTTAAGTACAAGAATAGAGACTCTCCTTACAGTCGGTGCTTTGAGCATTCCCTTTGAGACCAGTAATAGTTTCTGATACACCACTGCAGGTTCAATGTATTCCTTGGACTTTAACATTGACGATGAAACACCGAAATCGCATCGGAATTAAATTAAAAAGGCTCAATGCCGTCTTAAGTACAAGAATAGAGACTCTTCTTACAGTCGGTGCTATGAGCATTCCCTGTGAGACCAGTATTAGTTTCCGATACACGACTGCTGGGTCAATGTATTCCTTGGACCTTCACATTGACGATAAAACACAGAAATCGCATCGGAATTAAATACAAAAGGCGCAATGCCGCCTTAAGTACAAGAATAGAGTCTCTTCTTATAGTCGGTGCTTTGAGCATTCCCTGTGAGACCAGTATTAGTTTCCGATACACCAATGCAGGTTCAATGTAATCCTTGGAATTTCACATTGACGATGAATCACAGAAATCGCATTGGAATTAAATACAAAAGGCTCAATGCCATCTTAAGTACAAGAATAGAGACTCTTCCTACAGTCGGTGCTTTCAGCATTCCCTGTGAGGCCAGTATTAGTTTCCGATACACCTCAGCAGGTTCAATGTATTCCTAGGACCTTCACATTGACGATGAAACACAGAAATCGCATCGGAATTAGATACAAAAGGCACAATGTCGCCTTAAGTACAAGAATAGAGACTCTTCTTACCGTCGGTGCTTTGAGCATTCCCTGTGAGACCAGTATTAGTTTCCGATACACCACTGCAGGTTCAATGTATTCCTTGGACCTTCACATTGACGATGAAACACAGAAATCGCATCGGAATGAAATACAAAAGGCAAACTGCCGCGTAAGTACAAGAATAGAGACTCTTCTTACAGTCGGTGCTTTCTGCATTCCCTGTGAGACCAGTATTAGTTTCTGATACACCTCAGCAGGTTCAATGTATTCCTAGGACCTTCACATTGACGATGAAACACAGAAATCGCATCGGAATTAAATACAAAAGGCGCAATGCCGCCTTATAGTACAAGAATAGAGACTCTTCTTACAGTCGGTGCTTTGAGCATTCCCTGTGAGACCAGAATAAGTTTCTGATACACCACTCCAGGTTCAATATATTCCTTGGACATTCACAATGACGATGAAACACAGAAATCGCATCGGAATGCAATACAAAAGGCAAACTGCCGCGTAAGTACAAGAATAGAGACTTTTCTTACAGTCGGTGCTTACAGAATTCCCTGTGAGACCAGTATTAGATTCCGATACTCTTCAGCAGGATCAATGTATTCCTAGGACCTTCATATTGACGATGAAACACAGAAATCGCATCGGACTTAAATACAAAGGGCACAATGTCGCCTTAAGTACTGGAATAGAGACTCTTCTTACAGTCGGTGCTATGAGCATTCCCTGTGAGACCAGTATTAGTTTCCGATACACCACTCTAGGTTCAATGTATTCCTTGGACATTGACATTGACGATGAAACACAGAAATCGCATCAGAATGAAATACAAAAGGCAAACTGCCGCGTAAGTACAAGAATCGAGACTCTTCTTACAGTCGGTGCCTTCAGCTTTCCCTGTGAGACCAGTATTAGTTTCAGATACCCCACTGCAGGTTCAATGTAATCCTTGGAACTTCACATTGACGATGAATCACAGAAATCGCATTGGAATTAAATACAAAAGGCACAATGCCATCTTAAGTACAAGAATAGAGACTCTTCCTACAGTCGGTGCTTTCAGCATTCCCTGTGAGGCCAGTATTAGTTTCCGATACACCTCAGCAGGTTCAATGTATTCCTAGGACCTTCACATTGACGATGAAACACAGAAATCGCATCGGAATTAGATACAATAGGCACAATGTCGCCTTAAGTACAAGAATAGACACTCTTCTTACCGTCGGTGCTTTAAGCATTCCCTTTGAGACCAGTATTAGTTTCCGATACACCACTGCAGGTTCAATGTATTCCTTGGACCTTCACATTGACGATGAAACACAGAAATCGCATCGGAATGAAATACAAAAGGCAAACTGCCGCGTAAGTACAAGAATAGAGACTCTTCTTACAGTCGGTGCTTTCAGCATTCCCTGTGAGACCAGTATTAGATTCTGATACACCTCAGCAGGTTCAATGTATTCCTAGGACCTTCACATTGACGATGAAACACAGAAATCGCATCGGAATTAAATACAAAGGGCGCAATGCCGCCTTAAGTACAAGAATAGAGACTCTTCTTACAGTCGGTGCTTTGAGCATTCCCTGTGAGACCAGAATTAGTTTCCGATACACCACTCCAGGTTCAATATATTCCTTGGACATTCACATTGACGATGAAACACAGAAATCGCATCGGAATGCAATACAAAAGGCAAACTGCCGCGTAAGTACAAGAATAGAGACTTTTCTTACAGTCGGTGCTTTCAGAATTCCCTGTGAGACCAGTATTAGATTCCGATACTCTTCAGCAGGATCAATGTATTCCTAGGACCTTCATATTGACGATGAAACACAGAAATCGCATCGGAATTAAATACAAAAGGCACAATGTCGCCTTAAGTACAAGAATAGAGACTCTTCTTACTGTCGGTGCTTTCAGCATTCCCTGTGCGACCAGTATTAGTTTCCGATACACCACTGCAGGTTCAATGTATTCCTAGGACCTTCACATTGACGATGAAACACAGAAATCGCATCGGAATTAAATACAAAAGGCACAATGTCACCTTAAGTACAAGAATAGAATCTCTTCTTACAGTCGGTGCGTTGAGCATTCCATGTGAGACCAGTATTAGTTTCCGATACACCACTCCAGGTTCAATGTATTCCTTGGACATTCACATTGACAGTGAAACACAGAAATCGCATCGGAATGAAATACAAAAGCCAAACTGCCGCGTAAGTACAAGAATAGAGACTCTTCTTACAGTCGGTGCTTTCGGCATTCCCTGTGAGACCAGTATTAGTTTCCGATACACCTCAGCATGTTCAATGTATTCCTAGGACCTTCACATTGTCGATGAAACACAGAAATCGCATCGGACTTAAATACAAAGGGCACAATGTCGCCTTAAGTACTTGAATAGAGACTCTTCTTACAGTCGGTGCTATGAGCATTCCCTGTGAGACCAGTATTAGTTTCCGATACACCACTCCAGGTTCAATGTATTCCTTGGACATTCACATTGACGATGAAACACAGAAATCGCATCGGAATGAAATACAAAAGGCAAACTGCCGCGTAAGTACAAGAATCGAGACTCTTCTTACAGTCGGTGCCTTCAGCTTTCCCTGTGAGACCAGTATCAGTTTCCGATACACCTCAGCAGGTTCAATGTATTCCTAGGACCTTCACATTGATGATGAAACATAGAAATCGCATCGGAATTAAATACAAAAAGCACAATGTCGCCATAAGTACAAGAATAGAGACTCTTCTTACAGACGATGCTTTGAGCATTCCCTGTGAGACCAGAATTAGTTTCCGATACACCACTCCAGGTTCAATGTATTCCTTGGACCTTCACATTGACGATGAAACACAGAAATCGCATCGGAATGAAATACAAAAGGCAAACTGCAGCGTAAGTTCAAGAATAGAGACTCTTCTTACAGTCGGTGCTTTCAGCATTCCCTGTGAGACCAGTATTAGTTTCCGATACACCTCAGCAGGTTCAATGTATTCCTAGGACCTTGACATTGACGATGAAACACAGAAATCGCACCAGAATTAAATACAAAAGGCGCAATGCCGCCTTAAGTACAAGATTAGAGACTCTTCTTACAGTCGGTGCTTTGAGCATTCCCTGTGAGACCAGAATTAGTATCCGATACACCACTCCAGGTTCAAAGTATTCCTTGCACTTTCACATTGACGATGAAACACAGATATCGCATCTGAATGAAATACAAAAGGCAAACTGCCGCGTAAGTACAAGAATCGAGACTCTTCTTACAGTCGGTGCTTTCAGCTTTCCCTGTGAGACCAGTATTAGTTTCCGATACACCTCAGCAGGTTCAATGTACTCCTAGGACCTTCACATTGACGATGAAACATAGAAATCGCATCGGAATAAAATACAAATAGCACAATGTCGCCCTAAGTATAAGAATAGAGACTCTTCTTACAGTCGTTGTTTTGAGCATTCCCTGTGAGACCAGAATTAGTTTCCGATACACCACTCCAGGTTCAATGAATTCCTTGGACCTTCACATTGACGATGAAACACAGAAATCGCATCGGAATGAAATACAAAAGGCAAACTGCCGCGTAAGTACAAGAATTGAGACTCTTTTTGCAGTCGGTGCTTTCAGCATTCCCTGTGAGACCAGTATTAGTTTCCGATACACCTCAGCAGGTTCAATGTATTCCTAGGACCTTCACATTGACGATGAAACACAGAAATCGCATCGGAATTAAATACAAAAGGCGCAATGCTGCCTTAAGTACAAGATTAGAGACTCTTCTTACAGTCGGTGCTTTGAGCATTCCCTGTGAGATCAGAATTAGTATCCGATACACCACTCCAGGTTCAAAGTATTCCTTGGACATTCACATTGACAATGAAACACAGATATCGCATCTGAATGAAATACAAAAGGCTAACCGCCGCGTAAGTACAAGGATAGAGACTCTTCTTACAGTCGGTGCTTTCAGCATTCCCTGTGAGATCAGTATTAGCTTCCGATAACCTCAGCAGCTTCAATGTATCCCTAGGACCTTCACATTGACGATGAAACACAGAAATCGCATCGGAATTAAATACAAAAGGCACAATGCCGCCATAAGTACAAGAATAGAGACACTTCTTACGGACGGTGCTTTGAGCATTCCCTGTGAGACCAGTATTAGCTTCCGATACACCACTGCAGATTCAATGTATGCCTCGGACCTTCACATTGACGATGATTCACAGAAATCGCATCGGAATTATATATAAAAGGCACAATGCCGCCTTAAATACAAGAATAGAGACTCTTCTTACAGTCGGTATATTGAGTATTCCGTGTGAGACCAGTATTAGTTTCCGATACACCACTGCAGGTTCAATGTATTCCTTGGACATACACATCGACGATAAAGCACTGAAATTACATCGGAATTAAATACAAAAGACTCAATGCCGCCTTAAGTACAAGAGGAGTGAGACTTCTTAGAGTCTGTGTTTTTATCCTTTCCTGTGAGACCAGTATTAGTTTCCGATACACCACTGCAAGTTCAATGTATTCCTTGGTCCTTCACATTGACGATGAAATACAGAAATCGAATCGGAATTAAATACAAAAGGCACAATGCCGCCTTAGGTACAAGAATATAGACTCTTCTTACAGTCGGTGCTTTGAGCATTCCCTGTGAGGCCAGTATTAGTTTCCGATACACCACTGCATGTTCAATGTATTCCTTGGATCTTCACATTGACAATGAAAAAGCGAAATCGCATCGGAATTAAATACAAAAGGCACAATGCTGCCTCAAGTACAATAATAGTGACTCTTCGTACAGTCGGTGCTTTGAGCATTCCCTGTGAGACCAGTATTAGTTTCCGATACACCACTGCAGGTTCAATGAATTGACTGGACATACACATTTACGATGAAACACTGAAATGACATCAGAATTAAATACAAAAGGCACAATGCCGCCTTAAGTACAAGAATAGAGACTCTTCTTACAGTCGGTGCTTTGAGCATTCCCTGTGAGACCAGTATTAGTTTCCAATACACCACTGCAGGTTCAATGTATTCCTTGGACATACAAATTGCCGATGAAAAACAGAAATTATATCGGAATTAAATACAAAAGGCACAATGCCACCTTAAGTGCAAGAATAGAAACTCTTCTTACAGTCGGTGCTTTAAGCATTCCCTGTGAGACCAGTATTAGTTTCTGATAGACCACTGTAGGTTCAATGTATTCCTAGGACCTTCACATTGACGAAGGAACAAAGAAATGGCATCGGAATTAAATACAAAAGGCACAATGCCACCATAAGTACAAGAATAGAGACTTTTCTTACAGTCGGTGCTTTGAGCATTCCCTGTGAGACCAGTGTTAGTTTCCGATACACCACTGCAGGTTCAATGTATTCCTTGGACATACACATTGACGATGAAACACTGGAATTTAATCGGAATTAAATACAAAAGACTCAATGCCTCCTTAAGTACAAGATTAGAAACTTTTCTTACAGTCGGTGCTTTGAGCATTCCTTGTGAGACCAGTATTAGTTTCCGATACACCACTGCAGGTTCAGTGTATTCCTTAGACCTTCACATTGACGATGAAACACAGAAATCGCATCGGAATTAAATACAAAAGGCACAATGCCACCATAAGTACAAGAATAGAGACTCTACTTACAGTCGGTGCTTTGAGCATTCCCTGTGAGACCAGTGTTAGTTTCCGATACACCACTGCAGGTTCAATGTATTCCTTGGACATACACATTGACGATGAAACACTGGAATTAAATCGGAATTAAATACAAAAGACTCAATGCCGCCTTAAGTACAAGAAGAGTGAGACTTCTTTGAGTCTGTGTTTTTATCATTTCCTGTGAGACCAGTATTAGTTTCCGATACACCACTGCAGGTTCAATGAATTGACTGGACATACACATTTACGATGAAACACTGAAATGACATCAGAATTAAATACAAAAGGCACAATGCCGCCTTAAGTACAAGAATAGAGACTCTTCTTACAGTCGGTGCTTTGAGCATTCCCAGTGAGACCAGTATTAGTTTTCAATACACCACTGCAGGTTCAATGTATTCCTTGGACATACAAATTGCCGATGAAAAACAGAAATTACATCGGAATTAAATACAAAAGGCACAATGCCGCCTAAAGTGCAAGAATATAAACTCTTCTTACAGTCGGTGCTTTAAGCATTCCCTGTGAGACCAGTATTAGTTTCTGATAGACCACTGTAGGTTCAATGTATTCCTAGGACCTTCACATTGACGAAGGAACAAAGAAATCGCTTCGGAATTAAATACAAAAGGCACAATGCCACCATAAGTACAAGAATAGAGACTCTTCTTACAGTCGGTGCTTTGAGCATTCCCTGTGAGACCAGTGTTAGTTTCCGATACACCACTGCAGGTTCAAAGTGTTACTTGGACATACACATTGACGATGAAACACTGGAATTAAATCGGAATTAAATACAAAAGACTCAATGTTTCCTTAAGTACAAGATTAGAAACTTTTCTTACAGTCGGTGCTTTGAGCATTCCTTGTGAGACCAGTATTAGTTTCCGATACACCACTGCAGGTTCAATGTATTCCTTGGACCTTCACATTGACGATGAATCACAGAAATCGCATCGGAATTAAATACAAAAGGCACAATGCCGCCTTAAGTACAAGAATAGAGACTCTTCTTACAGTCGGTGTTTCAGCATTCCCTGTGACAACAGTATTAGTTTTCGATACATCACTGCAGGCACAATGTATTCCTTGGACCTTCAAATTGACGATGAAACACAAAAATCGCATCGGAATTAAATTCAAGAGGCACAATGCCGCCTTAAGTACAAAAATAGAGACCATTCTTACAGTCGGTGCTTTGAGCATTCCCTGTGAGACCAGTATTAGTTTCCGATACACCACTGCAGGTTCAATGTATTCCTTGGACCTTCACATTGACGATGAACCACAGAAATCGCATCGGATTTAAGTACAAAAGGCACAATGCCGCCTTATGTACAAGAATAGAGACTCTTCTTACGGTCGGTGTTTGAGCATTCCCTGTGAGACCAGTATTAGTTTCAGATACACCACTGCAGGTACAATGTATTCCTCGGATCTTCACATTGACGATGAAACACTGAAATTACATCGGAATTAAATACAAAAGGCACAATGCCGCCTCAAGTACAAGAATAGTGACTCTTCGTACAGTCGGTGCTTTGAGCATTCCCTGTGAGACCAGTATTAGTTTCCGATACACCACTGCAGGTTCAATGAATTGACAGGACATACATATTTACGATGAAACACTGAAATGACATCAGAATTAAATACAAAAGGCACAATGCCGCCTTAAGTACAAGATTAGAGACACTTCTTACAGTCGGTGCTTTGAGCATTCCCTGTGAGACCAGTATTAGTTTCCAAAACACCACTACAGGTTCAATGTATTCCTTGGACCTACACATTGCCGATGAAAAACAGAAATTATATCCGAATTAAATACAAAAGCCACAATGCCTCCTTAAGTGCAAGAATAGAGACTCTTCTTACAGTCGGTGCTTTGAGCATTCCCTGTGAGACCAGTATTAGTTTCCGATACACCACTGCAGGTTCAATGTATTCCTTGGACCTTCACATTGACGATGAAACACAGAAATCGCATCGGAATTAAATACAAAAGGCGCAATGCCGCCTTAAGTACAAGAATAGAGACTCTTCTTACAGTCGGTGGTTTGAGCATTCCCTTTGAGACCAGTATTAGTATCTGATACACCACTGCAGGTTCAATGTATTCCTTGGACCTTCACATTGACGATGAAACACTGAAATTACATCGGAATTAAATACAAAAGGCACAATGCCGCCTTAAGTACAAGAATAGAGACTCTACTTACAGTCGGTGCTTTGAGCATTCCCTGTGCGACCAGTATTAGTTTCCAATACACCACTGCAGGTTCAATGTGTACCTTGGACATACACATTGCCGATGAAAAACAGAAATTATATCGGAATTAAATACAAAAGACTCAATGCCGCCTTAAGTACTAGAAGAGTGAGACTTCTGAGAGTCTTTGTTTTTATCCTTTCCTGTGAGACCAGTATTAGTTTCCGATACACCACTGCAGGTTCAATGTATTCCTTGGTCCTTCACATTGACGATGAAACACAGAAATCGCATCGGAATGAAATACAAAAGCAAACTGCCGCATAAGTAAAAGAATAGAGACTCTTCTTTCAGTCGGTGCTTTTAGCATTCCCTGTGAGACCAGTATTAGTTTCCGATACCCATCAACAAGTTCAATGTATTCCTAGGACCTTCACATTGACGATGAAACACAGAAATCGCATCGGAATTAAATACAAAATTCGTAATGCCGCCTTAAGTACAAGATTAGAGACTCTTCTTACAGTAGGTGCTTTGAGCATTCCCTGTGAGACCAGAATTGGTTTCCGATACACCACTCCAGGTTCAATGTATTCCTTGGACATTCACATTGACGATGAAACACAGATATCGCATCTGAATGAAATACAAAATGCAAACTGCCGCGTAAGTACAAGAATAGAGACTCTTCTTACAGTCGGTGCTTTCAGCATTCCCTGTGAGACCAGTATTAGCTTCCGATACACCTCAGCAGGTTCAATGTGTTCCTAGGACCTTCACATTGACGATGAAACACAGAAATCGCATCGGAATTTAATACAAAAGGCACAATGTCGCCTTAAGTACAAGAATAGAGACTCTTCTTACATTCGGTGCATTGAGCATTCCCTGTGAGACCAGTATTACTTTCCGATACACCACTGCTGGTTCAATGGATTCTTTGGACCTTCAGATTGACGATGAAACACAGAAATCGCATCTGAATTAAATTCAAAAGGCACAAAGCCATCTTAAATACAAGAATAGAATTTCTTCTTACAGTCGGTGCTTTCAGCATTCCCTGTGAGACCAGTATTAGTTTCAGATACACCAAAGCAGGTTCAATGTATTCCTTGGACCTTCACATTGACGATGAAACACAGAAATCGCATCGGAATTAAATACAAAAGGCACAATGCCGCCTTAAGTACAAGAATAGAGACTCTTCTTACAGTCGGTGCTTTAAGCATTCCCTGTGAGACCAAAGGTAGTTTCCGATACACCACTGCAGGTTCAATGTATTCCTTGGACCTTCACATTGACGATGAAACACAAAAATCGCATCGGAATTAAATTCAAAAGGCACAATGCCGCCTTAAGTACGAAAATAGAGACTATATTACAGTCGGTGTTTGAGCATTCCCTGTGAGACCAGTATTAGTTTCAGATACACCACTGCGGGTACAATGTATTCCTTGGAAATTCACATTGACGATGAAAAACAGAAATCGCATCTGAATGAAATACAAAAGGCAAACTGCCGCGTAAGTACAGGAATAGAGACTCGTCTTACAGTCAGTGTTTTGAGCATTCTCTGTGAGACCAGTATTAGTTTGCGATACACCACTGCAGGTTCAATGTATTCCTTGGACCTTCACATTGACGATGAAACACAGAAATCGCATCGGAATTAAATACAAAAGGCACAATGCCGCCCTAAGTACAAGAATAGCGACTCTTCTTACAGTCGGTGCTTTGAGCATTCCGTGTGAGACCAGTATTAGTTTCCGATACACCACTGCAGGTTCAATGTATTCCTTGGACATTTACATTGACGATGAAACACCGAAATCGCATCGGAATTAAAAACAATAGACACAACGCCTTCTTAAGTACAAGAATAGAGACTCTTCTTACGGTCGGTGCTTTGAGCATGCCCTGTGAGACCAGTAATATTTTCCGATACACCACTGCAGGTACAATATATTCCTTGGACCTTCACATTGACGATGAAACACAGAAATCGCATCGGAATGAAATACAAAAGGCAAACTGCCGCGTAAGTACAAGAATAGAGACTCGTCTTACAGTAATTGTTTTGAGCATTCCCTGTGAGACCAGTATTAGTTCCCGATACACCACTGCAGGTTCAATGTATTCCTTGGACCTTCACATTGACGATGAAACACAGAAATCGCATATTAATTAAATACAAAAGGCACAATAACGCCGTAAGTACAAGAATAGAGACTCTCTTTACAGTCGGTGCTTTGAGCATTCCCTGTGAGACCAGTATTAGTTTCCGATACACCACTGCCGGTTCAATGTATTACTTGGACCTTGACATTGACGATGAAACACAGAAATCGCATCGGAATTAAATACTAAAGGCATAATGCCGCCTTAAGTACAAGAATAGAGACTCTTCTCACGATCGGTGTTTTGAGCATTCCCTGTGAGACCAGTATTAGTTTCCGATACACCATTGCAGATTCAATGTATTCCTCGGATCTTCACAATGACGATGAAACACTGAAATTACATCGGAATTAAATACAAAAGGCACAATCCCGCCTCAAGTACAAGAACAGTGACTCTTCGTACAGTCGGTGCTTTGAGCATTCCCTGTGAGACCAGTATTAGTTTCCGATACACCACTGCAGGTTCAATGAATTGACAGGACATACATATTTACGATGAAACACTGAAATGACATCAGAATTAAATACAAAAGGCACAATGCCGCCTTAAGTACAAGATTAGAGACACTTCTTACAGTCGGTGCTTTGAGCATTCCCTGTGAGACCAGTATTAGTTTCCAAAACACCACTACAGGTTCAATGTATTCCTTGGACATACACATTGCCGATGAAAAACAGAAATCACATCGGAATTAAATACAAAAGACACAATGCCTCCTTAAGTGCAAGAATAGAGACTCTTCTTACAGTCGGTGCTTTGGGCATTCCCTGTGAGACCAGTATTAGTTTCCGATACACCACTGCAGGTTCAATGTATTCCTTGGACCTTCACATTGACGATGAAACACAGAAATCGCATCGGAATGAAATACAAAAGGCGCAATGCCGCCTTAAGTACAAGAATAGAGACTCTTCTTACAGTCAGTGCTTTGAGCATTCCCTTTGAGACCAGTATTAGCTTCTGATACACCACTGCAGGTTCAATGTATTCCTTGGACCTTCACTTTGACGATGAAACACTGAAATTACATCGCAATTAAATTCAAAAGGCACAATGCCGCCTTAAGTACAAGAATAGAGACTCTACTTACAGTCGGTGCTTTGAGCATTCCCTGTGCGACCAGTATTAGTTTCCAATACACCACTGCAGGTTCAATGTATACCTTGGACATACACATTGCCGATGAAAAACAGAAATTATATCGGAATTAAATACAAAAGACTCAATGCCGCCTTAAGTACTAGAAGAGTGAGACTTCTGAGAGTCTGTATTTTTATCCTTTCCTGTGAGACCAGTATTAGTTTCCGATACACCACTGCAGGTTCAATGTATTCCTTGGTCCTTCACATTGACGATGAAACACAGAAATCGCATCGGAATGAAATGCAAAAGCAAACTGTCGCATAAGTAAAAGAATAGAGACTCTTCTTTCAGTCGGTGCTTTCAGCATTCCCTGTGAGACCAGTATTAGTTTCCGATACCCATCAGCAAGTTCAATGTATTCCTAGGACCTTCACATTGACGATGAAACACAGAAATCGCATCGGAATTAAATACAAGAGGGGTAATGCCGCCTTAAGTACAAGATTAGAGACTCTTCTTACAGTCGGTGCTTTGAGCATTCCCTGTGAGACCTGAATTGGTTTCCGATACACCACTCCAGGTTCAATGTATTCCTTGGACATTCACATTGACGATGAAACACAGATATCGCATCTGAATGAAATACAAAAGGCAAACTGCCGCGTAAGTACAAGAATAGAGACTCTTCTTACAGTCGGTGCTTTCAGCATTCCCTGTGAGACCAGTATTAGCTTCCGATACACCTCAGCAGGTTCATT
This sequence comes from Schistocerca serialis cubense, assembly GCF_023864345.2. Taxonomy (NCBI): domain Eukaryota; kingdom Metazoa; phylum Arthropoda; class Insecta; order Orthoptera; family Acrididae; genus Schistocerca; species Schistocerca serialis. The sequence goes on along the minus strand of NC_064645.1, from coordinate 19,599,312 downwards.
GTGTTCCTAGGACCTTCACATGGACGATGAAACACAGAAATCGCATCGGAATTAAATACAAAAGGCACAATGTCGCCTTAAGTACAAGAATAGAGACTCTTCTTACATTCGGTGCATTGAGCATTCCCTGTGAGACCAGTATTACTTTCCGATACACCACTGCAGGTTCAATGGATTCTTTGGACCTTCACATTGACGATGAAACACAGAAATCGCATCTGAATTAAATTCAAAAGGCACAAAGCCATCTTAAATACAAGAATAGAATTTCTTCTTACAGTCGGTGCTTTCAGCATTCCCTGTGAGACCAGTATTAATTTCAGATACACCAAAGCAGGTTCAATGTATTCCTAGGACCTTCACATTGACGATGAAACACAGAAATCGCATTGGAATAAAATACAAAAGGCACAATGCCGCCTTAAGTACAAGAATAGAGACTCTTCATACAGTCGGTGCTTTAAGCATTCCCTGTGAGACCAAAGGTAGTTTCCGATACACCACTGCAGGTTCAATGTATTCCTTGGACCATCACATTGGCGATGAAACACAGAAATCGCATTGGCATTAAATACAAAAGGCACAATGCCGCCTTAAGTACAAGAATAGAGACTCTTCTTACAGTCAGTGTTTTGAGCATTCTCTGTGAGACCAGTATTAGTTTCCGATACACCACTGCAGGTACAATGTATTCCTTGGAAATTCACATTGACGATGAAAAACAGATATCGCATCGGAATGAAATACAAAAGGCAAACTGCCGCGTAAGTACAGGAATAGAGACTCTTCTTACAGTCAGTGTTTTGAGCATTCTCTGTGAGACCAGTATTAGTTTCCGATACACCACTGCAGGTTCAATGTATTCCTTGGACATACACATCGACGATAAAACACTGAAATTACATCGGAGCTAAATACAAAAGACTCAATGCCGCCTTAAGTACAAGAGGAGTGAAACTTCTTAGAGCCTGTGTATTTATCCTTCCCTGTGAGACCAGTATTAGTTTCCGATACACCACTGCAGGTTCAATGAACTGACCGGACAAACACATTTTCGATGAAACACTGAAATGACATCAGAATTGAATACAAAAGGCACAATGCCGCCTTAAGTACAAGAATAGAGAAGCTTCTTACAGTCGGTGCTTTGAGCATTCCCTGTGAGACCAGTATTAGTTTCCAATACACCACTGCAGGTTCAATGTATTCCTTGGACATACACATTGCCGATGAAAAACAGAAATTATATCGGAATTAAATACAAAAGCACAATGCCGCCTTAAGTGCAAGAATAGAGACTCTTCTTACAGTCGGTGCTTTGAGCATTCCCTGTGAGACCAAAGTTAGTTTCCGATACACCACTGCAGGTTCAATGTATTCCTTGGACCATCACATTGACGATGAAACACAGAAATCGCTTCGGAATGAAATACAAAAGGCACAATGCCGCCTTAAGTACAAGAATAGAGACTCTTCTTACGGTCGGTGCTTTGAGCATTCCCTGTGAGACCAGTATTAGTTTCCGATACACCACTGCAGGTTCAATGTATGCCTCTGAACTTCACATTGACAATGAAACACAGAAATCGCATCGGAATTAAATACAAAAGGCACAATACCGCCTTAAAAATAAGAATAGAGACTCTTCTTACAGTCGGTATTTTGAGTATTCCCTGTGAGACCAGTATTAGTTTCCGATACACCACTGCAGGTTCAATGTATTCCTTGGACCTTCACATTGACGATGAACCACAGAAATCGCATCGGATTTAAGTACAAAAGGCACAATGCCGCCATATGTTCAAGAATAGAGACTCTTCTTACGGTCGCTGCTTTGGGTATTCCCTGTGAGACCAGTATTAGTTTCCGATACACCACTGCAGGTACAATGTATTCCTTGGAAATTCACATTGACGATGAAAAACAGAAATCGCATCGGAATGAAATACAAAAGGCAAACTGCCGCGTAAGTACAGGAATAGAGACTCTTCTTACAGTCAGTGTTTTGAGCATTCTCTGTGAGAGCAGTATTAGTTTCCGATACACCACTGCAGGTTCAATGTATTCCTTGGACCTTCACATTGACGATGAAACACAGAAATCGCATCGGAATTAAATACAAAAGGCACAATGCCGCCCTAAGTACAAGAATAGCGACTCTTCTTACAGTCGGTGCTTTGAGCATTCTGTGTGAGACCAGTATTAGTTTCCGATACACCACTGCAGGTTCAATGTATTCCTTGGACCTTCACATTGACGATGAAACACCGAAATCGCATCGGAATTAAATACAAAAGGCACAACGCCGCCTTAAGTACAAGAATAGAGACTCTTCTTACGGTCGGTGCTTTGAGTATTCCCTGTTAGACCAGTATTAGTTTCCGGTACACCACTGCAGGTTCAATGTATTCCTCGGAGCTTCACATTGACGATGAAATACAGAAATTGCATCGGAATTAAATACAAAAGGCACAATGCCGCCCTAAGTACAAGGATAGAGACTCTTCTTACAGTCGGTATTTTGAGTATTCCCTGTGAGACCAGTATTAGTTTCCGATACACCACTGCAGGTTCAATGTATTCCGTGGACATAATCATTGACGATGAAACACTGAAATTACATCGGAATTAAATACAAAAGTCTCAATGCCGCCTTAAGTACAAGAAGAGTGACACTTCTTAGAGTCTGTGTTTTTATCCTTTCCGGTGAGACCAGTATTAGTTTCCGATACACCATTGCAAGTTCAATGTATTCCTTGGACCTTCACATTGACGATGAAATACAGAAATCAAATCGGAATTAAATACAAAAGGCACAATGCCGCCTTAGGTACAAGAATATAGACTATTCTTACAGTCGGTGCTTTGAGCATTCCCTGTGAGACCAGTATTAGTTTCCGAAACACCACTGCAGGTTCAATGTATTCCTTGGATCTTCACAATGACGATGAAACACAGAAATTGCATCGGAATGAAATACAAAAGGCACAATGTCGCCTCAAGTACAAGAATAGTGACTCTTCGTACAATCGGTGCCTTGAGCATTCCCTGTGAGACCAGTATTAGTTTCCGATACACCACTGCAGGTTCAATGTATTGACTGGACATACACATTGACGAAGAAACACTGAATTTACATCGGAATTATATACAAAAGGCACAATGCCGCCTTAAGTACAAGAATAGAGACTCTTCTTACAGTCGGTGCTTTGAGCATTCCATGTGGGACCAGTATTAGTTTCCAATACACCACTGCAGGTTGAATGTATTCCTTGGACATACACATTGCCGATGAAAAACAGAAATTATATCGGAATTAAATACAAGAAGCAGAATGCCGCCTTAAGTGCTAGAATAGAGATTCTTCTTACAGTCGGTGCTTTAAGCATTCCCTGTGAGACCAGTATTAGTTTCCGATAGATTACTGCAAGTTCAATGTATTCCTTGGACCTTCACATTCACAAAGAAACACAGAAATCGCATCGGAATTAAATACAATAGGCAAAATGCCGCCTTAAGTACAAGAATACAGACTCTTCTTACAGTCGGTGCCTTGCGCATTCCCTGTGAGACCAGTATTAGTTTCTGATACACCACTGCAGGCTTAATGTATTCCTTGGACCTTCACATTGACGATGAAACACAGAAGTCGCATCGGAATTAAATACAAAAAGCACAAAGCCGTCTCAAGTACAAGATTAGAAACTTTTCTTACAGTCGGTACTTTGAGCATTCCCTGTGTGACCAGTATTAGTTTCCGATACACCAATGCAGGTTCAGTGTATTCCTTGGACCTTCACATTGACGATGAAACACAGAAATCGCATCGGAATTAAATACAAAAGGCACAATGCCACCAAAAGTACAAGAATACAGACACTTCTAGCAGTCTGTGCTTTGAGCATTCCCTGTGAGACCAGTATTAGTTTCCGATACACCACTGCAGGTTCAAAGTATTCCTTGAACCTTCACATTGACGAGGAAACACCGAAATCGCATCGGAATTAAATACAAAAGGCACAACGCCGCCTTAAGTACAAGAATAGAGACTCTTCTTACGGTCGGTGCTTTGAGCATTCCCTGTGAGACCAGTATTAGTTTCCGATACACCACTGCAGGTACAATATATTCCTTGTACCTTCACATTGACGATGAAACACAGAAATTGCATCGGAATGAAATACAAAAGGCACAAAGCAGTCTCAAGTACAAGATTAGAAACTTTTCTTACAGTCGGTACTTTGAGCATTCCCTGTGTGACCAGTATTAGTTTCCAATACTCCACTGCAGGTTCAGTGTATTCCTTGGACCTTCACATTGACGATGAAACACAGAAATCGCATCGGAATTAAATACAAAAGGCACAAAGCCGTCTCAAGTACAAGATTAGAAACTTTTCTTACTGTCGGTACTTTGAGCATTCCCTGTGGGACCAGTATTAGTTTCCGATACACCACTGCAGGTTCAGTGTATTCCTTGGACCTTCACATTGACGATGAAACACAGAAATCGCATCGGAATTAAATACAAAAGGCACAATGCCGCCTTAAGTACAAGAATAGAGACTCTTCTTACAGTCGGTGCTTTGAGCATTCCCTGTGAGACCAGTATTAGTTTCCGATACACCACTGCAGGTTCAATGTACTCCTTGGACCTTCACATTGACGATGAACCACAGAAATTGCATCGGATTTAAGTACAAAAGGCACAATGCCGCCTTATGTACAAGAATAGAGACTCTTCTTACGGTCGGTGCTTTGAGCATTCCCTGTGAGACAAGAATTAGTTTCCGATACACCACTCCAGGTTCAATGTATTCCTTGGACATTCACATTCACGATGAAACACAGACATCGCATCGGAATTAAATACAAAAGGCGCAATGCCGCCTTAAATATAAGAATAGAGACTCTTCTTACAGTCGGTATTTTGAGTATTCGCTGTGAGACCAGTATTAGTTTCCGATACACCACTGCAGGTTCAATGTATTCCTTGGACATACACATTGACGATGAAACACTGAAATCACATCGGAATTAAATACAAAAGACCCAATGCCGCCTTAACTACAAGAAGAGTGACACTTCTTAGAGTCTGTGTTTTTATCCTTTCCTGTGAGATCAGTATTAGTTTCCGATACACCACTGCAAGTTCAATGTATTCCTTGGTCCTTCACATTGACGATGAAATACAGAAATCAAATCGGAATTAAATACAAAAGGCACATTGCCGCCTTAGGTACAAGAATATAGACTCTTCTTACAGTCGGTGCTTTGAGCATTCCCTGTGAGACCAGTATTAGTTTCCGATACACCACTGCAGGTTCAATGTATTCCTTGGACCTTCACATTGACGATGAACCACAGAAATCGCATCGGATTTAAGTACAAAGGGCACAATGCCGCCATATGTTCAAGAATAGAGACTCTTCTTACGGTCGGTGCTTTGAGTATTCCCTGTGAGACCAGTATTAGTTTCCGATACACCACTGCAGGTACAATGTATTCCTTGGAAATTCACATTGACGATGAGAAACAGAAATCGCATCGGAATGAAATACAAAAGGCAAACTGCCGCGTAAGTACAGGAATAGAGACTCTTCTGACAGTCAGTGTTTTGAGCATTCTCTGTGAGACCAGTATTAGTTTCCGATACACCACTGCAGGTTCAATGTATTCCTTGGACCTTCACATTGACGATGAAACACAGAAATCGCATCGGAATTAAATACAAAAGGCACAATGCCGCCCTAAGTACAAGAATAGCGACTCTTCTTACAGTCGGTGCTTTGAGCATTCCCTGTGAGACCAGTATTAGTTTCCGATACACCACTGCAGGTTCAATGTACTCCTTGGACCTTCACATTGACGATGAACCACAGAAATTGCATCGGATTTAAGTACAAAAGGCACAATGCCGCCTTATGTACAAGAATAGAGACTCTTCTTACGGTCGGTGCTTTGAGCAATCCCTGTGAGACAAGAATTAGTTTCCGATACACCACTCCAGGTTCAATGTGTTCCTTGGACATTCACATTCACGATGAAACACAGCAAACGCATCGGAATTAAATACAAAAGGCGCAATGCCGCCTTAAATATAAGAATAGAGACTCTTCTTACAGTCGGTATTTTGAGTATTCCCTGTGAGACCAGTATTAGTTTCCGATACACCACTGCAGGTTCAATGTATTCCTTGGACATACACATTGACGATGAAACACTGAAATCACATCGGAATTAAATACAAAAGACCCAATGCCGCCTTAACTACAAGAAGAGTGACACTTCTTAGAGTCTGTGTTTTTATCCTTTCCTGTGAGATCAGAATTAGTTTCCGATACACCACTGCAAGTTCAATGTATTCCTTGGTCCTTCACATTGACGATGAAATACAGAAATCAAATCGGAATTAAATACAAAAGGCACATTGCCGCCTTAGGTACAAGAATATAGACTCTTCTTACAGTCGGTGCTTTGAGCATTCCCTGTGAGACCAGTATTAGTTTCCGATACACCACTATAGGTTCAATGTATTCCTTGGATCTTCACAATGACGACGAAACACAGAAATTGCATCGGAATTAAATACAAAAGGCACAATGTCGCCTCAAGTACAAGATTAGTGACTCTTCGTACAGTCGGTGCCTTAAGCATTCCCTGTGAGCCAAGTATTAGCTTCCGATACACCACTGCAGGTTCAATGTATTGACTGGACATACACATTGACGATGAAACACTGAATTTACATCGGAATTATATACAAATGGCACAATGGTGCCTTAAGTGCAAGAATATAGACTCTTCTTAGAGTCGGTGCTTTGAGCATTCCCTGTGAGACCATTATTAGTTTCCGATAGACCACTGCAGGTTCAATGTATTCCTAGGACCTTCACATTGACGAAGAACCACAGAAATCGCATCGGAATTAAATACAAAAGGCACAATGTCGCCTCAAGTACAAGAATACAGACTCTTCATACAGTTGGTGCCTTGCGCAATCCCTGTGAGACCAGTATTAGTTTCCGATACACCACTGCAGGCGCAATGTATTCCTTGGACATACACATTGACGATGAAACACTGAAATTACAACGGAATTTAAAACAAAACGAACAATTCCGCCATAAGTGCAAGAAGAGTGAGACTTCTTAGAGTCTGTGCTTTAATACTTTCCTGTGAGACCAGTATCAGTTTCCGATACACCACTGCAGGTTCAATGTATTATTTGGACATACACATTGACGATGAAACACTGAAATTACTTCGGAATTAAATACAAAAGACCCAATGCCGCCTTAAGTAGAAGAAGAGTGAGACTTCTTAGAGTCTGTGTTTTTATCCTTTCCTGTGAGACCAGTATTTGTTTCCGATACACCACTGCAAGTTCAATGTATTCCTTGGTCCTTCACAATGACGATGAAATACAGAAATCGAATCGGAATTAAATACAAAAGGCACAATGCCGCCTTAGGTACAAGAATATAGACAGTTCTTACAGTCGGTGCTTTGAGCATTCCCTGTGAGACCAGTATTAGTATCCGATACACCACTGCAGGTTCAATGTATTCCGTGGATCTTCACATTGACGATGGAACACAGAAATTGCATCGGAATTAAATACAAAATGCACAATGTCGCCTCAAGTACAAGAAAAGTGACTCTTCGTACAGTCGGTGCCTTGAGCATTCCCTGTGAGACCAGTATTAGTTTCCGATACACCACTGCAGGTTTAATGTATTCCTTGGACCTTCACATTGACGATGAAACACAGAAATCGCATCGGAATTAAATACAAAAGGCACAAAGCCGCCTCAAGTACAAGATTAGAAAGTTTTCTTACAGTCGGTGCTTTGGGCATTCCCTGTGTGACCAGTATTAGTTTCCGATACACCACTGCAGGTTCAGTGTATTCCTTGGACCTTCACATTGACGTTGAAACACAGGAATCACCTCGGAATTAAATACAAAAGGCACAATGCCACCATAAGTACAAGAATAGAAACAATTCTTACAGTCGACGCTTTGAGCATTCCCTGTGAGACCAGTATTAGTTTCCGATACATCACTGCAGGTTCAATGTATTCCTTGGACATACACATTGACGATGAAACACTGAAATTACATCGGAATTAAATACAAAACGAACAATTCCGCCATAAGTGCAAAAGAGTGAGACTTCTTAGAGTCTGTGCTTTAATCCTATCCTGTGAGACCAGTATTAATTTCCGATACACCACTGCAGGTGCAATGTATTCCTTCGACCTTCACCTTGACGATGAAACACAGAAATCGCATCTGAATTAAATACAAAAGGCACAATGCCGCCTTAGGTACAAGTATAGAAACTCTTCTTACAGTCGGTGCTTTGAGCATTCCCTGTGAGACCAGTATTAGTTTCCGATACACCACTGCAGGTTCAATGTATTCCTAGGACCTTCAAATTGACGAAGAAACATAGAAATCGCATCGGAATTAAATAGAAGAGGCCGAATGCCGCCATAAGTACAACAATACAGACACTTCTTACAGTCGGTGCTTTGCGAATTCCCTGTTAGACCAGTATTAGTTTCCGATACACCACTGCAGGTTCAATGAATTCATTGGACATTCACATTGACGATGAAACACAGAAATCGCATCAGAATTAAATACAAAAGGCACAAAGCCGCCTTAAGCACAAGATTAGAAACTTTTCTTACAGTGGGTGCTTTGAGCATACCCTGCGAGACCAGTATTTGTTTCCGATACACCACTGCAGGTTCAGTGTATTCCTCGGACCTTCACATTGACGATGAAACACAGAAATCGCATCGAAATGAAATACAAAATGCACAATGCCCCCTTAAGTACAAGAATAGGGACTGTTCTGAGAGTCGGTGCTTTGAGCATTCCCTGTGAGACCAGTATTAGTTTCTGATACACCGCTGCAGGTTCAATGTATTCCTTGGACATACACATTGACGATGAAACACTGAAATTACATCGGAATTAAATACAAAAGACTCAATGCCGCCTTAAGTACAAGAAGAATGAAACTTCTTAGAGTCTGTGTTTTTTCCTTTCCTGGGAGACCAGTATTAGTTTCCGATACACCAATGCAGGTTCAATGTATTCCTTGGCCCTTCATATTGACGATGAAATACAGATATCGCATCGGAATTAAATACATAAGGCACAATGCCGACTTAAGTACAAGAATAGAGACTCTTCTTACAGTCGGTGCTTTCAGCATTCCGTGTGAGACCATAATTAGTTTCCGATACACCACTGCAGGTGCAATGTATTCCTTGGACCTTCACATTGACGATGAAACATAGAAATCGCATCGGAATTAAATACATAATGCTCAATGCCACCTTCAGTTCAAGAATTGAGACTCTTCTTACAATCGGTGCTTTGAGCATTCCCTGTGAGACCAGTATTAGTTTCCGATTCACCACTGTAGGTTCAATGTATTCCTTCGACCTTCACATTGACGATGCAACACAGAAATCGCATCTGAATTAAAAACAAAAGGCATAATGCCGCCTTAAGTACAAGTATAGAAACTCTTCTTACAGTCGGTGCTTTGAGCATTCCCTGTGAGACTAGTATTAGTTTCCGATACACCACTGCAGTTCAGTGTATTCCTAGGACCTTCACATTGACGAAGAAACATAGAAATCGCATCGGAATTAAATAGAAAAGCAAAATGCCGCCTTAAGTACAACAATACAGACTCTTCTTACAGTCGGTGCTTTGCGCATTCCCTGTAAGACCAGTGTTAGTTTCCGATACACCACTGCAGCTTCAATGTATTCCTTGGACCTTCACATGGACGATGAAACACAGAAATCGCATCAGAATTAAATACAAAAGGCACAAAGCCGCCTTAAGTACAAGATTAGAAACTTTTCTTACAGTGGGTGCTTTGAGCATTCCCTGTGAGACCAGTATTAGTTTCCGATACACCACTCCAGGTTCAGTGTATTCCTCGGATCTTCACATTGCCGATGAAACACAGAAATCGCATCGAAATGAAATACAAAATGCACAATGCCACCATAAGTACAAGAATAGGGACTATTCTTACAGTCGGTGCTTTGAGCATTCCCTGTGAGACCAGTATTAGTTTCCGATACACCACTGCAGGTTCAATGTATTCCTTGGACATACACATTGACAATGAAACACTGAAATTACATCGGAATTAACTACAAAAGACTCAATGCCGCCTTAAGTACAAGAAGAATGAGACCTCTTAGAGTCTGTGATTTTATCCTTTCCTGGGAGACCAGTATTAGTTTCCGATACACCACTGCAGGTTCAATGTATTCCTTGGCTCTTCATATTGACGATGAAATACAGAAATCGCATCGGAGTTAAATACATAATGCACAATGCCGACTTAAGTACAGGAATAGAGACATTTCTTACAGTCGGTGCTTTGAGCATTTCCTGTGAGACCGGTTTTAGTTTCCGATACACCACTGCAGGGTCGATGTATTCTTGGTTCTTCTCATTGATGATGAAACACTGAAATCGCGTCGGAATTAAATACAAAAGGCACAATGCCGCCTTAAGTACAAGAATAGAGACTCTTCTTACAGTCGGTGCTTTGAGCATTCCCTGTGACACCAGTTTTAGTTTCCGATACACCACTGCAGGTTCAATTTATTCCCATTTCATACACATTGACGATGAAACACTCCAATTACATCGGAATTAAATACATAAGCACAATGCCAACATAAGTGCAAAAGGAGTGAGACTTCTTAGAGTCTGTGCTTTGATCCTTTCCTGTGAGACCAGTATTTGTTTCCGATACACCACTGCAGGTTCAATGTATTCCTTGGTCCTTCACATTGACGATGAAAAACAAAAATCGCATTGGACTTAAATACAAAAGGCACAATGCCGCCTTAAGTACAAGAATAGGGACTCTTCCTACAGTCGGTGCTTTGAGCATTCCCTGTGAGACCAGTATTAGTTTCCGATACACCACTCCAGGTTCAGTGTATTCCTCGGATCTTCACATTGCCGATTAAACACAGAAATCGCATCGAAATGAAATACAAAATGAACAATGCCACCATAAGTACAAGAATAGGGACTGTTCTTACAGTCGGTGCTTTGAGCATTCCCTGTGAGACCTGTATTAGTTTGCGATACACCACTGCAGGTTCAATTTTTCCTATTACATACACATTGACGATGGAACACTCCAATTACATCGGAATTAAATACATAAGCACAATGCCAACATAAGTGCAAAAGGAGTGAGACTTCTTAGAGTCTGTGCTTTGATCCTTTCCTGTGAGACCAGTGTTAGTTTCCGATACACCACTGCAGCTTCAATGTATTCCTTGGACCTTCACATGGACGATGAAACACAGAAATCGCATCAGAATTAAATACAAAAGGCACAAAGCCGCCTTAAGTACAAGATTAGAAACTTTTCTTACAGTGGGTGCTTTGAGCATTCCCTGTGAGACCAGTATTAGTTTCCGATACACCACTCCAGGTTCAGTGTATTACTCGGATCTTCACATTGCCGATGAAACACAGAAATCGCATCGAAATGAAATACAAAATGCACAATGCCACCATAAGTACAAGAATAGGGACTGTTCTTACAGTCGGTGCTTTGAGCATTCCCTGTGAGACCAGTATTAGTTTCCGATACACCACTGCAGGTTCAGTGTATTCTTTGGACATACATATTTTCGATGAAACACTGAAATTACATCGGAATTAAATACAAAACGAACAATTCCGCCGTAAGTGCAAGAAGAGTGAGACTTCTTAGAGTCTGTGCTTTGATCCTTTCCTGTGAGACCGGTATTAGTTTCCGATACACCACTGCAGGGTCAATGTATTCTTGGTCCTTCACATTGATGATGAAACACTGAAATCGCGTCGGAATTAAATACAAAAGGCACAATGCCGACTTAAGTACAAGAATAGAGACTCTTCTAACAGTCGGTGCTTTGAGCATTCCCTGTGAGACCAGTATTAGTTTCCGATACACCACTGTAGGTTCAATTTATTCCCATTACATACACATTGACGATGAAACACTCCAATTACATCGGAATTAAATATATAAGCACAATGCCAACATAAGTGCAAAAGGAGTGAGACTTCTTAGAGTCTGTGCTTTGATCCTTTCCTGTGAGACCAGTATTAGTTTCCGATACACCACTGCAGGTTCAATGTATTCCTTGGTCCTTCACATTGACGATGAAAAACAAAAATCGCATCGGACTTAAATACAAAAGGCACAATGCCGCCTTAAGTACAAGAATAGGGACTCTTCCCACAGTCGGTGCTTTGAGCATTCCCTGTGAGACCAGTATTAGTTTCCGATACACCACTGCAGGTTCAATGTATTCCTTGGACATACACATTGACGATGTAACACTGAAATTATATCGGAATTAAATACAAAAGGCACAATGCAGCCTTGAATGCAAGAATAGACACTCTTCTTACAGCCGGTGATTTGAGCATTCCCTGCGAGACCAGTATTAGTTTCCGATACACCACTCCAGGTTCAGTGTATTCCTCGGATCTTCACATTGCCGATGAAACACAGAAATCGCATCGAAATGAAATACAAAATGCACAATGCCACCATAAGTACAAGAATAGGGACTGTTCTTACAGTCGGTGCTTTGAGCATTCCCTGTGAGACCAGTATTAGTTTCCGATACACCACTGCAGGTTCAATGTATTCCTTGGACATACACATTGACGATGAAACACTGAAATTACATCGGAATTAAATACAAAAGACTCAATGCCGCCGTAAGTACAAGAAGAATGAGACTTCTTAGAGTCTGTGATTTTATCCTTTCCTGGGAGACCAGTATTAGTTTCCGATACACCACTGCAGGTTCAATGTATTCCTTGGCTCTTCATATTGACGATGAAATACAGAAATCGCATCGGAGTTAAATACATAATGCACAATGCCGACTTAAGTACAGGAATAGAGACATTTCTTACAGTCGGTGCTTTGAGCATTTCCTGTGAGACCGGTATTAGTTTCCGATACACCACTGCAGGGTCAATGTATTCTTGGTCCTTCTCATTGATGATGAAACACTGAAATCGCGTCGGAATTAAATACAAAAGGCACAATGCCGCCTTAAGTACAAGAATAGAGACTCTTCTGACAGTCGGTGCTTTGAGCATTCCCTGTGAGACCAGTTTTAGTTTCCGATACACCACTCCAGGTTCAATTTATTCCCATTACATACACATTGACGATGAAACACTCCAATTACATCGGAATTAAATACATAAGCACAATGCCAACATAAGTGCAAAAGGAGTGAGACTTCTTAGAGTCTGTGCTTTGATCCTTTCCTGTGAGACCAGTATTTGTTTCCGATACACCACTGCAGGTTCAATGTATTCCTTGGTCCTTCACATTGACGATGAAATACAAAAATCGCATTGGACTTAAATACAAAAGGCACAATGCCGCCTTAAGTACAAGAATAGGGACTCTTCCTACAGTCGGTGCTTTGAGCATTCCCTGTGAGACCAGTATTAGTTTCCGATACACCACTCCAGGTTCAGTGTATTCCTCGGATCTTCACATTGCCGATGAAACACAGAAATCGCATCGAAATGAAATACAAAATGCACAATGCCACCATAAGTACAAGAATAGGGACTGTTCTTACAGTCGGTGCTTTGAGCATTCCCTGTGAGACCAGTATTAGTTTCCGATACACCACTGCAGGTTCAATTTTTCCTATTACATACACATTGACGATGGAACACTCCAATTACATCGGAATTAGATACATAAGCACAATGCCAACATAAGTGCAAAAGGAGTGAGACTTCTTAGAGTCTGTGCTTTGATCCTTTCCTGTGAGACCAGTGTTAGTTTCCGATACACCATTGCAGCTTCAATGTATTCCTTGGACCTTCACATGGACGATGAAACACAGAAATCGCATCATAATTAAATACAAAAGGCACAAAGCCGCCTTAAGTACAAGATTAGAAACTTTTCTTACAGTGGGTGCTTTGAGCATTCCCTGTGAGACCAGTATTAGTTTCCGATACACCACTCCAGGTTCAGTGTATTCCTCGGATCTTCACATTGCCGATGAAACACAGAAATCGCATCGAAATGAAATACAAAATGCACAATGCCACCATAAGTACAAGAATAGGGACTGTTCTTACAGTCGGTGCTTTCAGCATTCCCTGTGAGACCAGAATTAGTTTCCGATACACCTCAGCAGGTTCAATGTTTTCCTAGCAGCTTCACATTGACGATGAAACACAGAAATGGCATCGGAATGAAATACAAAAGGTACAATGCCGTCTTAAGTACAAGAATAGAGACTCTTCTTACAGTCGGTGCTTTCAGCATTCCCTGTGAGACCAGTATTAGTTTCCGATACACCTCGCAGGTTCAATGTATTCCTAGGATCTTCACATTGACGATGAAACACAGAAATCGCATCTGAATTAAATACAAAAGGCACAATGTCGCCTCAAGTACAAGATTAGTGACTCTTCGTACAGTCGGTGCCTTGAGCATTCCCTGTGAGCCAAGTATTAGCTTCCGATACACCACTGCAGGTTCAATGTATTGACTGGACATACACATTGACGATGAAACACTGAATTTACATCGGAATTATATACAAAAGGCACAATGGTGCCTTAAGTGCAAGAATATAGACTCTTCTTACAGTCGGTGCTTTGAGCATTCCCTGTGAGACCATTATTAGTTTCCGATAGACCACTGCAGGTTCAATGTATTCCTAGGACCTTCACATTGACGAAGAACCACAGAAATCGCATCGGAATTAAATACAAAAGGCACAATGTCGCCTCAAGTACAAGAATACAGACTCTTCTTACAGTTGGTGCCTTGCGCAATCCCTGTGAGACCAGTATTAGTTTCCGATACACCACTGCAGGCGCAATGTATTCCTTGGACATACACATTGACGATGAAACACTGATATTACAACGGAATTTAAAACAAAACGAACAATTCCGCCATAAGTGCATGAAGAGTGAGACTTCTTAGAGTCTGTGCTTTAATACTTTCCTGTGAGACCAGTATCAGTTTCCGATACACCACTGCAGGTGCAATGTATTCCTTGGACCTTCACATTGACGATGAAACACAGAAATCGCATCGGAATTAAATACAAAATGCTCAATGCCGCCTTCAGTACAAGAATAGAGACTCTTCTTACAGTCGGTGCTTTCAGCATTCCGTGTGAGACCAGAATTAGTTTCCGATACACCACTGCAGGTTCAGTGTATTCCTCGGACCTTCACATTGACGATGAAACACAGAAATCGCATCGAAATGAAATACAAAATGCACAATGCCCCCTTAAGTACAAGAATAGGGACTGTTCTGAGAGTCGGTGCTTTGAGCATTCCCTGTGAGACCAGTATTAGTTTCTGATACACCGCTGCAGGTTCAATGTATTCCTTGGACATACACATTGACGATGAAACACTGAAATTACATCGGAATTAAATACAAAAGACTCAATGCCGCCTTAAGTACAAGAAGAATGAAACTTCTTAGAGTCTGTGTTTTGTCCTTTCCTGGGAGACCAGTATTAGTTTCCGATACACCAATGCAGGTTCAATGTATTCCTTGGCCCTTCATATTGACGATGAAATACAGATATCGCATCGGAATTAAATACATAAGGCACAATGCCGACTTAAGTACAAGAATAGAGACTCTTCTTACAGTCGGTGCTTTCAGCATTCCGTGTGAGACCATAATTAGTTTCCGATACACCACTGCAGGTGCAATGTATTCCTTGGACCTTCACATTGACGATGAAACATAGAAATCGCATCGGAATTAAATACATAATGCTCAATGCCACCTTCAGTTCAAGAATTGAGACTCTTCTTACAATCGGTGCTTTGAGCATTCCCTGTGAGACCAGTATTAGTTTCCGATACACCACTGTAGGTTCAATGTATTCCTTCGACCTTCACATTGACGATGCAACACAGAAATCGCATCTGAATTAAAAACAAAAGGCATAATGCCGCCTTAAGTACAAGTATAGAAACTCTTCTTACAGTCGGTGCTTTGAGCATTCCCTGTGAGACTAGTATTAGTTTCCGATACACCACTGCAGTTCAATGTATTCCTAGGACCTTCACATTGACGAAGAAACATAGAAATCGCATCGGAATTAAATAGAAAAGGCAAAATGCCGCCTTAAGTACAACAATACAGACTCTTCTTACAGTCGGTGCTTTGCGCATTCCCTGTGAGACCAGTGTTAGTTTCCGATACACCACTGCAGCTTCAATGTATTCCTTGGACCTTCACATGGACGATGAAACACAGAAATCGCATCAGAATTAAATACAAAAGGCACAAAGCCGCCTTAAGTACAAGATTAGAAACTTTTCTTACAGTGGGTGCTTTGAGCATTCCCTGTGAGACCAGTATTAGTTTCCGATACACCACTCCAGGTTCAGTGTATTCCTCGGATCTTCACATTGCCGATGAAACACAGAAATCGCATCGAAATGAAATACAAAATGCACAATGCCACCATAAGTACAAGAATAGGGACTATTCTTACAGTCGGTGCTTTGAGCATTCCCTGTGAGACCAGTATTAGTTTCCGATACACCACTGCAGGTTCAATGTATTCCTTGGACATACACATTGACGATGAAACACTGAAATTACATCGGAATTAACTACAAAAGACTCAATGCCGCCTTAAGTACAAGTAGAATGAGACTTCTTAGAGTCTGTGATTTTATCCTTTCCTGGGAGACCAGTATTAGTTTCCGATACACCACTGCAGGTTCAATGTATTCCTTGGCTCTTCATATTGACGATGAAATACAGAAATCGCATCGGATTTAAATACATAATGCACAATGCCGACTTAAGTACAGGAATAGAGACATTTCTTACAGTCGGTGCTTTGAGCATTTCCTGTGAGACCGGTATTAGTTTCCGATACACCACTGCAGGGTCAATGTATTCTTGGTCCTTCACATTGATGATGAAACACTGAAATCGCGTCGGAATTAAATACAAAAGGCACAATGCCGCCTTAAGTACAAGAATAGAGACTCTTCTTACAGTCGGTGCTTTGAGCATTCCCTGTGAGACCAGTTTTAGTTTCCGATACACCACTGCAGGTTCAATTAATTCCCATTACATACACATTGACGATGAAACACTCCAATTACATCGGAATTAAATACATAAGCACAATGCCAACATAAGTGCAAAAGGAGTGAGACTTCTTAGAGTCTGTGCTTTGATCCTTTCCTGTGAGACCAGTATTTGTTTCCGATACACCACTGCAGGTTCACTGTATTCCTTGGTCCTTCACATTGACGATGAAAAACAAAAATCGCATTGGACTTAAATACAAAAGGCACAATGCCGCCTTAAGTACAAGAATAGGGACTCTTCCTACAGTCGGTGCTTTGAGCATTCCCTGTGAGACCAGTATTAGTTTCCGATACACCACTCCAGGTTCAGTGTATTCCTCGGATCTTCACATTGCCGATGAAACACAGAAATCGCATCGAAATGAAATACAAAATGAACAATTCCACCATAAGTACAAGAATAGGGACTGTTGTTACAGTCGGTGCTTTGAGCATTCCCTGTGAGACCTGTATTAGTTTCCGATACACCACTGCTGGTTCAATTTTTCCTATTACATACACATTGACGATGGAACACTCCAATTACATCGGAATTAAATACATAAGCACAATGCCAACATAAGTGCAAAAGGAGTGAGACTTCTTAGAGTCTGTGCTTTGATCCTTTCCTGTGAGACCAGTGTTAGTTTCCGATACACCACTGCAGCTTCAATGTATTCCTTGGACCTTCACATGGACGATGAAACACAGAAATCGCATCAGAATTAAATACAAAAGGCACAAAGCCGCCTTAAGTACAAGATTAGAAACTTTTCTTACAGTGGGTGCTTTGAGCATTCCCTGTTAGACCAGTATTAGTTTCCGATACACCACTCCAGGTTCAGTGTATTCCTCGGATCTTCACATTGCCGATGAAACACAGAAATCGCATCGAAATGAAATACAAAATGCACAATGCCACCATAAGTACAAGAATAGGGACTGTTCTTACAGTCGGTGCTTTGAGCATTCCCTGTGAGACCAGTATTAGTTTCCGATACACCACTGCAGGTTCAGTGTATTCTTTGGACATACATATTTTCGATGAAACACTGAAATTACATCGGAATTAAATACAAAACGAACAATTCCGCCGTAAGTGCAAGAAGAGTGAGACTTCTTAGAGTCTGTGCTTTGATCCTTTCCTGTGAGACCGGTATTAGTTTCCGATACACCACTGCAGGGTCAATGTATTCTTGGTCCTTCACATTGATGATGAAACACTGAAATCGCGTCGGAATTAAATACAAAAGGCACAATGCCGCCTTAAGTACAAGAATAGAGACTCTTCTAACAGTCGGTGCTTTGAGCATTCCCTGTGAGACCAGTTTTAGTTTCCGATACACCACTGTAGGTTCAATTTATTCCCATAACATACACATTGACGATGAAACACTCCAATTACATCGGAATTAAATATATAAGCACAATGCCAACATAAGTGCAAAAGGAGTGAGACTTCTTAGAGTCTGTGCTTTGATCCTTTCCTGTGAGACCAGTATTAGTTTCCGATACACCACTGCAGGTTCAATGTATTCCTTGGTCCTTCACATTGACGATGAAAAACAAAAATCGCATCGGACTTAAATACAAAAGGCACAATGCCGCCTTAAGTACAAGAATAGGGACTCTTCCCACAGTCGGTGCTTTGAGCATTCCCTGTGAGACCAGTATTAGTTTCCGATACACCACTGCAGGTTCAATGTATTCCTTGGACATACACATTGACGATGTAACACTGAAATTATATCGGAATTAAATACAAAAGGCACAATGCAGCCTTGAATGCAAGAATAGACACTCTTCTTACAGCCGGTGATTTGAGCATTCCCTGCGAGACCAGTATTTGTTTCCGATACACCACTGCAGGTTCAATGTATTCCTTGGACCTTCACATTGACGATGAAACACAGAAATCGCATCGGAATTAATTACAAAAGGCACAATGCCGCCTTAAGTACAAGAATAGAGACTCTTCTTACAGTCGGTTCTTTGAGCATTCCCTGTGAGACCAGTAATAGTTTCCCATACACCACTGCAGGTTCAATGTATTCCTTGGACCTTCACATTGACGATGAAACACAGAAATCCCATCTAAATTAAATACAAAAGGCACAATGCCGCCATAAGTACAAGAATAGAAACTCTTCTGACAGTCGGTGATTTGAGCATTCCCTGTGAGACCAGTATAAGTTTCCGCGACACCACTGCAGGTTGAATGTATTCCTAGGACCTTCACATTGACGAAGAAACATAGAAATCGCATCGGAATTAAATAGAAAAGGCAAAATGCCGCCTTTAGTACAACAATACAGACTCGTCTTACAGTCGGTGCTTTGCGCATTCCATGTGAGACCAGTTTATGTTTCCGATACACCACTGCAGGTTCAATGTATTCCTTGGACCTTCACATTGACGATGAGACAGAGAAATCGCATCGGAATTAAATACAAAAGGCCCAAAGCCGCCTTAAGTACATGATTAGAAACTTTTCTTACAGTGGGTGCATTGAGCATTCCCTGTGAGACCAGTATTAGTTTCCGATACACCATTGCAAGTTCAGTGTATTCCTCGGACCATCACATTGACGATGAAACACAGAAATCGCATCGAAATGAAATACAAAATGCACAATGCCACCATACGTACAAAAATAGGGACTGTCCTTAGAGACGGTGCTTTTAGCATTCTCTGTGAGACCAGTATTAGTTTCCGATACACCGCTGCAGGTTCAATGTATTCCTTGGACATACACATTGACAATGAAACACTGAAATTACATCGGAATTAAATACAAAAGACTCAATGCCGCCTTAAGTACAAGAAGAATGAGACTTCTTAGAGTCTGTGCTTTTATCCTTTCCTGGGAGACCAGTATTAGTTTCCGATACACCACTGCAGGTTCAATGTATTCCTTGGCCCTTTATATTGACGATAATATACAGAAATCGCATCGGAATTAAATACATAAGGCACAATGCCAACTTAAGTACAAGAATAGAGACTCTTCTTACAGTCGGTGCTTTGAGCATACCCTGTGAGACCAGTATTAGTTTCCGATACAATACAGCAGGTTCAATGTATTCCTTGGACCATCACATTGACGATGAAACACAGAAATCGTATCGGAATAAAATACAAATGGCACAATGCCGACTTAAGTACAAGAATAGAGACTCTTCTTACAGTCGGTGCTTTGAGCATTCCCTGTGAGACCAGTATTAGATTCCGATACACCACTGCAGGTTCAATGTATTCCTTGGACATACACATTTACGATGGAACACTGAAATAACATCGGAATTAAATACAAAAGGCACTATGCCGCCTTAAGTGATAGAAGAGTGAGACTTCTTAGAGTCTGTGCTTTGATCCTTTCCTGTGAGACCAGTATTAGTTTCCCATACAGCACTGCAGGTTCAATGTATTCCTCGGACTTACACATTGACGATGAAACACTGTAATCGCATCGGATTTAAATACAAAAGGCACAATACCGCCATAAGTGCAAGAAGAGTGACACTTCTTGGAGTCTGTGCTTTGATCCTTTCCTGTGAGACCATTATTAGTTTCCGATACACCACTGCAGGTGCAATGTATTCCTTGGACCTTCACATTGACGATAAAACACAGAAATAGCATCGCAATTAAATACAAAATGCTCATTGCCGCCTTGAGTACAAGAATAGAGACTCTTCTTACAGTTGGTGCTTTCAGCATTCCGTGTGAGACCAGAATTAGTTTCCGATACACCACTGCAGGTGCAATGTATTCCTTGGACCTTCACGTTGACGATGAAACATAGAAATCGCATCGGAAATAAATACATAATGCTCAATGCCACCTTCAGTACAAGAATTGAGACTCTTCATACAATCGGTGCTTTGAGCATTCCCTGTGAGACCAGTATTAGTTTCCGATACACCACTGCAGGTTCAATGTATTCCTTCGACCTTCACATTGACGATGAAACACAGAAATCGCATCTGAATTAAAAACAAAAGGCATAATGCCGCCTTAAGTACAAGTATAGAAACTCTTCTTACAGTCGGTGCTTTGAGCATTCCCTGTGAGACTAGTATTAGTTTCCGATACACCACTGCAGTTCAATGTATTCCTAGGACCTTCACATTGCCGAAGATACATAGAAAAGGCATCGGAATTAAATAGAAAAGGCAAAATGCCGCCTTAAGTACAACAATACAGACTCTTCTTACAGTCGGTGCTTTGCGCATTCCCTGTGAGACCAGTATTAGTTTCCGATACACCACTGCAGCTTCAATGTATTCCTTGGACCTTCACATGGACGATGAAACACAGAAATCGCATCAGAAATAAATACAAAAGGCACAAAGCCGCCTTAAGTACAAGATTAGAAACTTTTCTTACAGTGGGTGCTTTGAGCATTCCCTGTGAGACCAGTATTAGTTTACGATACACCACTGCAGGTTCAGTGTATTCCTCGGACCTTCACATTGACGATGAAACACAGATATCGCATCGAAATTAAATACAAAATGCCCAATGCCACCATAAGTACAAGAATAGGGACTGTTCTTACAGTCGATGCTTTGAGCATTCCCTGTGAGACCAGTATTAGTTTCCGATACATCACTGCAGGTTCAATGTATTCCTTTGACATACACATTGACGATGAAACACTGAAATTACATCGGAATTAAATACAAAAGACTCAGTTCCGCCTTAAGTACAAGAAAAATGAGACTTCTTAGAGTCTGTGCTTTTATCCTTTCCTGGGAGACCAGTATTAGTTTCCGATACACAACTGCAGGTTCAATGTATTCCTTGGCCCTTCATATTGTCGATGAAATACAGAAATCGCATCGGAGTTAAATACATAATGCACAATGCCGACTTAAGTACAGGAATAGAGACATTTCTTACAGTCGGTGCTTTGAGCATTCCCTGTGAGACCAGTATTAGTTTCCGATACACCACTGCAGTTTCAGTGTATTCTTTGGACATACATATTTTCGATGAAACACTGAAATTACATCGGAATTAAATACAAAACGAACAATTCCGCCATAAGTGCAAGAAGAGTGAGACTTCTTAGAGTCTGTGCTTTGATCCTTTCCTGTGAGACCGGTATTAGTTTCCGATACACCACTGCAGGGTCAATGTATTCCTTGGTCCTTCACATTGACGATGAAACACTGAAATCGCATCGGAATTAAATACAAAAGGCACAATGCCGCCTTAAGTACAAGAATAGAGACTCTTCTTACAGTCGGTGCTTTGAGCATTCCCTGTGAGACCAGTATTAGTTTCCGATACACCACTGCAGGTTCAATTTATTCCCATTACATACACATTGACGATGAAACACTGCAATTACATCGGAATTAAATACATAAGCACAATGCCAACAATAAGTGCAAAAGGAGTGAGACTTCTTAGAGTCTGTGCTTTGATCCTCTCCTGTGAGACCAGTATTAGTTTCCGATACACCACTGCAGGTTCAATGTATTCCTTGGTCAGTCACATTGGCGATGAAACACAGAAATAGCATCGGAATTAAATACAAAAGGCACAATGCCGCCTTAAGTACAAGAATGGGGACTCTTCTTACAGTCGGTGCTTTGAGCATTCCCTGTGAGACCAGTATTAGTTTCCGATACACCACTGCAAGTTCAATGTATTCCTCGGACATACACGTTGACGATGTAACACTGAAATTATTTCGGAATTAAATACAAAAGGCACAATGCAGCCTTGAATGCAAGAATAGACACACTTCTTACAGCCAGTGATTTGAGCATTCCCTGCGAGACTTGTATTTGTTTCCGATACACCACTGCAGGTTCAATGTATTCCTAGGACCTTCACATTGACGATAAAACATAGAAATCGCATCGGAATTAAATACAAAAGACACAATGCCGCCTTAAGTACAAGAATAGAGACTCTTCTTACAGTCGGTGCTTTGAGCATTACCTGTGAGACCAGTATTAGTTTCCGATACATCACTCCTGGTTCAATATATTCCTTGGACCTTGATTTTGACGATGAAACGCAGAAATCGCATCCGAATTAAATACAAAAGGCACAATGACGCCTTTAGTACAAGAATATTGATTCTGCTTACAGTCGGTGCTTTGAGCTTTCCCTGTGAGACCAGTATTAGTTTCCGATACACCACTGCAGGTTCAATGTATTCCTTGGACCTTCACATTGACGATGAAACACAGAAATCGCATAGGAATTAAATACATAATGCACAAAGCCGCCTTAAGTACAACATTAGAAACCTTTCTTACATTGCGTGCTTTGAGCATTCCCTGTGAGACCAGTATTAGTTTCCGAGACACCACTGCAGGTTCAGTGTATTCCTCGGACCTTCACATTGACGATGAAACACAGAAATCGCATCGGAATTAAATAGAAAAGGCAAAATGCCGCCTTAAGTACAACATTACAGACTCTTCTTACAGTCGGTGCTTTGCGCATTCCCTGTGAGACCAGTATTAGTTTCCGATACACCACTGAAGGTTCAATGTATTCCTTGGACCTTCACATTGGCGACGAAACACAGAAATCGCATCGGAATTAAATACAAAAGGCATAAAGCCGCCTTAAGTACAAGATTAGAAACTTTTCTAACAGTGGGTGCTTTGAGCATTCCCTGTGAGATCAGTATTAGTTTCCGATACACCATTGCAGGTTCAGTGTATTCCTCGGACCTTCACATTGACGATGAAACACAGAAATCGAATCGAAATTAAATACAAAAGGCACAATGCCACCATAAGTACAAGAATAGAGACTGTTCTTAAAGTCCGTGCATTGAGCATTCCCTGTGAGACCAGTATTAGTTTCCCATACACCACTGCAGGTTCAATGTATTCCTTGGACATACACATTGACGATGAAACACTGAAATTACATCGGAATTAAATACAAAAGACTCAATGCCGCCTTAAGTACAAGAAGAATGATACTTATTAGAGTCTGGGCTTTTATCCGTTGCTGTGAGACCTGTATTACTTTCCGATACACCGCCGCAGGTTCAATGTACTTCTTGGCCCTTCATATTGACGATGAAATACAGAAATCGAATCGGAATTAAATACAAAAGGCACAATGCCGCCTTAAGTACCAGAATATAGACTCTTCTTACAGTCGGTGATTTGAGCATTCCCTGTGAGACCAGTATTAGTTTCCGATACACCACTGCAGGTTCAATGTATTCCTTGGACATACACGTTGACGATGTAACACTGAAATTACATCGGAATTAAATACAAAAGGCAAAATGCCGCCTTAAGTGGAAGAAGAGTGACACTTCTTGGAGTCTGTGCCTTGATCCTTTCCTGTGAGACCATAATTAGTTTCCGATACACCACTGCAGGTTCAATGTATTCCTAGGACCTTCACATTGACGATGAAACACAGAAATCGCATCGGAATTAAATACAAAAGGCACAATGCCGCCTTAAGTACAAGAATAGAGACTCTTCTTACAGTCGGTGCTTTGAGCATTCCCTGTGAGACCAGTATTAGTTTCCGATACATCACTCCTGGTTCAATATATTCCTTGGACCTTGATTTTGACGATGAAACACAGAAATCGCATCCGAATTAAATACAAAAGGCACAATGACGCCTTAAGTACAAGAATATTGATTCTGCTTACAGTCGGTGTTTGAGCTTTCCCTGTGAGACCTGTATTAGTTTCCGATACACCACAGCAGGTTCAATGTATTCCTTGAACATACACATTGACGATGAAACACCGAAATTACATCGGAATGAAATATAAAAGGCACAATGCCGCCTTAAGTGCAAGAAGAGTGAGACTTCTTAGATCTGTGCTTTGATCCTTTCGTGTGTGACCAGTATTAGTTTCCGATACACCACTGCAGTGTCAAAGTATTCCTTGGACCTTCACATTGACGATAAAACAAGGAAATAGCATCGGAATTAAATACAAAAGGCACAATGCCGCCTTAAGTACAGGTATAGAAACCATTCTTACAGTCGGTGCTTTGAGCATTCCCTGTGAGACCAGTATTAGTTTCCGATACACCACTGCAGGTTCAGTGTATTCTTTGGACATACACATTGACAATGAACACTGAAATTACATTGGAATTAAATACAAAGCGAACAATTCCGCCGTAATAGCAAGAGGAGTGAGGCTTCTTAGAGTCTGTGCTTTGATCCTTTCCTGTGAGACCAGTATTAGTTTCCGATACACCACTGCAGGTTCAATGTATTCCTAGGACCTTCACATTGACGAAGAAATATGGAAATCGCATCGGAATTAGATAGAAAAGGCAAAATGTCGCCTTAAGTACAACATTACAGACTCTTCTTACAGTCGGTGCTTTGCGCATTCCCTGTGAGACCAGTATTAGTTTCCGATACACCACTGCAGGTTCAATGTATTAACTGGACATGCACATTGACGATGAAACACGGAAATCGCATCGGAATTAAATAAAAAATGCACAATGAAGCCTTAAGTACAAGAATAGAGACTCCTCTTACAGTCGGTGCTTTGAGCATACCCTGTGAGACCAGTATTGGTTTCCGATACACCACTGCAGGTTCAATCTATTCCTTGGACCTTCACATTGGCGACGAAACACAGAAATCGCATCGGAATTAAATACAAAAGGCATAAAGCCGCCTTAAGTACAAGATTAGAAACTTTTCTGTCAGTGGGTGCTTTGTGCATTCCCTGTGAGATCAGTATTAGTTTCCGATACACCATTGCAGGTTCAGTGTATTCCTCGGACCTTCACATTGACGATGAAACACAGAAATCGAATCGAAATTAAATACAAAAGGCACAATGCCACCATAAGTACAAGAATAGAGACTGTTCTTACAGTCGGTGCATTGAGCATTCCCTGTGAGACCAGTATTAGTTTCCGATACACCACTGCAGATTCAATGTATTCCTTGGACATACACATTGACGATGAAACACTGAAATTACATCGGAATTAAATACAAAAGACTCAATGCCGCCTTAAGTACAAGAAGAATGATACTTATTGGAGTCTGTGCTTTTAGCCGTTCCTGTGAGACCAGTATTACTTTCCGATACACCGCCGCAGGTTCAATGTACTCCTTGGCCCTTCATATTGACGATGAAATACAGAAATCGAATTGGAATTAAATACAAAAGGCACAATGCCGCCTTAAGTACAAGAATATAGACTCTTCTTACAGTCGGTGATTTGAGCATTCCCTGTGAGACCAGTATTAGTTTCTGATGCACCACTGCTGGTTCAATGTATTCCTCGGATCTTCAAATTGACGATGAAACAGGGATATCCCATCGGAATTAATTCTAAAAGGCACAATGCCGCCACAAGTACAAGAATAGTGACACTTCGTACATTCGGTGCTATGAGCATTCCCTGTGAGACCAGTATTTGTTTCCGATACACCACTGCAGGTTCAATGTATTAACTGGACATGCACATTGACGATGAAACACGGAAATCGCATCGGAATTAAATAAAAAATGCACAATGAAGCCTTAAGTACAAGAATAGAGACTCCTCTTACAGTCGGTGCTTTAAGCATACCCTGTGAGACCAGTATTGGTTTCCGATACACCACTGCAGGTTCAATGTATTCCTTGGACCATCACATTGACGATGAAACACAGAAATCGCAACGGAATTAAATACATAAGGCACAATGCCGACTTAAGTCCAAGAATAGAGACTCTTCTTAGAGTTGGTGCATAGAGCATTCCCTGTGAGACCAGTATTAGTTTCCGATACATCACTGCAGGTTTAATGTATTCCTTGGACATACAAATTGTCGATGGAACACTGAAATTACATCGGAATTAAATACAAAAGGCGCAATGCCGCCCTAAGTGCAAGAAGAGTGTGACTTCTTAGAGTCTGTGCTTTGATCCTTTCGTGTGAGACCAGTATTAGTTTCCGATACAGCGCTGCAGGTTCAATGTATTCCTCGGACTTACACATTGACGATGAAACACTGTAATCGCATCGGAATTAAATAGAAAAGGCACAATGCCGCCTTAAGTACAAGAATAGAGGCTCTTCTTACAGTCGGTGCTTTGAGCATTCCCTGTGAGACCAGTATTAGTTTCCGATACACCACTCCAGGTTCAATGTATTCCTTGGACCTTGACATTGACGATGAAACACAGAGATCGCATCGGAATTAAATACAAAAGGCACAATGCCACCATAAGTAAAAGAATAGAGACTGTTCTTACAGTCGATGCTTTGAGCATTCCCTGTGAGACCAGTATTAGTTTCCGATACAGCATTGCAGGTTCAATGTATTCCTTGGACATACACTTTGACGATGAAACACTGAAATTACATCGGAATTAAATACAAAAGACTCAATTCCGCCTTAAGTACAAGAAGAATGAGACTTCTTAGAGTCTGTGATTTTATCCTCTCCTGTGAGGCCAGTATTAGTTTCCGATACACCACAGCAGGTTCAATGTATTCCTTGGCCCTGCATATTGACGATGAAATACAGAAATCGAATCGGAATTAAATACAAAAGGCACATTGCCGCCTTAAGTACAAGAAAATAGACTCTTCTTACAGTCGGTGATTTGAGCATTCCCTGTGAGACCAGTATTAGTTTCTGATACACCAGTGCAGGTTCAATGTATTTCTTGGATCTTCACATTGACGATGAAACAGGGAAATCGCATTGGAATTAAATACAAAAGGCACATTGCCGCCATACGTACAAGAATATAGACTCTTCTGACAGTCGATGCTTTAAGCATTCCCTGTGAGACCAGTGTTACTTTCCGATACACCAATGCAGGTTCAATGTATTGCTTTTACATACACATTGACGATGAAACACCGAAATTACATCGGAATTAAATATAAAAGGCACAATGCCGCCTTACGTGCAAGAAGAGTGAGACTTCTTAGAGTCTGTGCTTTGATCTTTTCCTCTGAGACCAGAATTAGTTTCCGATACATCACTGCAGGTTCAATGTATTCCTTGGACCTTCACATTGACGATAAAACACAGAAATAGCATCGGAATTAAATACAAAAGGCACAGTGATGCCTTAAGTACAAGAGTAGAGACTCTTCTTACAGTCGGTGCTTTGAGCATTCCGTGTGAGACTCAGTATTAATTTCCGATACACCACTGCAGGTTCAATGTATTCCTTGGACGTACACATTAACGATGAATCACAGAAATCTCATCGGAATTAGATTCAAAAGGCACAATGCCGCCTTAAGTACAAGAATAGAGATTCTGCTTACAGTCGGTGCTATGAGCATTCCCTGTGAGACCAGTATTAGTTTCCGATACACCACAGCAGGTTCAATGTATTCCTTGGACATACACATTGACGATGAAACACCGAAATTACATCGGAATTAAATATAAACGGCACAATGCCGCCTTAAGTGCAAGAAGAGTGAGTCTTCTTAGAGTCTGTGCTTTGATCCCTTCCTGTGAGACCGGTATTAGATTCCGATACACCACTTCAGGTTCAATGTATTCCTTGGACCTTCACATTGACGAAGAAGCACAGAAATCGTATAGGAATTAAATACAAAAGGCACAATGCCGCCTTAAGTACAAGAATAGAGACTCTTCTTACGGTCGATGCTTTGAGCATACCCTGTGGGACCAGTATTAGTGTCCGATACACCACAGCAGGTTCAATGTATTCGTTGGACATACACATTGACGATGAAACACTGAAATTACATCGTAATTAAAGACAAACGGTACAATGCCGCCTTAAGTACAAGAATAGAGACTCTTCTTACAGTCGGTGCAATGAGCATTCCGTGTGAGACCAGTATTAATTTCCGATACACTACTGCAGGTTCCATGTATTCCTTGGACATACACATTGACGATGAAACACAGAAATCGCATCGGAATTAAATACAAAAGGCACAATGCCGCCTTAAGTACAAGAATAGAGACTCTTCTTACAGTCGGTGCTTTGAGTATTCCCTGTGAGATCAGTATTAGTTTCCGATACCACTGCAGGTTCAATGTATTCCTTGGACATACACATTGACAATGAAAAACTGAAATTATATCCGCCTTAAGTGCAAGAAGAGTGAGACTTCTTAAAGTCTGTGCTTTGATCCTTTGCAGTGAGACCAGTATTAGTTTTCGATACGCCACTGCAGGTTCAATGTATTCTTTGGACCATCACATTGTCAATGAAACACAGAAATCGCTTCGGAATTAAAAATAAAAGTCACAATGCCGCCTTAAGTGCAAGAATAGAGACTCTTCTTACAGTGGGTGCTTTGGACATACCCTGTGAGAACAGTATTAGTTTCCGATACACCACTGCAAGTTCAATGTATTCCTTTGACCATCACATTGACGATGAAACACAGAAATCGCATCGGAATTAAATACAAAAATCACAATGCCAACTTAAGTACAAGAATAGAGACTCTTCTTACAGTCGTTGGTATGAGCATTCCCTGTGAGACCAGTATTAGTTTCCGATACACCACTGCAGGTTCAATGTATTCCTTGGACATACACATAGACGATGAGACACAGAAATTACATCGTAAATAAACACAAAAGGTACAATGCCGCCTTAAGTGCAAGAAGAGTGAGACATCTTGGAGTCTGTGCTTTTATCCTTTCCTGTGCGACCAGTATTAGTTTCCGATACGCCACTGCAGGTTCAATGTATTCCTTGGACCTTCACATTGTCGATGAAACACATAAATCGCATCGGAACTAAATACAAATGCCACAATGCCGCCTTAAGTACAAGAATAGAGACTCTACTTACAGTCGGTGCTTTGAGCATTCCCTGTGACACCATCATTAGTTTCCGATACACCACTGCAGGTTCAATGTATTCCTTGGACCTTCACATTGACGATGACACACAGATATCGCATCCGAATTAAACACAAAATTCACAATGCCGCCTTAAGTACAAGAATAGAGACTCTTCTTACAGTCGGTGCTTAGAGCATTCCCTGTGAGATCATTATTAGTTTCCGATACACCACTGCAGGTTCCGTGTTTCCTTGGACTATCACATCGACGATGAAACACAGAAATGGCATCGGAATTAAATAAAAAATGTACAATGCCGCCTTAACTACAAGAATAGAGACTCTTCTTATGGTCGGTGCTTAGAGCATTCCCTGAGAGACCAGTATTAGTTTCCGATACACCACTCCAGGTTCAATTTACTCCTTGGATATACACATTGACGATGAATCACAGAAATTACATCGGAATTAAATGCAAAAGGCACAATGCCGCCTAAAGTACAAGAATAGAGACTCTGCTTACAGTCGGTGATTTGAGCATTCCCTGTGAGACCAGTATTAGTTTCCGATACACCACAGCAGGTTCATTGTATTATTTGGACATACACATTGACGATGAAACACCGAAATTACATCGGAATTAAATACAAAAGGAACAATTCCGCCTTAAGTGAAAGAAGAGTGAAACTTCTTAAAATCTGTGCTTTGATCCTTTCCTGTGAGACCAGTATTAGTTTCCGATACACCACTCCAGGTTCAATGTATTCCTTGGACCTTCACATTGACGATGAAACACCGAAATCGCATCGGAATAAAATACAAAAGACAGAATGCAGCCTTAAGTACAAGAATACAGACTCTTCTTACAGTCGGTGCTTTGAGCATTCCCTGTGAGACCAGTATTAGTTTCCGATACACCACTGCAGGTTCAACGTATACCTTGGACATACACATTGACGATGAAACACAGAAATCGCATCGGAATTAAATACAAACGGCACAATGCCGCCTTAAGTACAAGAATAGAGACTCTTCTTACTGTCGGTGCTTTGAGCATTCCCCTTGAGACCAGTTTCAGCTTGCGATACACCACTGCAGGTTCAATGTATTCCTGGGACATACACATTGACGATGAAACAATGAAATTACATCGGAATTCAATACAAAACGCACAATGCCGCCATAAGTGCAAGAAGAGTGAGACTTCTTAGAGTCTGTGCTTTGATCCATTCCTGTGAGACCAGTATTAGCTTCCGATACGCCACTGCAGGTTCAATGAATTCCTTGGACATACACATTGACGATGAAACACAGAAATC
Organism: Schistocerca serialis cubense; assembly: GCF_023864345.2. Lineage (NCBI taxonomy): Eukaryota > Metazoa > Arthropoda > Insecta > Orthoptera > Acrididae > Schistocerca > Schistocerca serialis. The sequence continues at coordinate 19,568,025 of NC_064645.1, read as the reverse complement.
GCATCGGAATTAAATACAAAGGGCACAATGCGGCCTTAAGTACAAAAATAGAGACTCTTCTTACAGTCGGTGTTTGAGCATTCCCTGTGAGGCCAGTATTAGTTTCCGATACACCACAGCAGGTTCAATGTATTCCTTGGACCTTCACATTGACGATGAAACACAGAAACGCATCGGTATTGAATGCAAAAGGCACAATGCCGCCTTAAGTGCAAGAATAAAGTCTCTTCTTACAGTCGGTGCTTTGAGCATTCCGTGTGAGACCAGTATTAGTTTCCGATACACCACTGCAGGTTCAATGTACTCCTTCGATATACACAGTGACGATGAAACACCGAAATTACATCGGAACTTTATACAAAAGGCATAATGCCGCCTTAAGTGCTAGATGAGTGAGACTTCTTAGAGACTGTGCTTTGATCGTTTCCTGTGAGACCAGTATTAGTTTCCGACACACCACTGCAGGTTTAATATATTCCTTGGACCTTCACATTGACGAAAAAACACAGAAATAACATCGGAATTAAATACAAAAGGCACAATGCCGCCTTAAGTACAAGAATAGAGACTCTTCTTACAGTCGGTGCTTTGAGCATTCCCTTTGAGACCAGTATTAGTTTCCGATACACCACTGCAGGTTCAATGTATTCCTTGGACATACACATTGACGATGAAACACAGATATCGCATCGGAATTAAGTACAAAAGGCACAATGCCGCCTTAAGTGCAAGAATAAAGTCTCTTCTTACAGTCGGTGCTTTGAGCATACCCTGTGAGACCAGTATTAGTTTCCGATACACCACTTCAGGTTCAATGTACTCCTTCGATATACACATTGACGATGAAACACCGAAATTACATCGGAATTTTATACAAAAGGCACAATGCCGCCTTAAGTGCAAGAAGAGTGAGGCATCTTAGAGTCTGTGCTTTGATCCTTTCCTGTTAGACCAGTATCAGTTTCCGATACACCACTGTAGGTTTAATGTATTCCTTGGATCTTCACATTGACGATGAAACACAGAAATCACATCGGAATTAAATACAAAAGGCACAATGCTGCCTTAAGTACAGGAATAGGGACTCTTCTTACAGTCGGTGCTTTGAGCATTCCCTTTGAGACCAGTATTAGTTTCCGACAAACCACACCAGGTTCAATGTATCCCTTGGACATACACTTTGACGATGAAACACTGAAATTACATCGGAATTAAATACAAAAGGCATAATGCCGCCATAATTACAAGAATAGAGACTCTTCATACGGTCGGTGCTTTGAGCATTCCCTGTGAGACCAGTATTGGTTTCCGATACACCACTGCAGGTTCAATGTATTCCTTGGACCTACACATTGACGATGAAGCACAGAAATCGCATCGGAATTAAATACAAGAGGCACAATGCTGCCTTAAGTACAAGAATACAGACTCTTCTTACAGTCGGTGCTTTGAGCATTCCCTGTGAGATCAGTATTAGTTTCCGATACCACTGCAGGTTCAATGTAATCCTTGGACATACACATTGACAATGAGACACTGAAATTAATTCCGCCCTAAGTGCAAGAAGAGTGAAACTTCTTAAAATCTGTGCTTTGATCCTTTCCTGTGAGACCAGTATTAGTTTCCGATACACCACTACAGGTTCAATGGATTCCTTGGACCTTCACATTGACGATGAAACACCGAAATCGCATCGGAATAAAATACAAAACACACAATGCAGCCTTAATTACAAGAATACAGACTCTTCTTACAGTCGGTGCTTTGAGCATTCCCTGTGAGACCAGTATTAGTTTCCGATACACCACTACAGGTTCAATGTATTCCTTGGACTTTCACATTGACGATGAAACACTGAAATCGCATCGCAATAAAATACAAAACATACAATGCAGCCTTAAGTACAAGAATACAGACTCTTCTTACAGTCCGTGTTTTGAGCATTCCCTGTGAGACCAGTATTAGTTTCCGACACACCACTCCAGGTTCAATGTAATCCTTGGACATACAGATTGACGATGAAACACTGAAATTACATCGGAATTAAATACAAAAGGAACAATGCCGCCTTAAGTGCAAGATATGTGAGACTTCTTAGAGTCTGTGCTTCGATCCTTTCCTGTGAGACCAGTATTAGTTTCCGATACATCACTGCAGGTTCAATGTGTTCCTTGGACCTTCACATTTACGATGAAACACAGAAATCGCATTGGAATTAAATACAAAAGGCACAATGCCGCCCTAAGTAGAAGAATAGAGACTCTTCTTACAGTCGGTGTTTTGAGCAATCCCTGTGAGACCAGTATTAGTTTCCGATACACCACTGCAGGTTCAATGTATTCCTTGGACATACACGTTGATGATGAGACACTGAAATTACATCGGAATTAAATACAAAATGCACAATGCCGCCTTAAGTGCAAGAGTAGAGACTCTTCTTACAGTCGGTATTTGAGCATTCCCTGCGGGACCAGTATTACTTTCCGATACACCACTGCACGTTCAATGTATTCTTTGGACCTTCACATTGACGATGAAACACAGAAATCTCATCGGAATTAAATACAAAAGGCACAATGCCGCCTTAAGTACAATAATAGAGACTCTTCTTACAGTCGGTTCTTTGAGCATTCCCTTTGAGACCAGTATTAGTTTCCGATACACCACAGCAGGTTCATTGTATTCCTTGGACATACACATTGACGATGAAACACCGAAATTACATCGGAATTAAATACAAAAAGCACAATGCCTCCTTAAATGCAAGAAGAGTGAGACGTCTTAGAGTCTGTGCTTTGATCCTTTCCTGTAAGACCAGTATTACTTTCCGATTCACCACTGCAGGTTCAATGTATTCTTTGGACATACACATTGACGATGAACCACAGAAATAGCATCGGAATTAAATACAAAAGGCACAATGGCGCCCTAAGTGCAAGAGGAGTGAGTCATCTTAGAGTCTGTTCCTTGATCCTTTCCTTTGAGACCAGTATTAGATTCCGATACACCACTTCAGGTTCAATGTATTCCTTGGACCGTCACATTGACGATGAAGCACAGAAATCGCATCGGAATTAAATACAAAAGTTACAATGCTGCCTTAAGTACAAGAATAGAGACTCTTCTTACAGTCCGTGCTTTGAGCATTCCCTGTGAGACCAGAATTAGCTTCCGATACACCACTAGAGGTTCAATGTATTACTTGGAAATTCTCAATGACGATGAGACACAGAAATCGGATCGGAATTAAATACAAAAGGCACAATGCCGCCTTAAGCACAAGAATAGAGACCCTTGTTACAGTCGGTGCTTTGAGCATTCCCTGTGAGACCAGTATTAGTTTCCGTTACACCACAGCAGGTTCAATGTATTCCTTGGATATACACATTGACGATCAAACACCGAAATTACATCGGAATTAAATACAAAAGGCACAAAGCCGCATCAAGTGCAAGAAGAGTGAGACTTCTTAGAGTCTGTGCTTTGATCCTTCCCTGTGAGAACAGTATTAGTTTCAGATACTCCACAGCAGGTTCAATGTATTGCTTGGACATACACATTGACGATGAAACACAGAAATCGCATCGGAATTAAATACAAAAGGCACAATGCCGCCTTAAGCACAAGAATAGAGTCTCTTCTTGAAGTCGGTGCTTTGAGCATTCCGTGTGAGACAAGTATTAGTTTCCCATACACCACTGCCGGTTCAACGTATTCCTTGGACACACACATTGACGATGTAACACAGAAAACGAATCGGAATTCAATACAAATGGCACAATGCCGCCTTAAGTACAAGAATTGAGACTCTCCTTAAAGTCGGTGCTTTGAGCATTCCCTGTGAGATCAGTATTAGTTTCCGATACCAATGCAGGTTCAATGTATTCCTTGGTCATACACAATGACAATGAAACACTGAAATTAATTCAGCCCTAAATGCAAGAAGAGTGAAACTCCTTAAAATCTGTGCTTTGATCATTTCCTATGAGACCAGTATTAGTTTCCGATACACCACTACAGGTTCAATGTATTCCTTGGACCTTCACATTGACGATGAAACACCGAAATCGCATCGGAATTAAATACAAAACACACAATGCACCCTTAAGTACAAGAATACAGACTCTTCTTACAGTCGGTGCTTTGAGCATTCCCTGTGAGACCAGTATTAGTTTCCGATACACCACTGCAGGTTCAATGTATTCCTTGGACATACACATTGACGATGAAACACAGAAATCGCATCGGAATTAAATACAAAAGGCACAATGCCGCCTTAAGTACAAGTATAGAGACGCTTCTTACAGTCGGTGCTTTGAGCATTCCCTATGATACCAGTATTAGTTTCCGACACACCACTCCAAGTTCAATGTATTCCTTGGACATACACATTGACGATGAAACACTGAAATTACATCGGAATTAAATACAAAAGGAACAATGCCGCCTTATGTGCAAGATATGTGAGACTTGTTAGAGTCTGCGCTTTGATCCTTTCCTGTGAGACCAGTATTAGTTTCCGATACATCACTGCATGTTCAATGTGTTCCTTGGACCTTCACATTGACGATGAAACACAGAAATCGCATTGGAATTAAATACAAAAGGCACAATGCCGCCCTAAGTACAACAATAGAGACTCTTCTTACAGTCGGTGTTTTGAGCATTCCCAGTGAGACCAGTATTAGTTTCCGATTCATCACTGCAGGTTGAATGTATTCCTTGGACATACATGTTGACGATGAAACACTGAAATTACATCGGAATTAAATATAAAAGGCACAATGCCGCCTTAAGTGCAAGAGTAGAGACTCTTATTACAGTCGGTGTTTGAGCATTCCCTGCGGGACCAGTATTAGTTTCCTATACACCACTGCAGGTACAATGTATTCCTTGGACATACACATTGACGATGAAACACTGAAAATACATCGGAATTAAATGCAAAAGGCACAATGCCGACTTAAGAGCAAGACGAGTGAGTCTTCTTAGAGTCTGTGCTTTGATCCTTTCCTGTGAGACCAGTATTAGTTTCCGATACACCGCTGCAGATTCAATGTATTCCTTGGACCGTCACACTGACGATGAGACACAGAAATCGGATCGGAAGTAAATACAAAAGTCACAACGCCGCCTTAAGCACAAGAATAGAGACTCTTCTTACAGTCGGTGCTTTGAGCATTCCCTGTGAGACAAGTATTAGTTTCCGATACACCACAGCAGGTTCAATGTATTCCTTGGACATACACATTGACGATCAAACACCGAAATTACATCGGAATTAAATACAAAAGGCATAATGCCGCCGTAAGTACAAGAATAGAGACTCTTCATACGGTCGGTGCTTTGAGCATTCCCTATGAGACCAGTATTAGTTTCCGATACACCACTGCAGGTTCAATGTACTCCTTGGACCTTCACATTGACGATGAATAACAGAAATCGCATCGGAATTAAATACAAAAGGCACAATGCCGCCTTAAGTACAAGAATTGAGACTCTTCCTAAAGTCGGTGCTTAGGCATTCCATGTGAGACCAGTATTAATTTCCAATACACCACTGCAGGTTCAATGTATTCCTTGGACATACACATTGACGATGAAGCACAGAAATCGCATCGGAATTAAATACAAGAGGCACAATGCTGCCTTAAGTACAAGAATACAGACTCTTCTTACAGTCGGTGCTTTGAGCATTCCCTGTGGGATCAGTATTAGTTTCCGATACCACTGCAGGTTCAATGTAATCCTTGGACATACACATTGACAATGAAACACTGAAATTATTTCCGCCCTAAGTGCAAGAAGAGTGAAACTTCTTAAAATCTGTGCTTTGATCCTTTCCTGTGAGACCAGTATTAGTTTCCGATACACCACTACAGGTTCAATGGATTCCTTGGACCTTCACATTGACGATGAAACACCGAAATCGCATCGGAATAAAATACAAAACACACAATGCAGCCTTAAGTACAAGAATACAGACTCTTCTTACAGTCGGTGCTTTGAGCATTCCCTGTGAGACCAGTATTAGTTTCCGATACACCACTACAGGTTCAATGTATTCCTTGGACCTTCACATTTACGATGAAACACAGAAATCGCATTGGATTTAAATACAAAAGGCACAATGCCGCCCTAAGTAGAAAAATAGAGACTCTTCTTACAGTCGGTGTTTTGAGCACTCCCTGTGAGACCAGTATTAGTTTCCGATACACCACTGCAGGTTCAATGTATTCCTTGGGCATACACGTTGACGATGAGACACTGAAATTACATCGGAATTAAATACAAAAGGCACAGTGCCGCCTTAAGTGCAAGAGTAGAGACTCATCCAGTATTAGTTTCCGATACACCACTGCACGTTCAATGTATTCTTTGGACCTTCACATTGACGATGAAACACAGAAATCTCATCTGAATTAAATACAAAAGGCACAATGCCGCCTTAAGTACAATAATAGAGACTCTTCTTACAGTCGGTTCTTTGAGCATTCCCTTTGAGACCAGTATTAGTTTCCGATACACCACAGCAGGTTCATTGTATTCCTTGGACATACACATTGACGATGAAACACCGAAATGACATCGGAATTAAATAAAAAAAGGCCAATGCCTCCTTAAATGCAAGAAGAGTGAGACGTCTTAGAGTCTGTGCTTTGATCCTTTCCTGTAAGACCAGTATTACTTTCCGATTCACCACTGCAGGTTCAATGTATTCTTTGGACATACACATTGACGATGAACCACAGAAATAGCATCGGAATTAAATACAAAAGGCACAATGGCGCCCTAAGTGCAAGAGGAGTGAGTCTTCTTAGAGTCTGTTCCTTGATCCTTTCCTTTGAGACCAGTATTAGATTCCGATACACCACTTCAGGTTCAATGTATTCCTTGGACCGTCACATTGACGATGAAGCACAGAAATCGCATCGGAATTAAATACAAAAGTTACAATGCTGCCTTAAGTACAAGAATAGAGACTCTTCTTACAGTCCGTGCTTTGAGCATTCCCTGTGAGACCAGAATTAGCTTCCGATACACCACTAGAGGTTCAATGTATTCCTTGGAAATTCTCATTGACGATGAGACACAGAAATCGGATCGGAATTAAATACAAAAGGCACAATGCCGCCTTAAGCACAAGAATAGAGACCCTTGTTACAGTCGGTGCTTTGAGCATTCCCTGTGAGACCAGTAATAGTTTCCGATACACCACAGCAGGTTCAATGTATTCCTTGGATATACACATTGACGATCAAACACCGAAATTACATCGGAATTAAATACAAAAGGCACAAAGCCGCATCAAGTGCAAGAAGAGTGAGACTTCTTAGAGTCTGTGCTTTGATCCTTCCCTGTGAGAACAGTATTAGTTTCAGATACTCCACAGCAGGTTCAATGTATTGCTTGGACATACACATTGACGATGAAACACAGAAATCGCATCGGAATTAAATACAAAAGGCACAATGCCGCCTTAAGCACAAGAATAGAGTCTCTTCTTGAAGTCGGTGCTTTGAGCATTCCGTGTGAGACAAGTATTAGTTTCCCATACACCACTGCCGGTTCAACGTATTCCTTGGACACACACATTGACGATGTAACACAGAAATCGAATCGGAATTCAATACAAATGGCACAATGCCGCCTTAAGTACAAGAATTGAGACTCTCCTTAAAGTCGGTGCTTTGAGCATTCCCTGTGAGATCAGTATTAGTTTCCGATACCAATGCAGGCTCAATGTATTCCTTGGTCATACACATTGACAATGAAACACTGAAATTAATTCAGCCCTAAATGCAAGAAGAGTGAAACTCCTTAAAATCTGTGCTTTGATCATTTCCTATGAGACCAGTATTAGTTTCCGATACACCACTACAGGTTCAATGTATTCCTTGGACCTTCACATTGACGATGAAACACCGAAATCGCATCGGAATTAAATACAAAACACACAATGCACCCTTAAGTACAAGAATACAGACTCTTCTTACAGTCGGTGCTTTGAGCATTCCCTGTGAGACCAGTATTAGTTTCCGATACACCACTGCAGGTTCAATGTATTCCTTGGACATACACATTGACGATGAAACACAGAAATCGCATCGGAATTAAATACAAAAGGCTCAATGCCGCCTTAAGTACAAGTATAGAGACGCTTCTTACAGTCGGTGCTTTGAGCATTCCCTATGATACCAGTATTAGTTTCCGACACACCACTCCAGGTTCAATGTATTCCTTGGACATACACATTGACGATGAAACACTGAAATTACATCGGAATTAAATACAAAAGGAACAATGCCGCCTTATGTGCAAGATATGTGAGACTTGTTAGAGTCTGCGCTTTGATCCTTTCCTGTGAGACCAGTATTAGTTTCCGATACATCACTGCATGTTCAATGTGTTCCTTGGACCTTCACATTGACGATGAAACACAGAAAACGCATTGGAATTAAATACAAAAGGCACAATGCCGCCCTAAGTACAACAATAGAGACTCTTCTTACAGTCGGTGTTTTGAGCATTCCCAGTGAGACCAGTATTAGTTTCCGATTCATCACTGCAGGTTGAATGTATTCCTTGGACATACATGTTGACGATGAAACACTGAAATTACATCGGAATTAAATATAAAAGGCACAATGCCGCCTTAAGTGCAAGAGTAGAGACTCTTATTACAGTCGGTGTTTGAGCATTCCCTGTGAGACAAGTATTAGTTTCCGATACACCACAGCAGGTTCAATGTATTCCTTGGACATACACATTGACGATCAAACACCGAAATTACATCGGAATTAAATACAAAAGGCAAAATGCCGCCGTAAGAACAAGAATAGAGACTCTTCATACGGTCGGTGCTTTGAGCATTCCCTATGAGACCAGTATTAGTTTCCGATACACCACTGCAGGTTCAATGTACTCCTTGGACCTTCACATTGACGATGAATAACAGAAATCGCATCGGAATTAAATACAAAAGGCACAATGCCGCCTTAAGTACAAGAATTGAGACTCTTCCTAAAGTCGGTGCTTAGGCATTTCATGTGAGACCAGTATTAATTTCCAATACACCACTGCAGGTTCAATGTATTCCTTGGACATACACATTGACGATGAAGCACAGAAATCGCATCGGAATTAAATACAAGAGGCACAATGCTGCCTTAAGTACAAGAATACAGACTCTTCTTACAGTCGGTGCTTTGAGCATTCCCTGTGGGATCAGTATTAGTTTCCGATACCACTGCAGGTTCAATGTAATCCTTGGACATACACATTGACAATGAAACACTGAAATTAATTCCGCCCTAAGTGCAAGAAGAGTGAAACTTCTTAAAATCTGTGCTTTGATCCTTTCCTGTGAGACCAGTATTAGTTTCCGATACACCACTACAGGTTCAATGGATTCGTTGGACCTTCACATTGACGATGAAACACCGAAATCGCATCGGAATAAAATACAAAACACACAATGCAGCCTTAAGTACAAGAATACAGACTCTTCTTACAGTCGGTGCTTTGAGCATTCCCTGTGAGACCAGTATTAGTTTCCGATACACCACTACAGGTTCAATGTATTCCTTGGACCTTCACATTTACGATGAAACACAGAAATCGCATTGGATTTAAATACAAAAGGCACAATGCCGCCCTAAGTAGAAAAATAGAGACTCTTCATACAGTTGGTGTTTTGAGCATTCCCTGTGAGACCAGTATTAGTTTCCGATACACCACTGCAGGTTCAATGTATTCCTTGGGCATACACGTTGACGATGAGACACTGAAATTACATCGGAATTAAATACAAAAGGCACAGTGCCGCCTTAAGTGCAAGAGTAGAGACTCATCTTACAGTCGGTGTTTGAGCATTCCCTGCGGGACCAGTATTAGTTTCCGATACACCACTGCACGTTCAATGTATTCTTTGGACCTTCACATTGACGATGAAACACAGAAATCTCATCGGAATTAAATACAAAAGGCACAATGCCGCCTTAAGTACAATAATAGAGACTCTTCTTACATTCGGTTCTTTGAGCATTCCCTTTGAGACCAGTATTAGTTTCCGATACACCACAGCAGGTTCATTGTATTCCTTGGACATACACATTGACGATGAAACACCGAAATTACATCGGAATTAAATACAAAAGGCACAATGCCTCCTTAAATGCAAGAAGAGTGAGACTTCTTAGAGTCTGTGTTTTGATCCTTTCCTGTAAGACCAGTTTTACTTTCCGATTCACCACTGCCGGTTCAATGTATTCTTTGGACATACACATTGACGATGAACCACAGAAATAGCATCGGAATTAAATACAAAAGGCACAATGGCGCCCTAAGTGCAAGAGGAGTGAGTCTTCTTAGAGTCTGTTCCTTGATCCTTTCCTTTGAGACCAGTATTAGATTCCGATTCACCACTTCAGGTTCAATGTATTCCTTGGACCGTCATATTGACGATGAAGCAGAGAAATCGCATCGGAATTAAATACAAAAGTTACAATGCTGCCTTAAGTACAAGAATAGAGGCTCTTCTTACAGTCGGTGCTTTCAGCATTCCCTGTGAGACCAGAATTAGTTTCCGATACACCACTCGAGGTTCAATGTAATCCTTGGGAATTCACATTGACGATGAGACACAGAAATCGGATCGGAATTAAATACAAAAGGCACAATGCCGCCTTAAGCACAAGAATAGAGACTCTTCTTACAGTCGGTGCTATGAGCATTCCCTGTGAGACCAGTATTAGTTTCCGATACACCACAGCAGGTTCAATGTATTCCTTGGACATACACATTGACGATCAAACACCGAAATTACATCCGAATTAAATACAAAAGGCACAAAGCCGCATCAAGTGCATGAAGAGTGAGACTTCTTAGAGTCTGTGCTTTGATCTTCTCCTGTGAGAACAGTATTAGTTTCAGATACTCCACAGCAGGTTCAATGTATTCCTTGGACATACACATTGACGATGAAACACAGAAATCGCATTGGAATTAAATACAAAAGTCACAATTAAGCCTTAAGTACAAAAATAGAGACTCTTCTTACAGTCGGGGCTTTGAGCATTTCGTGTGAGACCAGTATTAGTTTCCGATATACCACTACCAGTTCAATATATTCCTTGAACGTACAGATTGACGATGAAACACTGAAATTACATGGGAATTAAATACTATAGGCACAATGCTGCCTTAAGTGCTAGTATAGAGACTCCTCTTACAGTCGGTGCTTTGAGCATTCTCTGTGAGACCAGTATTTGTTTCCGATACACCACTTCAGGTTCAATGTATTCCTTGGACCGTCACATTGACGATGAAGCACAGAAATCGCATCGGAATTAAATACAAAAGTTACAATGCTGCCTTAAGTACAAGAATAGAGACTCTTCTTACAGTCCGTGCTTTGAGCATTCCCTGTGAGACCAGAATTAGCTTCCGATACACCACTAGAGGTTCAATGTATTCCTTGGAAATTCTCATTGACGATGAGACACAGAAATCGGATCGGAATTAAATACAAAAGGCACAATGCCGCCTTAAGCACAAGAATAGAGACCCTTGTTACAGTCGGTGCTTTGAGCATTCCCTGTGAGACCAGTATTAGTTTCCGATACACCACAGCAGGTTCAATGTATTCCTTGGATATACACATTGACGATCAAACACCGAAATTACATCGGAATTAAATACAAAAGGCATAATGCCGCCGTAAGTACAAGAATAGAGACTCTTCATACGGTCGGTGCTTTGAGCATTCCCTATGAGACCAGTATTAGTTTCCGATACACCACTGCAGGTTCAATGTACTCCTTGGACCTTCACATTGACGATGAATAACAGAAATCGCATCGGAATTAAATACAAAAGGCACAATGCCGCCTTAAGTACAAGAATTGAGACTCTTCCTAAAGTCGGTGCTTAGGCATTCCATGTGAGACCAGTATTAATTTCCAATACACCACTGCAGGTTCAATGTATTCCTTGGACATACACATTGACGATGAAGCACAGAAATCGCATCGGAATTAAATACAAGAGGCACAATGCTGCCTTAAGTACAAGAATACAGACTCTTCTTACAGTCGGTGCTTTGAGCATTCCCTGTGGGATCAGTATTAGTTTCCGATACCACTGCAGGTTCAATGTAATCCTTGGACATACACATTGACAATGAAACACTGAAATTAATTCCGCCCTAAGTGCAAGAAGAGTGAAACTTCTTAAAATCTGTGCTTTGATCCTTTCCTGTGAGACCAGTATTAGTTTCCGATACACCACTACAGGTTCAATGGATTCGTTGGACCTTCACATTGACGATGAAACACCGAAATCGCATCGGAATAAAATACAAAACACACAATGCAGCCTTAAGTACAAGAATACAGACTCTTCTTACAGTCGGTGCTTTGAGCATTCCCTGTGAGACCAGTATTAGTTTCCGATACACCACTACAGGTTCAATGTATTCCTTGGACCTTCACATTTACGATGAAACACAGAAATCGAATTGGATTTAAATACAAAAGGCACAATGCCGCCCTAAGTAGAAAAATAGAGACTCTTCATACAGTTGGTGTTTTGAGCATTCCCTGTGAGACCAGTATTAGTTTCCGATACACCACTGCAGGTTCAATGTATTCCTTGGGCATACACGTTGACGATGAGACACTGAAATTACATCGGAATTAAATACAAAAGGCACAGTGCCGCCATAAGTGCAAGAGTAGAGACTCATCTTACAGTCGGTGTTTGAGCATTCCCTGCGGGACCAGTATTAGTTTCCGATACACCACTGCACGTTCAATGTATTCTTTGGACCTTCACATTGACGATGAAACACAGAAATCTCATCGGAATTAAATACAAAAGGCACAATGCCGCCTTAAGTACAATAATAGAGACTCTTCTTACATTCGGTTCTTTGAGCATTCCCTTTGAGACCAGTATTAGTTTCCGATACACCACAGCAGGTTCATTGTATTCCTTGGACATACACATTGACGATGAAACACCGAAATTACATCGGAATTAAATACAAAAGGCACAATGCCTCCTTAAATGCAAGAAGAGTGAGACTTCTTAGAGTCTGTGTTTTGATCCTTTCCTGTAAGACCAGTTTTACTTTCCGATTCACCACTGCCGGTTCAATGTATTCTTTGGACATACACATTGACGATGAACCACAGAAATAGCATCGGAATTAAATACAAAAGGCACAATGGCGCCCTAAGTGCAAGAGGAGTGAGTCTTCTTAGAGTCTGTTCCTTGATCCTTTCCTTTGAGACCAGTATTAGATTCCGATACACCACTTCAGGTTCAATGTATTCCTTGGACCGTCATATTGACGATGAAGCAGAGAAATCGCATCGGAATTAAATACAAAAGTTACAATGCTGCCTTAAGTACAAGAATAGAGGCTCTTCTTACAGTCGGTGCTTTCAGCATTCCCTGTGAGACCAGAATTAGTTTCCGATACACCACTCGAGGTTCAATGTAATCCTTGGAAATTCACATTGACGATGAGACACAGAAATCGGATCGGAATTAAATACAAAAGGCACAATGCCGCCTTAAGCACAAGAATAGAGACTCTTCTTACAGTCGGTGCTATGAGCATTCCCTGTGAGACCAGTATTAGTTTCCGATACACCACAGCAGTTTCAATGTATTCCTTGGACATACACATTGACGATCAAACACCGAAATTACATCCGAATTAAATACAAAAGGCACAAAGCCGCATCAAGTGCATGAAGAGTGAGACTTCTTAGAGTCTGTGCTTTGATCCTCTCCTGTGAGAACAGTATTAGTTTCAGATACTCCACAGCAGGTTCAATGTATTCCTTGGACATACACATTGACGATGAAACACAGAAATCGCATTGGAATTAAATACAAAAGTCACAATTAAGCCTTAAGTACAAAAATAGAGACTCTTCTTACAGTCGGGGCTTTGAGCATTTCGTGTGAGACCAATATTAGTTTCCGATATACCACTACCAGTTCAATATATTCCTTGAACGTACAGATTGACGATGAAACACTGAAATTACATGGGAATTAAAGACTATAGGCACAATGCTGCCTTAAGTGCTAGAATAGAGACTCCTCTTACAGTCGGTGCTTTGAGCATTCTCTGTGAGACCAGTATTTGTTTCCGATACACCACTTCAGGTTCAATGTATTCCTTGGACCGTCACATTGACGATGAAGCACAGAAATCGCATCGGAATTAAATACAAAAGTTACAATGCTGCCTTAAGTACAAGAATAGAGACTCTTCTTACAGTCCGTGCTTTGAGCATTCCCTGTGAGACCAGAATTAGCTTCCGATACACCACTAGAGGTTCAATGTATTCCTTGGAAATTCTCATTGACGATGAGACACAGAAATCGGATCGGAATTAAATACAAAAGGCACAATGCCGCCTTAAGCACAAGAATAGAGACCCTTGTTACAGTCGGTGCTTTGAGCATTCCCTGTGAGACCAGTATTAGTTTCCGATACACCACAGCAGGTTCAATGTATTCCTTGGATATACACATTGACGATCAAACACCGAAATTACATCGGAATTAAATACAAAAGGCACAAAGCCGCATCAAGTGCAAGAAGAGTGAGACTTCTTAGAGTCTGTGCTTTGATCCTTCCCTGTGAGAACAGTATTAGTTTCAGATACTCCACAGCAGGTTCAATGTATTGCTTGGACATACACATTGACGATGAAACACAGAAATCGCATCGGAATTAAATACAAAAGGCACAATGCCGCCTTAAGCACAAGAATAGAGTCTCTTCTTGAAGTCGGTGCTTTGAGCATTCCGTGTGAGACAAGTATTAGTTTCCCATACACCACTGCCGGTTCAACGTATTCCTTGGACACACACATTGACGATGTAACACAGAAATCGAATCGGAATTCAATACAAATGGCACAATGCCGCCTTAAGTACAAGAATTGAGACTCTCCTTAAAGTCGGTGCTTTGAGCATTCCCTGTGAGATCAGTATTAGTTTCCGATACCAATGCAGGCTCAATGTATTCCTTGGTCATACACATTGACAATGAAACACTGAAATTAATTCAGCCCTAAATGCAAGAAGAGTGAAACTCCTTAAAATCTGTGCTTTGATCATTTCCTATGAGACCAGTATTAGTTTCCGATACACCACTACAGGTTCAATGTATTCCTTGGACCTTCACATTGACGATGAAACACCGAAATCGCATCGGAATTAAATACAAAACACACAATGCACCCTTAAGTACAAGAATACAGACTCTTCTTACAGTCGGTGCTTTGAGCATTCCCTGTGAGACCAGTATTAGTTTCCGATACACCACTGCAGGTTCAATGTATTCCTTGGACATACACATTGACGATGAAACACAGAAATCGCATCGGAATTAAATACAAAAGGCACAATGCCGCCTTAAGTACAAGTATAGAGACGCTTCTTACAGTCGGTGCTTTGAGCATTCCCTATGATACCAGTATTAGTTTCCGACACACCACTCCAGGTTCAATGTATTCCTTGGACATACACATTGACGATGAAACACTGATATTACATCGGAATTAAATACAAAAGGAACAATGCCGCCTTATGTGCAAGATATGTGAGACTTGTTAGAGTCTGCGCTTTGATCCTTTCCTGTGAGACCAGTATTAGTTTCCGATACATCACTGCATGTTCAATGTGTTCCTTGGACCTTCACATTGACGATGAAACACAGAAATCGCATTGGAATTAAATACAAAAGGCACAATGCCGCCCTAAGTACAACAATAGAGACTCTTCTTACAGTCGGTGTTTTGAGCATTCCCAGTGAGACCAGTATTAGTTTCCGATTCATCACTGCAGGTTGAATGTATTCCTTGGACATACATGTTGACGATGAAACACTGAAATTACATCGGAATTAAATATAAAAGGCACAATGCCGCCTTAAGTGCAAGAGTAGAAACTCTTATTACAGTCGGTGTTTGAGCATTCCCTGCGGGACCAGTATTAGTTTCCTATACACCACTGCAGGTACAATGTATTCCTTGGACATACACATTGACGATGAAACACTGAAAATACATCGGAATTAAATGCAAAAGGCACAATGCCGACTTAAGAGCAAGACGAGTGAGTCTTCTTAGAGTCTGTGCTTTGATCCTTTCCTGTGAGACCAGTATTAGTTTCCGATACACCGCTGCAGATTCAATGTATTCCTTGGACCGTCACACTGACGTTGAGACACAGAAATCGGATCGGAATTAAATACAAAAGTCACAACGCCGCCTTAAGCACAAGAATAGAGGCTCTTCTTACAGTCGGTGCTTTGAGCATTCCCTGTGAGACAAGTATTAGTTTCCGATACACCACAGCAGGTTCAATGTATTCCTTGGACATACACATTGACGATCAAACACCGAAATTACATCGGAATTAAATACAAAAGGCATAATGCCGCCGTAAGTACAAGAATAGAGACTCTTCATACGGTCGGTGCTTTGAGCATTCCCTATGAGACCAGTATTAGTTTCCGATACACCACTGCAGGTTCAATGTACTCCTTGGACCTTCAAATTGACGATGAATAACAGAAATCGCATCGGAATTAAATACAAAAGGCACAATGCCGCCTTAAGTACAAGAATTGAGACTCTTCCTAAAGTCGGTGCTTAGGCACTCCATGTGAGACCAGTATTAATTTCCAATACACCACTGCAGGTTCAATGTATTCCTTGGACATACACATTGACGATGAAGCACAGAAATCGCATCGGAATTAAATACAAGAGGCACAATGCTGCCTTAAGTACAAGAATACAGACTCTTCTTACAGTCGGTGCTTTGAGCATTCCCTGTGGGATCAGTATTAGTTTCCGATACCACTGCAGGTTCAATGTAATCCTTGGACATACACATTGACAATGAAACACTGAAATTAATTCCGCCCTAAGTGCAAGAAGAGTGAAACTTCTTAAAATCTGTGCTTTGATCCTTTCCTGTGAGACCAGTATTAGTTTCCGATACACCACTACAGGTTCAATGGATTCCTTGGACCTTCACATTGACGATGAAACACCGAAATCGCATCGGAATAAAATACAAAACACACAATGCAGCCTTAAGTACAAGAATACAGACTCTTCTTACAGTCGGTGCTTTGAGCATTCCCTGTGAGACCAGTATTAGTTTCCGATACACCACTACAGGTTCAATGTATTCCTTGGACCTTCACATTTACGATGAAACACAGAAATCGCATTGGATTTAAATACAAAAGGCACAATGCCGCCCTAAGTAGAAAAATAGAGACTCTTCTTACAGTCGGTGTTTTGAGCATCCCCTGTGAGACCAGTATTAGTTTCCGATACACCACTGCAGGTTCAATGTATTCCTTGGGCATACACGTTGACGATGAGACACTGAAATTACATCGGAATTAAATACAAAAGGCACAGTGCCGCCTTAAGTGCAAGAGTAGAGACTCATCTTACAGTCGGTGTTTGAGCATTCCCTGCGGGACCAGTATTAGTTTCCGATACACCACAGCAGGTTCATTGTATTCCTTGGACATACACATTGACGATGAAACACCGAAATTACATCGGAATTAAATACAAAAGGCACAATGCCTCCTTAAATGCAAGAAGAGTGAGACTTCTTAGAGTCTGTGTTTTGATCCTTTCCTGTAAGACCAGTATTACTTTCCGATTCACCACTGCCGGTTCAATGTATTCTTTGGACATACACATTGACGATGAACCACAGAAATAGCATCGGAATTAAATACAAAAAGGCACAATGGCGCCCTAAGTGCAAGAGGAGTGAGTCTTCTTAGAGTCTGTTCCTTGATCCTTTCCTTTGAGACCAGTATTAGATTCCGATACACCACTTCAGGTTCAATGTATTCCTTGGACCGTCATATTGACGATGAAGCAGAGAAATCGCATCGGAATTAAATATAAAAGTTACAATGCTGCCTTAAGTACAAGAATAGAGGCTCTTCTTACAGTCGGTGCTTTCAGCATTCGCTGTGAGACCAGAATTAGTTTCCGATACACCACTCGAGGTTCAATGTATTCCTTGGAAATTCACATTGACGATGAGACACAGAAATCGGATCGGAATTAAATACAAAAGGCACAATGCCGCCTTAAGCACAAGAATAGAGACTCTTCTTACAGTCGGTGCTATGAGCATTCCCTGTGAGACCAGTATTAGTTTCCGATACACCACAGCAGGTTCAATGTATTTCTTGGACATACACATTGACGATCAAACACCGAAATTACATCCGAATTAAATACAAAAGGCACAAAGCCGCATCAAGTGCATGAAGAGTGAGACTTCTTAGAGTCTGTGCTTTGATCCTCTCCTGTGAGAACAGTATTAGTTTCAGATACTCCACAGCAGGTTCAATGTATTCCTTGGACATACACATTGACGATGAAACACAGAAATCGCATTGGAATTAAATACAAAAGTCACAATTAAGCCTTAAGTACAAAAATTGAGACTCTTCTTACAGTCGGGGCTTTGAGCATTTCGTGTGAGACCAGTATTAGTTTCCGATATACCACTACCAGTTCAATATATTCCTTGAACGTACAGATTGACGATGAAACACTGAAATTACATGGGAATTAAATACTATAGGCACAATGCTGCCTTAAGT
This sequence comes from Schistocerca serialis cubense, assembly GCF_023864345.2. Classification (NCBI taxonomy): domain Eukaryota; kingdom Metazoa; phylum Arthropoda; class Insecta; order Orthoptera; family Acrididae; genus Schistocerca; species Schistocerca serialis. The sequence continues at coordinate 19,549,334 of NC_064645.1, read as the reverse complement.
GCTAGAATAGAGACTCCTCTTACAGTCGGTGCTTTGAGCATTCCCTGGGAGACCAGTATTAGAGTCCGATACACCACTGCAGGTTCAATGTATTCCTTGGACATACTCATTGACGATGAAACACTGAAATTACATCGGAATTAAATACAAAAGGCGCAATGCCGCCTTAAGTGCAAGCGTAGAGACTCTTCTTACAGTCGGTGCTTTGAGCAATCCCTGCGGGACCAGTATTAGTTTCAGATACACCACTGCAGATTCTATGTATTCCTTGGATATACACATTGACGATAAAACACAGAAATTACATCGTAAATAAATACAAAACGTACAATGCCGCCTTAAGTGCAAGAAGAGTGAGACTTCTTAGAGTCTGTGCTTTTATCCTTTCCTGTGCGACCAGTAATAGTTTCCGATACGCCACTGTAGGTTCAATGTATTCCTTGGACCTTCACATTGTCGATGAAACACAGAAATCGCATCGGAATTAAACACAACATTCACAATGCCGCCTTAAGTACAAGAATAGAGACTCTTCTTACAGTCGGTGATTTGAGCATTCCCTGTGACACCAGTATTAGTTTCCGATACACCACTGCAGGTTCAATGTATTCCTTGGACCTTCACATTGTCGATGAAACACAGATATCGCATAGGAATAAAATACAAAAGGCACAATGGAGACTTAAGTACAAGAATAAAGACTCTTCTTACAGTCGGTGATTTGAGCATTCTCTGTGAGACCAGTATTAGAGTGCGATACACCACTGCAGGATCGATGTATTCCTTGCACCATCACATTGACGATGAAACACAGAAATGCCATCGGAATTAAATAAAAAATGTACAATGCCGGCTTAACTACAAGAATAGAGACTCTTCTTACGGTCGGTGCTTTGAGCATTCCCTGAGAGACCAGTATTAGTTTCCGATACACCACTGCAGCTTCAATGTATTCCTTGGATATACACATTGACGATGAGACACAGAAATTACATCGGAATTAAATGCAAAAGGCACAATGCCGCCTTAAGTACAAGAATAGAGACTCTGCTTACAGTCGGTGTTTTGAGCATTCCCTGTGAGACCAGTATTAGTTTCCGATACACCACAGCAGGTTCATTGTATTATTCGGACATACACATTGACGATGAAACACCGAAATTACATCGGAATTAAATACAACAGGCACAATGCCTCCTTCAATGCAAGAAGATTGAGACTTCTTAGAGTCTCTGCTTTGATCCTTTCCTGTGAGACTAGTATTAGTTTCCGATACACCACTGCAGGTTCAATGTATTCCTTGGACATACACATTGACGATGTAACACAGAAATAGCATCGTAATTAAATACAAAAGGCACAATGCCGCCTTAAGTGGAACAAGAGTGAGTCTTCTTAGAGTCTGTGCTTTGATCCCTTCCTGTGAGAACAGTATTAGTTTCCGATACTCCACTGCAGGTTCAATGTATTCCTTGGACATACACATTGACAATGAAAACCAAAAATCGCATCGGAATTAAATACAAAAGGCACAATGCCGCCTTAAGTACAAGATTAGAGACTCTTCTTGAAGTCGGTGCTTTGAGCATTCCGTGTGAGACCAGTATTAGTTTCCCATTCACTACTGCAGGTTCAATGTATTACTTGGACATACACATTGACGATGAAACACAGAAATCGCATCGGAATGAAATATAAAAGGCACAATGCCGCCTTAAATACAAGAATAGAGACTCTTCTTAAAGTCGGTGCTTTAAGCATTCCGTCGAGACCAGTATTAATTTCCGAAACACCACTGCAGATTCAATGTATTCCTTGGACATACACAATGACAATGAAACATTGAAATTACATCGGAATAAAATACAAAAGGAACAATTCCGCCTTAAGTGCATGAAGAGTGAATCTTCTTAAAATCTGTGCTTTGATCCTTTCCTGTGAGACCAGTATTAGTTTCCGATACATCACTGCAGGTTCAATGTGTTCCTTGGACCTTCACATTGACGATGAAACACAGAAATCGCATTGGAATTAAATACAAAAGGCACAATGCCGCCATAAGTAGAAGAATAGAGACTCTTCTTACAGTCGGTGTTTTGAGCATTCCCTGTGAGACCAGTATTAGTTTCCCATACACCACTGCAGGTTCAATGTATTCTTTGGACATACACGTTGACGATGAAACACTGAAATTACATCGGAATTAAATACAAAAGGCACAATGCCGCCTTAAGTGCAAGAGTAGAGACTCTTCATACAGTCGGTGTTTGAGCATTCCCTGCGGGACCAGTATTAGTTTCCGATACACCACTGCACGTTCAATGTATTCTTTGGACCTTCACATTGACGATGTAACACAGAAATCTCATCGGAATTAAATACAAAAGGCACAATGCCGCCTTAAGTACAAGAATAGAGACTCTTCTTACAGTCGGTGCTTTGAGCATTCCCCGTGAGACCAGTATTAGCCTGCGATACACCACTGCAGGTTCAATGTATTCCTTGGACATACACATTGACGATGAAACACTGAAATTACATCGGAATTAAATACAAAACGCACAATGCCGCCTTAAGTGCCAGAAGAGTGAGACTTCTTAGAGTATGTGCTTTGATCCATTCCTGTGAGACCAGTATTAGCTTCCGATACGCCACTGCAGGTTCAATGTATTCCTTGGACATACACATTGACGATGAAACACAGAAATCGCATCGGAATTAAATACAAAGGTCACAATGCCGACTTAAGTACAAGAATAGAACCTCTTCTTACAGTCGGTGTTTGAGCATTCCCTGTGAGGCCAGTATTAGTTTCCGATACACCACAGCAGGTTCAATGTTATCCTTGGACTTTCACATTGACGATGAAACACAGAAACGCATCGGTATTAAATACAAAAGGCACAATGCCGCCTTAAGTGCAAGGAGAGTGAGACTTCTTAGAGTCTGTGCTTTGATCCTTTCCTGTGAGACCAGTATTTGTTTCCGATACACCACTGCAGGTTTAATGTATTCCTTGGACCTTCAGATTGACGATGAAGCACAGAAATCACATCGGAATTAAATACAAAAAGCACAATGCCGCCTTAAGTACAAGAATAGAGACTCTTCTTACAGTCGGTGCTTTGAGCATTCCCTTTGAGACCAGTATTAGTTTCCGATACACCACTGCAGGTTCAATGTATTCCTTGGACATTCACATTGACGATGAAACACAGATATCGCATCGGAATTAAATACAAAAGTCACAGTGCCGCCTTACGTACAAGAATAGAGACTCTTCTTACAGTCGGTGCTTTGAGCATTCCCTGTGAGACCAGTATTAGTTTCCGATACACCACTGCAGGTTCAATGTATTCCTTAGACATACACATTGACGATGAAACACTGAAATTACATCGCAATTAAATACCAAAGGCACAATGCCGCCATAAGTGCAAGAATAGAGACTCTTCTTACAGTCGGTGCTTTGAGCATTCAACTGCAGGTTCAATGTATTCCTTGGACATACACATTGACGATGAAACACAGAAATCGCATCGGAATTAAATACAAAAGACACAATGCCGCCTTAAGTACAAGAATAGAGACTCTTCTTACAGTCGGTGTTTTGAGCATTCCCTGTGACACCAGTATTAGCTTCCGATACACCACTGCAGGTTCAATGTATTCCTTCGACATACACCTTGACGATGAAGCACAGAAATCGCATCGGAATTAAATACAAAAGGTACAATGCCGACTTAAGTACAAGAATAGGGACTAATCTTACAGTCTTACAGTCGGTGTTTTCAGCATTCCCTGTGAGACCATGAAATAAGTACAAGTGTAGCTACTCTTCTTACAGTCGGTGCTTTGAGCATTCCCTGTGACACCAGTATTAGTTTTCGACACACCACTCCAAGTTCAATGTATTCCTTGGACATACACATTGACGATGTAACACTGAAATTACATCGGAATTAAATACAAAAGGCATAATGCCGCCGTAAGTACAAGAATAGAGACTCTTCATACGGTCGGTGCTTTGAGCATTCCCTGTGAGACCAGTATTAGTTTCCGATACACCACCGCAGGTTTAATGTATTCCTTGGACCTTCACATTGACGATGAAACACAGAAATCGCATCGGAATTAAATACAAAAGGCACAATGCCGCCTTAAGTACAAGAATTGAGACTCCTCTTAAAGTCGGTGCTTAGGCATTCCGTGTGAGACCAGTATTAATTTCCGATACACCACTGCAGTTTCAATGTATTCCTTGGACATACACATTGACGATGAAGCACAGAAATCGCATCGGAATTAAATACAAGAGGCACAATGCTGCCTTAAGTTCAAGAATAGAGGCTCTTCTTACAGTCGGTGGTTTGAGCATTCCCCGTGAGATCAGTATTATTTTCCGATACCACTGCAGGATCAATGTATTCCTTGGACATACACATTGACAATGAAACACTGAAATTAATTCCGCCCTAAGTGCAAGAAGAGTGAAACTTCTTAATATCTGTGCTTTGATCCTTTCCTGTGAGCCCAGTATTAGTTTCCGATACACCACTGCAGGTACAGTGTATTCCTTGGACATACTAGTTGGCGATGAAACACTGAAATTACATCGGAATTAAATACAAAAGGCACAATGCCGCCCTAAATGCAAGAAGAGTGAGTCTTCTTAGAGTCTGTGCTTTGATCCTTTCCTGTGAGACCAGTTTTAGTTTCCGATACACCACTGCAGATTCAGTGTATTCCTTGGACCTTCACATTGACGATGTAACTCAGAAATCGCATCGGAATTAAATACAAAAGTCGCAATTAAGCCTTAAGTACAACAATAGAGACTCTTCTTACAGTCGGGGATTTGAGCATTCCATGTGAGACCAGTATTAGTTTCCGATATACCACTGCCAGTTCGATGAATTCCTTGAACATACACATTGACGATGAAACACTGATATTACATCGGAATTATATACAAAAGGCACAATGCCGTCTTAAGTACAAGATTAGAGACTCTTCTTGAAGTCGGTGCTTTGAGCATTCCGTGTGAGACCAGTATTAGTTTCCCATACACCACTGCAGGTTCAATGTATTCCTTGGACATACACATTGACGATGAAACACAGAAATCGCATCGGAATTAAATACAAAAGGCACAATGCCGCTTTAAATACAAGAATGGAGACCCTTCTTAAAGTCGGTGCTTTGAGAATTCCGTCTGAGACCAGTATTAGTTTCCGAAACACCACTGCAGGTTCAATGTATTCCTTGGACATACACAATGACAATGAAACACTGAAATTACATCGGAATTAAATACAAAAGGAACATTTCCGCCTTAAGGGCAAGAAGAGTGAAACTTCTTAAAATCTGTGCTTTGTTCCTTTCCTGTGAGACCAGTATTAGTTTCCGATTCACCACTCCTGGTTCAATGTATTGCTTGGAACTTCACATTGACGATGAAACACCGAAATCGCATCGGAATAAAATACAAAAGACACAATGCAGCCTTAAGTACAAGAATGCAGACTCTTCTTACAGTCTGTGCTTTGAGCATTGCCTGTGAGACCAGTATTAGTTTCCGATACCCCACTGCAGGTTCAACGTATTGCTTGGCCATACACATTGACGATGAAACACAGAAATCGCATCGGAATTAAATACAAAAGGCACAATGCCGCCTTAAGTATAAGTATAGGGACTCTTCTTACAGTCGGCGCTTTGAGCATTCCCTGTGAGACCAGTATTAGTTTCCGACACACCACTCCAGGTTCAATGTATGCCTTGGACATACACATTGACGATTAAACACTGAAATTACATCGGAATTAAATACAAAAGTAACAATGCGGCCTTAAGTGCAAGATATGTGACACTTCTTAGAGAATGTGCTTTGATCCTTTCCTGTGAGAGCAGTATTAGTTTCCGATACATCACTGCAGGTTCAATGTGTTCCTTGGACCTTCACATTGACGATGAAACACAGAAATCGCATTGGAATTAAATACAAAAGGCACAATGCCGCCATAAGTAGAACAATAGAGATTCTTCTTACGGTCGGTGTTTTGAGCATTCCCTGTGAGACCAGTATTAGTTTCCGACACACCACTGCAGGTTCAATGTATTCCTCGGACATACACGTTGACGATGAAACACTGAAATTACAACGGAATTAAATACAAAAGGCACAATGCCGTCTTAAGGGCAAGAGTAGAGGCTCTTCATACAGTCGGTGTTTGAGCATTCCCTGCGGGACCAGTATTAGTTTCCGATACACCACTGCACGTTCAATGTATTCTTTGGACCTTCACATTGACGATGTAACACAGAAATCTCATCAGAATTAAATACAAAAGGCACAATGCCGCCTTAAGTACAATAATAGAGACTCTTCTTACAGTCGGTTCTTTGCGCATTCCCTTTGAGACCAGTATTAGTTTCCGATACGCCATAGCAGGTTCTGTGTATTCCTTGGACCTTCACATTGACGATGAAACACAGAAATCGCATCGGAATTAAATACAAACGGCACAATGCCGCCTTAAGTACAAGAATAGAGACTCTTCTTACAGTCGGTGCTTTGAACATACCCCGTGAGACCAGTATTAGCTTGCGAAACACCACTGCAGGTTCAATGTATTCCTTGGACATACACATTGACGATGAAACACTGAAATTACATCGGAATTAAATACAAAACGCACAATGCCGCCTTAAGTGCAAGAAGAGGGAGACTTCTTAGAGTCTGTGCTTTGATCCATTCCTGTGAGACCAGTATTAGCTTCCGATACGCCACTGCAGGTTCAATGTATTCCTTGGACATACACATTGACGAAGAAACACAGAAATCGCATCGGAATCAAATATAAAGGGCACAATGCCGCCTTAAGTACAAGAATAGAACCTCTTCTTACAGTCGGTGTTTGAGCATTCCCTGTGAGGCCAGTATTAGTTTCCGATACACCACAGCAGGTTCAATGTATTCCTTGGACCTTCACATTGACGATGAAACACAGAAACGCATCGGTATTAAATACAAAAGGCACAATGCCGCCTTAAGTGCAAGATTAAAGTCTCTTCTTACAGTCGGAGTTTTGAGCATTCCCTGTGAGACCAGTATTAGCTTCCGATACACCACTGCAGGTTCAATGTACTCCTTCGACATACACATTGACGATGAAACACCGAAATTACATCGGAATTTAATGCAAAAGGCACAATGCCGCCTTAAGTGCAAGCAGAGTGAGACTTCTTAGAGTCTGTGCTTTGATCTTTTCCTGTGAGACCAGTATTTGTTTCCGATACACCACTGCAGGTTTAATGTATTCCTTGGACCTTCAGATTGATGATGAAACACAGAAATCACATCGGAATTAAATACAAAAGGCACAATGCCGCCTTAAGTACAAGAATAGAGACCCTTCTTACAGTCGGTGCTTTGAGCATTCCCTTTGAGACCAGTATTAGTTTCCGATACACCACTGTAGGTTCAATGTATTTCTTGGACATTCACATTGGCGATGAAACACAGATATCGCATCGGAATTAAATACAAAAGGCACAACGCCGCCTTACGTACAATAATAGAGACTCTTCTTACAGTCGGTGCTTTGAGCATTCCCTGTGAGACCAGTATTAGTTTCCGATACACCACTGCAGGTTCAATGTATTCCTTAGACATACACATTGACGATGAAACACTGAAATTACATCGCAATTAAATACCAAAGGCACAATGCCGCCATAAGTGCAAGAATAGAGACTCTTCTTACAGTCGGTGCTTTGAGCATTCAACTGCAGGTTCAATGTATTCCTTGGACATACACATTGACGATGAAACACAGAAATCGCATCGGAATTAAATACAAAAGACACAATGCCGCCTTAAGTACAAGAATAGAGACTCTTCTTACAGTCGGTGTTTTGAGCATTCCCTGTGACACCAGTATTAGCTTCCGATACACCACTGCAGGTTCAATGTATTCCTTCGACATACACCTTGACGATGAAGCACAGAAATCGCATCGGAATTAAATACAAAAGGTACAATGCCGACTTAAGTACAAGAATAGGGACTAATCTTACAGTCTTACAGTCGGTGTTTTCAGCATTCCCTGTGAGACCATGAAATAAGTACAAGTGTAGCTACTCTTCTTACAGTCGGTGCTTTGAGCATTCCCTGTGACACCAGTATTAGTTTTCGACACACCACTCCAAGTTCAATGTATTCCTTGGACATACACATTGACGATGTAACACTGAAATTACATCGGAATTAAATACAAAAGGCATAATGCCGCCGTAAGTACAAGAATAGAGACTCTTCATACGGTCGGTGCCTTGAGCAATCCCTGTGAGACCAGTATTAGTTTCCGATACACCACCGCAGGTTTAATGTATTCCTTGGACCTTCACATTGACGATGAAACACAGAAATCGCATCGGAATTAAATACAAAAGGCACAATGCCGCCTTAAGTACAAGAATTGAGACTCCTCTTAAAGTCGGTGCTTAGGCATTCCGTGTGAGACCAGTATTAATTTCCGATACACCACTGCAGTTTCAATGTATTCCTTGGACATACACATTGACGATGAAGCACAGAAATCGCATCGGAATTAAATACAAGAGGCACAATGCTGCCTTAAGTACAAGAATAGAGGCTCTTCTTACAGTCGGTGGTTTGAGCATTCCCCGTGAGATCAGTATTATTTTCCGATACCACTGCAGGATCAATGTATTCCTTGGACATACACATTGACAATGAAACACTGAAATTAATTCCGCCCTAAGTGCAAGAAGAGTGAAACTTCTTAATATCTGTGCTTTGATCCTTTCCTGTGAGCCCAGTATTAGTTCCCGATACACCACTGCAGGTACAGTGTATTCCTTGGACATACTAGTTGACGATGAAACACTGAAAATACATCGGAATTAAATACAAAAGGCACAATGCCGCCCTAAATGCAAGAAGAGTGAGTCTTCTTAGAGTCTGTGCTTTGATCCTTTCCTGTGAGACCAGTTTTAGTTTCCGATACACCACTGCAGATTCAGTGTATTCCTTGGACCTTCACATTGACGATGTAACTCAGAAATCGCATCGGAATTAAATACAAATGTCGCAATTAAGCCTTAAGTACAACAATAGAGACTCTTCTTACAGTCGGGGATTTGAGCATTCCATGTGAGACCAGTATTAGTTTCCGATATACCACTGCCAGTTCGATGAATTCCTTGAACATACACATTGACGATGAAACACTGATATTACATCGGAATTATATACAAAAGGCACAATGCCGTCTTAAGTACAAGATTAGAGACTCTTCTTGAAGTCGGTGCTTTGAGCATTCCGTGTGAGACCAGTATTAGTTTCCCATACACCACTGCAGGTTCAATGTATTCCTTGGACATACACATTGACGATGAAACACAGAAATCGCATCGGAATTAAATACAAAAGGCACAATGCCGCTTTAAATACAAGAATGGAGACCCTTCTTAAAGTCGGTGCTTTGAGAATTCCGTCTGAGACCAGTATTAGTTTCCGAAACACCACTGCAGGTTCAATGTATTCCTTGGACATACACAATGACAATGAAACACTGAAATTACATCGGAATTAAATACAAAAGGAACATTTCCGCCTTAAGTGCAAGAAGAGTGAAACTTCTTAAAATCTGTGCTTTGTTCCTTTCCTGTGAGACCAGTATTAGTTTCCGATTCACCACTCCTGGTTCAATGTATTGCTTGGAACTTCACATTGACGATGAAACACCGAAATCGCATCGGAATAAAATACAAAAGACACAATGCAGCCTTAAGTACAAGAATGCAGACTCTTCTTACAGTCTGTGCTTTGAGCATTGCCTGTGAGACCAGTATTAGTTTCCGATACCCCACTGCAGGTTCAACGTATTGCTTGGCCATACACATTGACGATGAAACACAGAAATCGCATCGGAATTAAATACAAAAGGCACAATGCCGCCTTAAGTATAAGTATAGGGACTCTTCTTACAGTCGGCGCTTTGAGCATTCCCTGTGAGACCAGTTTTAGTTTCCGACACACCACTCCACGTTCAATGTATGCCTTGGACATACACATTGACGATTAAACACTGAAATTACATCGGAATTAAATACAAAAGTAACAATGCGGCCTTAAGTGCAAGATATGTGACACTTCTTAGAGAATGTGCTTTGATCCTTTCCTGTGAGAGCAGTATTAGTTTCCGATACATCACTGCAGGTTCAATGTGTTCCTTGGACCTTCACATTGACGATGAAACACAGAAATCGCATTGGAATTAAATACAAAAGGCACAATGCCGCCATAAGTAGAACAATAGAGATTCTTCTTACGGTCGGTGTTTTGAGCATTCCCTGTGAGACCAGTATTAGTTTCCGACACACCACTGCAGGTTCAATGTATTCCTCGGACATACACGTTGACGATGAAACACTGAAATTACAACGGAATTAAATACAAAAGGCACAATGCCGTCTTAAGGGCAAGAGTAGAGGCTCTTCATACAGTCGGTGTTTGAGCATTCCCTGCGGGACCAGTATTAGTTTCCGATACACCACTGCACGTTCAATGTATTCTTTGGACCTTCACATTGACGATGTAACACAGAAATCTCATCAGAATTAAATACAAAAGGCACAATGCCGCCTTAAGTACAATAATAGAGACTCTTCTTACAGTCGGTTCTTTGCGCATTCCCTTTGAGACCAGTATTAGTTTCCGATACGCCATAGCAGGTTCTGTGTATTCCTTGGACCTTCACATTGACGATGAAACACAGAAATCGCATCGGAATTAAATACAAACGGCACAATGCCGCCTTAAGTACAAGAATAGAGACTCTTCTTACAGTCGGTGCTTTGAACATACCCCGTGAGACCAGTATTAGCTTGCGAAACACCACTGCAGGTTCAATGTATTCCTTGGACATACACATTGACGATGAAACACTGAAATTACATCGGAATTAAATACAAAACGCACAATGCCGCCTTAAGTGCAAGAAGAGGGAGACTTCTTAGAGTCTGTGCTTTGATCCATTCCTGTGAGACCAGTATTAGCTTCCGATACGCCACTGCAGGTTCAATGTATTCCTTGGACATACACATTGACGAAGAAACACAGAAATCGCATCGGAATCAAATATAAAGGGCACAATGCCGCCTTAAGTACAAGAATAGAACCTCTTCTTACAGTCGGTGTTTGAGCATTCCCTGTGAGGCCAGTATTAGTTTCCGATACACCACAGCAGGTTCAATGTATTCCTTGGACCTTCACATTGACGATGAAACACAGAAACGCATCGGTATTAAATACAAAAGGCACAATGCCGCCTTAAGTGCAAGATTAAAGTCTCTTCTTACAGTCGGTGTTTTGAGCATTCCCTGTGAGACCAGTATTAGCTTCCGATACACCACTGCAGGTTCAATGTACTCCTTCGACATACACATTGACGATGAAACACCGAAATTACATCGGAATTTTATGCAAAAGGCACAATGCCGCCTTAAGTGCAAGCAGAGTGAGACTTCTTAGAGTCTGTGCTTTGATCTTTTCCTGTGAGACCAGTATTTGTTTCCGATACACCACTGCAGGTTTAATGTATTCCTTGGACCTTCAGATTGATGATGAAACACAGAAATCACATCGGAATTAAATACAAAAGGCACAATGCCGCTTTAAGTACAAGAATAGAGACTCTTCTTACAGTCGGTGCTTTGAGCATTCCCTTTGAGACCAGTATTAGTTTCCGATACACCACTGTAGGTTCAATGTATTTCTTGGACATTCACATTGGCGATGAAACACAGATATCGCATCGGAATTAAATACAAAAGGCACAACGCCGCCTTACGTACAATAATAGAGACTCTTCTTACAGTCGGTGCTTTGAGCATTCCCTGTGAGACCAGTATTAGTTTCCGTTACACACTGCAGGTACAGTGTATTCCTTGGACATACACGTTGACGATGAAACACTGAAATTACATCGGAATTAAATACAAAATGTACAATGCCGCCTTAAGTGCAAGAGGAGTGAGTCTTCTTAGAGACTGTGCTTTTATCCCTTCCTGTGCGACCAGTATTAGTTGCCGATACGCCACTGCAGTTTCAATGTGTTCCTTGGACCTTCACATTGTCGATGAAACACAGAAATCGCATCGGAATTAAATACAAATGGCACAATGCCGCCGTAAGAACCAGAATAGACACTTTTCTTACAGTCGGTGCTTTGAGAATTACCTGTGACACCAGTATTAGTTTCCGATACACCACTGCAGGTTCAATGTATTCCTTGGACCTTCACATAGACGATGAAACACAGAAATAGCATCGGAATTAAACACAAAATTCACAATGCCGCCTTAAGTACAAGAATAGAGACTCTTCTTTCAGTCGGTGCTTAGAGCATTCCCTGTTAGACCATTATTAGTTTCCGATACACCACTGCAGGTTCCGTGTATTCCTTGGACCATCACATTGACGATGAAACACAGAAATGGCATCGGAATTAAATACAAAATGTACAATGCCGCCATAACTACAGGAATAGAGACTCTTCTTACAGTCGGTGCTTTGAGCATTCCCTGAGAGCAGTATTAGTTTCCGATACACCACTGCAGGTTCAATGTATTCCTTGGACCTTCACGTTGACGATGAAATACAGAATTAGCATCGGAAATAAATACAAAAGGCACGATGCCGCCTTAAGTACAAGAATAGAGACTCTACTTAAAGTCGGTGCTTTGAGCATTCCCTGTGAGACCAGTATTAGCATGTGATACACCACTGCAGATTCAATGTGTTCCTTGGACCTTCATATTGACGATGAAATACAGAAATCGCATCGGAATTAAATACAAAAGGCACAATGCCACCATAAGTACAAGAATAGAGACTCCTCTTACAGACGGTGCATTGAGCATTTCCTGCAAGAGCAGTATTAGTTACCGATACACCACTGCAGGTTCAATGTATACCTTAGACACACACATTGACGAAGAAACACTGAAATTAAATCGGAATTAGATACAAAAGGCACAATGCCGCCTTAAGTGCAAGAAGAGTGAGACTTCTTAAAGTCTGTGATTTTATCCTTTGCTGTGAGACCAGTATGTTTCCGATACACCACTGCAGGTTCAATGTATTCTGTGGACCATCACATTGCCAATGAAACACAGAAATCGCATCGGAATTAAATACAAAAGGCACAATGCCGCCTTAAGTACAAGAATAGAGACTCTTCTTACAGTCGGTGCTTTGGACATACCCTGTGAGACCAGTATTAGTTTCCGATACACCACTGCAAGTTCAATGTATTCCTTGGACCATCACATTGACGATGAAGCACAGAAATCGCATCGGAATTAAATACAAAAATCACAATGCCGACTTAAGTACAAGAATAGAGACTCTTCTTACACTCGGTGCTATGAGCATTCCCTGTGAGACCAGTATTAGTTTCCGATACACCTCTGCAGGTTCAATGTATTTCTTGGACATACACATTGACGTTGGAAAACTGAAATTACATCCGAATTAAATACAAAAGGCACAATGCCGCCTTAAGTGCAAGAAGAGTGAGACTTCTTACAGTCTGTGCTTTGCGCATTCCCTGTGAGACGAGTATTAGTTTCCGATACACCACTGCAGGTTCAATGTATTCCATGGAAATTCACATTGACGATGAGACACAGAAATCGGATCGGAATTAAATACAAAAGGCACAATGCCGCCTTAATCACAAGAATAAAGAGTCCTCTTACAGTCGGTGCTTTGAGCATTCCCTGTGAGACCAGTATTAGTTTCCGATACACCACAGCAGGTTCAATGTATTCCTTGGACATACACGTTGACGATCAAACACTGAAATTACATCGGAATTAAATACAAAAGGCACAAAGCCGCCTTAAGTGGAAGAAGATTGAGACTTCTTAGAGTCTGTGCTTTGATCCTTTCCTGTGAGATCAGTATTAGTTTCCGCTACACCACTGCAGGTTCAATGTATTCCTTGGACATACACATTGACGATGAAACACAGAAATCGCTTCGGAATTAAATACAAAAGGCACAATGCCGCCATAAGTACAAGAATAGAGACCCTTCTTGAAGTCGGTGCTTTGAGCATTCCGTGTGAGACCAGTATTAGTTTCCCATACACCACTGCAGGTTCAATGTATTCCTTGGACATACACATTGACGATGAAACACAGAAATCGCATCGGAATTAAATACAAAAGGCACAATGCCGCCTTAAGTACAAGAATAGAGACTCTTCTTAAAGTCGGTGCTTTGAGCATTCCGTGTGAGACCAGTATTAGTTTCCGATACACCACTGCAGGTTCAATGTATTCCTTGGACGTACACAATGACAATGAAACACTGAAATTACATCGGAATTAAATACAAAAGGAACAATTCCGCCTGAAGTGCAAGAAGAGTGAAACTTCTTAAAATCTGTGCTTTGATCCATTCCTGTGAGACCAGTATTAGTTTCCGATACACCACTACAGGTTCAATGTATTCCTTGGACCTTCACATTGACGATGAAACACCGAAATCGCATCGGAATAAAATACAAAAGAAACAATGCAGCCTTAAGTACAAGAATACAGACTCATATTACAGGCGGTGCTTTGAGCATTCCCTGTGAGACCAGTATTAGTTTCCGATACACCACTGCAGGTTCAATGTATTCCTTGGACATACACAATGACAATGAAACACTGAAATTACAACGGAATTAAATACAAAAGGTACAATTCTGCCTTAAGTGAAAGAAGAGTGAAACTTCTTAAAATCTGTGCTTTGATCCTTTCCTGTGAGACCAGTATTAGTTTCCGATACACCACTACAGGTTCAGTGTATTCCTTGGACCTTCACATTGACGATGAAACACCGAAATCGCATCGGAATGAAATACAAAAGACACAATGCAGCCTTAAGTACAAGAATACAGACTCATATTACAGGCGGTGCTTTGAGCATTCCCTGTGAGACCAGTATTAGTTTCCGATACACTACTGCAGGTTCAATGTATTCCTTGGACATACACATTGACGATGAAACACAGAAATCGCATCGGAATTAAATAATAAAGGCACAATGCCGCCTTAAGTACAACAATACAGACTCATATTACAGGCGGTGCTTTGAGCATTCCCTGTGAGACCAGTATTAGTTTCCGATACACCACTGCAGGTTCAATGTATTCCTTGGACATACACATTGACGATGAAACACTGAAATTACATCGTAATTAAATACAAAAGGTACAATGCCGCCTTAAGTGCAAGAAGAGTGAGACTTCTTAGAGTCTGTGCTTTTATCCATTCCTGTGCGATCAGTATCAGTTTCCGATACGCCACTGCAGGTACAACGTATTCCTTGGACCTTCACATAGACGATGAAACAAAGAAATCTCATCGGAATTAAATACAAATAGCACAATGCCGCCTTAAGTACAAGAATAGAGACTCTTCTTACAGTCGGTGCTTTGAGCATTCCCTGTGAGACCAGTATTAGTTTCCGATACACCATAACAGGTTCAGTGTATTCCTTGGACCTTCACATTGACGATGAAACACAGAAATCGCATCGGAATTAAATACAAACGGCACAATGCCGCCTTAAGTACAAGAATAGAGACTCTTCTTACAGTCGGTGCTTTGAGCATTCCCCGTGAGACCAGTATTAGCTTGCGATACACCACTGCAGGTCAATTGTATTCCTTGGACATACACATTGACGATGAAACACTGAAATTACATCGGAATTAAATACAAAACGCACAATGCCGCCTTAAGTGCAAGAAGAGTCAGACTTCTTAGGGTCTGTGCTTTGATCCTTTCCTGTGAAACCAGTATTAGCTTCCGATACGCCACTGCAGGTTCAATGTATTCCTTGGACATACACATTGACGATGAAACACAGAAATCGCATCGGAATTAAATACAAAAGGCGCAATGCCGCCTTAAGTACAAGAATAGAGACTCTTCTTACAGTCGTATTTGAGCATTCCCTGTGAGACCAGTATTAGTTTCCGATACACCACAGCAGGTTCAATGTATTCCTTGGACCTTCACATTGACGATGAAACACAGAAACGCATCAGTATTAAATACAAAAGGCACAATGCCGCCATAAATGCAAGAAAAAAGTCTCTTTTACAGTCGGTGCTTTGAGCATTCCCTGTGAGATCAGTCTCAGTTTCCGTTACTCCACTGCAGCTTCAATATGTTCCTTAGACTTACACATTGACGATGAAACACTGAAATTACATCGGAATTAAATACAAAAGGCCCAATGCCGCCTTAAGTACGAGAAAAGTGAGACTTCTTTGAGTCTGTGCTTTGATCCTTTCCTGTGAGACCAGTATAGGTTTCCGATACACCACTGCAGGTTCAATGTATTCCTTGGACCTTCACAATGACGATGAAACACCGAAATCGCGTCGGAATTAAATACAAAAGGGGCAATGCCGCCTTAAGTACAAGAATAGAGAATCTTCTTACAGTCGGTGTTTGGGCATTCCCTGTGAGACCAGTATTAGTTTCCGATACACCACTGCGGGTCCAATGGATTCCTTAGACATACATATTGACGATGAAACACTGAAATTACATCGGAATTAAATATAAAAGGCACAATGCCGCCTTAAGTACAAGAAAAGTGAGACTTCTTTGAGTCTGTGCTTTGATCTTTTCCTGTGAAACCAGTATTAGTTTCCGATACACCACTGCAGGTACAATGTATTCCTTGGACATACACGTTGACGATGAAACACAGAAATTACATCTGAATTAAATACAAAAGGGACAATGACGACTTAAGTGCAAGATGTGTGAGACTTCTTAGAGTCCGTGCTTTGATCCCTTCCTGTGAGACCAGTATTAGTTTCCGATACATCACTGCAGGTCCAATGTGTACCTTGGACCTTCACATTGACGATGATACACAGAAATCTGCATTGGAATTAAATACAAAAGGCACAATGCCGCCTTCAGTGCAAGAATAAAGCCTCTTCTTACAGTCGGTGCTTTGGCATTTCCTGTGAGACCAGTATTAGTTTCCGTTGCACCACTGCAGGTTCAATGTATTCGTTAGACTTACACGTTGACGATGAAACACTGAAATTACATCGGAATTAAATACAAAAGGCACAATGCCGCCTTAAGTACAAGAAAAGTGAGACTTCTTTGAGTCTGTGCTTTGATCCTTTCCTGTGAGACCAGTATTAGTTTCCGATCCACCACTGCAGGTTCAATGTATTCCTTCGACCTTCACATTGACTATCAAACACAGAAATCGCATCGGAATTAAAAACAAAAGGCACAATTCCGCCTTAAGTACAAGATTAGAGACTCTTCTTACAGTCGGTGATTTGAGCATTCCCTGTGAGATCAGTATTAGTTTCCGATAGACCACTGCAGGTTCAATATATTCCTTCGACCTTCACATTGACGATGAAATACAGAAATCGCATCGGAATTAAATAATAAAGGCACAATGCCGCCTTAAGTACAACAATACAGACTCATATTACAGGCGGTGCTTTGAGCATTCCCTGTGAGACCAGTATTAGTTTCCGATACACCACTGCAGGTTCAATGTATTCCTTGGACATACACATTGACGATGAAACACTGAAATTACATCGTAATTAAATACAAAAGGTACAATGCCGCCTTAAGTGCAAGAAGAGTGAGACTTCTTAGAGTCTGTGCTTTTATCCATTCCTGTGCGATCAGTATCAGTTTCCGATACGCCACTGCAGGTACAACGTATTCCTTGGACCTTCACATAGACGATGAAACAAAGAAATCTCATCGGAATTAAATACAAATGGCACAATGCCGCCTTAAGTACAAGAATAGAGACTCTTCTTACAGTCGGTGCTTTGAGCATTCCCTGTGAGACCAGTATTAGTTTCCGATACACCATAACAGGTTCAGTGTATTCCTTGGACCTTCACATTGACGATGAAACACAGAAATCGCATCGGAATTAAATACAAACGGCACAATGCCGCCTTAAGTACAAGAATAGAGACTCTTCTTACAGTCGGTGCTTTGAGCATTCCCCGTGAGACCAGTATTAGCTTGCGATACACCACTGCAGGTCAAATGTATTCCTTGGACATACACATTGACGATGAAACACTGAAATTACATCGGAATTAAATACAAAACGCACAATGCCGCCTTAAGTGCAAGAAGAGTCAGACTTCTTAGGGTCTGTGCTTTGATCCTTTCCTGTGAAACCAGTATTAGCTTCCGATACGCCACTGCAGGTTCAATGTATTCCTTGGACATACACATTGACGATGAAACACAGAAATCGCATCGGAATTAAATACAAAAGGCGCAATGCCGCCTTAAGTACAAGAATAGAGACTCTTCTTACAGTCGTATTTGAGCATTCCCTGTGAGACCAGTATTAGTTTCCGATACACCACAGCAGGTTCAATGTATTCCTTGGACCTTCACATTGACGATGAAACACAGAAACGCATCAGTATTAAATACAAAAGGCACAATGCCGCCATAAATGCAAGAAAAAAGTCTCTTTTACAGTCGGTGCTTTGAGCATTCCCTGTGAGATCAGTCTCAGTTTCCGTTACTCCACTGCAGCTTCAATATGTTCCTTAGACTTACACATTGACGATGAAACACTGAAATTACATCGGAATTAAATACAAAAGGCCCAATGCCGCCTTAAGTACGAGAAAAGTGAGACTTCTTTGAGTCTGTGCTTTGATCCTTTCCTGTGAGACCAGTATAGGTTTCCGATACACCACTGCAGGTTCAATGTATTCCTTGGACCTTCACAATGACGATGAAACACCGAAATCGCGTCGGAATTAAATACAAAAGGGGCAATGCCGCCTTAAGTACAAGAATAGAGAATCTTCTTACAGTCGGTGTTTGGGCATTCCCTGTGAGACCAGTATTAGTTTCCGATACACCACTGCAGGTCCAATGGATTCCTTAGACATACATATTGACGATGAAACACTGAAATTACATCGGAATTAAATATAAAAGGCACAATGCCGCCTTAAGTACAAGAAAAGTGAGACTTCTTTGAGTCTGTGCTTTGATCTTTTCCTGTGAAACCAGTATTAGTTTCCGATACACCACTGCAGGTACAATGTATTCCTTGGACATACACGTTGACGATGAAACACAGAAATTACATCTGAATTAAATACAAAAGGGACAATGACGACTTAAGTGCAAGATGTGTGAGACTTCTTAGAGTCCGTGATTTGATCCCTTCCTGTGAGACCAGTATTAGTTTCCGATACATCACTGCAGGTTCAATGTGTACCTTGGACCTTCACATTGACGATGATACACAGAAATCTGCATTGGAATTAAATACAAAAGGCACAATGCCGCCTTCAGTGCAAGAATAAAGCCTCTTCTTACAGTCGGTGCTTTGAGCATTTCCTGTGAGACCAGTATTAGTTTCCGTTGCACCACTGCAGGTTCAATGTATTCGTTAGACTTACACGTTGACGATGAAACACTGAAATTACATCGGAATTAAATACAAAAGGCACAATGCCGCCTTAAGTACAAGAAAAGTGAGACTTCTTTGAGTCTGTGCTTTGATCCTTTCCTGTGAGACCAGTATTAGTTTCCGATCCACCACTGCAGGTTCAATGTATTCCTTCAACCTTCACATTGACTATCAAACACAGAAATCGCATCGGAATTAAAAACAAAAGGCACAATTCCGCCTTAAGTACAAGATTAGAGACTCTTCTTACAGTCGGTGATTTGAGCATTCCCTGTGAGATCAGTATTAGTTTCCGATAGACCACTGCAGGTTCAATATATTCCTTCGACCTTCACATTGACGATGAAATACAGAAATCGCATCGGAATTAAATACAAAAGGCCCAAAGGCGTCTTAAGTACAAGAATAGAGACTCTTCTTACAGTCGGTGCTTTGAGCATTCCCTGTGAGACCAGTATTAGTTTCCGATACACCACTGCAGGTTCAATGTATTCCTTCGACATACACATTGAAGACGATACACCGAAATTACATCGGAATTAAATACAAAAGGCCCAATGCCGCCTTAAGTGCAAGAAGAGTGGGACTTCTTAGAGTCTGTGCTTTGATCCTTTCCTGTGAGCCCAGTATTAGTTTCCGGTACACCACTGCAGGTTCAATGTACTCCTTGGACCTTAACATTGACGATGAAACACAGAAGTCACATCGGAACTAAATACAAAAGGCACAATGCCCCCTTAAGTACAAGAATACAGACTCTTCTTACAGTCGTTGCTTTGAGCGTTCCCTGTGAGACCAGTATTAGTTTCCGATATACCACTGCAGGTTCAATGTATTCCTTGGACATACGCATTGACGAAGAAACACAGAAATTGCATCGGAATTAAATATAAAAGGCACAATGCCGCATTACGTACAAGAATAGAGACTCTTCTTACAGTCGGTGTTTTGAGCATTCCCTGTGAGACCAGTATTAGTTTCCGATACACCACTGCAGGTTCAATGTATTCCTTAGACTTACACATTGACGATGAAACACTGATATTACATCGGTAATAAATACAAAAGACACAATGCCGCCATAAGTGCATGAATAGAGACTCTTCTTACAGTCGGTGCTTTGGGCATTCCCTGTGTGGCCAGTATTAGTTTCCGATGCACCACTGCAGGTACAATGTATTCCTTGGACCTTCAAATTGACGATGAAACACAGAAATCGCATCGGAATTAAATACAAAATGCACAATGCCGCCTTAAGTACAAGAATAGAGACTCTTCTTACAGTCGGTGCTATGAGCATTCCCATTGAGACCAGTATTGGTTTCCGATACACGACCGCAGGTTCAATGTATTCCTTGGACATACACATTGACAATGAAACACAGAAATCGCATCGGAATTAAACACAAAAGGCACAATGCCGCAATAATAGAGACCCTTCTTACAGTCGGTGCTATGAGCATTCCCTGTGAAACCAGTATTAGTTTCCGATTCACCACAGCAGGTACAATGTATTCCTTGGAACTTCCCATTGACGAAGAAACACAGAAATCGCATCGGAATTAAATACAAAAGGCACAATGCCGCCTTACATACAAGAATAGAGACTCTTCCTACAGTCGTGCTTTGAGCATTCGCTGTGAGACCAGTATTAGTTTCCGATACGCCACTCCAGGTTCAATGTATTCCTTGGACATACTCATTGACGATGAAACACTGAAATTACATCGGTATAAAATACAAAAAGAACAATGCCGCCTTAACTGCAAGGTGAGTGAGACTTCTTAGAGTCTGTGCTTTGATCCTTTCCTGTGAGACCAGTATTAGTTTCCGATACACCAATGCAGGTTCAATGTAATCCTTGGACCTTCGCATTGACGAAGAAACACAGAAATCGCAGTGGAACTAAATACAAAAGGCACAATGCCGCAATAAGTACAAGAATAGAGACTCTTCTTACAGTCGGTGCTTTGAGCATTCCCTGTGAGACCAGTATTAGTTTCCGATACACCACTGCAGGTTCAATGTATACCTTAGACATACACATTGACGATGAAACACTGAAATTACATTGGAATTAAATGCAAAAGGCACAATGCCCCCATAAGTGCAAAAATAGAGACTCCTCTTACAGTCGGTGATTTGAGCACTCCCTGTGAGACCAGTATTAGTTTCCGATACACCACTGCAGGTACAATGTATTCCTTGTACCTTCACATTGACGATAAAACACAGAAATCGCATCGGAATTAAATGCAAAAGGCACAATGCCGCCTTAAGTACAAGGATAGAGACTCTACTAACAGTCGGTGCTTTGAGCATTCCCTGTGAGACCAGTATTAGTTTGCGATACACCACTGCAGGTTCAGTGAATTCCCTGGACATACACATTGACGATGAAACACAGAAACCGCATTGGAATTAAATACAAAAGGCACAATGCCGCCTTACGTACATGAATAGAGACTCTTCTTACAGTCGTTGCTTTGAGCATTCCCTGTGAGACCAGTATTAGTTTCTGATACACCACTGCAGGTTCAATGCATTCCTTAGAAATACACATTGACAATGAAACACTAAAAATACATCGGGATTAAATACAAAATTCACAATGCCGCCATTAGTGCAAGAACATAAACTCTTCTTACAGTCGGTGCTTTGAGCATTCCCTGCGAGACCAGTACTAGTTTCCGATACACAACTGGAGGTACAATGTATTCCTTGGACCTTCACATTGACGATGAAACACAGAAATCGCATCGGAATTAAATACAAAAGGCACAATGCCGCCTCAAGTACAAGAATAGAGACTCTTCTTACAGTCGGTGCTTTGAGCATTCCCAGTGAGACCAGTATTAGCTTCCGATACACCACTGCAGATTCCATGTATTCCTAGGACATACACATTGACGATGAACCACTGAAATTACATCGTAATTAAATGCAAAAGGTACAATGCCGCCTTAAGTGCAAGAAGGGTGAGACTTCTTACAGTCCGTGATTTTATCCATTCCTGTGCGACCAGAATCAGTTTCCGATACGCCACTGCAGGTACAAAGTATTCCTTGGACCTTCACATAGACAATGAAACACAGAAATCGCATCGAAATTAAATACAAATGGCACAATGCCGCCTTAAGTACAGGAATAGAGACTCTTCTTACAGTCGGTGCTTTGAGCATTCCCTGTGAGACCAGTATTAGTTTCCGATACACCATAGCAGGTTCAGTGTATTCCTTGGACCTTCACATTGACGATGAAACACAGAAATCGCATCGGAATTAAATACAAACGGCACAATGCCGCCTTAAGTACAAGAATAGAGACTCTTGTTACAGTCGGTGCTTTGAGCATTCCCCGTGAGACCAGTATTAGCTTGCGATACACCACTGCAGATCCAATGTATTCCTTGGACATACACATTGACGATGAAACACAGAAATCGCTTCGGAATGAAATACAAAACGCACAATGCCGCCTTAAGTGCTAGAAGAGTGAGACTTCTTAGAGTCTGTGCTTTGATCCTTTCCTGTGAGACCAGTATTAGCTTCCATTACGCCACTGCAGGTTCAATGTATTCCTTGGACATACTCATTGACGATGAAACACAGAAGTGACATCGGAATTAAATACAAAAGGCACAATGCCGCTTTAAGTACAAGAATAGAGACTCTTCCTACAGTCGTTGTTTGAGCATTCCCTGTGAGCCAGTGTTAGTTTCCGATACACCACAGCAGGTTCAATGTACTCCTTGGACCTTCACATTGACGATGAAACACAGAAACGCATCGGTATTAAATACAAAATTCACAATTTCACCAGAAGTGCATGAAAAAAGTCTCTTCTTACAGTCGGTGCTTTGAGCATTCCCTGTGAGACCAGTATCAGTTTCCGTTACTCCACTGCGGCTTCAATATATTCCTTAGACTTACACATTGTCGTTGAAACACTGAAATTACATCGGAAATAAATACAAAAGGCACAATGGCGCCTTAAGTACGAGAAAAGTGAGACTTCTTTGAGTCTGTGCTTTGATCCTTTCGTGTGAGACCAGTATTAGTTTCCGATACACCACTGCAGGTTCAATGTATTCCTTGGACCGTCACATTGACGATGAAACACCGAAATCGCATCGGAATTAAATACAAAAGGCGCAATGCCGCCTTAAGTACAAGAATAGAGACTCTTCTTACAGTCGGTGTTTGAGCATTCCCTGTGAGACCAGTATTAGTTTCCGATACACCACTGCAGGTCCAATGTATTCCTTAGACATACACATTGACGATGAAACACTGAAATTACATCGGAATTAAATATAAAAGGCACAATGTCGCCTTAAGTACAAGAAAAGTGAGACTTCTTTGAGTCTGTGCTTTGATCCTTTCCTGTGAGACCAGTATTAGTTTCCGATTCACCACTGCAGGTTCAATGTATTCCTTCGACCTTCACATTGACGATGAAATACAGAAATCGCATCGGAATTAAATACAAAAGGCACAATGCCGCCATAAGTGCAAGAATAGAGACTCTTCTTACAGTCGGTGCTTTGTGCATTCCACTGCAGGTTCAATGTATTCCTTGGACATACACATTGACGATGAAACACAGAAATCGCATCGGAATTAAATACAAAAGGCACAATGCCGCCTTAAGTACAAGAATAGAGACTCTTCTTACAGTCGGTGTTTTGAGCATTCCCTGTGAGACCAGTATTAGTTTCCGATTCACCACAGCAGGTACAATGTATTCCTTGGAACTTCCCATTGACGAAGAAACACAGAAATCGCATCGGAATTAAATACAAAAGGCACAATGCCGCCTTACATACAAGAATAGAGACTCTTCCTACAGTCGTGCTTTGAGCATTCGCTGTGGACCAGTATTAGTTTCCGATACACCACTCCAGGTTCAATGTATTCCTTGGACATACTCATTGACGATGAAACACTGAAATTACATCGGTATTAAATACAAAAGGAACAATGCCGCCTTAACTGCAAGATGAGTGAGACTTCTCAGAGTCTGTGCTTTGATCCTTTCCTGTGAGACCAGTATTAGTTTCCGATACACCAATGCAGGTTCAATGTATTCCTTGGCCCTTCGAATTGACGAAGAAACACAGAAATCGCAGTGGAACTAAATACAAAAGGCACAATGCCGCAATAAGTACAAGAATAGAGACTCTTCTTACAGTCGGTGCTTTGAGCATTCCCTGTGAGACCAGTATTAGTTTCCGATAGACCACTGCAGGTTCAATGTATACCTTAGACATACACATTGACGATGAAACACTGAAATTACATTGGAATTAAATGCAAAAGGCACAATGCCCCCATAAGTGCAAAAATAGAGACTCCTCTTACAGTCAGTGATTTGAGCATTCCCTGTGAGACCAGTATTAGTTTCCGATACACCACTGCAGGTACAATGTATTCCTTGTACCTTCACATTGACGATAAAACACAGAAATCGCATCGGAATTAAATGCAAAAGGCACAATGCCGCCTTAAGTACAAGGATAGAGACTCTTCTAACAGTCGGTGCTTTGAGCATTCCCTGTGAGACCAGTATTAGTTTCCGATACACCACTGCAGGTTCAGTGAATTCCCTGGACATACACATTGACGATGAAACACAGAAACCGCATCGGAATTAAATACAAAATGGCACAATGCCGCCTTACGTACAAGAATAGAGACTCTTCTTACAGTCGTTGCTTTGAGCATTCCCTGTGAGACCAGTATTAGTTTCTGATACACCACTGCAGGTTCAATGCATTCCTTAGATATACACATTGACAATGACACACTGAAAATACATCGGGATTTAATACAAAAGTCACAATGCCGCCATTAGTGCTAGAACATAAACTCTTCTTACAGTCGGTGCTTTGAGCATTCCCTGCGAGACCAGTACTCGTTTCCGATACACAACTGGAGGTACAATGTATTCCTTGGACCTTCACATTGACGATGAAACACAGAAATCGCATCGGAACTAAATACAAAAGGCACAATGTCGCCTTAAGTACAAGAATAGAGACTCTTCTTACAGTCGGTGCTTTGAGCATTCCTAGTGAGACCAGTATTAGCTTCCGATACACCACTGCAGATTCCATGTATTCCTAGGACATACACATTGACGATGAACCACTGAAATTACATCGTAATTAAATGCAAAAGGTACAATGCCGCCTTAAGTGCAAGAAGGGTGAGACTTCTTATAGTCCGTGATTTAATCCATTCCTGTGCGACCAGAATCAGTTTCCGATACGCCACTGCAGGTACAAAGTATTCCTTGGACCTTCACATAGACAATGAAACACAGAAATCACATCGAATTTAAATACAAATGGCACAATGCCGCCTTAAGTACAAGAATAGAGACTCTTCTTACAGTCGGTGTTTTGAGCATTCCCTGTGAGACCAGTATTAGTTTCCGATACACCATAGCAGGTTCAGTGTATTCCTTGGACCTTCACATTGACGATGAAACACAGAAATCGCATCGGAATTAAATACAAACGGCACAATGCCGCCTTAAGTACAAGAATAGAGACTCTTCTTACAGTCGGTGCTTTGAGCATTCCCCGTGAGACCAGTATTAGCTTGCGATACACCACTGCAGATCCAATGTATTCCTTGGACATACACATTGACGATGAAACACAGAAATCGCTTCGGAATGAAATACAAAATGCACAATGCCGCCTTAAGTGCAAGAAGAGTGAGACTTCTTAGGATCTGTGCTTTGATCCTTTCCTGTGAGACCAGTATTAGCTTCCGATACGCCACTGCAGGTTCAATGTATTCCTTGGACATACTCATTGACGATGAAACACAGAAGTCACATCGGAATAAAATACAAAAGGCACAATGCCGCTTTAAGTACAAGAATAGAGACTCTTCTTACAGTCGTTGTTTGAGCATTCCCTGTGAGACCTGTGTTAGTTTCCGATACACCACAGCAGGTTCAATGTACTCCTTGGACCTTCACATTGACGATGAAACACAGAAACGCATCGGTATTAAATACAAAATTCACAATTTCACCAGAAGTGCATGAAAAAAGTCTCTTCTAACAGTCGGTGCTTTGAGCATTCCATGTGAGACCAGTATCAGTTTCCGTTACTCCACTGCAGCTTCAATATATTCCTTAGACTTACACATTGACGATGAAACACTGAAATTACATCGGAATTAAATATAAAAGGCACAATGCCGCCTTAAGTACAAGAAAAGTGAGACTTCTTTGAGTCTGTGATTTGATCCTTTCCTGTGAGACCAGTATTAGTTTCCGATTCACCACTGCAGGTTCGATGTATTCCTTCGACCTTCACATTGACGATGAAATACAGAAATCGCATCGGAATTAAATACAAAAGGCACAATGCCGCCATAAGTACAAGAATAGAGACTCTTCTTACAGTCGGTGTATTGAGCATTCCCTCTGAGACCAGTATAAGTTTCTGATACACCACTGCAGGTTCAATGTATTCCTTGGACATACACGTTGACGATGAACACTGAAATTACTTCAGAATTAATTACAAAAGGGACAATGCCGCCTTAAGTGCAAGATGTGTGAGACTTCTTAGAGTCCGTGCTTTGATCCTTTCCTGTGAGACCAGTATTAGTTTCCGAAACACCACTGCAGGTTCAATGTATTCCTTGGACATACACATTGACGATGAAACACTGAAATTACATCGTAATTAAATACAAAAGCACAATGCCACCTTAAGTGCAAGAAGAGTGAGACTTCAAAGAGTCTGTGTTTTATCCTTTCCTGTGCGACCAGTTTTAGTATCCGATACGCCACTGCAGGTTCAATGTATTCCTTGGACCTTCACATTGACGATGAAACACAGAAATCGCATTGGAATTAAATACAAATGGCACAATGCCCCCTAAAGTACAAGAATTGTGACCCTTCTTACAGTCGGTGCTTTGAGTATTCCCTGTGAGACCAGTATTAGTTTCCGATACACCACTTCAGGTTCAATGTATTCCTTGGACCTTCACATTGACGATGAAACACAGAAATCGCATCGGAATTAAATACAAATGACACAATGCCGCCTTAAGTATAAGAATAGAGACTCTTCTTACAGTCGGTTCTTCGAGCATTCCCTTTGGGACCAGTATTAGTTTCCGATACACCATAGCAGGTTCAGTGTATTCCTTGGACCTTCACATTGACGATGAAACACAGAAATCGCATCGGAATTAAATACAAAAGGCACAATGCCGCCCTAAGTACAAGAATAGAGACTCTTCTTAGAGTCGGTGCTTTGAGCATTCCCCGTGAGACCAGTATTAGCTTGCGATACACCACTGCAGGTTCAATATATTCCTTGGACATACACATTGACGATGAAACACTGAAATTACATCGGAATTAAATACAAAACGCACAATGCCGCCTTAAGTGCAAGAAGAGTGAGACTTCGTAGAGTCTGTGCTTTGATCCATTCCTGTAAATCCAGTATCAGCTTCCATACGCCACTGCAGGTTCAATGTATTCCTTGGACATACACATTGACGATGAAACACAGATATCGCATCGGAATGAAATACAAAAGGCACAATGCCGCCTTAGATACAAGAATAGAGACTCTTCTTACAGTCGGTGTTTGAGCATTCCCTGTGAGACCAGTATTAGTTTCCGTAACACCACAGCAGGTTCAGTGTATTCCTTGGACCTTCACATAGACGATGAAACACAGAAACGCATCGGAATTAAATACAAAAGGCACAATGCCTCCTTCAGTGCAAGAATAAAGTCTCTTCTTACAGTCGGTGTTTGAGCATTCCCTGTGAGACCAGTATTAGTTTCCGTTGCACCACTGCAGGTTCAAAGTATTCCTTAGACATACACGTTGACGGTGAAACACTGAAATTACATCGGAATTAAATACAAATGGCACAATGCCGCCTTAAGTACAAGAAAAGTGAGACTTCTTTGAGTCTGTGCTTTGATCCTTTCCTGTGAGACCAGTATTAGTTTCCGATTCACCAATGCAGGTTCAATGTACTCCTTCGACCAAAACATTGACTATCAAAAACAGAAATCGCATCGGAATTAAATACAAAAGGCACAATTCCGCTTTAAGTACAAGATTAGAGAGTCTTCTTACAGTCGGTGATTTGAGCATTCCATGTGAGACCAGTATTAGTTTCCGATAGACCACTGCAGGTTCAATATACTCCTTGGACCTTCACATTGACGATGAAATACTGAAATCGCATCGGAATTAAATACAAAAGGCACAATGCCGCCTTTAGTACAAGAATAGAGACTCTTCTTACAGTCGGTGCTTTGAGCATTCCCTGTGAGATCAGTATTAGTTTCCGATACACCACTGCAGGTTCAATGTATTCCTTCGACATACACATTGATGACGAAATACCGAAATTACATCGGTATTAAATACAAATGGCACAATGCCGCCTTAAGTGGAAGAAGAGTGAGACTTCTTAGAGTCTGTGCTCTGATCCTTTCCTGTGAGACCAGTATTAGTTTCCGATATACCACAGCAGGGTCAATGTATTCCCTGGACATACACATTGACAATGAAACACAGAAATCGCATCGGAATTATACACAAAAGGCACAATGCCGCAATAAGTGCCCGAATAGAGACCCTTCTTACCGTCGGTGCTTTGAGCATTCTCTGTGAGACCAGTATTAGTTTCCGATACACCACAGCAGGTACAATGTATTCCTTGGAACTTCCCATTGACGATGAAACATAGAAATCGCATCGGAATTAAATACAAAAGGCACAATGTCGCCTTAAGTACAAGAATTGAGACTCTTCCTACAGTCGATGCTTTGAGCATTCCCTGTGAGACCAGTATTAGTTTCCGATACGCCACTGCAGGTTCAATGGATTCCTTGGACATACACATTGACGATGAAACACAGAAATCGCCTCGGAAATAATACAAAAGGCACAATGCCGCCTTACATACAAGAATAGAGACTCTTCTTACAGTCGGTGCTTTGAGCATTCGCTGTGAGACCAGTATTAGTTTCCGATACACCACTACAGGTTCAATGTATTCCTTGGACATAGTCATTGACGATGATACACTGAAATTACATCGGTATTAAATACAAAAGGAACAATGCCGCCTTAACTGCAAGATAAGTGAGACTTCTTAGAGTCTGTGCTTTGATCCTTTCCTGTGAGACCAGTATTAGTTTCCGATACACCACTGCAGGTTCAATGTATTCCTTGGACCTTCGCATTGACGAAGAAACACATAAATCGCAATTGAACTAAATACAAAAGGCACAATGCCGCAATAAGTACAAGAATAGAGACACTTCTTACAGTCGGTGCTTTGAGCATTCCCTGTGAGACCAGTATTAGTTTCCGCTACACCACTGCAGGTTCAGTATGTTCCCTGGACTTACACATTGACAATGAAACACTGAAATTACATCGGAATTAAATACAAAAGTCACAATGCTGCCATAAGTGCAAGAATATAGACTCTTCTTACAGTCGGTGCTTTGAGCATTCCCTCCGAGACCAGTACTAGTTTCCGATACACAACTGCAGGTACAATGTATTCCTTGGACCTTCACATTGACGATGAAACACAGAAATCGCATCGGAATTAAATACAAAAGGCACAATGCCGCCTTAAGTACAAGAATAGAGACTCTTCTTACAGTCGGTGCTTTGAGCATTCCCTGTGAGACCAGTATTAGCTTCCGATACACCACTGCAGATTCCATGTATTCCTAGGACATACACATTGACGATGAAACACTGAAATTACATCGGAATTAAATACAAAAGGCACCATGCCGCCTTAAGTGCAAGAAGAATGAGATATCTTAGAGTCTGTGCTTTGATCCTTTCCTGTGAGACCAGTATTAGTTTCCGATGCACCACTGAAGGTTCAATGTATTCCTTCGACCTTCACATTGACTATCAAACACAGATATCGCATCGGAATTAAATACAAAAGGCACATTGCCGCCTTAAGTACAAGATTAGAGACTCTTCTTACAGTCAGTGATTTGAGCATTCCCTGTGAGACAAGTATTAGTTTCCTATAGACCACTGCAGGTTCAATATATTCCTTGGACCTTCACATTGACGATGAAATACAGAAATCGCATCGGAATTAAATACAAATGGCACAATGCCGCCTTAAGTACCAGAATAGAGACTCTTCTTACAGTCGGTGCTTTGAGCATTCCCTGTGAGACCAGTATTAGTTTCCGATACACCACTGTAGGTTCAATGTATTCCTTCAACATACACATTGAAGGCGAAACACCGAAATTACATCGGAATTAAATACAAAAGGCACAATGCCGCCTTAAGTGAAAGAAGAGTGAGACTTCTTAGAGTCTGTGCTTTGGTCCTTTCCTGTGAGACCAGTATTAATTTCCGGTACACCACTGCAGGTTCAATGTATTCCTTGGACTTTCACATTGACGATGAAACACAGAAGTCACATCGGAATTAAATACAAAAGGCACAATGCCGCCTTAAGTACAAGAATAGAGACTCCTCTTACAGTCGGTGATTTGAGCATTGCCTTTGAGACCAGTATTAGTTTCCAATAGACCACTGCAGGTTCAATCTATTCCTCGGACATACGCATTGACGATGAATCACAGAAATCGCATCGGAATTAAATACAAAAGGCACTTACAGTCGGTGATTTGAGCATTCCCTGTGAGACCAGTATTAGTTTCCGATGGACCACTGCAGGTTCAATGTATTCCTTGGACATACGCATTGACGATGAATCACAGAAATCGCATCGGAATTAAATACAAAAGGCACAATGCCGCCTTACGTACAAGAATACCGACTCTTCTTACAGTCGGTGCTTTGAGCATTCCGTGTGAGACCAGTATTAGTTTCCGATACACCACTGCAGTTTCAATGTATTCCTTAGACATACACATTGACGATGAAACACTAAAATTACATCGGAATTAAATACAAAAGACACAATACCGCCATAAGTGCCAGAATAGAGACCCTTCTTACATTCGGTGCTTTGAGCATTCCCTTTGAGACCAGTATT
Source organism: Schistocerca serialis cubense (assembly GCF_023864345.2). NCBI lineage: Eukaryota > Metazoa > Arthropoda > Insecta > Orthoptera > Acrididae > Schistocerca > Schistocerca serialis. The sequence goes on along the minus strand of NC_064645.1, from coordinate 19,517,714 downwards.
AGGTTCCGATACACCACAGAAGATACAATGTATTCCTTGGAACTTCCCATTGACGATGAATCACAGAAATCGCATCGGAATTAAATTCAAAAGGCACAATGCCGCCTTAAGTACAAGAATTGAGACTCTTCCTGCAGTCGATGCTTTCAGCATTCCCTGTGAGACGAGTATTAGTTTCCGATACACCACTGCAGGTTCAATGGATTCCTTGGTCATACACATTGCCGATGAAACACAGAATTCGCCTCGGAATTGATACAAAAGGCACAATGCCGCCTTACATACAAGAATAGAGACTCTTCATACAGTCGGTGCTTTGAGCATTCGCTGTGAGACCAGTATTAGCTTCCGATACACCACAGCACATTCCATGTATTCCTAGGATATACACATTGACGATGAAACACTGAAATTACATCGGAATTAAATACAAAAGGCACAATGCCGCCTTAAGTGCAAGAAGAATGAGACTTCTTAGAGTCTGTGCTTTGATCCTTTCCTGTGAGACCAGTAATTGTTTCCGATACACCACTGCAGGTGCAATGTATTCCTTGGTCCTTCACATTGACGATGAAACACAGAAATCGCATTGGAATTAAATAAAAAAGGCACAATGCCGACTTAAGTACAAGAATAGAGACTCTTCTTACAGTCGGTGCTTTGAGCATTCACTGTGAGACCAGTATTAGTTTCCGATAAACCACTGCAGGTTCAATTTATTCCTTGGACATTCACATTGACGATGAAACACAGAATTCGCATCGGAATTAAATACTAAAGGCATAATGCCGCCTTCAGTACAAGAGTAGAGACTCTTCTTACAGTCGGTGCTTTGAGCATTTCCTGTGAGACTAGTATTAGTTTCCGATACACCACTGCAGGTTCAATGTATTGCTTGGACATACACATTGACGATGAAAGACAGAAATCGCATCGGAATTAAATACAAAAGGCACAATGCCGCCTTAAGTACAAGAAAAGTGAGACTTCTTTGAGTCTGTGCTTTGATCCTTTCCTGTGAGACCAGTATTAGTTTCCGATTCACCACTGCAGGTTCAATGTATTCCTTCGACCTTCACATTATCAAACACAGAAATCGCATCGGAATTAAATACAAAAGGCACAATTCCGCCTTAAGTACAAGAATTGAGACTCTTCCTACAGTCGCTGCTTTGAACATTCCCTGTGAGACCAGTATTAGTTTCCGATACGCCACTGCAGGTTCAATGGATTCCTTGGACATACACATTGACGATGAAACACAGAAATCGCCTCTGAATTAATACAAAAGGCACAATGCCGCCTTACATACAAGAATAGAGACTCTTCTTACAGTCGGTGCTTTGAGCATTCGCAGTGAGACCAGTATTAGTTTCCGATACACCACTCCAGGTTCAATGTATTCCTTAGACATACTCATTGACGATGAAACACTGAAATTACATCGGTATTAAATACAAAAGGAACAATGCCGCCTTAACTGCAAGATGAGTGACACTCCTTAGAGTCTGTGCTTTGATCCTTTCCTGTGAGACCAGTATTAGTTTACGATACACCACTGCAGGTTCAATGTATTCCTTGGACCTTCGCATTGACGAAGAAACATAGAAATCGCAATGGAACTAAATACAAAAGGCACAATGCCGCAATAAGTACAAGAATAGAGACTCTTCTTACAGTCGGTGCTTTGAGCATTCCCTGTGAGACCAGTATTAGTTTCCGATACACCACTGCAGGTTCAATGTATTCCTTAGACGTACACATGGACGATGAAACACAGAAATTACATTGGAATTAAATGCAAAAGGCACAATGCCACCATAAGTGCAAGAATAGAGACTCCTCTTACAGTCGGTGATTGGAGCATTCCCTGTGAGACCAGTATTAGTTTCCGATACAACACTGCAGGTACAATGTATTCCTTGTACCTTCAAATTGACGATGAAACACAGAAATCGCATCGGAATTAAATGCAAAAAGCACAATGCCGCCATAAGTACAAGGATAGAGACTCTTCTTACAGTCGGTGCTTTGAGCATTCCCTGTGAGACCAGTATTAACGTCCGATACACCACTGCAGATTCCATGTATTCCTAGGACTTACACATTGACGATGAAGCACTGAAATTACATCGGAATTAAATACAAAAGGCACCATGCCGCCTTAAGTGCAAGAAGAATGAGACTTCTTAGAGTCTGTGCTTTGATCCTTTCCTGTGAGACCAGTATTAGTTTCCGACTCACCACTGCAGGTTCAATGTATTCCTTCGACCTTCACATTGACTATCAAACACAGAAATCGCATCGGAATTAAATACAAAAGGCACAATGCCGCCTTAAGTACAAGATTAGAGACTCTTCTTACAGTCGGTGATTTGAGCATTCCCTGTGAGACCAGTATTAGTTTCCGATACACCACTGCAGGTTCAATGTATTCCTTAGACATACACATTGACGATGAAACACTAAAATTACATCGGAATTAAATACAAAAGACACAATACCGCCATAACTGCCAGTATAGAGACCCTTCTTACATTCGGTGCTTTGAGCAATCCCTTTGAGACCAGTATTAGGTTCCGATACACCACAGAAGATACAATGTATCCCTTGGAACTTCCCATTGACGATGAATCACAGAAATCGCATCGGAATTAAATTCAAAAGGCACAATGCCGCCTTAAGTACAAGAATTGAGACTCTTCCTGCAGTCGATGCTTTCAGCATTCCCTGTGAGACGAGTATTAGTTTCCGATACACCACTGCAGGTTCAATGGATTCCTTGGTCATACACATTGCCGATGAAACACAGAATTCGCCTCGGAATTGATACAAAAGGCACAATGCCGCCTTACATACAAGAATAGAGACTCTTCTTACAGTCGGTGCTTTGAGCATTCGCTGTGAGACCAGTATTAGCTTCCGATACACCACAGCCGATTCCATGTATTCCTAGGATATACACATTGACGATGAAACACTGAAATTACATCGGAATTAAATACAAAAGGCACAATGCCACCTTAAGTGCAAGAAGAATGAGACTTCTTAGAGTCTGTGCTTTGATCCTTTCCTGTGAGACCAGTAATTGTTTCCGATACACCACTGCAGGTGCAATGTATTCCTTGGTCCTTCACATTGACGATGAAACACAGAAATCGCATTGGAATTAAATAAAAAAGGCACAATGCCGACTTAAGTGCAAGAATAAAGACTCTTCTTACAGTCGGTGCTTTGAGCATTCACTGTGAGACCAGTATTAGTTTCCGATACACCACTGCAGGTTCAATTTATTCCTTGGACATTCACATTGACGATGAAATACAGAATTCGCATCGGAATTAAATACTAAAGGCATAATGCCGCCTTCAGTACAAGAGTAGAGACTCTTCTTACTGTCGGTGCTTTGAGCATTTCCTGTGAGACTAGTATTAGTTTCCGATACACCACTGCAGGTTCAATGTATTGCTTGGACATACACATTGACGATGAAAGACAGAAATCGCATCGGAATTAAATACAAAAGGCACAATGCCGCCTTAAGTACAAGAAAAGTGAGACTTCTTTGAGTCTGTGCTTTGATCCTTTCCTGTGAGACCAGTATTAGTTTCCGATTCACCACTGCAGGTTCAATGTATTCCTTCGACCTTCACATTATCAAACACAGAAATCGCATCGGAATTAAATACAAAAGGCACAATTCCGCCTTAAGTACAAGAATTGAGACTCTTCCTACAGTCGCTGCTTTGAGCATTCCCTGTGAGACCAGTATTAGTTTCCGATACGCCACTGCAGGTTCAATGGATTCCTTGGACATACATATTGACGATGAAACACAGAAATCGCCTCTGAATTAATACAAAAGGCACAATGCCGCCTTACATACAAGAATAGAGACTCTTCTTACAGTCGGTGCTTTGAGCATTCGCAGTGAGACCAGTATTAGTTTCCGATACACCACTCCAGGTTCAATGTATTCCTTGGACATACTCATTGACGATGAAACACTGAAATTACATCGGTATTAAATACAAAAGGAACAATGCCGCCTTAACTGCAAGATGAGTGACACTCCTTAGAGTCTGTGCTTTGATCCTTTCCTGTGAGACCAGTATTAGTTTACGATACACCACTGCAGGTTCAATGTATTCCTTGGACCTTCGCATTGACGAAGAAACATAGAAATCGCAATGGAACTAAATACAAAAGGCACAATGCCGCAATAAGTACAAGAATAGAGACTCTTCTTACAGTCGGTGCTTTGAGCATTCCCTGTGAGACCAGTATTAGTTTCCGATACACCACTGCAGGTTCAATGTATTCCTTAGACGTACACATGGACGATGAAACACTGAAGTTACATTGGAATTAAATGCAAAAGGCACAATGCCACCATAAGTGCAAGAATAGAGACTCCTCTTACAGTCGGTGATTTGAGCATTCCCTGTGAGACCAGTATTAGTTTCCGATACAACACTGCAGGTACAATGTATTCCTTGTACCTTCAAATTGACGATGAAACACAGAAATCGCATCGGAATTAAATGCAAAAAGCACAATGCCGCCATAAGTACAAGGATAGAGACTCTTCTTACAGTCGGTGCTTTGAGCATTCCCTGTGAGACCAGTATTAACGTCCGATACACCACTGCAGATTCCATGTATTCCTAGGACATACACATTGACGATGAAGCACTGAAATTACATCGGAATTAAATACAAAGGGCACCATGCCGCCTTAAGTGCAAGAAGAATGAGACTTCTTAGAGTCTGTGCTTTGATCCTTTCCTGTGAGACCAGTATTAGTTTCCGATTCACCACTGCAGGTTCAATGTATTCCTTCGACCTTCACATTGACTATCAAACACAGAAATCGCATCGGAATTAAATACAAAAGGCACAATGCCGCCTTAAGTACAAGATTAGAGACTCTTCTTACAGTCGGTGATTTGAGCATTCCCTGTGAGACAAGTATTAGTTTCCTATAGACCACTGCAGGTTTAATATATTCCTTCGGCATACACATTGAAGGCGAAACACCGAAATTACATCGGAATTAAATACAAAAGGCACAATGCCGCCTTAAGTGCAAGAAGAGTGAGACTTTTTAGAGTGTGTGCTTTGATCCTTTCCTGTGAGACAAGTATTAGTTTCCGGTACACCACTGCAGGTTCAATGTATTCCTTGGACTTTCACATTGACGATGAAACTCAGAAGTCACATCGGAATTAAATACGAAAGGCACCATGCCGACTTAAGTACAAGAATAGAGACTCCTCTTACAGTCGGTGATTTGAGCATTCCCTGTGAGACCAGTATTAGTTTCCGATAGACCACTGCAGGTTCAATTTATTCCTTGGACATACGCATTGACGCTGATTCACAGAAATCGCATCGGAATTAAATACAAAAGGCACTTACAGACGGTGATTTGAGCATTCCCTGCGAGACCAGTATTAGTTTTCGATTGACCACTGCAGGTTCAATGTATTCCTTGGACATACGCATTGACGATGAATCACTGAAATCGCATCGGAAATAAATACAAAAGGAACAATGCCGAATTACGTACAAGAATACCGACTCTTCTAACAGTCGGTGCTTTGAGCATTCCCTGTGAGACCAGTATTAGTTTCCGATACACCACTGCAGGTTCAATGTATTGCTTAGACATACACATTGACGATGAAACACTAAAATTACATCGGAATTAAATACAAAAGGCACAATGCCGCCATAAGTGCATGAATAGAGATTCTTCTTACAGTCGGTGCTTTGAGCATTCCCTGAGAGGCCAGTATTAGTTTCCGATACACCACTGCAGGTACAATGTATTCTTTGAACCTTCAAATTGACGATGAAACACAGAAATCGCCTAGGAACTAAATTCAAAATGCACAATGCTGCCTTAAGTACAAGAATTGAGACTCTTCTTACAGTCGGTGCTTTGAGCATTCCCTTTGAGACCAGTATTGATTTCCGATACACCACCGCAGGTTCAATGTATTCCTTGGACATACACATTGATTATGAAACACAGAAATCGCATCGGAATTAAATACAAAAGGCACAAGCCGCCATAAGTGCCAGAATTGAGACCCTTCTTACATTCGGTGCTTTGAGCATTCCCTTTGAGACCAGTATTAGTTTCCGATACACCACAGCAGATACAATGTATTCCTTGGAACTTCCCATTGACGATGAAACACAGAAATCGCATCGGAATTAAATACAAAAAGCACAATGCCGAATTAAGTACAAGAACTGAGACTCTTCCTACAGTCGATGCTTTGAGCATTCCCTGTGAGACCAGTATTAGTTTCCGATACACCACTGCAGGTTCAATGGATTCCTTGGACATACACATTGACGATGAAACACAGAAATCGCCTCGGAATTGATACAAAAGGAACAATGCCGCCTTACATACAAGAATAGAGAGTCTTCTTACAGTCGGTGCTTTGAGCATTCGCTGTGAGACCAGTATTAGTTTCCGATACACCACTCCAGGTTCAATTTATTCCTAGGACAACACATTGACGATGAAACACAGAAATCGCATCGGATTTAAATACAAAAGGCACAATGCCGCCTTACGTACAAGAATAGAGACTCTTCTTACAGTCGGTGCTTTGAGCATTCCCTTTGAGACCAGTATTAGTTTCTGATACACCACTGCAGGTTCAATGTATTCCTTAGACATACACATTGACAATGAAACACTGAAATTACATCGGAATTAAATACAAAAGTCACAATGCCACCATACGTGCAAGAATATAGACTCTTCTTACGGTCGGTGCTTTGAGCATTCCCAGCGAGACCAGTAGTAGTTTCCGATACACAACTGCAGGTACAATGTTTTCCTTGGACCTTCACATTGACGATGGAACACAGAAATGGAATCGGAATTAAATACAAATGGCACAATGCCGCCTTAAGTACAAGAATAGAGAGTCTTCTTACAGTCGGTACTTTGAGCATTCCTTGTGAGACCAGTATTAGTTTCACATACACCACTGCAGAGTCTATGTATTCCTTGGACCTTCACATTGACGATGAAACACAGAAATCGCATTGGAATTAAATATTAAAGGCACAATTACGCCTTCAGTACAAGAAGAAAGACTCTTTTTACAGTCGGTGCTTTGAGCATTCCGTGTGAGACCAGTATTAGCTTCCGATACACCACAGCAGATTCCATGTATTCCTGGGATATACACATTGACGATGAAACACTGAAATTACATCGGAATTAAATACAAAAGGCACAATGCCGCCTTAAGTGCAAGAAGAATGAAACTTCTTAGAGTCTGTGCTTTGATCCTTTCCTGTGAGACCAGTAACTGTTTCCGATACACCACTGCTGGTGCAATGTATTCCTTGGACCATCACATTGACGATGAAACACAGAAATCGCATTGGAATTAAATACAAAAGGCACAATGCCGCCTTAAGTACAAGAATAGAGACTTTTCTTACAGTCGGTGGTTTAAGCTTTCCCTGTGAGACCAGTATTAGTTTCCGATACACCACTGCAGGTTCAATGTATTCCTTGGACATACACATTGACGATGAAACACAGATATTGCAACGGAATTTAATAAAAAAGGCACAATGCCGACTTAAGTACAAGAATAGAGACTCTTCTTACAGTCGGTGCTTTGAGCATTCACTGTGAGACCAGGATTCGTTTCCGATACACCACTGCAGGTTCAATGTCTTCCTTGGACATTCACATTGACGATGAAACACAGAATTTGCATCGGAATTAAATACTAAAGGCATAATGCCGCCTTCAGTACAAGAATAGAAACTCTTTTTACAGTCGGTGCTTTGAGCATTTCCTGTGAGACCAGTATTAGTTTCCGATACACCACTGCAGGTTCAATGTATTGCTTGGACATACACATTGACGATGAAAGACCGAAATTGCATCGGAATTAAATACAAAAGGCACAATGCCGCCTTACGTACAAGAATAGAGACTCTTCTTACAGTCGGTGCTTTCAGCATTCCCTGTGAACCAGTATTAGTTTCCGATACACCACTCCAGGTTCAATGTATTCCTTGGACATACTCATTTACGATGAAACACTGAAATTACATCTGAATTAAATACAAAAGGAACAATGCCGCCTTAACGGCAAGATGAGTGAGACTTCTTTGAGTCTGTGCTTTGATCCTTTCCTGTGAGACCAGTATTAGTTTCCGATACACCACTGCAGGTTCAATGTATACCTTGGACCTTCGCATTGACTATGAAAGACAGAAATCGAATCGGATCTAAATACAAAAGGCACAATGCCGCAATAAGTACAAGAATAGAGACTCTACTTACAGTCGGTGCTTTGAGCATTCCCGGTGAGCCCAGTATTAGTTTCCGATACACCACTGCAGTTTCAATGTATTCCTTGGACATACACCTTGACGATGAAACACAGAAATCGCATCGGAATTAAATACAAAAGGCACAAAGCCGCCATAAGTACAAGAATAGAGACTCTTCTTACAGTCGGTGTTTTGAGCATTCCCTGTGGGACCAGTATTAGTTTCCGATACACCACTGCAGGTTCAATGTATTCCTTGGACATACACATTGACGATCAAACACTGAAATTACATCTGAATTAAATACAAAAGGGACAATACCGCCTTAAGTGCAAGATGTATGAGACTTCTTAGAGGCCGTGCTTTGATCCTTTCCTGTGAGAACAGTATTAGTTTCAGATACATCACTGCAGGTTCAATGTATTGCTTGGACATACGCATTGACGATCAAACACAGAAATTGCATCGGAATTAAATACAAAAGGCACAATGCCGCCTTACGTACAAGAATAGAGACTCTTCTTACAGTCGGTGCTTTGAGCATTCCCTGTGAGACCAGTATTAGTTTCCGATACACCACTGCAGGTTCAATGTATTCCTTGGACATTCACATTGACGATGAAACACTGAAATTACATGGAATTAAATACAAAAGGCACAATGCCGCCATAAGTGCATGAATAGAGACTCTTCTTACAGTCGGTGCTTTGCGCATTCCCTGTATGGCCAGTATTAGTTTCCGATGCACCACTGCAGGTACAATGTATTCCTTGGACCTTCAAATTGACGATGAAACACAGAAATCGCATCGTAATTAAATACAAAATGCACAATGCCGCCTTAAGTACAAGAATAGAGACTCTTCTTAAAGTCGGTGCTATGTTCATTCCCTTTGAGACCAGTATTGGTTTCCGATACACCACCGCAGGTTCAATGTATTCCATGGACATACACATTGACAATGAAACACAGAAATCGCATCGGAATTAAACACAAAAGGCACAATGCCGCAATAAGTGCCAGAATAGAGACCCTTCTTACAGTCGGTGCTTTTAGCATTCCCTGTGAGACCAGTATTAGTTTCCGATACACCACAGCAGGTACAATGTATTCTTTGGAACTTCCCATTGACGATGAAACACAGAAGTCACATCGGAATTAAATACAAAAGGCACAATGCCGCCTTAAGTACAAGAATAGAGACTCTTCTTACAGTCGGTGCTTTGAGCATTCCCTGTGAGACCAGTATTAGTTTCCGATATACCACTGCAGGTTCAATGTATTCCTTGGACATACGCATTGACGATCAAACACAGAAATTGCATCGGAATTAAATACAAAAGTCACAATGCCGCCTTAACTGCAAGATGAGTGAGACTTCTTAGAGTCTGTGCTTTGATCCTTTCCTGTGAGACCAGTATTAGTTTCCGATACACCACTGCAGGTTCAATGTATTCCTTGGACCTTCGCATTGACTATGAAAGACAGAAATCGAATCGGATCTAAATACAAAAGGCACAATGCCGCAATAAGTACAAGAATAGAGACTCTTCTTACAGTCGGTGCTTTGAGCAATCCCTGTGAGCCAAGTATTAGTTTCCGATACACCACTGCAGTTTCAATGTATTCCTTGGACATACACCTTGACGATGAAACACAGAAATCGCATCGGAATAAAATACAAAAGGCACAATGCCCCCATAAGTACAAGAATAGAGACTCTTCTTACAGTCTTACAGTCGGTGTTTTGAGCATTCCCTGTGAGACCATGAAATTAGTACAAGTATGGAGACTCTTCTTACAGTCGGTGCTTTGAGCATTCACTGTGAGACCAGTATTAGTTTCCGACACACCACTCCAGGTTCAATGTATTCCTTGGACATGCACATTGACGATGAAACACTGAAATTACATCTGAATTAAATACAAAAGGGACAATGCCGCCTTAAGTGCAAGATGTGTGAGACTTCTTAGAGTCCGTGCTTTGATCCTTTCCTGTGAGACCAGTATTACTTTCCGATACATCACTGCAGGTTCAATGTGTTCCTTGGACCTTCACATTGACGATGATACACAGAAATCTGCATTGGAATTAAATACAACTGGCACAATGCCGCCATAAGTACAAGAATAGAGACTCTTCTTACAGTCGGTGTTTTGAGCATTCCCTGTGAGACCAGTATTAGTTTCCGATACACCACTGCAGGTTCAATGTATTCCTTGGACATACACGTTGACGATGAAACACTGAAATTACATCAGAATTAAATACGAAAGGGACAATGCCGCCTTAAGTGCAAGATGTGTGAGACTTCTTAGACTCCGTGCTTTGATCCTTTCCAGTGAGACCAGTATTAGTTTCCGATACACCACTCCAGGTTAAATGTATTCCTTGGACATACACATTGACGAACAAACACCGAAATTACATCTGAATTAAATACAAAAGGGACAATGCTGCCTTAAGTGCAAGATGTGTGAGACTTCTTAGAGTCCGTGCTTTGATCCTTTCCTGAGAGAACAGTATTAGTTTCCGATACATCACTGCAGGTTCAATGTATTCCTTGGACATACGCATTGACGATCAAACACAGAAATTGCATCGGAATTAAATACAAAAGGCACAATGCCGCCTACGTACAAGAATAGAGGCTCTTCTTACAGTCGGTGCTTTGAGCAATCCCTGTGAGACCAGTATTAGTTTCCGACACACCACTGCAGGTTCAATGTATTCCTTGGACATTCACATTGACGATGAAACACTGAAATTACGTTGGAATTAAATACAAACGGCACAATGCCGCCATAAGTGCATGAATAGAGACTCTTCTTACAGCCGGTGCTTTGCGCATTCCCTGTGTGGCCAGTATTAGGTTCTGATGCACCACTGCAGGTACAATGTATTCCTTGGACCTTCAAATTGACGATGAAACACAGAAATCGCATCGTAATTAAATACAAAATGCACAATGCCGCAATAAGTGCCAGAATAGAGACCCTTCTTACAGTCGGTGCTTTTAGCATTCCCTGTGAGACCAGTATTAGTTTCCGATACACCACAGCAGGTACAATGTATTCCTTGGAACTACCCATTGACGATGACACACAGAAATCGCATCGGAAATAAATACAAAAGGCACAATGCCGCATTAAGTACAAGAATTGAGACTCTTCCTACAGTCGATGCTTTGAGCTTTCCCTGTGAGACCACTATTAGTTTCCGATACACCACTGCAGGTTCACTGGATTCCTTATACATACACATTGACGATGAAACACAGAAATCGCCTCGGAATTAATACAAAAGGCACAATGCCGCCTTACATACAAGAATAGAGACTCTTCATACAGTCGGTGCTTTGAGCATTCGCTGTGAGACCAGTATTAGTTTCCGATACACCACTCCAGGTTCAATGTATTCCTTGGACTCATTGACGATGAAACACTGAAATTACATCGGTATTAAATACAAAAGGAACAATGCCGCCTTAACTGCAAGATGAATGAGACTTCTTAGAGTCTGTGCTTTGATCCTTTCCTGTGAGACCAGTATTAGTTTCCGGTACACCACTGCAGGTACAATGCATTCCTTGTACCTTCACATTGACGATGAAACACAGAAATCGCATCGGAATTAAATGCAAAAGGCACAATGCCGCCTTAAGTACAAGGATAGAGACTCTTCTTACAGTCGGTGCTTTGAGCATTCCCTGTGAGACCAGTATTAGTTTCCGATACACCACTGCAGGTTCAGTGTATTCCCTGGACATACACATTGACGATGAAACACAGAAATCGCATCGGAATTAAATACAAAAGGCACACTGCCGCCTTACGTACAAGAATAGAGACTCTTCTTACAGTCGGTGCTTTGAGCATTCCCTGTGAGACCAGAATTAGTTTCTGATACACCACTGCAGGTTCAATGCATTCCTTAGACATACACATTGACAATGAAACACTGAAATTACATCGGAATTAAATACAAAAGTCACAATGCCGCCATAAGTGCAAGAACATAGACTCTTCTTACAGTCGGTGCTTAGAGCATTCCCTGCGAGACCAGTACTAGTTTCCGATACACAACTGCAGGTACAATGTATTCCTTGGACCTTCACATTGACTATCAAACACAGAAATCGCTTCGGAATGAAATACAAAAGGCACAATTCCGCCTTCAGTACAAGATTAGAGACTCTTCTTACAGTCGGTGATTTGTGCATTCCCTGTGAGACCAGTATTAGTTTCCGATAGACCACTGCAGGTTCAATTTTATCCTTGGACCTTCACATTGACGATGAAATACAGAAATCGCATCGGAATTAAATACAAAAGGCACAATGCCGCCTTAAGTTCAAGAATAGAGACTCTTCTTACAGTCGGTGCTTTGAGCATTCCCTGTGAGACCATTATTAGTTTCCGATACACCACTGCAGGTTCAATGTATTCCTTCGACATACACATTGAAGACGAAACACCGAAATTACATCGGAATTAAATACAAAAGGCACAATGCCGCCTTAAGTGCAAGAAGAGTGAGACTTCTTAGAGTCTGTGCTTTGATCCTTTCCTGTGAGACCAGTATTAGTTTCCGTAGACCACTGCAGGTTCAATGTATTCCTTGGACCTTCACATTGACGATGAAACACGGAAGTCACATCGGAATTAAATACAAAAGGCACAATGCCACATTAAGTACAAGAATAGAGACTCTTCTTACAGTCGGTGCTTTGAGCATTCCCTGTGAGACCAGTATTAGTTTCCGATATACCACTGCAGGTTCAATGTATTCCTTGGACAATCGCATTGACGATCAAACACAGAAATTGCATCGGAATTAAATACAAAAGGCACAATGCCGCCTTACGTACAAGAATAGAGACTCTTCTTACAGTCGGTGCTTTGAGCTTTCCCTGTGTGACCAGTATTAGTTTCCGATACACCACTGCAGGTTGAATGTATTCCTTGGACATTCACATTGACGATGAAACACTGAAATTACATTGGAATTAAATACAAAAGGCACAATGCCGCCATAAGTGCATGAATAGAGACTCTTCTTACAGTCGGTGCTTTGGGCATTCCCTGTGTGGCCAGTATTAGTTTCCGATGCTCCACTGCAGGTACAATGTATTCCTTGGACCTTCAAATTGACGATGAAACACAGAAATCGCATCGTAATTAAATACAAAATGCACAATGCCGCCTTAAGTACAAAAATAGAGACTCTTCTTACAGTCGGTGCTATGAGCATTCCCTTTGAGACCAGTATTGGTTTACGATACACCACCGCAGGTTCAATGTATTCCTTGGACATACACATTGACAATGAAACACAGAAATCGCATCGTCATGAAATACGAAAGGCTCAATGCCGCCTTAAGTACAAGAATTGAGACTCTTCCTACAGTCGATGCTTTGAGCATTCCCTGTGAAACCAGTATTAGTTTCCGATACACCACTGCAGGTTCAATGTACTCCTTAGACATACTCATTGACGATGAAACACTGAAATTACATCGGTATTAAATACAAAAGGAACAATGCCGCCTTAACTGCAAGATGAGTGAGACTTCTTAGAGTCTGTGCTTTGATCCTTTCCTTTGAGACCAGTATTAGTTTCCGATACACCACTGCAGGTACAATGTATTCCTTGTACCTTCACATTGACGATGAAACACAGAAATCGCATCGGAATTAAATGCAAAAGGCACAATGCCGCCTTAAGTACAAGGATAGAGACTCTTCTTACAGTCGGTGCTTTGAGCATTCCCTGTGAGACCAGTATTAGTTTCCGATACACCACTGCAGGTTCAATGTATTCCTTGGACATACACATTGACGATGAAACACAGAAATCGCCTCGGAATTAATACTAAGGGCACAATGCCGCCTTTCATACAAGAATAGAGACTCTTCTTACAGTCTGTGCTTTGAGCATTCGCTGTGAGACCAGTATTAGTTTCCGATACACCACTCCAGGTTCAATGTACTCCTTAGACATACTCATTGACGATGAAACACTGAAATTACATCGGTATTAAATACAAAAGGAACAATGCCGCCTTAACTGCAAGATGAGTGAGACTTCTTAGAGTCTGTGCTTTGATCCTTTCCTTTGAGACCAGTATTAGTTTCCGATACACCACTGCAGGTACAATGTATTCCTTGTACCTTCACATTGACGATGAAACACAGACATCGCATCGGAATTAAATGCAAAAGGCACAATGCCGCCTTAAGTACAAGGATAGAGACTCTTCTTACAGTCGGTGCTTTGAGCATTCCCTGTGAGACCAGTATTAGTTTCCGATACACCACTGCAGGTTCTGTGTATTCCCTGGACATACACATTGACGATGAAACACAGAAATCGCATCGGAATTAAATACAAAAGGCACAATGCCGCCTTACGTACAAGAATAGAGACTCTTCTTACAGTCGGTGCTTTGAGCATTCCCTGTGAGACCAGTATTAGTTCCTGATACACCACTGCAGGTTCAATGCATTCCTTAGACATATACATTGACAATGAAACACTGAAGTTACATCGGAATTAAATACAAAAGTCACAAAGCCGCCATAAGTGCAAGAACATAGACTCTTCTTACAGTCGGTGCTTTGAGCATTCCCTGCGAGACCACTACTAGTTTCCGATACACAACTGCCGGTACAATGTATTCCTTGGACCTTCACATTGACGATGAAACACATTAATCGCATCGGAATTAAATACAAAAGGCACAATGCCGCCTTAAGTACAAGAATAGAGACTCATCTTACAGTCGGTGCTTTGAACATTCCATGTGAGACCAGTATTAGCTTCCGATAAACCACTGCAGATTCCATGTATTCCTAGGACATACACATTGACGATGAAACACTGAAATTACATCGGAATTAAATATAAAAGGCACCATGCCGCCTTAAGTGCAAGAAGAATGAGACTTCTTAGAGTCTGTGCTTTGATCCTTTCCTGTGAGACCAGTATTAGTTTCCGATTCACCACTGCAGGTTCAATGTATTCCTTCGACCTTCACATTGACTATCAAACACAGAAATCGCATCGGAATTAAATCCAAATGGCACAATGCCGCCTTAAGTACAAGAATAGAGACTCTTCTTAAAGTCGGTGCTTTGAGCATTCCCCGTGAGACCAGTATTAGCTTGCGATACACAACTGCAGGTCCAATCTATTCCTTGGACATACACATTGACGATGAAACACTGACATCGCCTCGGAATTAATACAAAAGGCACAATGCCGCCTTTCATACAAGAATAGAGACTCTTCTTACAGTCTGTGCTTTGAGCATTCGCTGTGAGACCAGTATTAGTTTCCGATACACCACTCCAGGTTCAATGTACTCCTTAGACATACTCATTAACGAAGAAACACTGAAATTACATCGGTATTAAATACAAAAGGAACAATGCCGCCTTAACTGCAAGATGAGTGAGACTTCTTAGAGTCTGTGCTTTGATCCTTTCCTTTGAGACCGGTATTAGTTTCCGATACACCACTGCAGGTACAATGTATTCCTTGTACCTTCACATTGACGATGAAACACAGAAATCGCATCGGAATTAAATGCAAAAGGCACAATGCCGCCTTAAGTACAAGGACAGAGACTCTTCTTACAGTCGGGGCTTTGAACATTCCATGTGAGACCAGTATTAGCTTCCGATAAACCACTGCAGATTCCATGTATTCCTAGGACATACACATTGACGATGAAACACTGAAATTACATCGGAATTAAATACAAAACGCACAATGCCACCTTAAGTGCAAGAAGAGTGAGACTTATTAGAGTCTGTGCTTTGATCCTTTCCTGTGAGACCAGTATTAGCTTCCGATACGCCACTGCAGGTTCAATGTATTCCTTGGACATACACATTGACGATGAAATACAGAAATCCCATCGGAATTAAAAACAAAAGGCACAATGCCGCCATAAGTGCAAGAATAGAGACTCTTCTTACAGTCGGTGCTTTGAGCATTCCACTGCAGGTACAATGTATACCTTGGACATACACATTGACGATGAAATACAGAAATCGCATCGGAATTAAATTTAAAAGGCACAATGCCGCCTTAAGTACAAGAATAGAGACTCTTCTTACAGTCGGTGTTTTGAGCATTCCCTGTGAGACCAGTATTAGTTTCCGATACACCACTGCAGGTTCAATGTACTCCTTGGCCATACACCTTGACGATGAAACACAGAAATCGCATCGGAATAAAATACAAAAGGCACAATGCCCCCTTAAGTACAAGAATAGAGACTCTTCTTACAGTCTTACAGTCGGTGTTTTGGCATTCCCTGTGAGACCATGAAATTAGTACAAGTATGGAGACTCTTCTTACAGTCGGTGCTTTGAGCATTCCCTGTGAGACCAGTATTAGTTTCCGACACACCACTCCAGGTTCAATGTATTCCTTGGACATTCACATTGACGATGAAACACTGAAATTACATCTGAATTAAATACAAATGGGGCAATGCCGCCTTAAGTGCAAGATGTGTGAGACTTCTTAGAGTCCGTGCTTTGAACCTTTCCTGTGAGACCAGTATTAGTTTCCGATACATCACTGCAGGTTCAATGTGTTCCTTGGACTTTCACATTGACGATGATACACAGAAATCTGCATTGGAATTAAATACAATAGGCACAATGCCGCCATAAGTACAAGAATAGAGACTCTTCTTACAGTCGGTGTTTTGAGCATCCCCTGTGAGACCAGTATTAGTTTCCGATACACCACTGCAGGTTCAGTGTATTCCTTGGACATACACGTTGACGATGAAACACTGAAATTACATCAGAATTAAATACAAAAGTGACAATGCGGCCTTAAGTGCAAGACGTGTGAGACTACTTAGAGTCTGTGCTTTTATCCTTTCCTGTGCGACCAGTATTAGTATCCGATACGCCACTGCAGGTTCAATGTATTCCTTGGACCTTCACATTGACGAAGAAACACAGAAATCGCATTGGAATTAAATACAAATGGCACAATGCCGCCTTAAGTATAAGAATTGAGACCCTTCTTACAGTCGGTGCTTTGAGCATTCCCTGTGAGACCTGTATTAGTTTCCGATACACCACTTCAGGTTCAATGTATTCCTTGGACCTTCACATTGACGATGAAACACAGAAATCGTATCGGAATTAAATACAAATGACACAATGCCGCCTTAAGTATAAGAATAGAGACTCTTCTTACAGTCGGTTCTTTGAGCATTCCCTTTGGGACCAGTATTAGTTTCCGATACACCATAGCAGGTTCAGTGTATTCCTTGGACCTTCACATAGACGATTAAACACAGAAATCGAAATCGGAATTAAATACAAAAGGCACAATGCCGCCTTAGGTACAAGAATAGAGACTCTTCTTACAGTCGGTGCTATGAGCACTCCCTTTGAGACCAGTATTGGTTTCCAATACACCACCGCAGGTTCAATGTATTCCTTGGACATACACATTGACAATGAAACACAGAAATCGCATCGGAATTAAACACAAGAGGCACAATGCCGCAATAAGTGCCTGAATAGAGACCCTTCTTACAGTCGGTGCTTTGAGCATTCCCCGTAAGACCAGTATTAGCTTGCGATACACCACTGCAGGTTCAATGTATTCCTTGGACATACACATTGACGATGAAACACTGAAATTACATCGGAATTAAATACAAAACGCACAATGCCGCCTTAAGTGCAAGAAGAGTAAGACTTCTTAGAGTCTGTACTTTGATCCATTCCTGTGAGACCAGTATCAGCTTCCATACGCCACTGCAGGTTCAATGTATTCCTTGGACATACACATTGACGATGAAACACAGATATCGCATCGGAATGAAATACAAAAGGCACAATGCCGCCTTAAGTACAAGAATAGAGGCTCTTCTTACAGTCGGTGTTTGAGCATTCCCTGTGAGACCAGTATTAGTATCCGATACACCACTGCAGGTTCAATGTATTCCTTCGACATTCACATTGAAGACGAAGCACCGAAATTACATCGGAATTAAATACAAAAGGCACAATGCCGCCTTAAGTACAAGAATAGAGACTCTTTTTACAGTCGGTGCTTTGAGCATTCCCTGTGAGACCAGTATTAGTTTCCGATATACCACTGCAGGTTCAATGTATTCCTTGGACATACGCATTGACGATGAAAGACAGAAATTGCATCTGAATTAAATACAAAAGGCACAATGCCGCCTTACGTACAAGAATAGAGACTCTTCTTACAGTCGGTGCTTTGAGCTTTCCCTGTGAGACCAGTATTAGTTTCCGATACACCACTGCAGGTTCAATGTATTCCTTAGACATACACATTGACGATGAAACACTGAAATTACATCGGAATTAAATACAAAAGGCACAATGCCTCCATAAGTGCATGAATAGAGACTCTTCTTGCAGTCGGTGCTTTGGGCATTCCCTGTGTGGCCAGTATTAGTTTCCGATGCACCACTCCAGGTACAATGTATTCCTTGTTCCTTCAAATTGACGATGAAACACAGAAATCGCTTCGGAATTAAATACAAAATGCACAATGCCGCCTTAGGTACAAGAATAGAGACTCTTCTTACAGTCGGTGCTATGAGCACTCCCTTTGAGACCAGTATTGGTTTCCAATACACCACCGCAGGTTCAATGTATTCCTTGGACATACACATTGACAATGAAACACAGAAATCGCATCGGAATTAAACACAAGAGGCACAATGCCGCAATAAGTGCCTGAATAGAGACCCTTCTTACAGTCGGTGCTTTGAGCATTCCCCGTGAGACCAGTCTTAGTTTCCGATACACCACTGCAGGGACAATGTATTCCTTGTACCTTCACATTGACGATGAAACACAAAAAGCGCATCGGAATTAAATGCAAAAGGCACAATGCCGCCTTAAGTACAAGATTAGAGTCTCTTCTTACAGTCGGTGATTTGAGCATTCCCTGTGATACAAGTATTAGTTTCCTATAGACCACTGCAGGTTCAATATATTCCTTGGACCTTCACATTGACGATGAAATACAGGAATCGCATCGGAATTAAATACAAAAGGCACTATGCCGCTTTAAGTACAAGAATAGAGACTCTTCTTACAGTCGGTGTTTTGAGCATTCCCTGTGAGACCAGTATTAGTTTCCGATACACCACTGCAGGTTCAATGTATTCCTTCGACATACACATTGAAGGCGAAACACCGAAATTACATCGGAATTAAATACAAAAGGCACAATGCCGCCTTAAGTGCAAGAAGAGTGAGACTTCTTAGAGTCTGTGCTTTGATCGTTTCCTGTGAGACCAGTATTAGTTACCGATACACCACTGCAGGTTCAATGTATTCCTTGGACCTTCGCATTGACGATGAAACACAGAAATCGCATCGGAACTAAATACAAAATGCACATTGCCGTAATAAGTACAAGAATAGAGACTCTTCCTACAGTCGGTGCTTTGAGCATTCCCTGTGAGACCAGTATTAGTTTCCGATACCCACTGCAGGTTCAATGAATTCCTTAGACATACACATTGACGATGAAACACTGAAATTACATCGGAATTAAATACAAAAGGCACAATGCCGCCATAAGTGCAAGAATAGAGACTCTTCTTACAGTCGGAGATTTGAGCTTTTTCCTGTGAGACCAGTATTAGTTTCCGATACACCACTCCAGGTTCAATGTATTCCTTGGACATACTCATTGACGATGAAACACTCAAATTACATCGGAATTAAATTCAAAAGGAACAATGCCGCCTTAACGGCAAGATGAGTGAGACTTCTTAGAGTCTGTGCTTTGATCCTTTCCTGTGAGACCAGTATTAGTTTCCGATACACCACTGCAGGTTCAATGTATTCCTTGGACCTTCGCATTGACGATGAAACACAGAAATCGAATCGGAACTAAATACAAAAGGCACAATGCCGCAATAAGTACAAGAAAAGAGACTCTTCTTACAGTCGGTGCTTTGAGCATTACCTGTGAGACCAGTATTAGTTTCCGATACAGCACTGCAGGTTCAATGAAATCCTTAGACATACACATTGACGATGAAACATTGAAATTACATCGGAATTAAATACAAATGGCACAATGCCGCCATAAGTGCAAGAATAGAGACTCCTCTTACAGTCGGTGGTTTGAGCATTCGGTGTGAGACCAGTATTAGTATCCGATACACCACTGCAGGTACAATGTATTCCTTGTACCTTCATATTGACGATGAAACACAGAAATCGCATCGGAATTAAATACAAAAGGCACAATGATGCCTTAAGTACGAGAATAGAGACTCTTCTTACAGTCGGTGCTTTGAGCATTCCCTGTGAGACAAGTATTAGTTTCTGATACGCCACTTCAGCTTCAATGTATTCCTTGGACATACACATTGACGATGAAACACAGAAATCGCATCGGAATTAAATACAAAAGGCACAATGCCGCCTTTCGTACAAGAATAGAGACTCTTCTTACAGTCGGTGCTTTGAGCATTCCCTGTGAGATGGTGGTGGTTGTTGGATGTTTAAGGGGGACTAAACAGCGAAGGTCATCAGTCCCCCATTCCAAAATCAGGCGAGCCGAAAATCTACGTAGCAGATAAAAACCAAAGGGGGAGGAGACGTCCCCCCAGGCGCTAAAAGAACACAAATGCAGCAACGAACACTACAGACAAGAACAGAACAGAGGAACACCAGACAGAAAGAAACAGAAGAAAGGAAGAGGGCCGGAGACTGGTTGACTGACCACGAGATCAAAAAAGGGAAAGAGTCAACCATCTCACGGCCTACCAGAACAGCAACAGACACGAGGACAAAAGACACAGAAAGGGAAAGGCGCAGGACCTCCCTAAATCGAACCATAAAAAGGACTACCACGGATAAAATTTAAAACGTCATCAGCCATGGAGGCATCGTCAGATAAAACCAAAGCCAAAGTGCCCGAGAGATTAAAAGATTGCCGGAGTGTGCGCAGTCGAGGACACTCCAGCAAAATGTGGCCGACCGTCAGCCGGGACCCACACTGACACAAGGGGGGATCCTCCCGACGCAAGAGATGGCCGTGCGTCAGGTACGTATGGCCGATGCGCAGCCGACACAGGACTACCGAGTCCCTGCGAGAAGCCCGCAGGGAGGAACGCCACACATCGGTCGTCTCCTTGACAGCCCGCAGTTTATTCGGGGCTGTCATGCCACGCCACTCAGCAGCCCACATCCCAAGTACCTTACGGCGCAACACCAGCTGCTGGTCGCGAGCCGTAAGGCCGATCTCCAAAGCTGGGGCGTCTATCGCCCCTTTGGCCAGCCTGTCTACACGTTCGTTCCCTGGGATGCCAACATGACCGGGCGTCCAAACCAGGACCACTGAACCACCAGAACGGGCAATGGCGGAAACAGCCTCCTGAATGGAGGACACCAGAGGAGAGGAGGGATGGCAGCGGTCGACGGCCTGAAGGCTGCTCAGGGAGTCACTGCAGATGACAACGGACCTACCTGAGCAGAAACGCATGTGCTCAAGAGCGCGCAAGATGGCCACCAGCTCTGCAGTAAAAATACTGCAGCCAGCCGGCAAGGAGCGTTGCTCAATATGGTCAGAGTGAGCAAAGGCGTAGGCAGTGCGACCATCAACCAGGGAACCATCAGTGTAGACAGGCTCACAGCCCGGAAATGAGTCGAGGAGCGCAAGAAAACGGCGACGGAGGGCCACAGGCGGAACCGAGTCCTTAGGGCCCTGTGCCAAATCCAGACGGACAGACGGCCGGGACAAACACCAGGGAGGCGTAGGTGTATGGACCCGGAAGGGAGGCAGAAGAGGGAATGACCCCAGTTCTGACAGCAGGGACAGGACACGGACAGCTACGGAAAGCCCAGACCTAGGTCGCCGTTCGGGCAGATGGAGGACCATGGCAGGGAAAAGCAGGCGACGATTGGGATGGCCTGGCGAGCAATGCACGTGGACAGCATAGTCGGCGAGCAGTCGATGGCGGCGAAACCGCAGCGGGGGAACCCCGGCCTCCACCAGTAAACTATCCACGGGGCTCGTACGAAAAGCGCCAGTTGCAAGCCGGACCCCACAGTGGTGTATGGGGTCTAACAACTTCAACACTGAGGGTGACGCAGACCCATAGGCCAGGCTCCCATAATCAAGCCGGGACTGCACAAGGGCTCTGTACAATTGCAGTAGCGTGCAGCGATCTGCACCCCAAGACGTGTGGCTAAGGCAGCGGAGGGCGTTGAGGTGCCGCCAGCATTTTTGCTTCAGCTGAGTAACATGAGGAACCCATGTGAGCCGGGCATCAAACACGAGTCCCAAGAAGCGGCAAGTGTCCACCACGTCAAGCAGGTGGCCGTCGAGGTAAAGTTCAGGATGAGGGTGGACCGTCCGACGCCTGCAGAAGTGCATAACCCGAGTCTTGGCAGCAGAGAACTGAAAACCATGAGCCAGAGCCCATGATGCTGCCTTGCGAACGGCGACTTGCAACCTGCGTTCGGCGACTCCCGTAGTCGTGGAGCTAAATGAGATGCAGAAGTCGTCGGCATACAAAGAAGGAGACACCGACGACCCCACTGCTGCAGCCAGACCATTAATGGCCACTAGAAATAACGAGACGCTCAACACCGAGCCCTGCGGGACCCCATTTTCCTGTATATAAGAGGAACTAGAGGTGGCACCGACTTGCACCCGGAAAGAGCGGCGCAATAAAAAGCTTTGAAGAAAAGCCGGGAGCCGACCACGAAGACCCCACCCATGCAACGTGGCGAGGATGTGATGCCTCCATGTGGTGTCATACGCCTTCCGCAGATCGAAAAATACAGCAACAAGGTGCTGACGTCGGGCAAAAGCCGTACGGACAGCAGATTCCAGCCGCACCAAATTGTCCACTGCAGACCGGCCCCGACGGAAGCCACCCTGGGATGGAGCGAGGAGACCGCGCGACTCAAGGACCCAACACAAACGCCGCCCCACCATACGTTCGAGCAATTTGCACAAAACGGTGGTGAGGGTAATGGGACGATAGCTGTCCACCGCCAGTGGGTCCGCACCGGGCTTCACGATGGGGACAATAAGACCCTCTCGCCATTGCGACGGGAACACGCCCTCGTTCCAAATGCGGTTAAAGATGGCGAGGATGTGTGTCTGGCAGTCCCTGGAGAGATGCTTCAGCATCTGCGCATGGATGCAGTCCGGTCCTGGTGCTGTATCAGGGCAATCGGCGAGGGCAGCGAGGAGTTCCCCCTCGCTGAAAGGAGCATTGTATGTTTCATAATGACGCGTGTGGAAGGAGAACGGCGTCCGCTCGGCTCGCTCCTTTAGAGAGCGAAAGGCGGGGGGATAGGATGCAGTCGCAGAGCTCTGAGCAAAGTGCGCGGCTAGCCGTTCAGCAATGGCGGCAGCGTCCGTGCAGACAGCGCCGTCCAAGGAGAGCCCAGGGACACCCACAGGGGTCTGGGAGCCATAAATCCGCCGGATACGGGACCACACGTGCGAGGACGAGACACGGGAGCCCAGGGAGGAGACGTACCTCTCCCAGCACTCCTGCTTACGCCGTGCAATAAGTCGACGGGCGAAGGCACGGAGCCTCTTAAAGGCGATGAGGGTCTCCAGAGACGGGTGCCGCCTATGACGCTGGAGAGCCCGCCTACGGTCGCGAATAGCCTCAGCAATCTCCGGCGACCACCAGGGGACAGCCTTCCGCCGAGGGAGGCCAGAGGAACGGGGGATGGTAGCCTCGGCCGCTGAAACGATGGACGTGGTTAAAACACGGACCACCTCGTCAATGTCACCCTGTGGGGGAGACGCAATGGTTACAGCGGAAGTAAAAGCTGGCCAGTCAGCCCTGTGGAAAGCCCAGCGGGGCAAGCGCCCAGAAGAATGACACTGCGGCAGTGACAAATAGATGGGAAAATGGTCACTACCACACAGGTCAGGATGCACCCTCCAGTGTAGGGATGGGACAAGTCCAGGGCTGCAAATAGAGAGATCGATGGCCGAGAACGAGCCATGGGCCACACTGAAATGCGTGGGAGCACCGGTGTTTAAGAGGCTAAGGTCGAGCTGAGCCAACACATGCTCCATGGCCCGACCACGATCATCGGAGACAGTCCCACCCCATAGAGGGTTGTGGGCATTGAAATCGCCCAGCAGCAAAAAAGGTGGCGGCAGTTGTGCTATCAGAGCAGCCAGGACATGCTGCGCGACAGTACCATCAGGTGGGAGGTAAATACTGCAGACGGTGATAGCCTGTGGCGTCCACACCCGAACAGCGACAGCCTCTAAAGCTGTTTGTAGAGGTACAAACTCGCTGTGAAGAGAGTTCAGGACATATATGCAGACGCCACCAGACACCCTTTCGTAAGTTGCCCGGTTCTTAAAATAACCCCGATAGCCACGGAGGGCGGGGGTTCGCATTGCCGGAAACCAAGTTTCCTGCAGAGCAATGCAAAGGAAAGGATGACGGCTGATAAGTTGGCGGAGCTCAGCTAAATGGTGGAAGAAACCGCTGCAGTTCCACTGGAGGATGGTACTGGCCATTGCTGGGAAAGGCGTGACGGGACAGGGAAGGCAGATTACGCCACTGGGTCACCCGCTGCCTCCAAGTGAGCACCTGTGCCAGTGCTTTCCATGGCGTCGGAGGGACTGGCGAGATCGAGGTCCTCAGCGGACGCCAGGATCTCCACCTCGTCCTCAGACGCAGAGCTTGTAGGCAGCGGTGGAATGGGTGCCACCGCAACGTCGGTAGCCTTGGGGAGTTTCTTCTTCTGCTGCTTCGCGCGCTGTGCCTTTGGTGGTTCAGGCTTGGAGGGCGTCACTGGGTCAGTCTCAGGGACAGACGATGATCGTGTGTCCCGACGACCAGGGACTGGCGGTTGTTTGAGCCACTTGCGGCCGTCGGTTTTGGAACCTGTTGGAGCGTGCGAAGGAAGGTCCCCAAGGGACCCCTTCCTTGCGAGAGGAGCCGAAGAAGTCTTACGCTTCTCCGGCTGGGAAGGGGGGACTGATGTCCCCGATGGTTGGGGGGGTGTTGCTCCTGAAGTAGATGGAGCAGGAGCAACAGGAGGTTTAGTGCCCCCCACCATCAAGGGGGCAGGTGTGGGACTTCGACTCTGAGAGGTGACCAGAGCGGATGGAAGTGGAGAAGGAGTGACAGTGGCGGCATAAGAAACTGGCATGCGCACCGGATGAAGCCGATCATATTTCCGCTTCGCCTCAGTGTACGTCAGGCGGTCGATAGTCTTTATTTCCATGATCTTCCGCTCCTTCTGCAGGATCGGACAGTCTGGCGAGCAAGGCGGATGGTGCGCACCACAGTTCACACAGATTGGAGGCGGCGCACAGGGATGATCAGGATGGGAAGGTCGACCGCAATCGCGACAGACGAGGTCGGAAGCACAGCGGGAAGACATGTGGCCGAACTTCCAACACTTGAAGCACCGCATCGGGGGAGGGATATACGGCTTGACATCACAACGGTACACCATCACCTTGACCTTCTCAGGTAACGTGTCACCCTCGAAGGCCAAGATGAAGGCGCCGGTGGCAACTTGACGATCCCTCGGACCCCGGTGGACGCGCCGGACGAAATGGACACCTCGGCGCTCCAAGTTGGCGCGCAGCTCGTCGTCGGACTGTAAAAGCAGATCCCTGTGAAAGATAATGCCCTGGACCATGTTCAGACTTTTATGGGGCGTGATAGTGACGGAGACATCCCCCAGCTTAGTACAAGCCAGCAAGGCCCGCGACTGGGCGGAGGATGCCGTTTTTATCAACACCGATCCGGACCGCATCTTGGACAAGCCCTCCACCTCCCCAAACTTGTCCTCTAAATGCTCTACAAAGAACTGAGGCTTCACGGATAGAAAAGATTCCCCATCAGCTCTGGTACAGACAAGATATCTGGGCGAATACGTCTCAGTGTCACGCAATGCCTGTCGTTCCTCCCATGGTGTGGCGAGGGAGGGGAACGATTTGGGGTCATAAACGTTACCTTTAAAATGGGCTCTCGAACGCTTAGAGACTGCTGACGGCTGGCCGCCAGCGACAGATGATGTACCACGCTTCATTGCGGGTCATCCGCCCTGATGCCACCTACTCCGACCAAGGGCCCTCCCCACGGGCGCCACCCAGCCACAGCAAAGGCCACCTGGCAGGATGGCCATTGCCGGGAGTCCCGATGCCCCAGGGAGATGGGCATCTACTCCTTGGCATACGTGGGGAGTGAACGGCGCAGGCATCAGTAGAGCGATCCCTGTGTTGTCAGGGGGCTACAACCAAGAGGGTACATGGCGACCCCACCACAACGGACTGGCTACCGTGCTGGATCTTAGGTGCAAAAATGGCCAAGGTCGTCGTCACAGTTAAAAGAAACACTGCAGAGTGCAGCGTGGTAATCGCCCATGAGATCGAAAACGAGCGGGACACCATCGCAACGACGAGAAAGACGGCAAGAGGTCTAATTGCACGAAGGATACAGTGCACCATGTAAGGTGCCCTTCCCAAATTGGCTCGCTCTTCGGAATAATTTGGATAGATGGAGGTCAAACCCGAGAGGGGACCATCACATAAGGCCGAAACGTTTGAGACTCCTTTTAGTCGCCTCTTACGACAGGCAGGAATACCGCGGGCCAATTCTAACCCCCGAACCCGCAGGGGGGCCCTGTGAGACCAGTATTAGTTTCCAATACACCACTCCAGGTTCAATGTATTCCTTGGACATACTCATTGACGATGAAACACTGAAATTACATCGGAATTAAATACAAAAGGAACAATGCCGCCTTAACTGCAAGATGAGTGAGACTTCTTAGAGTCTGTGCTTTGATCCTTTCCTGGGAGACCAGTATTAGTTTCCGATACACCACTGCAGGTTCAATGTATTCCTTGGACCTTCGCATTGACGATGAAACACAGTAATCGCATCGGAATTAAATGCAAATGGCACAATGCCGCCTTAAGTACAAAAATAGAAACTCTTCTTACAGTCGGTGCTTTGAGCATTCCCTGTGAGGCCAGTATTAGTTT
This sequence comes from Schistocerca serialis cubense, assembly GCF_023864345.2. Taxonomy (NCBI): domain Eukaryota; kingdom Metazoa; phylum Arthropoda; class Insecta; order Orthoptera; family Acrididae; genus Schistocerca; species Schistocerca serialis. The sequence goes on along the minus strand of NC_064645.1, from coordinate 19,490,341 downwards.
CCGATACACCACTGCAGGTACAATGTATTCCTTAAACCTTAAAATTGACGATGAAACACAGATATCGCATAGGAATGCACAATGCCGCCTTAAGTACAAGAATAGAGACTCTTCTTACAGTCGGTGCTTTCAGCATTCTCTTTGAGACCAGTATTAGTTTCTGATACACCACTGCAGGTTCAATGTATTCCATGGACATACACATTGACAATGAAACACAGAAATCGCATCGGAATTAAACACAAAAGGCACAATGCCGCCATAAGTGCCAGAATAGAGACCCTTCTTACAGTCGGTGCTTTGAGCATTCCCTGTGAGACCATTATTAGTTTCCGATACACCACAGCAGGTACAATGTATTCCTTGGAACTTCACATTGACGATGAAACACAGAAATCGCATCGGAATTAAATACAAAAGGCACAATGCCGCCTTAAGTTCAAGAATTGAGACTCTTCCAACAGTCGATGCTTTGAGCATTCCCTGTGAGACCAGTATTAGTTTCCGATACACCACTGCAGGTTCAATGGAATCTTTGGACATACGCATTGACGATGAAACACAGAAATCGCCTCGGAATTAATACAAAAGGCACAATGTTGCCTTAGCTGCAAGATGAGTTAGACTTCTTAGAGTCTGTGATTTGATCCTTTCCTGTAAGACCAGTATTAGTTTCCGATACACCACTGCAGGTTCAATGTATTCCTTGGACCTTCGCATTGACGAAGAAACACAGAAATCTCATCGGAAGTAAATACAAAAGTCACAATGCCGCAATAAGTACAAGAATAGAGACTCTCCTTACAGTTGGTGCTTTGAGCATTCCCTGTGAGACCAGTATTAGTTTCCGGTACACCACTGCAGGTTCAATGTATTCCTTGTACCTTCACATTGACGATGAAACACAGAAATCGCATCGGAATTAAATGCAAAAGGCACAATGCCGCCTTAGGTACAAGAATAGAGACTCTTCTTACAGTCGGTGCTTTGAGCTTACCCTGTGAGACCAGTATTTGTTTCCGATACACCACTCCAGGTTCAATGTATTCCTTGTACATACTCATTGACGATGAAACACTCAAATTACATCGGAATTAAATACAAAAGGAACAATGCCGCCTTAACGGCAAGATGAGTAAGACTTCTTAGAGTCTGTGCTATGATCCTTTCCTGTGAGACCAGTATTAGTTTCCGATACACCACTGCAGGTTCAATGTATTCCTTGGACCTTCGCATTGACGATGAAACGCAGAAATCGAATCGGAACTAAATACAAAAGGCACAATGCCGCAATAAGTACAAGAATAGAGACTCTTCTTACAGTCGGTGCTTTGAGCATTCCTTGTGAGACCAGTATTAGTTTCCGATACACCACTGCAGGTACAATGTATTCCTTAGACATACACATTGACGAAGAAACACTGAAATTACATCGGAATTAAATACAAATGGCACAATGCCACCATAAGTGCAAGAATAGAGACTCCTCTTACAGTCGGTGCTTTGAGCATTCCTTGTGAGACCAGTATTAGTTTCCGATACACCACTGCAGGTACAATGTATTCCTTGTACCTTCATATTGACGATGAAACACAGAAATCGCATCGGAATTAAATACAAAAGGCACAATGATGCCTTAAGTACGAGAATAGAGACTCTTCTTACAGTCGGTGCTTTGAGCATTCCCTGTGAGACCAGTATTAGTTTCTGATACGCCACTGCAGGTTCAATGTATTCCTTGGACATACACATTGACGTTGAAACACAGAAATCGCATCGGAATTAAATTCAAAAGGCACAATGCCGCCTTTCGTACAAGAATAGAGACTCATCTTACAGTCGGTTCTTTGAGCATTCCCTGTGAGACCAGTATTAGTTTCCGATACACCACTCCAGGTTCAATGTATTCCTTGGACATACTCATTGACGATGAAACCCTGATATTACATCGGAATTAAATACAAAAGGAACATTGCCGCCTTAACGGCAAGATGAGTGAGACTTCTTAGAGTCTGTGCTTTGATCCTTTCCTGTGAGACCAGTGTTAGTTTCCGATACACCACTGCAGGTTCAATGTAGTCCTTGGATCTTCGCATTGACTATGAAACACAGAGATCGAATCGGAACTAAATACAAAAGGCACAATGCCGCAATAAGTACAAGAATAGAGACTCTTCTTACAGTCGGTGCTTTGAGCATTCCCTATGAGACCAGTATTAGTTTCCGATACACCACTGCAGGTTCAATGTATTCCTTCGACATACACATTGACGATGAAACACTGAAATTACATCGAAATTAAATACAAATTGCACAATGCCGCCATAAGTGCAAGAATAGAGACTCCTCTTACAGTCGGTGCTTTGAGCATTCCCTGTGAGACCAGTATTAGTTTCCGATACACCACTGCAGGTACAATGTATTCCTTGTACCTTCTCATTGACGATGAAACACAGAAATGGCATCGGAATTAAATACAAAAGGCAGAATGCCGCCTGAAGTACAAGGTTAGAGACTCTTCTTACAGTCGGTGCTTTGAGCATTCCCTGTGAGACCAGTATTAGTTTCTGATACACCACTGCAGTTACAATGTATTCCTTGTACCTTCTCATTGACGATGCAACACAGAAATGGCATCGGAATTAAATACAAAAGGCAGAATGCCGCCTTAAGTACAAGGTTAGAGACTCTTCTTACAGTCGGTGCTTTGAGCATTCCCTGTGAGACCAGTATTAGTTTCTGATACACCACGTCAGGTTCAATGTATTCCTTAGACATACACATTGACAATGAAACACTGAAATTATATCGGAATTAAACACAAAAGTCACAATGCCGCCATACGTGCAAGAACATAGACTCTTCTTACGGTCGGTGCTTTGAGCATTCCCTGCGAGACTAGTACTAGTTTCCGATACACAACTGTAGGTACAATATATTCCTTGGACCTTCACATTGTCGATGGAACACAGAAATGGCATCGGAATTAAATACAAATGGCACAATGCACCCTTAAGTACAAGAATAGAGAGTCTTCTTACAGTCGGTACTTTGAGCAAGCCTGTGAGACCAGTATTAGTTTCCCATACACCACTGCAGGGTCTATGTATTCCTTGGACCTTCACATTGACGATGAAACACAGAAATCGCATCGAAATTAAATACAAAAGTCACAATGCCGCCTTAAGTACATGAATAGAGACTCTTCTTACGGTCGGTGCTTTGAGCATTCCCTGTGAGACCAGTATTAGCTTCCGATACACCACTGCAGATTCCATGTATTCCTAGGATATACACATTGACGATGAAACACTGAAATTACATCGGAATTAAATACAAAACGCACAATGCCGCCTTAAGTGCAAGAAGAATGAGACTTCTTAGAGTCTGTGCTTTTGATCCTTTCCTGTGAGACCAGTAATTGTTTCCGATACACCACTGCAGGTTCAATGTATTCCTAGGACATACACATTGACGATGAAACACAGATATTGCAACGGAATTTAATAAAAAAGGCATAATGCCGACTTAAGTACAAGAATAGAGACTCTTCTTACAGTCGGTGCTTTGAGCATTCACTGTGGGACCAGTATTAGTTTCCGATACACCACTGCGGGTTCAATGTATTCCTTGGACCTTCACATTGACGATGAAACACAGAATTCGCATCGGAATTAAATACTAAAGGCATAATGCCGCCTTCAGTACAAGAATAGAGACTCTTTTTACAGTCGGTGCTTTGAGCATTTCCTGTGAGACCTGTATTAGTTTCCGATACACCACTGCAGGTTCAATGTATTGCTTGGACATACACATTGACGATGAAAGACAGAAATCGCATCGGAATTAAATACAAAAGGCACAATGCCGCAATAAGTACAAGAATAGAGACTCATCTTACAGTCGGTTCTTTGAGCATTCCCTGTGGGAACAGTATTAGTTTCCGATACACCACTCCAGGTTCAATGTATTCCTTAGACATACACATTGACGATGAAACACTGAAATTACATCGGAATTAAATACAAATGGCACAATGCCGCCATAAGTGCAAGAATAGAGACTCCACTTACAGTCGGTGCTTTGAGCATTCCCTGTGAGACCAGTATTAGTTTCCGATACACCACTGAAGGTACAATGTATTCCTTGTACCTTCACATTGACGATGAAACACAGAAATCGCATCGGAATTAAATACTAAAGGCATAATGCCATCTTCAGTACAAGAATAGAGACTCTTCTTACAGTCGGTGCTTTGAGCATTCCCTGTGAGACCAGTATTAGTTTCCGATACACGACTCCAGGTTCAATGTATTCCTTTTACATACTCAATGACGATGAAACACTGAAATTACATCGGAATTAAATACAAAATGAACAATGCCGCCATAACTGCAGGATGAGTGAGACTTCTTAGAGTCTGTGCTTTGATCCTTTCCTGTGAGACCACTATTAGTTTCCGATACCCACTGCAGGTTCGATGAATTCCTTAGACATACACATTGACGATGAAACACTGAAATTACAACGGAATTAAATACAAAAGACACAATGCCGCCATAAGTGCAAGAATAGAGATTCTTCTTACAGTCGGAGTTTTCAGCTATCCCTGTGAGACCAGTATTAGTTTCCGATACACCACTCCAGTTTCAATGTATTCCTTGGACATACTCATTGACGATGAAACACTCAAATTACATCGGAATTAAATACAAAAGGAACAATGCCGCCTTAACGGCAAGATGAGTAAGACTTCTTAGAGTCTGTGCTTTGATCCTTTCCTGTGAGACCAGTAATAATTTCCGCTACACTACTGCAGGTTCAATGTACTCCTTGGACCTTCGCATTGACGAAGAAACACAGAAATTACATCGGAACTAAATACAAAAGGCACAATGCCGCAATAAGTACAAGAATAGAGACTCTTCTTACAGTCGGTGCTTTGAGCATTCCCTGTGAGACCAGTATTAGTTTCCGGTACACCACTGCAGGTTCAATGTATTCCTTAGACATACACATTGACGATGAAACACTGAAATTACACTGGAATTAAATACAAACGGCACAATGCCCCCATAAGTGCAAGAATAGAGACTCCTCTTACAGTCGGAGCTTTGGGCATTCCCTGTGAGACCAGTATTAGTTTCCGATACACCACTGCAGGTACAATGTATTCCTTGTACCTTATCATTGACGATGAAAAACAGAAATCGCATCGGAACTAAATGCAAAAGGCACAATGCCGCCTTCAGTACAAGAATAGAGACTCTTCTTACAGTCGGTGCATTGAGCATTCCCTGTGAGACCAGTATTAGATTCCGATACACCACTGCAGGTTCAGTGTATTCCTTGGACATACACATTGACGATGAAACACAGAAATCGCATCGGAATTAAATACAAAGTGCACAATGCCGCCTTACGTACAAGAATAGAGACTTATCTTACAGTCGGTGCTTTGAGCATTCCCTGTGAGACCAGTATTAGTTTCTGATACACCACTGCAGGTTCAATGTATTCCTTAGACATACACATTGACAATGACACACTCAAATTACGTCGGAATTAAATACAAAAGTCACAATGCCGGAATAAGTGCAAGTACATTGACTCTTCTTACTGTCGGTGCTTTGAGCATTCCCTGCGGGACCAGTATTAGTTTCCGATTCACCACGGCCGGTACAATGTATTCCTTGGACCTTCTCATTGAAGATGGAACACAGAAATGGCATCGGAATTAAATACAAATGGCACAATGCCGCCTTAAGTACAAGAATAGAGACTCTTCTTACAGTCGGTGCTTTGAGCATTCCCTGTGAGACCAGTATTAGCTTCTGATACACCACTGCAGATTCCATGTATTCCTAGGACATACACATTGACGATGAAACACTGAAATTACATCGGTATTAAATACAAAAGGAACAATGCCGCCTTAAGTGCAAGAAGAATGAGACTTCTTAGAGTCTGTGCCTTGATCCTTTCCTGTGAGACCAGTATTAGTTTCCGACACACCACTGCAGGTGCAATGTATTCCTTGGACCTTCACATTGACGATGAAACACAGAAATCGCATTGGAATTAAATACAAAAGGCACAATGGCGCCTTAAGTAGAAGAACAGAGTCTCTTCTTACAGTCGGTGCTTTGAGCTTTCCCTGTGAGACCAGTATTAGTTTCCGAAACACCACTGCAGGTTCAATGTATTTCTTGGACATACACATTGACGATGAAACACAGATATTGCATCGGAATTTAATAAAAAAGGCAGAATGCCGCCATAAGTACAAGAATAGAGACTCTTCTTACAGTCGGTGCTTTGAGCATTCCCTGTGAGACCAGTATTAGTTTCCGATACACCACCGCAGGTTCAATGTATTCCTTGGACCTTCACATTGACGATGAAACACAGAATTCGCATCGGAATTAAATACTAAAGGCATAATGGCGCCTTCAGTACAAGAATAGAGTCTCTTCTTACAGTCGGTGCTTTGAGCATTTCCTGAGAGACCAGTATTAGTTTCCGATACACCACTGCAGGTTCAATGTATTGCTTGGACATACACATTGACGATGAAACACAGAAATCGCATCGGAATTAAATACAAAAGGCACAATGCCGCCTTACGTACAAGAATAGAGACTCATCTTACAGTCGGTGCTTTGAGCATTCCCTGTGTGACCAGTATTAGTTTCCGATACACCACTCCACGTTCAATGTATTCCTTGAACATACTCATTGACGATGAAACACTGAAATTACATCGGAATTAAATACAAAAGGAACAATGCCGCCTTAACGGCAAGATGAGTGAGACTTCTTAGAGTCTGTGCTTTGATCCTTTCCTGTGAGACCAGTATTAGTTTCCGATACACCACGGCAGGTTCAATGTATTCCTTGGACCTTCGCATTGGCGATGAAGCACAGAGATCGAATCGGAACTAAATACAAAAGGCACAATGCCGCAATAAGTACAAGAGTAGAGACTCCTCTTACAGTCCGCGCTTTGAGCATTCTCTGTGAGACCAGTAATCGCTTCCGATACACCACTGCAGGTTCAATGTATTTCTTAGACATACACATTGACGACGAAACACTGAAATTACATCGGTATTAAATACAAAAGGCACAATGCTGCCATAAGTGCAAGAATAGAGACTCTTCTTACAGTCGGTGCTTTGAGCTTTCCCTGTGAGACCAGTATTAGTTTCCGATACACCACTCCAGGTTCAATGTATTCCTTGGACATACTCATTGACGATGAAACACTCAAATTACATCGGAATTAAATACAAAAGGAACAATGCCGCCTTAACGGCAAGATGAGTAAGACTTCTTAGAGTCTGTGCTTTGATCCTTTCCTGTGAGACCAGTATTAGTTTCCGATACACCACTGCAGGTTCAATGTATTCCTTGGACCTTCGCATTGACGATGAAACACAGAAATCGAATCGGAACTAAATACAAAAGGCACAATGCCGCAATAAGTACAAGAATATTGACTCTTCTTACAGTCGGAGCTTTGAGCATTCCCTGTGCGACCAGTATTAGTTTCCGATGCACCACTGGCGGTGCAATGTATTCCTTAGACATGCACATTGACAATGAAACACTGAAATTACATCGGAACTAAATACAAATGGCACAATGCCGCCATAAGTTCAAGAATAGAGACTGTTCTTACAGTCGGTGCTTTGAGCATGCCCTGCGAGACCAGTATTAGTTTCCGATACACCACTGCGGTTACAATGTATTCCTTGTTCCTTCACATTGAGATGAAACACAGAAATCGCATCGGAATTAAATAAAAAAGGCACAATGCGGCCTTAAGTACAAGAATAGAGACTCTTCTAACAGTCGGTGCTTTGTGCATTCCCTGTGAGACCAGTATTAGTTTCTGATACACCACTGCAGTTCAATGTATTCCTTGGACATACACATTGACGATGAAACACAGAAATCGCATCGGTATTAAATACAAAAGGCATATTGCCGCCTTTCGTACAAGAATAGAGACTCTTCTTACAGTCGGTGCTTTGAACATTCCCTGTGAGACCAGTATCAGTTTCCGATACACCACTCCAGGTGCAATGTATTCCTTGGACATACTCATTGACGATGAAACACTAAAATTACATCGGAATTAAATACAAAAGGAACGATGCCGGCTTAACTGCAAGATGAGTGAGACTTCTTAGAGTCTGTGCTTTGATCCTTTCCTGTGAGACCAGTACTAGTTTCCGATACACCATTGCAGGTTCAATGTATTCCTTGGACATACGCATTGACGATGAAGCACAGAAATCGCATCAGAATTAAACACAAAAGGCACGTTGCCGCCTTACGTACAAGAATAGAGACTCTTCTTACACTCGGTGCTTTGAGCATTCCCTGTGAGACCAGTATTAGTTTCCGATGCACCACTGCAGGTTCAATGTATTCCTTAGACATACACATTGACGATGAAACACTGAAATTACATCGCAATTAAATATAAAAGGCACAATGCCGATATAAGTGCATGAATAGAGACTCTTCTTACAGTCGGTGCTTTGAGCATTCCCTGTGAGGCCAGTATTAGTTTCCGATGCACCACTGCAGGTACAATGTATTCCTTGGACCTTCAAATTGACGATGAAACACAGAAATCGCATCGGAATTAAATACAAAATGCACAATGCCGCCTTAAGTACAAGAATAGAAACTCTTCTTACAGTCGGTGCTTTGAGCATTCTCTTTGAGACCAGTATTGGTTTCCGATACTCCACTGCAGGTTCAATGTATTCCTTGGACATACACATTGACAATGAAACACAGAAATCGCATCGGAAATAAATACAAAAGGCAAAATGCCGCCTTAAGTACAAGAATTGAGATTCTTCCTACAGTCGATGCTTTGAGCATTCCCTGTGAGACCAGTATTAGTTTCCGATACACCACTGCAGGTTCAATGGATTTCTTGGACATACGCATTGAAGATGAAACACAGAAATCGCCTCGGAAATAATACAAAATGCACAATGCAGCCTTAAGTACAAGAATACAGACTCTTCTTACAGTCGGTGCTTTGAGCATTCTCTTTGAGACCAGTATTGGTTTCCGATATACCACTCCAGGTTCAATGTATTCCTTGGTCATACTCATTGACGATGAAACACTCAAATTACATCGGTATTAAATACAAAAGGAACAATGCCGCCTTAACTGCAAGATGAGTGAGACTTCTTAGAGTCTGTGCTTTGATCCTTTCCTGTGAGACCAGTATTAGTTTCCGATACACCACTGCAGGTTCAATGTATTCCTTGGACCTTCGCATTGACGAAGAAACACAGAAATCGCATCGGAACTAAATACAAAAGGCACAATGCCGCAATAAGTACAAGAATAGAGACACTTCTTACAGTCGGTGCTTTGGGCATTCCCTGTGAGACCAGTATTAGTTTCCGATACACCACTGCAGGTTCAGTGTATTCCTTGGACATACACATTGACGATGAAACACAGAAATCGCATCGAAATTAAATACAAAATGCACAATGCCGCCTTACGTACAAGAATAGAGACTTTTCTTACAGTCGGTGCTTTGAGCATTCCCTGTGAGACCAGTATTAGTTTCCGATACACCACTCCATTTTCAATGTATTCATTGCACATACTCATTGACGATGAAACACTGAAATTACATCGGAATTAAATACATAAGGAACAATGCCGCCTTAACGGCAAGATGAGTGAGACTTCTAAGAGTCTGTGCTTTGATCCTTTCCTGTGAGACCAGTATTAGTTTCCGATACACCACTGCAGGTTCAATGAATTCCTTGGACCTTCGCATTGGCGATGAAACACAGAGATCGAATCGGAACTAAATACAAAAGGCACAATGCCGCAATAAGTACAAGAGTAGAGACTCTTCTTACAGTCGGTGCTTTGAGCAATCCCTCTGAGACCAGTATTAGCTTCCAATACACCACTGCTGGTTCAATGTATTTCTTAGACATACACATTGACGACGAAACACTGAAATTACATCGGAATTAAATACAAAAGGCACAATGCCGCCATAAGTGCTAGAATAGAGACTCTTCTTACAGTCGGTGCTTTGAGCTTTCCCTGTGAGACCAGTATTAGTTTCCGATACACCACTCCAGGTTCAATGTATTCCTTGGACATACTCATTGACGATGAAACACAGAAATTACATCGGAATTGAATACAAAAGGAACAATGCTGCCTTAACGGCAAGATGAGTAAGACTTCTTAGAGTCTGTGCTTTGATCCTTTCCTGTGAGACCAGTATTAGTTTCCGATACACCACTGCAGGTTCAATGTATTCCTTGTACATTCGCATTGACGATGAAATACAGAAATCGAATCGGAACTAAATACAAAAGGCACAATGCCGCATAAGTACAAGAATAGAGACTCTTCTTACAGTCGGTGCTTTGAGCATTCCCTGTGAGACCAGTATTAGTTTCCGATGCACCACTGCAGGTTCAAAGTATTCCTCAGACATGCACATTGACGATGAAACACTGAAATTACATCGGAATTAAATACAAATGGCACAATGCCGCCATAAGTGCAAGAATAGAGACTGCTCTTACAGTCCGTGCTTTGAGCATTCCCTGCGAGACCAGTATTAGTTTCCGATACACCACTGCAGGTACAATGTATTCCTTGTACCTTCACATTGACGATGAAACACAGAAATCGCATCGGAATTAAATACAAAAGGCACGATGCCGCCTTAAGTACAAGTATAGAGACTCTTCTTACAGTCGGTGCTTTGAGCATTCCCTGTGAGACCAGTATTAGTTTCCGATACACCACTGCAGGTTCAATTTATTCCTTGGACCTTCGCATTGACGATGAAACACAGAAATCGCATCGGAATTAAATACAAATGGCACAATGCCGCCATAAGTGCAAGAATAGAGACTCCTCTTAAAGTCGGTGCTTTGAGCATTCCCTGTGAGACCAGTATTAGTTTCCGATACACCACCGCAGGTTCAATGTATTCCTTGGACCTTCACATTGACGATGAAACACAGAATTCGCATCGGAATTAAATACTAAAGGCATAATGCCGCCTTCAGTACAAGAATAGAGACTCTTCTTACAGTCGGTGTTTTGAGCATTTCCTGTAAGACCAGTATTAGTTTCCGATACACCACTGCTGGTTCAATGTATTGCTTGGACATACTCATTGACGATGAAACACTGAAATTACATCGGAATTAAATACAAAAGGCACAATGCCGCCTTAAGTAAAAGGATAGAGACTCTTCTTACAGTCGGTGCTTTGAGCATTCACTGTGAGACCAGTATTAATTTCCGATATACCACTGCAGGTTCAATGTATTCCTTGGACATACGCATTGACGATGAAGCACAGAAATCTCATCGGAATTAAATACAAAAGGCACAATGACGCCTTACGTACAAGAATAGAGATCCTTCTTACAGTCGGTGCCTTGAGCATTCCCTGTGAGACCAGTATTAGTTTCCGATACACCACTGCAGGTTCAATGTATTTCTTAGACATACACATTGACGACGAAACACTGAAATTACATCGGAATTAAATACAAAGGGCACAATGCCGCCATAAGTGCAAGAATAGAGACTGCTCTTACAGTCGGTGTTTTGAGAATTCTCTGCGAGACTAGAATTAGTTTCCGATACACCATTGCAGGTTCAATGTATTCCTTGGACCTTCGCATTGACGATAAAACACAGAAATCGCATCGGAATTAAATACAAAAGGCGCAATGCCGCCTTACGTACAAGAATAGAGATCCTTCTTACAGTCGGTGATTTGAGCATTCCCTGTGAGACCAGTATTAGTTTCCGATACACCACTGCAGGTTCAATGTATTCTTTAGACATACACATAGACGACGAAACACTGAAATTACATCGGAATTAAATACAAAAGGCACAATGCCGATATAAGTGCATGAATAGAGACTCGTCTTACAGTCGGTGCTTTGAGCATTTCCTGTGAGGCAAGTATTAGTTTCCGATACACCACTGCAGGTACAATGTATTCCTTGGACCTTCAAATTGACGATGAAACACAGAAATCGCATAGGAATTAAATACAAAATGCACAATGCCGCCTTAAGTACAAGAATAGAGACTCTTCTTACAGTCGGTGCTTTGAGCATTGTCTTTGAGACCAGTATTGGTTTCCGATACACCACTGCAGGTTCAATGTATTCCTTGGACATACACATTGACAATGAAACACAGAAATCGCATCGGAATTAAACACAAAATGCACAATGCCGCCTTACGTACAAGAATAGAGACTTTTCTTACAGTCGGTGCTTTGAGCATTCCCTGTGAGACCAGTATTAGTTTCCGATACACCACTGCAGGATCAACGTATTCCTTAGACATACACAATGACAATGAGACACTGAAATTACATCGGAATTAAATACAAAACGAACAATGTCGCCTTAACGACAAGATGAGTGAGACTTCTTAGACTCTGTGCTTTGATCCTTTCCTGTGAGACCAGTATTAGTTTCCGATACACCACTGCAGGTTCAATGTATTCCTTGGACATTCGCATTGACGATGAAACACAGAAATCGAATCGGAACTAAATACAAAAGGCACAATGCCGCAATAAGTACAAGAATAGAGACTCTTCTTACAGTCGGTGCTTTGAGCATTCCCTGTGAGACCAGTATTAGTTTCCGATGCACCACTGCAGGTTAAATGTATTCCTTAATCATGCACATTTACGATGAAACACTGAAATTACATCGGAATTCAATACAAATGGCACAATGCCGCCATAAGTGCAAGAATAGAGACTGCTCTTACAGTCGGCGATTTGAGCATTCACTGCGAGACCAGTATTAGTTTCCGATACACCACTGCTGGTACAATGTATTCCTTGTACATTCACATTGACGATGAAACACAGAAATCGCATCGGAATTAAATACAAAATGCACAATGCCGCCTTAAGTACAAGAATAGAGACTCTTCCTACAGTCGTTGCGTTGAGCATTCCCTGTGAGACCAGTATTAGTTTCAGATACACCACTGCAGGTTCAATGTATTCCTTGGACATACACATTGACGATGAAACTCAGAAATCGCATCGGAATTAAATACAAAAGGCACAATGCCGCCTTTCGTACAATAATAGAGACTCTTCTTACAGTCGGTGCTTTGAGCATTCCCTGTGAGACCAGTATCAGTTTCCGATACACCACTCCAGGTTCAATGTATTCCTTGGACATACTCATTCACGATAAAACACTGAAATTACATCGGAATTAAATACAAAAGGAACAATGCCGCCTTAACGGCAAGTTGAGTAAGACTTCTTAGAGTCTGTGCTTAGATCCTTTCCTGTGAGACCAGTATTAGTTTCCGATACACCACTGCAGGTTCAATGTATTCCTTGGACATTCGCATTGACGATGAAACACAGAAATCGAATCGGAACTAAATACAAAAGGCACAATGCCGCAATAAGTACAAGAATAGAGACTCTTCTTACAGTCGGTGCTTTGAGCATTCCCTGTGAGACCAGAATTAGTTTCCGATACACCACTGCAGGTTCAATGTATTCCTTAGACATACACAATGGTAATGAGACACTGGAATTACATCGGAATTAAATACAAAAGTCACAATGCCGCCATACGTGCAAGAATAAAGACTGCTCTTACAGTCGGTGCTTTGAGCATTCCCTGCGAGACCAGTGTTAGTTTCCGATACACCACTGCAGGTACAATGTATTCCTTGTACCTTCACATTGACGATGAAACACAGAAATCGCATCGGAATTAAATACAAAAGGCACAATGCCGCCTTAAGTTCAAGAATAGAGACTCCTCTTATAGTCGGTGCTTTGAGCATTCCCTGTGAGACCAGTATTTGTTTCCGATACACCACCGCAGGTTCAATGTATTCCTTGGACCTTCACATTGACGATGAAACACAGAATTCGCATCGGAATTAAATACTAAGGGCATAATGCCGCCTTCAGTACAAGAATAGAGACTCTTCTTACAGTCGGTGCTTTGAGCATTCCCTGTGAGACCAGTATTAGTTTCCGATACACCACTCCACGTTCAATGTATTCCTTGGACATACTCATTGACGATCAAACACTGAAATTACATCGGAATTAAATACAAATGGAACAATGCCGCCTTAACGACAAGATGAGTGAGACTTCTTAGACTCTGTGCTTTGAAACTTTCCTGTGAGACCAGTAATAGTTTCCGATACACCACGGCAGGTTCAATGAATTCCTTGGACCTTCGCATTGGCGATGAAACACGGAGATCGAATCGGAACTAAATACAAAAGGCACAATGCCGCAATAAGTACAAGAATAGAGACTCTTCTTACAGTCGGTGCTTTGAGCATTCTCTTTGAGACCAGTATTGTTTTCCGATACACCACTGCAGGTTCAATGTATTCCTTGGACATACACATTGACAATGAAACACAGAAATCGCATCGGAATTAAACACAAAATGCACAATGCCGCCTTACGTACAAGAATAGAGACTTTTCTTACAGTCGGTACTTTGAGCATTCCCTGTGAGACCAGTATTAGTTTCCGATACACCACTGCAGGTTCAACGTATTCCTTAGACATACACAATGACAATGAGACACTGAAATTACATCGGAATTAAATAGAAAATTCACAATGCTGCCAGACGTGCAAGAATAGAGACTGCTCTTACAGTCGGTGCTTTGAGCATTCCCTGCGAGACCAGTATTAGTTTCCGATACACCACTGCAGGTACAATGTATTCCTTGTACCTTCACATTGACGATGAAACACAGAAATCGCATCGGAATTAAATACTAAAGGCACAATGCCGCCTTAAGTACAAGAATAGAGACTCTTCTTACAGTCGGTGCTTTGAGCATTCCCTGTGAGACCAGTTTTAGTTTCCGATACACCACTGCAGTTTCAATGAATTCCTTAGACATACACATTGACGATGAAACACTGAAATTACATCGGAATTAAATACAAAAGGAACAATGCCGCCTTCACGGCAAGATGAGTAAGACTTCTTAGAGTCTGTGCTTTGATCCTTTCCAGTGAGACCAGTACTAGTTTCCGATACACCACTGCAGGTTCAATGTATTCCTTGGACCTTCGCATTGACGATAAAACACAGAAATCGCATCGGAATTAAATACAAATGGCACAATGCCGCCATAAGTGCAAGAATAGAGTCTCCTCTTACAGTCGGTGCTTTGAGCATTCCCTGTGAGACCAGTATTAGTTTCCGATACACCACCGCAGGTTCAATGTATTCCTTGGACCTTCACATTGACGATGAAACACAGAATTCGCATCGGAATTAAATACTAAAGGCATGATGCCGCCTTCAGTACAAGAATAGAGACTCTTCTTACAGTCTGTGTTTTGAGCATTTCCTGTGAGACCAGTATTAGTTTCCGATACACCACTGCAGGTTCAATGTATTGCTTGGACGTACACATTGACGATGAAACACAGAAATCGCATCGGAATTAAATAAAAAAGGCACAATGCCGCCTTACGTACAAGAATAGAGACTCATCTTACAGTCGGTGCTTTGAGCATTCCCTGTGAGACCAGTATTAGTTTCCGATACACCACTCCACGTCAATGTATTCCTTGGACATACTCATTGACGATGAAACACTGAAATTACATCGGAATTCAATACAAAAGGAACAATGTCGCCTTAACGACAAGAAGAGTGAGACTTCTAAGACTCTGTGCTTTGATCCTTTCCTGTGAGACCAGTATTAGTTTCCGATACACCACTGCAGGTTCAATGTATTCCTTGGACATTCGCATTGACGATGAAACACAGAAATCGAATCGGAACTAAATACAAAAGGCACAATGCCGCAATAAGTACAAGAATAGAGACTCTTCTTAGAGTCGGTGCTTTGAGCATTCCCTGTGAGACCAGTATTAGTTTCTGATGCACCACTGCAGGTTCAATGTATTCCTTAGACATGCACATTGACGATGAAACACTGAAATTACATCGGAAGTAAATACAAATGGCACAATGCCGCCATAAGTGCAAGAATAGAGACTGCTCTTACAGTCGGTGCTTTGAGCATTCCCTGCGAGACCAGTATTAGTTTCCGATACACCACTGCAGGTACAATGTATTCCTTGTACATTCACATTGACGATGAGACACAGAAATCGCATTGGAATTAAATACAAAAGGCACAATGCCGCCTTAAGTACAAGAATAGAGACTCTTCTTACAGTCGGTGCTTTGAGCATTCCCTGTGAGACCAGTATTAGTTTCTGATACACCACTGCAGGTTCAATGTATTCCTTGGACATACACATTGACAATGAAACACAGAAATCGCATCGGAATTAAACACAAAATGCACAATGCCGCCTTACGTACAAGAATAGAGACTTTTCTTACAGTCGGTGCTTTGAGCATTCCCTGTGAGACCAGTATTAGTTTCCGATACACCACTGCAGGTTCAATGTATTCCTTAGACATACACAATGGTAATGAGACACTGGAATTACATCGGAATTAAATACAAAAGTCACAATGCCGCCATACATGCAAGAATAGAGACTGCTCTTACAGTCGGTTCTTTGAGCATTCCCTGCGAGACCAGTATTAGTTTCCGATACACCACTGCATGTACAATGTATTCCTTGTACCTTCACATTGACGATGAAACACAGAAATCGCATCGGAATTAAATACAAAAGGCACAATGCCGCCTTAAGTACAAGAATAGAGACTCCTCTTACAGTCGGTGCTTTGAGCATTCCCTGTGAGACCAGTATTAGTTTCCGATACACCACTGCAGGTTCAATGAATTACTTAGACATACACATTGACGATGAAACACTGAAATTACATCGGAATTAAATACAAAAGTCACAATGCCGCCATTAGTGCTAGAATTGAGACTCTTCTTACAGTCGGTGCTTTGAGCTTTCCCTGTGAGACCAGTATTAGTTTCCGATACCCCACTCCAGGTGCAATGTATTCCTTGGACATACTCATTGACGATGAAACACTGAAATTACATCGGAATTAAATACAAAAGGAACAATGCCGCCTTAACGGCAAGATGAGTAAGACTTCTTAGAGTCTGTGCTTTGATCCTTTCCTGTGAGACCAGTATTAGTTTCCGATACACCACTGCAGGTTCAATGTATTCCTTGGACCTTCGCATTGACGATGAAACACAGAAATCGCATCGGAATTAAATACTAAAGGCATAATGCCATCTTCAGTACAAGCATAGAGACTCTTCTTACAGTCGGTGTTTTGAGCATTTCCTGTGAGACCAGTATTAGTTTCCGATACACCACTGCAGGTTCAATGTATTGCTTGGACATACACATTGACGATGAAACACAGAAATCGCATAGGAATTAAATACAAAAGGCACAGTTTCGCCTTACGTACAAGAATAGAGACTCATCTTACAGTCGGTGGTTTGAGCATTCCCTGTGAGACCAGTATTAGTTTCCGATACACCACTCCACGTTCAATGTATTCCTTGGACATACTCATTGACGATCAAACACTGAAATTACATCGGAATTAAATACAAAAGGAACAATGGCGCCTTAACGACAAGATGAGTAAGACTTCTTAGACTCTGTGCTTTGATCCTTTCCTGTGAGACCAGTAATAGTTTCCGATACACCACGGCAGGTTCAATGAATTCCTTGGACCTTCGCATTGGCGATGAAACACGGAGATCGAATCGGAACTAAATACAAAAGGCACAATGCCGCAATAAGTACAAGAGTAGAGACTCTTCTTACAATCGGTGCTTTGAGCACTCCCTGTGAGACCAGTATTAGTTTCCGCTGCACCACTGCAGGTTCAATGTATTCCTTAGACATGCACATTGACGATGAAACACTGAAATTACATCGGAATTAAATACAAATGGCACAATGCCGCCATAAGTGCAAGAATAGAGACTGCTCTTTCAGTCGGTGCTTTGAGCATTCCCTGCGAGACCAGTATTAGTTTCCGATACACCACTGCAGGTACAATGTATTCCTTGTACATTCACATTGACGATGAAACACAGACATCGCATCGGAATTAAATACAAAAGGCACAATGCCGCCTTACGTACAAGAATAGAGACTCATCTTACAGTCGGTGCTTTGAGCATTCCCTGTGAGACCAGTATTAGTTTCCGATACACCACTCCACGTCAATGTATTCCTTGGACATACTCATTGACGATGAAACACTGAAATTACATCGGAATTAAATACAAAAGGAACAATGTCGCCTTAACGACAAGATGAGTGAGACTTCTTAGACTCTGTGCTTTGATCCTTTCCTGTGAGACCAGTATTAGTTTCCGATACACCACTGCAGGTTCAATGTATTCCTTGGACATTCGCATTGACGATGAAACACAGATTTCGAATCGGAACTAAATACAAAAGGCACAATGCCGCAATAAGTACAAGAATAGAGACTCTTCTTACAGTCGGTGCTTTGACCATTCCCTGTGAGACCAGTATTAGTTTCCGATGCACCACTGCAGGTTCAATGTATTCCTTAGACATGCACATTGACGATGAAACACTGAAATTACATCGGAATTCAATACAAATGGCACAATGCCGCCATAAGTGCAAGAATAGAGACTGCTCTTACAGTCGGTGCTTTGAGCATTCCCTGCGAGACCAGTATTAGTTTCCGATACACCACTGCTGGTACAATGTATTCCTTGTACATTCACATTGACGATGAAACACAGAAATCGCATCGGAATTAAATACAAAAGGCACAATGCCGCCTTAAGTACAAGAATAGAGACTCTTCCTACAATCGTTGCTTTGAGCATTCCCTGTGAGACCAGTATTAGTTTCTGATACACCACTGCAGGTTCAATGTATTCCTTGGACATACACATTGACGATGAAACACAGAAATCGCATCGGAATTCAATACAAAAGGCACAATGCCGCCTTTCGTACAAGAATAGAGACTCTTCTTACAGTCGGTGCATTGAGCATTCCCTGTGAGACAAGTATCAGTTTCCAATACACCACTCCAGGTTCAATGTATTCCTTGGACATACTCATTGACGATAAAACGCTGAAATTACATCGGAATTAAATACAAAAGGAACAATGCCGCCTTAACGGCAAGTTGAGTAAGACTTCTTAGAGTCTGTGCTTAGATCCTTTCCTGTGAGACCAGTATTAGTTTCCGATACACCACTGCAGGTTCAATGTATTCCTTGGACATTCGCATTGACGATGAAACACAGAAATCGAATCGGAACTAAATACAAAAGGCACAATGCCGCAATAAGTACAAGAATAGAGACTCTTCTTAGAGTCGGTGCTTTGAGCATTCCCTGTGAGACCAGTATTAGTTTCTGATGCACCACTGCAGGTTCAATGTATTCCTTAGACATGCACATTGACGATGAAACACTGAAATTACATCGGAAGTAAATACAAATGGCACAATGCCGCCATAAGTGCAAGAATAGAGACTGCTCTTACAGTCGGTGCTTTGAGCATTCCCTGCAAGACCAGTATTAGTTTCCGATACACCACTGCAGGTACAATGTATTCCTTGTACATTCACATTCACGATGAGATACAGAAATCGCATTGGAATTAAATACAAAAGGCACAATGCCGCCTTAAGTACAAGAATAGAGACTCTTCTTACAGTCGGTGCTTTGAGCATTCCCTGTGAGACCAGTATTAGTTTCTGATACACCACTGCAGGTTCAATGTATTCCTCGGACATACACATTGACAATGAAACACAGAAATCGCATCGGAATTAAACACAAAATGCACAATGCCGCCTTACGTACAAGAATAGACTTTTCTTACAGTCGGTGCTTTGAGCATTCCCTGTGAGACCAGTATTAGTTTCCGATACACCACTGCAGGTTCAATGTATTCCTTAGACATTCACAATGGTATTGAGACACTGGAATTACATCGGAATTAAATACAAAAGTCACAATGCCGCCATACGTGCAAGAATAGAGACTGCTCTTACAGTCGGTGCTTTGAGCATTCCCTGCGAGAACAGTATTAGTTTCCGATACACCACTGCATGTACAATGTATTCCTTGTGCCTTCACATTGACGATGAAACACAGAAATCGCATCGGAATTAAATACAAAAGGCACAATGCCGCCTTAAGTACAAGAATAGAGACTCCTCTTACAGTCGGTGCTTTGAGCATTCCCTGTGAGACCAGTATTAGTTTCCGATACACCACTGCAGGTTCAATGAATTCCTTAGACATACACATTGACGATGAAACACTGAAATTACATCGGAATTAAATACAAAAGTCACAATGCCGCCATTAGTGCTAGAATAGAGACTCTTCTTACAGTCGGTGCTTTGAGCTTTCCCTGTGAGACCAGTATTAGTTTCCGATACCCCACTCCAGGTTCAATGCATTCCTTGGACATACTCATTGACGATGAAACACTGAAATTACATCGGAATTAAATACAAAAGGAACAAAGCCGCCTTAACGGCAAGATGAGTAAGACTTCTTAAAGTCTGTGCTTTGATCCTTTCCTGTGAGACCAGTATTAGTTTCCGATACACCACTGCAGGTTCAATGTATTCCTTGGACCTTCGCATTGACGATGAAACACAGAAATCGCATCGGAATTAAATACTAAAGGCATAATGCCGCCTTCAGTACAAGAATAGAGACTCTTCTTACAGTCGGTGTTTTGAGCATATCCTGTGAGACCAGTATTAGTTTCCGATACACCACTGCAGGTTCAATGTATTGCTTGGACATACACATTGACGATGAAACACAGAAATCCCATAGGAATTAAATACAAAAGACACAGTGCCGCCTTACGTACAAGAATAGAGACTCATCTTACAGTCGGTGGTTTGAGCATTCCCTGTGAGACCAGTATTAGTTTCCGATACACCACTCCACGTTCAATGTATTCCTTGGACATACTCATTGACGATCAAACACTGAAATTACATCGGAATTAAATACAAAAGGAACAATGCCGCCTTAACGACAAGATGAGTGAGACTTCTGAGACTCTGTGCTTTGATCGTTTCCTGTGACACCAGTATTAGTTTCCGATACACCACGGCAGGTTCAATGAATTCCTTGGACCTTCGCATTGGCGATGAAACACGGAGATCGAATCGGAACTAAATACAAAAGGCACAATGCCGCAATAAGTACAAGAGTAGAGACTCTTCTTACAATCGGTGCTTTGAGCATTCCCTGTGAGACCAGTATTAGTTTCCGCTGCACCACTGCAGGTTCAATGTATTCCTTAGACATGCACATTGACGATGAAACACTGAAATTACATCGGAATTAAATACAAATGGCACAATGCCGCCATAAGTGCAAGAATAGAGACTGCTCTTACAGTCGGTGCTTTGAGCATTCCCTGCGAGACCAGTATTAGTTTCCGATACACCACTGCAGGTACAATGTATTCCTTGTACATTCACATTGACGATGAAACACAGACATCGCATCGGAATTAAATACAAAAGGCACAATGCCGCCTTAAGTACAAGAGTAGATACTCTTCTTACAGTCGGTGCTTTGAGCATTCCCTGTGAGACCAGTATTAGTTTCTGATACACCACTGCAGGTTCAATGTATTCCTTGGACATACACATTGACGATGAAACACAGAAATTGCATCGGAATTAAATACAAAAGGCACAATGCCGCCTTTCGAACAAGAATAGAGACTCTTCTTACAGTCGGTGCTTCGAGCATTTCCTGTGAGACCAGTATCAGTTTCCGATACACCACTGCAGGTTCAATGTATTCCTTGGACATACTCATTGACGATGAAACACTGAAATTACATCGGAATTAAATACAAAAGGAACAATGCCGCCTTAACTGCAAGATGAGTGAGACTTCTTAGAGTCTGTGCTTTGATCCGTTCCTGTGAGACCAGTATTAGTTTCCGATACACCATTGCAGGTTCAATGTATTCCTTGGACCTTCGCATTGACGATGTAACACAGAAATCGCATCGGAATTAAATACAAAAGGCACAATGCCGCCTTAAGTACAAGAATAGAGACTCTTCTTACAGTCGGTGCTTAGAGCATTCATTGTGAGACCAGTATTAATTTCCGATATACCACTGCAGGTTCAATGTATTCCTTGGACATACGCATTGACGATGAAGCACAGAAATCGCATCGGAATTAAATACAAAAGGCACAATGCCGCCTTACGTACAAGAATAGAGAATCTTCTTACAGTCGATGCTTTGAGCATTCCCTGTGAGACCAGTATTAGTTTCCGATACACCACTGCAGGTTCAATGTATTCCTTAGACATACACATTGACGATGAAACACTGAAATTACATCGGAATTAAATCCAAATGGCACAATTCCGATATAAGTGCATGAATAGAGACTCGTCTTACAGTCGGTGCTTTGAGCATTCCCTGTGAGGCCAGTATTAGTTTCCGATACACCACTGCAGGTACAATGTATTCCTTGGACCTTCAAATTGACGATGAAACACAGAAATCGCAGCGGAATTAAATACAAAATGCACAATGCCGCCTTAAGTACAAGAATAGAGACTCTTCTTATAGTCGGTGCTTTGAGCATTCTCTTTGAGACCAGTATTGGTTTCCGATACACCACTGCAGGTTCAATGTATTCCTTGGACATACACATTGACAATGTAACACAGAAATCGCATCGGAATTAAACTCAAAATGCACAATGCCGCCTTACGTACAAGAATAGAGACTTTTCTTACAGTCGGTGCTTTCAGCATTCCCTGTGAGACCAGTATTAGTTTCCGATACACCACTGCAGGTTCAATGTATTCCTTAGACATACATATTGACAATGAGACACTGAAATTACATCGGAATTAAATACAAAAGTCACAATGCCGCCATAAGTGCAAGAACATAGACTCTTCTTACAGTCAGGGCTTTGAGCATTCCCTGCGAGACCAGTACTAGTTTCCGATACACCACTGCAGGTGCAATGTATTCCTTGGACCTTCACATTGACGATGAAACACAGATATTGCATCGGAATTTCATAAAAAAGGCACAATGCCGCCATAAGTACAAGAACAGAGACTCTTCTTCCAGTCGGTGCTTTGAGCATTCCCTGTGAGACCGGTATTAGTTTCCGATACACCACTGCAGGTTCAATGTATTCATTGGACATACTCATTGACGATGAAACACTGAAATTACATCGGAATTAAATACAAAAGGAACAATGCCGCCTTAACGGCAAGATGTGTGAGACTTCTTAGAGTCTGTGCTTTGATCCTTTCCTGTGAGACCAGTATTAGTTTCCGATACACCACTGCAGGTTCAATGTATTCCTTGGATCTTCTCATTGACGATGAAACACAGAGATCGCATCGGAAATAAATACAAAAGGCACAATGCCGCCTTACGTAGAAGAATAGAGACTCATCTTACACTCGGTGCTTTGAGCATTCCCTGTGAGACCAGTATTAGTTTCCGATACACCACTCCAGGTTCAATGTATTCATTGGACATACTCATTGACGATGAAACACTGAAATTACATCGGAATTAAATACAAAAGGAACAATGCCGCCTTAACGGCAAGATGTGTGAGACTTCTTAGAGTCTGTGCTTTGATCCTTTCCTGTGAGACCAGTATTAGTTTCCGATACACCACTGCAGGTTCAATGTATTCCTTGGATCTTCTCATTGACGATGAAACACAGAGATCGAATCGGAACAATAGACAAAAGGTACAATGCCGCAATAAGTACAAGAATAGGGACTCTTATTACAGTCGGTGCTTTGAGCATTCCCTGTGAGACCAGTATTAGTTTCCGATACACCACTGCAGGTTCAATGTATTCCTTCGACATACACATTGACGATGAAACACTGAAATTACATCGGAATTAAATACAAATGGTACAATGCCGCCATAAGTGCAAGAATAGAGATTCCTCTTACAGTCGGTGCTTTGAGCATTCCCTGTGAGACCAGTATTAGTTTCTGATATACTACTGCAGGTTCAATGTATTCCTTGGACATACGCATTGACGATGAAACACAGAAATCGCATCGGAATTAAATACAAAAGGCACAATGCCGCCTTATGTACATGAATACAGACTCTTTTTATAGCCGGTGCTTATAGCATTCCCTGTGAGACCAGTATTAGTTTCCGATACACCACTCCAGGATGAATGTATTCCTTGGACATACTCAATGACGATGAAACACTGAAATTACATCGGAATTAAATACAAAAGAACAAAGCCGCTTTAACTGCAAGATGTGTGAGACTTCTTAGAGTCTCTGCTTTGATCCTTTCCTGTGAGAACGGTATTAGTTACCGATACACCACTGCAGGTTCAATGTATTCCTTGGACCTTCGCATTGACGATGAAACACAGAAATCGCATCGGAACTAAACACAAAATGCACAATGCCGCAGTAAGTACCAGAATTGAGACTCTTCTTACAGTCGGTGCTGTGAGCATTCCCTGTGAGACCAGTATTAGTTTCCGATACACCACTGCATGTTCAATGAATTCCATAGACATACACATTGACGATGAAACACTGAAATAAATCGGAATGAAATGCAAAAGGCACAATGCCCCCATAAGTGCAAGAATAGAGACTCTTCTTACAGTCGGTGCTTTGGGCTTTCCCTGTGAGACCAGAATTAGTTTCCGATACACCACTCCAGTTTCAATGTATTCCTTGGACATACTCATTGACGATGAAACACTGAAATTACATCGGAATTAAATACAAAAGGAACAATGCCGCCTTAACGGCAAGATGAGTAAGACTTCTTAGAGTCTGTGCTTTGATCCTTTCCTGTGAGACCAGTATTAGTTTCCGATACACCACTGCAGGTTCAATGTATTCCTTGGACCTTCGCATTGACGATGAAACACAGAAATCGAATTGGAACTAAATACAAAAGGCACAATGCCGCAATAAGTACAAGAATAGAGACTCTTCTTACAGTCGGTGCTTTAAGCATTCCCTGTGAGACCAGTATTAGTTTCCGATACACCACTGCAGGTTCAAAGTATTCCTTAGACATACACATTGACGATAAAACACTGAAATTAAATCGGAAATAAATACAAATGGCACAATGCCGCCTTAAGTGCAAGAATAGAGACTCCTCTTACAGTCGGTGCTTTGAGGATTCCCTGTGAGACCAGTATTAGTTTCCGATACACCACTGCAGGTACAATGTATTCCTTGTACCTTCACATTGACAATGAAACACAGAAATCGCATCGGAATTAAATACATATGGCACAATGCCGCCATAAGTGCAAGAATAGAGACTCCTCTTACAGTCGGTGCTTTGAGCATTCCCTGTGAGACCAGTATTAGTTTCCGATACACCACCGCAGGTTCAATGTATTCCTTGGACCTTCATATTGACGATGAAACACAGAATTCGCATCGGAATTAAATACTAAAGGCATAATGCCGCCTTCAGTTCAAGAATAGAGACTCTTCTTACAGTCGGTACTTTGAGCATTTCCTGTGAGACCAGTATTAGTTTCCGATACACCACTGCAGGTTCAATGTATTGCTTGGACATACACATTGACGATGAAACACGGAAATCGCATCGGAATTAAATACAAAAGGCACAATGCCGCCTTACGTACAAGAATAGAGACTCATCTTACAGTCGGTGCTTTGAGCATTCCCTGTGAGACCAGTATTAGTATCCGATACACCACTCCACGTTCAATGTATTCTTTGGACATACTCATTGACGTTGAAACACTTAAATTACATCGGAAATAAATACAAAAGGAACAATGCCGCCTTAACGGCAAGATGAGTGAGACTTCTTAGAGTCTGTGCTTTGATCCTTTCCTGTGAGACCAGTATTAGCTTCCGATACACCACGGCAGGTTCAATGAATTCCTTGGACCATCGCATTGGCGATGAAACACAGAGATCGAATCGGAACTAAATACAAAAGGCACAATGCCGCAATAAGTACAAGAACAGAGACTCTTCTTACAGTCGGTGCTTTAAGCATTCCCTGTGAGACCAGTATTAGTTTCCGATACACCCCTAGAGGTTCAATGTATTCCTTGGACCTTCGCATTGACGATGAAGCACAGAAATCGCATCGGAATTAAATACAAAAGGCCCAATGCCGCCTTACGTACAAGAATAGAGACTCTTCTTACAGTCGGTGCTTTGAGCTTTCCCTGTAAGACCAGTATTAGTATCCGATACACCACTCCAGGTTCAATGTATTCCTTGGACATACTCATTGACGATGAAACACTGAAATTACATCGGAATTAAATACAAAAGGAACAATGCCGCTTTAACTGCAAGATGAGTGAGACTTCTTAGAGTCTGTGCTTTGACCCTTTCCTGTGAGACCAGTATTAGTTTCCGATACACCATTGCAGGTCAATGTATTCCTTGGACCTTCGCATTGACGATGAAACACAGAAATCGCATCGGAATTAAATACAAAAGGCACAATGCCGCCTTAAGTACAAGAATAGAGACTCTTCTTACAGTCGGTGCTTAGAGCATTCCCTGTGAGACCAGTATTAGTTTCCGATATACCACTGCAGGTTCAATGTATTCCTTGGACATACGCATTGACGATGAAGCACAGAAATCGCATCGGAATTAAATACAAAAGGCCCAATGCCCCCTTAACGGCAAGATGAGTAAGACTTCTTAGTGTCTGTGCTTTTGATCCTTTCCTGTGAGACCAGTATTAGTTTCCGATACACCACTGCAGGTTCAATGTATTCCTTGGACATTCGCATTGACGATGAAATACAGAAATCGAATGGGAACTAAATACAAAAGGCACAATGCCGCAATAAGTACAAGAATAGAGACTCTTCTTACAGTCGGTGCTTTGAACATTCTCTGTGAGACCAGTATTAGTTTCCGATGCACCACTGCAGGTTCAATGTTTTCCTTAGACATGCACATTGACGATGAAACACTGAAATTAAATCGGAATTAAATACAAATGGCACAATGCCGCTATAAGTGCAAGAATAGAGACTGCTCTTACAGTCGAAGCTTTGAGCATTCCCTGCGAGACCAGTATTAGTTTCCGATACACCACTGCATGTACAATGTATTCCTTGTACCTTCACATTGTCGATGAAACACAGAAATCGCATCGGAATTAAATACAAAAGGCACAATGCCGATTTAGGTACAAGAATAGAGACTCTTCTTACAGTCGGTGCTTTGAGCATTCCCTGTGAGACCAGTACTAGTTTCCGATACACCACTGCAGGTTCAATGAATTCCTTAGACATACACATTGACGATGAAACACAGAAATTGCATCGGAATAAAATACAAAAGGCACAATGCCGACTTAAGTACAAGAAGACCGACTCTTCTTACTGTCTATGCTTTGATCCATTACTGTGACTCTAGTTATAGATTCCGGAGCTTCACTTCAGGTTTACTGTATCCCTTGGACCTTCTTATTGACGACGAAACACAGAGATTGCATCGGAATTAATTAGAAAAGGCACAATGCCGACTTATGTACAACAAGACTGTCTCATCCTACTGTCTATGTTTGAATCATTCCTGTGACACTAGTTAGGGATTCCGATTCTTAACTTCAGGTTTACTGTATCCCATGGACCTTCTTATTGTCGACGAAACACAGAAATTGCATCGGAATTAAATACAAAAGGCACAATGCCGACTTAAGTACAAGAAGACTGAATCTTCTTACTGAATATGTTTTGAACCATTCCTGTGACACTAGTTATAGATTCCGATGCTTCATTTCAGGTTTACTGTATCACTCTGACCTGTTTTTTGACGATGAAACACAGAAATTGTATCGGAAATAAATGCAAAATGCACGATGCCGCCTTAAGTATATGTAGACTGAATCTTCCCATTGTCCATGTTTTGAACCATTCCTGTGACCCTTGTTATAGATTCTGATGCTTCATTTCAGGTTTACTGTGTCCCTTGGATCTTCTTATTGACGATGAAACACACACAGTGCATCGGAGTTTAATACGAAAGGCACAATGCCCACTTAAGTAAAAGAAGACTGACTCTTCCTACTGTCTATGTTTTGAACCATTCCTGTGACACTAGTTATAGAGTCCGATGCTTCACTTCAGGTTTACTGTATCCCTCTGTCCTTCTTTTCGACGATGAAACACAGAAATTGCATCGGAATGAAATAGAAAAGGCACAACGCCGACTGTAGTACAAGAAGTCTGACTCTTCCTACTGTCAATGCTTTGAACCATTCCTGCGACACTAGTTATAGATTCCGATGCTTCACCTCAGATTTACTGTATCCCTTGGACCTTCTTATTGACGATGAAACACAGAAATTGCATCGGATTTAAATACAAAATGCACAATGCCGACTTCAGTACAGGAAGACTGACTCTTCTTTTTGTCTATGTTTTGAACCTTTCCTGTGACACTAGTTATAGATTCCGATGCTTCACTTTAGGTTTACTGTATCGCTTGGACCTTCTTGTTCACGATGAAACACAGAAATTGCATCGGAATTAAATACTAAAGGCACAATGCCGACTTCAGTACAGGAAGACTGACCCTTCTTAGTGTCTATGTTTTGAACCATTTCTGTGACACTAGTTATAGATTCCGGTGCTTCACTTCAGGTTTACTGTATCCCTCTGACCTTCTTATTGACGATGAAACACAGATATTGCATCGGAATTAAATAGAAAAGGCACTATGCCTTCTTAAGAACAAGAAGACTGACTCTTCTTACTGACTATGTTTTGAACCATTCCTGTGACACTAGTTATAGATTCCGATGCTTCAACTCAGGTTTACTGTATCCCTCGGACGTTCTTATTGACGATGAAACACAGAAATTTCATCGGAATTAAATAGAAAAGGCACAATGCCGACTTAAGTACAAGGAGACTGACTCTTCTTACTGACTATGATTTAAACCATTCCTGTTGCACTAGATATTGATACCGATGCTTCATTTCAGGTTTATTGTATCCCTCTGAGCTTCTTATTGACGACGAAACACAGAAATTTCATCGGAATTATATACAAAAGGCACAATGCCGACTGAAGTACAAGAAGACTGATTCTTCTTACTGTCTAAGTTTTGAACCATTTCTGTGACGCTAGTTACAGATTCCGGTGCTTCACTTCAGGGTTACTGTATCCCTTGGACCTTCTTATTGACGATGAAACACAGAAATTGCATCGGAAATAAATACAAAAGGCACAATGCCGACATAAGTACAAGAAGACTGACTCTTCTTACTGACTATGTTTTCAACCATTCCTGTGACACTAGTTAGAGATTCCGATGCTTCAGTTCAGGTTTACTGTATCCCTCTGACCTTCTTATTGACGATGAAACACAGAAATTGCATCGGAATTAAATACAAAAGGCACAGTGCCGACTTAAGTACATGTAGACTGACCCTTCCTACTGTCTATGTTTTAAAACATTCCTGTGACACTAGTTATAGATTCCGATGCATCATTTCAGGTTTACTGTATCCCTTGGACCTTCTTATTGACGATGAAACACAGAAAGTGCATCGGAATTAAAAAGAAAAGCACAATGCTTACTTAAGTACAAGAAGACTGACTCTTCCTACTTTCTATGTTTTGACCCACTCCTGTGACACTAGTTATAGATTCCGATGCTTCACTTCAGGTTTACTGTATCCCTCTGACCTTCTTATTGACGATGAAACACAGTAATTATATCGGAATTAAATTGAAAAGGGCATAATGCCGACTTAAGTACAAGAAGACTGACTCTTCTTACTGTCTATGTTTTGAACCATTCCTGTGACACTAGTTATAGATTCCGATGCTTCACTTCAGGTTTACTGTATCCCTTGGACCTTTTTATTGACGATGAAACACAGAAATTGCATCGGAATTAAATACAAAAGGCACGATAAAAACTTAAGTACAAGAAGACTGACTCTTCTTACTGTCTAAGTTTTGAACCATTCCTGTGACGCTAGTTACAGATTCAGATGCTTCACTTCAGGGTTACTGTATCCCTTGGAACTTCCTATTGACGATGAAATACAGATATTGCATCGGAAATAAATACAAAAGGCACTATGCCGACTTAAGTACAAGAAGACTGACTCTTCTTACTGACTATGTTTTGAACCATTCCTGTGACACTAGTTAGCGATTCCGATGCTTCACTTCAGGTTAACTGTATCCCTCTGAACTGCTTATTGACGATGAAACACAGTAATTATATCGGAATTAAATTGAAAAGGGCATAATGCCGACTTAAGTACAAGAAGACTGACTCTTTTTACTGTCTATGTTTTGAACCATTCCTGTGACACTAGTTATAGATTCCAATGCTTCACTTCAGATGGACTGTATCCCTTGGACCTTCTTATTGACGATGAAACACAGAAATTGCATCGGAATTAAATACAAAAGGCACAATGCCGACTTAAGTACAAGAAGACTGACTCTTCTTACAGACTATGTTTTGAACCATTCCTGTGACACTAGTTATAGATTCCGATGCTTCACTTCAGGTATACTGTATCCCTCTGACCTTCTTATTGACGATGAAACACAGAAATTGCATCGGAATAAAATACAAAAGGCACAATGCCGACTTAAGTACAAGAAGACCGACTCTTCTTACTGTCTATGCTTTGATCCATTACTGTGACTCTAGTTATAGATTCCGGAGCATCACTTCAGGTTTACTGTATCCCTTGGACATTCTTATTGACGACGAAACACAGAAATTGCATCGGAATTAATTAGAAAAGGCACAATGCCGACTTATGTACAACAAGACTGTCTCATCCTACTGTCTATGTTTTGAATCATTCCTGTGACACTAGTTAGGGATTCCGATTCTTAACTTCAGGTTTTCTGTATCCCTTGGACCTTCTTATTGTCGACGAAACACAGAAATTGCATCGGAATTAAATACAAAAGGCACAATGCCGACTTAAGTACAAGAAGACTGAATCTTCTTACTGAATATGTTTTGAACCATTCCTGTGACACTAGTTATAGATTCCGATGCTTCATTTCAGGTTTACTGTATCACTCTGACCTGTTTTTTGACGATGAAACACAGGAATTGTATCGGAAATAAATGCAAAAGGCACGATGCCGCCTTAAGTATATGTAGACTGAATCTTCCCATTGTCTATGTTTTGAACCATTCCTGTGACACTTGTTATAGATTCCGATGCTTCATTTCAGGTTTACTGTGTCCCTTGGATCTTCTTATTGACGATGAAACACAGACAGTGCATCGGAGTTTAATACGAAAGGCACAATGCCCACTTAAGTAAAAAAAGACTGACTCTTCTTACTGTCTATGTTTTGAACCATTCCTGTGACACTAGTTATAGAGTCCGATGCTTCACTTCAGGTTTACTGTATCCCTCTGACCTTCTTTTCGACGATGAAACACAGAAATTGCATCGGAATGAAATAGAAAAGGCACAACGCCGACTTTAGTACAAGAAGTCTAACTCTTCCTACTGTCAATGCTTTGAACCATTCCTGCGACACTAGTTATAGATTCCGATGCTTCACCTCAGATTTACTGTATCCCTTGGAACTTCATATTGACGATGAAACACAGAAATTGCATCGGAATTAAATACAAAATGCACAATGCCGACTTCAGTACAGGAAGACTGACTCTTCTTTTTGTCTATGTTTTGAACCTTTCCTGTGACACTAGTTATAGATTCCGATGCTTCACTTCAGGTTTACTGTATCCTTTGGACCTTCTTGTTGACGATGAAACACAGAAATTGCATCGGAATTAAATACTAAAGGCACAATGCCGACTTCAGTACAGGAAGACTGACCCTTCTTAGTGTCTATGTTTTGAACCATTTCTGTGACACTAGTTATAGATTCCGATGCTTCACTTCAGGTTTACTGTATCCCTCTGACCTTCTTATTGACGATGAAACACAGATATTGCATCGGAATTAAATAGAAAAGGCACTATGCCTTCTTAAGAACAAGAAGACTGACTTTTCTTACTGACTATGTTTTGAACCTATCCTGTGACACTAGTTATAGATTCCGATGCTTCACTTCAGGTTTACTGTATCCCTCGGACGTTCTTATTGACGATGAAACACAGAAATTTCATCGGAATTAAATAGATAAGGCACAATGCCGACTTAAGTACAAGGAGACTGACTCTTCTTACTGACTATGATTTAAACCATTCCTGTTGCACTAGATATTGATACCGATGCTTCATTTCAGGTTTATTGTATCCCTCTGAGCTTCTTATTGACGACGAAACATAGAAATTGCATCGGAATTAAATACAAAAGGCACAATGCCGACTGAAGTACAAGAAGACTGATTCTTCTTACTGTCTAAGTTTTGAACCATTTCTGTGACGCTAGTTACAGATTCCGGTGCTTCACTTCAGGGTTACTGTATCTCTTAGACCTTCTTATTGACGATGAAACACAGATATTGCATCGGAAATAAATACAAAAGGCACAATGCCGACATAAGTACAGGAAGACTGACTCTTCTTACTGACTATGTTTTCAACCATTCCTGTGACACTAGTTAGAGATTCCGATGCTTCAGTTCAGGTTTACTGTATCCCTCTGACCTTCTTATTGACGATGAAACACAGAAATTGCATCGGAATTAAATACAAAAGGCACAGTGCCGACTTAAGTACATGTAGACTGACTCTTCCTACTGTCTATGTTTTAAAACATTCCTGTGACACTAGTTATAGATTCCGATGCATCATTTCAGGTTTACTGTATCCCTTGGACCTTCTTATTGACGATGAAACACAGTAATTATATCGGAATTAAATTGAAAAGGGCATAATGCCGACTTAAGTACAAGAAGACTGACTCTTCTTACTGTCTATGTTTTGAACCATTCCTGTGACACTAGTTATAGATTCCAATGCTTCACTTCAGGTGGACTGTATCCCTTGGACCTTCTTATTGACGATGAAACACAGATATAGCATCGGAATTAAATACAAAAGGCACAATGCCGACTTAAGTACAAGAAGACTGACTCTTCTTACTGACTATGTTTTGAACCATTCCTGTGACACTAGTTAGCGATTCCGATGCTTCACTTCAGGTTAACTGTATCCCTCTGACCTTCTTATTGACGATGAAACACAGTAATTATATCGGAATTAAATTGAAAAGGGCATAATGCCGACTTAGGTACAAGAAGACTGACTCTTCTTACTGTCTATGTTTTGAACCATTCCTGTGACACTTGTTATAGATTCCAATGCTTCACTTCAGGTGGACTGTATCCCTTGGACCTTCTTATTGACGATGAAACACAGAAATTGCATCGGAATTAAATACAAAAGGCGCAATGCCGACGTAAGTACAAGAAGACTGACTCTTCTTACAGACTATGTTTGAACCATTCCTGTGACACTAGTTATAGATTCCGATGCTTCACTTCAGGTATACTGTATCCCTCTGACCTTCTTATTGACGATGAAACACAGAGATTGCATCGGAATAAAATACAAAAGGCACAATGCCGACTTAAGTACAAGAAGACTGACTCATCCTACTGTCTATGTATTAAAACATTCCTGTGACACTAGTTATAGATTCCGATGCATCATTTCAGGTTTACTGTATCCCTTGGACCTTCTTATTGACGATGAAACACAGAAATTGCATCGGAATTAAATACAAAAGGCACAATAAAAACTTAAGTACAAGAAGACTGACTCTTCTTACTGTCTAAGTTTTGAACCATTCCTGTGACGCTAGTTACAGATTCAGATGCTTCACTTCAGGGTTACTGTATCCCTTGGAACTTCTTATTGACGATGAAATACAGATATTGCATCGGAAATAAATACAAAAGGCACTATGCCGACTTAAGTACAAGAAGACTGACTCTTCTTACTGACTATGTTTTGAACCATTCCTGTGACACTAGTTATAGATTCCGATGCTTCACTTCAGGTATACTGTATCCCTCTGACCTTCTTATTGACGATGAAACACAGAAATTGCATCGGAATAAAATACAAAAGGCACAATGCCGACTTAAGTACAAGAATACTGACTCATCTTACTGTCTATGTTTGAACCATTCCTGTGACACTAGTTATAGATTCCGATGCTTCACTTCAGGTTTACTGTATCCCTCTGACTGTCTTATTAACGATGAAACACAGAAATTGCATCGGAATTAAATAGAAAAGGCACAATGCCGACTTAAGTACAAGAAGACCGACTCTTCTTACTGTCTATGCTTTGATCCATTACTGTGACTCTAGTTATAGATTCCGGAGCTTCACTTCAGGTTTACTGTATCCCTTGGACCTTCTTATTGACGACGAAACACAGAGATTGCATCGGAATTAATTAGAAAAGGCACAATGCCGACTTATGTACAACAAGACTGTCTCATCCTACTGTCTATGTTTGAATCATTCCTGTGACACTAGTTAGGGATTCCGATTCTTAACTTCAGGTTTACTGTATCCCATGGACCTTCTTATTGTCGACGAAACACAGAAATTGCATCGGAATTAAATACAAAAGGCACAATGCCGACTTAAGTACAAGAAGACTGAATCTTCTTACTGAATATGTTTTGAACCATTCCTGTGACACTAGTTATAGATTCCGATGCTTCATTTCAGGTTTACTGTATCACTCTGACCTGTTTTTTGACGATGAAACACAGAAATTGTATCGGAAATAAATGCAAAATGCACGATGCCGCCTTAAGTATATGTAGACTGAATCTTCCCATTGTCCATGTTTTGAACCATTCCTGTGACCCTTGTTATAGATTCTGATGCTTCATTTCAGGTTTACTGTGTCCCTTGGATCTTCTTATTGACGATGAAACACACACAGTGCATCGGAGTTTAATACGAAAGGCACAATGCCCACTTAAGTAAAAGAAGACTGACTCTTCCTACTGTCTATGTTTTGAACCATTCCTGTGACACTAGTTATAGAGTCCGATGCTTCACTTCAGATTTACTGTATCCCTCTGTCCTTCTTTTCGACGATGAAACACAGAAATTGCATCGGAATGAAATAGAAAAGGCACAACGCCGACTGTAGTACAAGAAGTCTGACTCTTCCTACTGTCAATGCTTTGAACCATTCCTGCGACACTAGTTATAGATTCCGATGCTTCACCTCAGATTTACTGTATCCCTTGGACCTTCTTATTGACGATGAAACACAGAAATTGCATCGGATTTAAATACAAAATGCACAATGCCGACTTCAGTACAGGAAGACTGACTCTTCTTTTTGTCTATGTTTTGAACCTTTCCTGTGACACTAGTTATAGATTCCGATGCTTCACTTTAGGTTTACTGTATCGCTTGGACCTTCTTGTTCACGATGAAACACAGAAATTGCATCGGAATTAAATACTAAAGGCACAATGCCGACTTCAGTACAGGAAGACTGACCCTTCTTAGTGTCTATGTTTTGAACCATTTCTGTGACACTAGTTATAGATTCCGGTGCTTCACTTCAGGTTTACTGTATCCCTCTGACCTTCTTATTGACGATGAAACACAGATATTGCATCGGAATTAAATAGAAAAGGCACTATGCCTTCTTAAGAACAAGAAGACTGACTCTTCTTACTGACTATGTTTTGAACCATTCCTGTGACACTAGTTATAGATTCCGATGCTTCAACTCAGGTTTACTGTATCCCTCGGACGTTCTTATTGACGATGAAACACAGAAATTTCATCGGAATTAAATAGAAAAGGCACAATGCCGACTTAAGTACAAGGAGACTGACTCTTCTTACTGACTATGATTTAAACCATTCCTGTTGCACTAGATATTGATACCGATGCTTCATTTCAGGTTTATTGTATCCCTCTGAGCTTCTTATTGACGACGAAACACAGAAATTTCATCGGAATTATATACAAAAGGCACAATGCCGACTGAAGTACAAGAAGACTGATTCTTCTTACTGTCTAAGTTTTGAACCATTTCTGTGACGCTAGTTACAGATTCCGGTGCTTCACTTCAGGGTTACTGTATCCCTTGGACCTTCTTATTGACGATGAAACACAGAAATTGCATCGGAAATAAATACAAAAGGCACAATGCCGACATAAGTACAAGAAGACTGACTCTTCTTACTGACTATGTTTTCAACCATTCCTGTGACACTAGTTAGAGATTCCGATGCTTCAGTTCAGGTTTACTGTATCCCTCTGACCTTCTTATTGACGATGAAACACAGAAATTGCATCGGAATTAAATACAAAAGGCACAGTGCCGACTTAAGTACATGTAGACTGACCCTTCCTACTGTCTATGTTTTAAAACATTCCTGTGACACTAGTTATAGATTCCGATGCATCATTTCAGGTTTACTGTATCCCTTGGACCTTCTTATTGACGATGAAACACAGAAAGTGCATCGGAATTAAAAAGAAAAGCACAATGCTTACTTAAGTACAAGAAGACTGACTCTTCCTACTTTCTATGTTTTGACCCACTCCTGTGACACTAGTTATAGATTCCGATGCTTCACTTCAGGTTTACTGTATCCCTCTGACCTTCTTATTGACGATGAAACACAGTAATTATATCGGAATTAAATTGAAAAGGGCATAATGCCGACTTAAGTACAAGAAGACTGACTCTTCTTACTGTCTATGTTTTGAACCATTCCTGTGACACTAGTTATAGATTCCGATGCTTCACTTCAGGTTTACTGTATCCCTTGGACCTTTTTATTGACGATGAAACACAGAAATTGCATCGGAATTAAATACAAAAGGCACGATAAAAACTTAAGTACAAGAAGACTGACTCTTCTTACTGTCTAAGTTTTGAACCATTCCTGTGACGCTAGTTACAGATTCAGATGCTTCACTTCAGGGTTACTGTATCCCTTGGAACTTCCTATTGACGATGAAATACAGATATTGCATCGGAAATAAATACAAAAGGCACTATGCCGACTTAAGTACAAGAAGACTGACTCTTCTTACTGACTATGTTTTGAACCATTCCTGTGACACTAGTTAGCGATTCCGATGCTTCACTTCAGGTTAACTGTATCCCTCTGAACTGCTTATTGACGATGAAACACAGTAATTATATCGGAATTAAATTGAAAAGGGCATAATGCCGACTTAAGTACAAGAAGACTGACTCTTTTTACTGTCTATGTTTTGAACCATTCCTGTGACACTAGTTATAGATTCCAATGCTTCACTTCAGATGGACTGTATCCCTTGGACCTTCTTATTGACGATGAAACACAGAAATTGCATCGGAATTAAATACAAAAGGCACAATGCCGACTTAAGTACAAGAAGACTGACTCTTCTTACAGACTATGTTTTGAACCATTCCTGTGACACTAGTTATAGATTCCGATGCTTCACTTCAGGTATACTGTATCCCTCTGACCTTCTTATTGACGATGAAACACAGAAATTGCATCGGAATAAAATACAAAAGGCACAATGCCGACTTAAGTACAAGAAGACCGACTCTTCTTACTGTCTATGCTTTGATCCATTACTGTGACTCTAGTTATAGATTCCGGAGCATCACTTCAGGTTTACTGTATCCCTTGGACATTCTTATTGACGACGAAACACAGAAATTGCATCGGAATTAATTAGAAAAGGCACAATGCCGACTTATGTACAACAAGACTGTCTCATCCTACTGTCTATGTTTTGAATCATTCCTGTGACACTAGTTAGGGATTCCGATTCTTAACTTCAGGTTTTCTGTATCCCTTGGACCTTCTTATTGTCGACGAAACACAGAAATTGCATCGGAATTAAATACAAAAGGCACAATGCCGACTTAAGTACAAGAAGACTGAATCTTCTTACTGAATATGTTTTGAACCATTCCTGTGACACTAGTTATAGATTCCGATGCTTCATTTCAGGTTTACTGTATCACTCTGACCTGTTTTTTGACGATGAAACACAGGAATTGTATCGGAAATAAATGCAAAAGGCACGATGCCGCCTTAAGTATATGTAGACTGAATCTTCCCATTGTCTATGTTTTGAACCATTCCTGTGACACTTGTTATAGATTCCGATGCTTCATTTCAGGTTTACTGTGTCCCTTGGATCTTCTTATTGACGATGAAACACAGACAGTGCATCGGAGTTTAATACGAAAGGCACAATGCCCACTTAAGTAAAAAAAGACTGACTCTTCTTACTGTCTATGTTTTGAACCATTCCTGTGACACTAGTTATAGAGTCCGATGCTTCACTTCAGGTTTACTGTATCCCTCTGACCTTCTTTTCGACGATGAAACACAGAAATTGCATCGGAATGAAATAGAAAAGGCACAACGCCGACTTTAGTACAAGAAGTCTAACTCTTCCTACTGTCAATGCTTTGAACCATTCCTGCGACACTAGTTATAGATTCCGATGCTTCACCTCAGATTTACTGTATCCCTTGGAACTTCATATTGACGATGAAACACAGAAATTGCATCGGAATTAAATACAAAATGCACAATGCCGACTTCAGTACAGGAAGACTGACTCTTCTTTTTGTCTATGTTTTGAACCTTTCCTGTGACACTAGTTATAGATTCCGATGCTTCACTTCAGGTTTACTGTATCCTTTGGACCTTCTTGTTGACGATGAAACACAGAAATTGCATCGGAATTAAATACTAAAGGCACAATGCCGACTTCAGTACAGGAAGACTGACCCTTCTTAGTGTCTATGTTTTGAACCATTTCTGTGACACTAGTTATAGATTCCGATGCTTCACTTCAGGTTTACTGTATCCCTCTGACCTTCTTATTGACGATGAAACACAGATATTGCATCGGAATTAAATAGAAAAGGCACTATGCCTTCTTAAGAACAAGAAGACTGACTTTTCTTACTGACTATGTTTTGAACCTATCCTGTGACACTAGTTATAGATTCCGATGCTTCACTTCAGGTTTACTGTATCCCTCGGACGTTCTTATTGACGATGAAACACAGAAATTTCATCGGAATTAAATAGATAAGGCACAATGCCGACTTAAGTACAAGGAGACTGACTCTTCTTACTGACTATGATTTAAACCATTCCTGTTGCACTAGATATTGATACCGATGCTTCATTTCAGGTTTATTGTATCCCTCTGAGCTTCTTATTGACGACGAAACATAGAAATTGCATCGGAATTAAATACAAAAGGCACAATGCCGACTGAAGTACAAGAAGACTGATTCTTCTTACTGTCTAAGTTTTGAACCATTTCTGTGACGCTAGTTACAGATTCCGGTGCTTCACTTCAGGGTTACTGTATCCCTTAGACCTTCTTATTGACGATGAAACACAGATATTGCATCGGAAATAAATACAAAAGGCACAATGCCGACATAAGTACAGGAAGACTGACTCTTCTTACTGACTATGTTTTCAACCATTCCTGTGACACTAGTTAGAGATTCCGATGCTTCAGTTCAGGTTTACTGTATCCCTCTGACCTTCTTATTGACGATGAAACACAGAAATTGCATCGGAATTAAATACAAAAGGCACAGTGCCGACTTAAGTACATGTAGACTGACTCTTCCTACTGTCTATGTTTTAAAACATTCCTGTGACACTAGTTATAGATTCCGATGCATCATTTCAGGTTTACTGTATCCCTTGGACCTTCTTATTGACGATGAAACACAGTAATTATATCGGAATTAAATTGAAAAGGGCATAATGCCGACTTAAGTACAAGAAGACTGACTCTTCTTACTGTCTATGTTTTGAACCATTCCTGTGACACTAGTTATAGATTCCAATGCTTCACTTCAGGTGGACTGTATCCCTTGGACCTTCTTATTGACGATGAAACACAGATATAGCATCGGAATTAAATACAAAAGGCACAATGCCGACTTAAGTACAAGAAGACTGACTCTTCTTACTGACTATGTTTTGAACCATTCCTGTGACACTAGTTAGCGATTCCGATGCTTCACTTCAGGTTAACTGTATCCCTCTGACCTTCTTATTGACGATGAAACACAGTAATTATATCGGAATTAAATTGAAAAGGGCATAATGCCGACTTAGGTACAAGAAGACTGACTCTTCTTACTGTCTATGTTTTGAACCATTCCTGTGACACTTGTTATAGATTCCAATGCTTCACTTCAGGTGGACTGTATCCCTTGGACCTTCTTATTGACGATGAAACACAGAAATTGCATCGGAATTAAATACAAAAGGCGCAATGCCGACGTAAGTACAAGAAGACTGACTCTTCTTACAGACTATGTTTGAACCATTCCTGTGACACTAGTTATAGATTCCGATGCTTCACTTCAGGTATACTGTATCCCTCTGACCTTCTTATTGACGATGAAACACAGAGATTGCATCGGAATAAAATACAAAAGGCACAATGCCGACTTAAGTACAAGAAGACTGACTCATCCTACTGTCTATGTATTAAAACATTCCTGTGACACTAGTTATAGATTCCGATGCATCATTTCAGGTTTACTGTATCCCTTGGACCTTCTTATTGACGATGAAACACAGAAATTGCATCGGAATTAAATACAAAAGGCACAATAAAAACTTAAGTACAAGAAGACTGACTCTTCTTACTGTCTAAGTTTTGAACCATTCCTGTGACGCTAGTTACAGATTCAGATGCTTCACTTCAGGGTTACTGTATCCCTTGGAACTTCTTATTGACGATGAAATACAGATATTGCATCGGAAATAAATACAAAAGGCACTATGCCGACTTAAGTACAAGAAGACTGACTCTTCTTACTGACTATGT
The DNA here is from genome assembly GCF_023864345.2 of Schistocerca serialis cubense. Lineage (NCBI taxonomy): Eukaryota > Metazoa > Arthropoda > Insecta > Orthoptera > Acrididae > Schistocerca > Schistocerca serialis. The sequence goes on along the minus strand of NC_064645.1, from coordinate 19,449,461 downwards.
TTTGAACCATTCCTGTGACACTAGTTATAGATTCCGATGCTTCACTTCAGGTATACTGTATCCCTCTGACCTTCTTATTGACGATGAAACACAGAAATTGCATCGGAATAAAATACAAAAGGCACAATGCCGACTTAAGTACAAGAATACTGACTCATCTTACTGTCTATGTTTGAACCATTCCTGTGACACTAGTTATAGATTCCGATGCTTCACTTCAGGTTTACTGTATCCCTCTGACTGTCTTATTAACGATGAAACACAGAAATTGCATCGGAATTAAATAGAAAAGGCACAATGCCGACTTAAGTACAAGAGGACTGACTCTTCTTACTGTCTATGTTTTGAACCATTCCTGTGACACTAGTTGCAGATTCCAATGCTTCACTTCAGGTTTACTGTATCCCTTGGACCTTCTTATTCACGATGAAACACAGAAATTGCATCGGAATTAAATACAAAAGACACAATGCCGACTTAAGTACAAGAAGACTGACTCTTCCAACTGTCTATGTTTTGAACAATTCCTGTGACACTAGTTATAGATTCCGATGCTTCACTTCAGGTTTACTGTGTCCCTTTGACCGTCATATTGACGATGAAACACAGAAATTGCATCCGAATAAAATAGAAAAGGCACAATGTCGACTTAAGTACAAGAAGACTGACTCTTCCTATTGTCAACGTTTTGAACCATTCCTAAGACACTTGTTATAGATTCCGATGCTTAACTTCAGGTTTACTGTATCCCTTGGACCTTCTTATTGTCGATGAAACACAGAAAATGCATCGAAATTCAATACAAAAGGCAAAAGGCCGACTTAACTACAAGAAGACTGACTCTTCTTACTGACTATGTTTGAACCATTCCTGTGACTCTAGTTATAGATTCCGATGCTTAACTTCAGGATTACTGTATCCCTCTGACCTTCTTAGTGACGATGAAACACAGAAATTGCAACGGAATTAAATACAATAGGCACAATGCCGACTTAAGTACATGTAGACTGACTCTTCCTACTGTGTATGTTTTAAAACATTACTGTGACACTAGTTATAGATTCCGATGCTTCATTTCAGGTTTACTGTAACCCTTGGACCTTCTTATTGACGATGAAGCACAGAAAGTGCATCGGAATTAAATAGAAAAGGCACAATGCTGACTAAAGTACAAGAGGACTGACTATCCCTACTTTCTATGTTTTGAACCATTCCTGTGACACTAGTTATAGATTCCGATGCTTCACTTCAGGTATACTGTATCCCTCTGACCTTCTTATTGACGATGAAACACAGAAATTGCATCGGAATTAAATACAAAACGCACAATGTCGACTTAAGTACAAGAAGACTGACCTTTCTTACTCTCTATGATTTTGAACCATTCCTGTGACCCTAGTTATAGATTCCGATGCTTCACTTCAGGTTTACTGTATCCCTTGGACCTTCTTATTGACGATGAAACACAGAAATTGCATCGGAATTAAATATAAAACGCACAATGCCGACTTAAGTACAAGCAGACTGACTCTTCCTACTGTCTATGATTTGAACTATTCCATTGACCATAGTTATAGATTCCGATGCTTCACTCCAGGTTTACTGTCTCCCTCTGACCTTCTTATTGACGATGTAACACTGAAATTGCATCGGAATTAAATACAAAAGGCAAAATGCCGACTTAAGTACAAGAAGACTGACTCTCCTTACTGACTGGTTTGAACCATTCCTGTGACGCTAGTTACAGATTCCGATGCTTCACTTCAGGTTTACTGTATCCCTCTGACCTTCTTATTGACGATGAAACACAGAAATTGCATCGGAATTAAATAGAAAAGGCACGATGCCGACTTAAGTACAAGAAGACTGACTCTTCTTACTGTCTATGATTTGAACCATTCCTGTGACACTAGTTATAGATTCCGATGCTTCACTTCATGTTTACTGTATCCGTTGGACCTTCTTATTGACGATGAAACACAGAAATTGCATCGGAATTATATACAAAAGGCAAAATGCCGACTTAAGTACAAGAAGACTGACTATTCTTACCGACTATGTTTTGAACCATTCCTGTGACACTAGCTATAGATTCCGATGCTTCACTTCAGGTTTGCTCTATCACTAGGACCTTCTTATTGACGATGAAACACGGAAATTGCATCGGAACTAAATACAAAATGCACAATGCCGACTTAAGTACAAGAAGACTGACTCTTCCTACTGTCTATGTTTTGAACGATTCCTGCGACTTTAGTTATAGATTCCGATGCTTCACTTCAGGTTTACTGTATCCCTTGGACCTTCTTATTGATGATGAAACACAGAAATTGCATCGGAATTAAATACAAAAGGCACAATGCCGACTTAAGTACAAGAAGACTGAATCTTCTTACTGAATATGTTTTGAACCATTCCTGTGACACTAGTTATAGATTCCGATGCTTCACTTCAGGTTTACTCTATCACTAGGACCTTCTTATTGACGATGAAACACAGAAATTGCATCGGAATTAAATACTAAAGGCACAATGCCGACTTAAGTACAAGGAGACTGACTCTTCTTACTGACTGTTTTGAACCATTCCTGTGACACTAGTTATAGTTTCCGATGCTTCACTTCAGGTTTACTGTATCCCTCTGACCTTCTTATTGACGATGAAACACAGAAATTGCATCGGAATTAAATACAAAATGCACAATGAAGACTTAAGTACAAGAAGACGGACTCTTCGTACTGAATATGTTTGAATCATTCCTGTGACACTAGTTATAGATTCCGTTGATTCACTTCAGGTCTACTGTATCCCTTGGACCTTCTTATTGACGATGAAACACAGAAATTGCATCGGAATTAAATAGAAAAGGCACAATGCCGACTTAAGTACAAGAAGACTGACTCTTCTTACTGTCAATGTTTTGAACCATCCCTGTGACACTAGTAATAGATTCCGATGCTTCACCTCAGATTTACTGTATCCCTTGGACCTTCTTATTGACGACGAAACACAGAAATAGCATTGGAATTAAATACAAAAGGCACAATGCCGACTTAAGTACAAGAAGACTGACTCTTCTTTTTGTCTATGTTTGAACCATTCCTGTGACACTAGTTATAGATTTCGATGCTTCACTTCAGGTTTACTGTATCCCTTGGACCTTCTTATTGACGATGAAACACAGAAATTGCATCGGAATTAAATACAAAAGGCACAATAAAAACTTAAGTCCAAGAAGACTGACTCTAATTACTGTCTAAGTTTTGAACCATTCCTGTGACGCTAGTTACAGATTCAGATGCTTCACTTCAGGGTTACTGTATCCCTTGGAACTTCTTATTGACGATGAAATACAGATATTGCATCGGAAATAAATACAAAAGGCACTATGCCGACTTAAGTACAAGAAGACTGACTCTTCTTACTGACTATGTTTTGAACCATTCCTGTGCGATTCCGATGCTTCACTTCAGGTTAACTGTATCCCTCTGACCTTCTTATTGACGATGAAACACAGTAATTATATCGGAATTAAATTGAAAAGGGCATAATGCCGACTTAAATACAAGAAGACTGACTCTTCTTACTGTCTATGTTTTGAACCATTCCTGTGACACTAGTTATAGATTCCAATGCTTCACTTCAGGTGGACTGTATCCCTTGGACCTTCTTATTGACGATGAAACACAGAAATTGCATTGGAATAAAATACAAAAGGCACAATGCCGACTTAAGTACAAGAAGACTGACTCTTCTTACTGTCTATGTTTGAACCATTCCTGTGACACTAGTTATAGATTCCGATGCTTCACTTCAGGTTTACTGTATCCCTCTGACTTTCTTATTAACGATGTAACACAGAAATTGCATCGGAATTAAATAGAAAAGGCACAATGCCGACTTAAGTACAAGAGGACTGACTCTTCTTACTGTCTATGTTTTGAACCATTCCTGTGACACTAGTTGTAGATTCCAATGCTTCACTTCAGGTTTACTGTATCCCTTGGACCTTCTTATTGACGATGAAACACAGAAATAGCATCGGAGTTAAATACAAAAGACACAATGCCGACTTAAGTACAAGAAGACTGACTCTTCCAACTGTCTATGTTTTGAACAATTCCTGTGACACTAGTTATAGATTCCGATGCTTCACTTCAGGTTTACTGTGTCCCTCTGACCGTCTTATTGACGATGAAACACAGAAATTGCATCCGAATAAAATAGAAAAGGCACAATGTCGACTTAAGTACAAGAAGACTGACTCTTCCTACTGTCTATGTTCTGAACCATTCCTAAGACACTTGTTATAGATTCCGATGCTTAACTTCAGGTTTACTGTATCCCTTGGACCTTCTTATTGTCGATGAAACACAGAAAATGCATGGAAATTCAATACAAAAGGCAAAAGGCCGACTTAACTACAAGAAGACTGACTCTTCTTACTGACTATGTTTGAACCATTCCTGTGACTCTAGTTATAGATTCCGATGCTTAACTTCAGGATTACTGTATCCCTCTGACCTTCTTAGTGACGATGAAACACAGAAATTGCAACGGAATTAAATAAAATTGGCACAATGCCGACTTAAGTACATGTAGACTGACTCTTCCTACTGTCTATGTTTTAAAAGATTTCTGTTACACTAGTTATAGATTCCGATGCTTCATTTCAGGTTTACTGTAACCCTTGTACCTTCTTATTGACGATGAAGCACAGAAAGTGCATCGGAATTAAATAGAAAAGGCACAATGCTGACTTAAGTACAAGAGGACTGACTATTCCTACTTTCTATGTTTTGAACCATTCCTGTGACACTAGTTATAGATTCCGATGCTTCACTTCAGGTTTACTGTATCCCTCTGACCCTCTTATTGACGATGAAACACAGAAATTGCATCGGAATTAAATACAAAACGCACAATGCCGACTTAAGTACAAGAAGACTGACCTTTCTTACTCTCTATGATTTTGAACCATTCCTGTGACACTAGTTATAGATTCCGATGCTTCACTTCAGGTTTACTGTATCCCTTGGACCTTCTTATTGACGATGAAACACAGAAATTGCATCGGAATTAAACATAAAACGCACAATGCCGACTTAAGTACAAGAAGACTGACTCTTCCTACTGTCTATGATTTGAACTATTCCATTGACCATAGTTATAGATTCCGATGCTTCACTTCAGTTTTACTGTATCCCTCTGACCTTCTTATTGACGATGAAACACAGAAATTGCATTGGAATGAAATACAAATGGCACAATGCCGACTTAAGTACAAGAAGACTGCCTCTTCTTACTGTCTATGTTTTGAACCATTCCTGTGAAACTAGATATAGATTCCGATACTTCACATCAGGTTTACTGTAACCCTTGGACCTTCTTATTGACGATGAATCACAGAAATGGCATCGGAATTAAATAGAATAGGCACAATGCCGACTAAAGTACAAGAAGACTGACTCTTCTTTCTGTCTATGTTTTGAACCATTCCTGTGACGCTAGTTACAGATTCCGATGCTTCACTTCAGGTTTACTGTATCCCTCTGACCTTCTTATTGACGATGAAACACAGAAATTGCATCGGAATTAAATAGAAAAGGCACGATGCCGACTTAAGTACAAGAAGACTGACTCTTCTTACTGTCTATGATTTGAACCATTCCTGTGACACTAGTTATAGATTCCGATGCTTCACTTCATGTTTACTGTATCCGTTGGACCTTCTTATTGACGATGAAACACAGAAATTGCATCGGAATTATATACAAAAGGCAAAATGCCGACTTAAGTACAAGAAGACTGACTATTCTTACCGACTATGTTTTGAACCATTCCTGTGACACTAGCTATAGATTCCGATGCTTCACTTCAGGTTTGCTCTTTCACTAGGACCTTCTTATTGACGATGAAACACGGAAATTGCTTCGGAACTAAATACAAAAGTCACAATGCCGACTTAAGTACAAGAAGACTGACTCTTCCTACTGTCTATGATTTGAACGATTCCTGCGACATTAGTTATAGATTCCGATGCTTCACTTCAGGTTTACTGTATCCCTTGGACCTTCTTATTGATGATGAAACAGAAATTGCATCGGAATTAAATACAAAAGGCACAATGCCGACTTAAGTACAAGAAGACTGAATCTTCTTACTGAATATGTTTTGAACCATTCCTGTGACACTAGTTATAGATTCCGATGCTTCACTTCAGGTTTACTCTATCACTAGGACCTTCTTATTGACGATGAAGCACAGAAATTGCATCGGAATTAAATACTAAAGGCACAATGCCGACTTAAGTACAAGAAGACTGACTCTTCTTACTGACTGTTTTGAACCATTCCTGTGACACTAGTTATAGATTTCGATGCTTCACTTCAGGTTTACTGTATCCCTTGGACCTTCTTATTGACGATGAAACACAGAAATTGCATCGGAATTAAATACAAAAGGCACAATAAAAACTGAAGTACAAGAAGACTGACTCTTCTTACTGTCTAAGTTTTGAACCATTCCTGTGACGCTAGTTACAGATTCAGATGCTTCACTTTAGGGTTACTGTATCCCTTGGAACTTCTTATTGACAATGAAATACAGATATTGCATCGGAAATAAATACAAAAGGCACTATGCCGACTTAAGTACAAGAATACTGACTCTTCTTACTGTCTATGTTTTGAACCATTCCTGTGACACTAGTTATAGATTCCGATGCTTCACTGCAGGTTTGCTGTATCCGTTGGACCTTCTTATTGACCATGAAACACAGAAATTGCATCGGAATTATATACAAAAGGCAAAATGCCGACTTCAGTACAAGAAGACTGACTATTCTTACCGACTATGTTTTGAATCATTCCTGTGACACTAGCTATAGATTCCGATGCTTCACTTCAGGTTTACTCTATCACTAGGACCTTCTTATTGACGATGAAACACAGAAATTGCATCGGAACTAAATACAAAAGGCACAATGCCGACTTAAGTACAAGAAGACTCACTCTTCCTACAGTCTATGTTTTGAACGATTCCTGCGACATTAGTTATAGATTCCGATGCTTCACTTCAGGTTTACTGTATCCCTTGGACCTTCTTATTGACGATGAAACACTGAAATTGCATCGGAATTAAATACTAAAGGCACAATGCCGACTTAAGTACAAGAAGACTGAGTCTTCTTACTGAATATGTTTTGAACCATTCCTGTGACACTAGTTATAGATTCCGATGCTTCACTTCAGGTTTACTCTATCACTAGGACCTTCTTATTGACGAAGAAACACAGAAATTGCATCGGAATTAAATACTAAAGGCACAATGCCGACTTAAGTACAAGAAGACTGACTCTTCTTACTGACTGTTTTGAACCATTCCTGTGACACTAGTTATAGATTCCGATGCTTCACTTCAGGTTGACTGTATCCCTCTGTCCTTCTTATTGACGATGAAACACAGAAATTGCATCGGAATTAAATATAAAAGGCACACTGCCGACTTAAGTACAAGAAGACTGACTCTTCTTTTTGTCTATGTTTTGAACCATTCCTGTGACACTAGTTATAGATTCGGATGCTTCACTTCAGGTTTACTGTATCCCTTGGACCTTCTTGTTGACGATGAAACACAGAAATTGCATCGAAATTAAATACAAAAGGCACAATGCCGACTTAAGTACAGGAAGACTGACCCTTCTTACTATGTTTTGAACCATTTCTGTGACACTAGTTATAGATTCCGATGCTTCACTTCAGATTTACTGTATCCCTCTAACCTTCTTATTGACGATGAATCACAGAAATTGCATCGGAATTAAATACAAAAGGCACAATGCCGACTTAACTACAGGAAGACTGACCCTTCTTACTATGTTTTGAACTATTTCTGTGACACTAGTTATAGATTCCGATGCTTCACTTCAGGTTTACTGTATCCCTCTGACCTTCTTATTGACGATGAAACACAGAAATTGCATCGGAATTAAATACAAAAGGCATAATGCCGACTTAAGTACAAGAAGACGGACTCTTCGTACTGACTATGTTTTGAACCATTCCTATGACACTAGTTATAGATTCCATTGATTCACTTCAAGTTTACTGTATCCCTTGGACCTTCTTATTGACGATGAAACACAGAAATTGCATCGGAATTAAATAGAGAAGGCACATTGCCGACTTAATTACAAGAAGACTGACTCTTCTTACTGACTATGTTTTTAACCATTCCTGTGACACTAGTTATAGATTCTGATGCTTCACTTCAGGTTTACTGTATCCCTCTGACCTTCTTATTGATGATGAAACACAGATATTGCATCGGAATTAAATAGAAAAGGCACTATACCTTCTTAAGAACAAGAAGACTGACCCTTCTTACTGACTATGTTTTTAACCATTTCTGTGACACTAGTTATAGATTCCAATGCTTCACTTCAGGTTTACTGTATCCTTTGGACGTTCTTATTGACGATGAAACACAGAAATTGCATCGGAATTAAATAGAAAAGGCGCAATGCCGACTTAAGTACAAGGAGACTGACTCTTCTTACTGACTAAGATTTAAACCATTTCTGTGGCACTAGATATTGATACCGATGCTTCACTTCAGGTTTAGTGTATCCCTCTGAGCTTCTTATTGACGACGAAACACAGAAATTGCATCGGAATTAAATACAAAAGGCACAATGCCGACTCAAGTACAAGAAGACTGATACTTCTTACTGTCTAAGTTTTGAACCATTTCTGTGACGCTAGTTACAGATTCCGGTGCTTCACTTCAGGGTTACTGTATCCCTTGGACCTTCTTATTGACGATGAAACACAGATATTGCATCGGAATTGAATACAAAAGGCACAATGCTGACTAAAGTACATGTAGACTTACTATTCCTACTGTCTATGTTTTAAAACATTCCTGTGACTCTAGTTTTAGATTCCGATGCATCATTTCAGGTTTACTGTACCCTTGGACCTTCTTATTGACGATGAAACACAGAAAGTGCATCGGAATTAAATAGAAAAGCACAATGCTGAGTTAAGTACAAGAAGACTGACTCTTCCTACTTTCTATGTTTTGACCAATTATTGTGACACTAGTTATAGATTCCGATGCTTCACTTCAGGTTTACTGTATCCCTCTATCCTTCTTATTGACGATGAAACACAGAAATTGCATCGGAATTAAATACAAATGGAACAATGCTGACTTAAGTACAAGAAGACTGACTCTCCTTACTATCTATGTTTTGAACCATTCCTGTGAAACTAGATATAGATTCCGATGCTTCACTACAGGTTTACTGTATCCCTTGGACCTTCTTATTGTCGATGAAACACAGAAATTGCATCGGAATTAAATAGAAAAGGCACAATGACGACTTAAGTACAAGAAAACTGACTCTTCTTACTGTCAATGTTTTGAACCATCCCTGTGACACTAGTTATAGATTCCGATGCTTCACCTCAGATTTACTGTATCCCTTGGATCTTCTTATTGACGATGAAACACAGGTATTGCATCGGAAGTAAATACAAAAGGCACAATGCCGACTTAAGTACAAGTAGACTGACTCTTCTAACTGACTGTTTTGAACCATTCCTGTGACACTAGTTATAGATTCCGATGCTTCACTTCAGGTTGACTGTATCCCTCTGTCCTAATATTGACGATGAAACACATAAATTGCATCGGAATTAAATACAAGAGGCACAATGCCGACTTAATTACAAGAAGACTGACTCTTCTTTTTGTCTATGTTTTGAACCATTCCTGTGACACTAGTTATAGATTCGGATGCTTCACTTCAGGTTTACTGTATCCCTTGGACCTTCTTGTTGACGATGAAACACAGAAATTGCATCGGAATTAAATACAAAAGGCACAATGCCGACTTAAGTACAGGAAGACTGACCCTTCTTACTATGTTTTGAACCATTTCTGTGACACTAGTTATAGATTCCGATGCTTCACTTCAGGTTTACTGTATCCCTCTGAACTTCTTATTGACGATGAAACACAGAAATTACATCGGAATTAATTACAAAAGGCATAATGCCGACTTTAGTACAAGAAGACAGACTCTTCGTACTGACTATGTTTTGAACCATTCCTATGACACTAGTAATAGATTCCGTTGATTCACTTCAGGTTTACTGTATCCCTTGGACCTTCTTATTGACGATGAAACACAGAAATTGCATCGGAATTAAATAGAGAAGGCACATTGCCGACTTAAGTACAAGAAGACTGACTCTTCTTACTGACTATGTTTGGAACCATTCCTGTGACACTAGTTATAGATTCTGATGCTTCACTTCAGGTTTACTGTATCCCACTGACCTTCTTATTGACGATGAAACACAGATATTGCATCGGAATTAAATAGAAAAGGCACTATGCCATCTTAAGAACAAGAAGACTGACCCTTCTTACTGACTATGTTTTGAACCATTCCTGTGACACTAGTTATAGATTCCGATGCTTCACTTCAGGTTTACTGTATCCTTTGGACGTTCTTATTGACGATGAAACACAGAAATTGCATCGGAATTAAATAGAAAAGGCACAATGCCGACTTAAGTACAAGGAGACTGACTCTTCTTACTGACTAAGATTTAAACCATTCCTGTGGCACTAGATATTGATACCGATGCTTCACTTCAGGTTTATTGTATCCCTCTGAGCTTCTTATTGACGACGAAACACAGAAATTGCATCGGAATTAAATACAAAAGGCACAATGCCGACTTAAGTACAAGAAGACTGACTCTTCTTTTTGTCTATGTTTTGAACCATTCCTGTGACACTAGTTATAGATTCGGATGCTTCACTTCAGGTTTACTGTATCCCTCTGACCTTCTTTTCGACGATGAAACACAGAAATTGCATCGGAATGAAATAGAAAAGGCACAACGCCGACTGTAGTACAAGAAGTCTGACTCTTCCTACTGTCAATGCTTTGAACCATTCCTGCGACACTAGTTATAGATTCCGATGCTTCACCTCAGATTTACTGTATCCCTTGGAACTTCATATTGACGATGAAACACAGAAATTGCATCGGAATTAAATACAAAATGCACAATGCCGACTTCAGTACAGGAAGACTGACGCTTCTTTTTGTCTATGTTTTGAACCTTTCCTGTGACACTAGTTATAGATTCCGATGCTTCACTTCAGGTTTACTGTATCCTTTGGACCTTCTTGTTGACGATGAAACACAGAAATTGCATCGGAATTAAATACTAAAGGCACAATGCCGACTTCAGTACAGGAAGACTGACCCTTCTTAGTGTCTATGTTTTGAACCATTTCTGTGACACTAGTTATAGATTCCGATGCTTCACTTCAGGTTTACTGTATCCCTCTGACCTTCTTATTGACGATGAAACACAGATATTGCATCGGAATTAAATAGAAAAGGCACTATGCCTTCTTAAGAACAAGAAGACTGACTCTTCTTACTGACTATGTTTTGAACCTATCCTGTGACACTAGTTATAGATTCCGATGCTTCACTTCAGGTTTACTGTATCCCTCGGACGTTCTTATTGACGATGAAACACAGAAATTTCATCGGAATTAAATAGATAAGGCACAATGCCGACTTAAGTACAAGGAGACTGACTCTTCTTACTGACTATGATTTAAACCATTCCTGTTGCACTACATATTGATACCGATGCTTCATTTCAGGTTTATTGTATCCCTCTGAGCTTCTTATTGACGACGAAACACAGAAATTGCATCGGAATTAAATACAAATGGCACAATGCCGACAGAAGTACAAGAAGACTGATTCTTCTTACTGTCTAAGTTTTGAACCATTTCTGTGACGCTAGTTACAGATTCCGGCGCTTCACTTCAGGGTTACTGTATCCCTTGGACCTTCTTATTGACGATGAAACACAGATATTGCATCGGAAATAAATACAAAAGGCACAATGCCGACATAAGTACAGGAAGACTGACTCTTCTTACTGACTATGTTTTCAACCATTCCTGTGACACTAGTTAGAGATTCCGATGCTTCAGTTCAGGTTTACTGTATCCCTCTGACCTTCTTATTGACGATGAAACACAGAAATTGCATCGGAATTAAATACAAAAGGCACAGTGCCGACTTAAGTACATGTAGACCCACTCTTCCTACTGTCTATGTTTTAAAACATTCCTGTGACACTAGTTATAGATTCCGATGCATCATTTCAGGTTTACTGTATCCCTTGGACCTTCTTATTGACGATGAAACACAGTAATTATATCGGAATTAAATTGAAAAGGGCATAATGCCGACTTAAGTACAAGAAGACTGACTCTTCTTACTGTCTATGTTTTGAACCATTCCTGTGACACTAGTTATAGATTCCAATGCTTCACTTCAGGTGGACTGTATCCCTTGGACCTTCTTATTGACGATGAAACACAGATATTGCATCGGAATTAAATACAAAAGGCACAATGCCGACTTAAGTACAAGAAGACTGACTCTTCTTACTGACTATGTTTTGAACCATTCCTGTGACACTAGTTAGCGATTCCGATGCTTCACTTCAGGTTAACTGTATCCCTCTGACCTTCTTATTGACGATGAAACACAGTAATTATATCGGAATTAAATTGAAAAGGGCATAATGCCGACTTAGGTACAAGAAGACTGACTCTTCTTACTGTCTATGTTTTGAACCATTCCTGTGACATTTGTTATAGATTCCAATGCTTCACTTCAGGTGGACTGTATCCCTTGGACCTTCTTATTGACGATGAAACACAGAAATTGCATCGGAATTAAATACAAAAGGCACAATGCCGACGTAAGTACAAGAAGCCTGACTCTTCTTACAGACTATGTTTGAACCATTCCTGTGACACTAGTTATAGATTCCGATGCTTCACTTCAGGTATACTGTATCCCTCTGACCTTCTTATTGACGATGAAACACAGAGATTGCATCGGAATAAAATACAAAAGGCACAATGCCGACTTAAGTACAAGAAGACTGACTCATCCTACTGTCTATGTTTTAAAACATTCCTGTGACACTAGTAATAGATTCCGATGCATCATTTCAGGTTTACTGTATCCCTTGGACCTTCTTATTGACGATGAAACACAGAAAGTGCATCGGAATTAAAAAGAAAAGCACAATGCTGACTTAAGTACAAGAAGACTGACTCTTCCTACTTTCTATTTTTGACCCATTCCTGTAACTCTAGTTATAGATTCCGATGCTTCACTTCAGGTTTACTGTATCCCTCTGACCTTCTTATTGACGATGAAACACAGGAATTATATCGGAATTAAATTGAAAGGGGCATAATGCCGACAAAAGGACAAGAAGACTGACTCTTCTTACTGTCTATGTTTTGAACCATTCCTTTGACACTAGTTATAGATTCCGATGCTTCACTTCAGGTTTACTGTATCCCTTGGACCTTCTTATTGACGATGAAACACAGAAATTGCATCGGAATTAAATACAAAAGGCACAATAAAAACTTAAGTACAAGAAGACTGACTCTTCTTACTGTCTAAGTTTTGAACCATTCCTGTGACGCTAGTTACAGATTCAGATGCTTCACTTCAGGGTTACTGTATCCCTTGGAACTTCTTATTGACGATGAAATACAGATATTGCATCGGAAATAAATACAAAAGGCACTATGCCGACTTAAGTACAAGAAGACTGACTCTTCTTACTGACTATGTTTTGAACCATTCCTGTGACACTAGTTATAGATTCCGATGCTTCACTTCAGGTATACTGTATCCCTCTGACCTTCTTATTGACGATGAAAGACAGAAATTGCATCGGAATAAAATACAAAAGGCACAATGCCGACTTAAGTACAAGAAGACTGACTCTTCATACTGTCTATGTTTGAACCATTCCTGTGACACTAGTTATAGATTCCGATGCTTCACTTCAGGTTTACTGTATCCCTCTGACTTTCTTATTAACGATGAAACACAGAAATTGCATCGGAATTAAATAGAAAAGGCACATTGCCGACTTAAGTACAAGAGGACTGACTCTTCTTACTGTCTATGTTTTGAACCATTCCTGTGACACTAGTTGTAGATTCCAATGCTTCACTTCAGGTTTACTGTATCCCTTGGACCTTCTTATTGACGATGAAGCACAGAAATTGCATCGGAATTAAATACAAAAGACACAATGCCGACTTAAGTACAAGAAGACTGACTCTTCCAACTGTCTATGTTTTGAACAATTCCTGTGACACTAGTTATAGATTCCGATGCTTCACTTCAGGTTTACTGTGTCCCTCTGACCGTCTTATTGACGATGAAACACAGAAATTGCATCCGAATAAAATAGAAAAGGCACAATGTCGACTTAAGTACAAGAAGACTGACTCTTCCTATTGTCTACGTTTTGAACCATTCCTAAGACACTTGTTATAGATTCCGATGCTTAACTTCAGGTTTACTGTATCCCTTGGACCTTCTTATTGTCGATGAAACACAGAAAATGCATCGAAATTCAATACAAAAGGCAAAAGGCCGACTTAACTACAAGAAGACTGACTCTTCTTACTGACTATGTTTGAACCATTCCTGTGACTCTAGTTATAGATTCCGATGCTTAACTTCAGGATTACTGTATCCCTCTGACCTTCTTAGTGACGATGAAACACAGAAATTGCAACGGAATTAAATACAATAGGCACAATGCCGACTTAAGTACATGTAGACTGACTCTTCCTACTGTCTATGTTTTAAAACATTTCTGTGACACTAGTTATAGATTCCGATGCTTCATTTCAGGTTTACTGTAACCCTTGGACCTTCTTATTGACGATGAAGCACAGAAAGTGCATCGGAATTAAATAGAAAAGGCACAATGCTGACTAAAGTACAAGAGGACTGACTATCCCTACTTTCTATGTTTTGAACCATTCCTGTGACACTAGTTATAGACTCCGATGCTTCACTTCAGGTTTACTGTATCCCTCTGACCCTGTTATTGACGATGAAACACAGAAATTGCATCGGAATTAAATACAAAACGCACAATGTCGACTTAAGTACAAGAAGACTGACCTTTCTTACTCTCTATGATTTTGAACCATTCCTGTGACCCTAGTTATAGATTCCGATGCTTCACTTCAGGTTTACTGTATCCCTTGGACCTTCTTATTGACGATGAAACACAGAAATTGCATCGGAATTAAATATAAAACGCACAATGCCGACTTAAGTACAAGAAGACTGACTCTTCCTACTGTCTATGATTTGAACTATTCCATTGACCATAGTTATAGATTCCGATGCTTCACTCCAGGTTTACTGTCTCCCTCTGACCTTCTTATTGACGATGTAACACTGAAATTGCATCGGAATTAAATACAAAAGGCAAAATGCCGACTTAAGTACAAGAAGACTGACTCTCCTTACTGACTGGTTTGAACCATTCCTGTGACACTAGTTATAGATTCCGATGCTTCACTTCTGTTTTACTGTATCCCTCTGACCTTCTTATTGACGATGAAACACAGAAATTGCATTGGAATGAAATACAAATGGCACAATGCCGACTTAAGTACAAGAAGACTGCCTCTTCTTACTGTCTATGTTTTGAACCATTCCTGTGACGCTAGTTACAGATTCCGATGCTTCACTTCAGGTTTACTGTATCCCTCTGACCTTCTTATTGACGATGAAACACAGAAATTGCATCGGAATTATATACAAAAGGCAAAATGCCGACTTAAGTACAAGAAGACTGACTATTCTTACCGACTATGTTATGAACCATTCCTGTGACACTAGCTATAGATTCCGATGCTTCACTTCAGGTTTGGTCTATCACTAGGACCTTCTTATTGACGATGAAACACGGAAATTGCATCGGAACTAAATACAAAATGCACAATGCCGACTTAAGTACAAGAAGACTGACTCTTCCTACTGTCTATGTTTTGAACGATTCCTGCGACTTTAGTTATAGATTCCGATGCTTCACTTCAGGTTTACTGTATCCCTTGGATCTTCTTATTGATGATGAAACACAGAAATTGCATCGGAATTAAATACAAAAGGCACAATGCCGACTTAAGTACAAGAAGACTGAATCTTCTTACTGAATATGTTTTGAACCATTCCTGTGACACTAGTTATAGATTCCGATGCTTCACTTCAGGTTTACTCTATCACTAGGACCTTCTTATTGACGATGAAACACAGAAATTGCATCGGAATTAAATACTAAAGGCACAATGCCGACTTAAGTACAAGAAGACTGACTCTTCTTACTGACTGTTTTGAACCATTCCTGTGACACTAGTTATAGTTTCCGATGCTTCACTTCAGGTTTACTGTATCCCTCTGACCTTTTTATTGACGATGAAACACAGAAATTGCATCGGAATTAAATACAAAATGCACAATGCCGACTTAAGTACAAGAAGACGGACTCTTCGTACTGACTATGTTTGAATCATTCCTGTGACACTAGTTATAGATTCCGTTGATTCACTTCAGGTTTACTGTATCCCTTGGACCTTCTTATTGACGATGAAACACAGAAATTGCATCGGAATTAAATAGAAAAGGCACAATGCCGACTTAAGTACAAGAAGACTGACTCTTCTTACTGTCAATGTTTTGAACCATCCCTGTGACACTAGTAATAGATTCCGATGCTTCACCTCAGATTTACTGTATCCCTTGGACCTTCTTATTGACGACGAAACACAGAAATAGCATTGGAATTAAATACAAAAGGCACAATGCCGACTTAAGTACAAGAAGACTGACTCTTCTTTTTGTCTATGTTTGAACCATTCCTGTGACACTAGTTATAGATTTCGATGCTTCACTTCAGGTTTACTGTATCCCTTGGACCTTCTTATTGACGATGAAACACAGAAATTGCATCGGAATTAAATACAAAAGGCACAATAAAAACTTAAGTACAAGAAGACTGACTCTTCTTACTGTCTAAGTTTTGAACCATTCCTGTGACGCTAGTTACAGATTCAGATGCTTCACTTCAGGGTTACTGTATCCCTTGGAACTTCTTATTGACGATGAAATACAGATATTGCATCGGAAATAAATACAAAAGGCACTATGCCGACTTAAGTACAAGAAGACTGACTCTTCTTACTGACTATGTTTTGAACCATTCCTGTGCGATTCCGATGCTTCACTTCAGGTTAACTGTATCCCTCTGACCTTCTTATTGACGATGAAACACAGTAATTATATCGGAATTAAATTGAAAAGGGCATAATGCCGACTTAAATACAAGAAGACTGACTCTTCTTACTGTCTATGTTTTGAACCATTCCTGTGACACTAGTTATAGATTCCAATGCTTCACTTCAGGTGGACTGTATCCCTTGGACATTCTTATTGACGATGAATCACAGAAATTGCATCGGATTAAAATACAAAATTCACAATGCCGACTTAAGAACAAGAAGACTGACTCTTCTTACAGACTATGTTTTGAACCATTCCTGTGACACTAGTTATAGATTCCGATGCTTCACTTCAGGTATACTGTATCCCTCTGACCTTCTTATTGACGATGAAACACGGAAATTGCATCGGAATAAAATACAAAAGGCACAATGCCGACTTAAGTACAGGAAGACTGACTCTTCTTACTGTCTATGTTTGAACCATTCCTGTGACACTAGTTATAGATTCCGATGCTTCACTTCAGGTTTACTGTATCCCTCTGACTTTCTTATTAACGATGAAACACAGAAATTGCATCGGAATTAAATAGAAAAGGCACAATGCCGACTTAAGTACAAGAGGACTGACTCTTCTTACTGTCTATGTTTTGAACCATTCCTGTGACACTAGTTGTAGATTCCAATGCTTCACTTCAGGTTTACTGTATCCCTTGGACCTTCTTATTGACGATGAAACACAGAAATTGCATCGGAGTTAAATACAAAAGACACAATGCCGACTTAAGTACAAGAAGACTGACTCTTCCAACTGTCTATGTTTTGAACAATTCCTGTGACACTAGTTATAGATTCCGATGCTTCACTTCAGGTTTACTGTGTCCCTCTGACCGTCTTATTGACGATGAAACACAGAAATTGCATCCGAATAAAATAGAAAAGGCACAATGTCGACTTAAGTACAAGAAGACTGACTCTTCCTACTGTCTATGTTTTGAACCATTCCTAAGACACTTGTTATAGATTCCGATGCTTAACTTCAGGTTTACTGTATCCCTTGGACCTTCTTATTGTCGATGAAACACAGAAAATGCATGGAAATTCAATACAAAAGGCAAAAGGCCGACTTAACTACAAGAAGACTGACTCTTCTTACTGACTATGTTTGAACCATTCCTGTGACTCTAGTTATAGATTCCGATGCTTAACTTCAGGATTACTGTATCCCTCTGACCTTCTTAGTGACGATGAAACACAGAAATTGCAACGGAATTAAATAAAATTGGCACAATGCCGACTTAAGTACATGTAGACTGACTCTTCCTACTGTCTATGTTTTAAAACATTTCTGTTACACTAGTTATAGATTCCGATGCTTCATTTCAGGTTTACTGTAACCCTTGTACCTTCTTATTGACGATGAAGCACAGAAAGTGCATCGGAATTAAATAGAAAAGGCACAATGCTGACTTAAGTACAAGAGGACTGACTATTCCTACTTTCTATGTTTTGAACCATTCCTGTGACACTAGTTATAGATTCCGATGCTTCACTTCAGGTTTACTGTATCCCTCTGACCCTCTTATTGACGATGAAACACAGAAATTGCATCGGAATTAAATACAAAACGCACAATGCCGACTTAAGTACAAGAAGACTGACCTTTCTTACTCTCTATGATTTTGAACCATTCCTGTGACACTAGTTATAGATTCCGATGCTTCACTTAAGGTTTACTGTATCCCTTGGACCTTCTGATTGACGATGAAACACAGAAATTGCATCGGAATTAAATATAAAACGCACATTGCCGACTTAAGTACAAGAAGACTGACTCTTCCTACTGTCTATGATTTGAACTATTCCATTGACCATAGTTATAGATTCCGATGCTTCACTTCAGTTTTACTGTATCCCTCTGACCTTCTTATTGACGATGAAACACAGAAATTGCATTGGAATGAAATACAAATGGCACAATGCCGACTTAAGTACAAGAAGACTGCCTCTTCTTACTGTCTATGTTTTGAACCATTCCTGTGAAACTAGATATAGATTCCGATACTTCACATCAGGTTTACTGTAACCCTTGGACCTTCTTATTGACGATGAAACACAGAAATGGCATCGGAATTAAATAGAATAGGCACAATGCCGACTAAAGTACAAGAAGACTGACTCTTCTTTCTGTCTATGTTTTGAACCATTCCTGTGACGCTAGTTACAGATTCCGATGCTTCACTTCAGGTTTACTGTATCCCTCTGACCTTCTTATTGACGATGAAACACAGAAATTGCATCGGAATTAAATAGAAAAGGCACGATGCCGACTTAAGTACAAGAAGACTGACTCTTCTTACTGTCTATGATTTGAACCATTCCTGTGACACTAGTTATAGATTCCGATGCTTCACTTCATGATTACTGTATCCGTTGGACCTTCTTATTGACGATGAAACACAGAAATTGCATCGGAATTATATACAAAAGGCAAAATGCCGACTTAAGTACAAGAAGACTGACTATTCTTACCGACTATGTTTTGAACCATTCGTGTGACACTAGCTATAGATTCCGATGCTTCACTTCAGGTTTGCTCTTTCACTAGGACCTTCTTATTGACGATGAAACACGGAAATTGCTTCGGAACTAAATACAAAAGGCACAATGCCGACTTAAGTACAAGAAGACTGACTCTTCCTACTGTCTATGATTTGAACGATTCCTGCGACATTAGTTATAGATTCCGATGCTTCACTTCAGGTTTACTGTATCCCTTGGACCTTCTTATTGATGATGAAACAGAAATTGCATCGGAATTAAATACAAAAGGCACAATGCCGACTTAAGTACAAGAAGACTGAATCTTCTTACTGAATATGTTTTGAACCATTCCTGTGACACTAGTTATAGATTCCGATGCTTCACTTCAGGTTTACTCTATCACTAGGACCTTCTTATTGACGATGAAGCACAGAAATTGCATCGGAATTAAATACTAAAGGCACAATGCCGACTTAAGTACAAGAAGACTGACTCTTCTTACTGACTGTTTTGAACCATTCCTGTGACACTAGTTATAGATTTCGATGCTTCACTTCAGGTTTACTGTATCCCTTGGACCTTCTTATTGACGATGAAACACAGAAATTGCATCGGAATTAAATACAAAAGGCACAATAAAAACTGAAGTACAAGAAGACTGACTCTTCTTACTGTCTAAGTTTTGAACCATTCCTGTGACGCTAGTTACAGATTCAGATGCTTCACTTTAGGGTTACTGTATCCCTTGGAACTTCTTATTGACGATGAAATACAGATATTGCATCGGAAATAAATACAAAAGGCACTATGCCGACTTAAGTACAAGAAGACTGACTCTTCTTACTGTCTATGTTTTGAACCATTCCTGTGACACTAGTTATAGATTCCGATGCTTCACTGCAGGTTTGCTGTATCCGTTGGACCTTCTTATTGACCATGAAACACAGAAATTGCATCGGAATTATATACAAAAGGCAAAATGCCGACTTCAGTACAAGAAGACTGACTATTCTTACCGACTATGTTTGAATCATTCCAGTGACACTAGCTATAGATTCCGATGCTTCACTTCAGGTTTACTCTATCACTAGGACCTTCTTATTGACGAAGAAACACAGAAATTGCATCGGAATTAAATACTAAAGGCACAATGCCGACTTAAGTACAAGAAGACTGACTCTTCTTACTGACTGTTTTGAACCATTCCTGTGACACTAGTTATAGATTCCGATGCTTCACTTCAGGTTGACTGTATCCCTCTGTCCTTCTTATTGACGATGAAACACAGAAATTGCATCGGAATTAAATATAAAAGGCACACTGCCGACTTAAGTACAAGAAGACTGACTCTTCTTTTTGTCTATGTTTTGAACCATTCCTGTGACACTAGTTATAGATTCGGATGCTTCACTTCAGGTTTACTGTATCCCTTGGACCTTCTTGTTGACGATGAAACACAGAAATTGCATCGGAATTAAATACAAAAGGCACAATGCCGACTTTAGTACAGGAAGACTGACCCTTCTTACTATGTTTTGAACCATTTCTGTGACACTAGTTATAGATTCGGATGCTTCACTTCAGGTTTACTGTATCCCTCTATCCTTCTTATTGACGATGAAACACAGAAATTGCATCGGAATTAAATACAAAAGGCACAATGCCGACTCAAGTACAAGAAGACTGATACTTCTTACTGTCTAAGTTTTGAACCATTTCTGTGACGCTAGTTACAGATTCCGGTGCTTCACTTCAGTGTTACTGTATCCCTGGGACCTTCTTATTGACGATGAAACACAGATATTGCATCGGAATTGAATACAAAAGGCACAATGCTGACTAAAGTACATGTAGACTTACTCTTCCTACTGTCTATGTTTTAAAACATTCCTGTGACACTAGTTTTAGATTCCGATGCATCATTTCAGGTTTACTGTACCCTTGGACCTTCTTAATGACGATGAAACACAGAAAGTGCATCGGAATTAAATAGAAAAGCACAATGCTGAGTTAAGTACAAGAAGACTGACTCTTCCCACTTTCTATGTTTTGACCAATTATTGTGACACTAGTTATAGATTCCGATGCTTCACTTCAGGTTTACTGTATCCCTCTATCCTTCTTTTTGACGATGAAACACAGAAATTGCATCGGAATTAAATACAAATGGAACAATGCTGACTTAAGTACAAGAAGACTGACTCTCCTTACTATCTATGTTTTGAACCATTCCTGTGAAACTAGATATAGATTCCGATGCTTCACTACAGGTTTACTGTATCCCTTGAACCTTCTTATTGTCGATGAAACACAGAAATTGCATCGGAATTAAATAGAAAAGGCACAATGCCGACTTAAGTACAAGAAAACTGACTCTTCTTACTGTCAATGTTTTGAACCATCCCTGTGACACTAGTTATAGATTCCGATGCTTCACCTCAGATTTACTGTATCCCTTGGATCTTCTTATTGACGATGAAACACAGGTATTGCATCGGAAGTAAATACAAAAGGCACAATGCCGACTTAAGTACAAGTAGACTGACTCTTCTAACTGACTGTTTTAAACCATTCCTGTGACACTAGTTATAGATTCCGATGCTTCACTTCAGGATGACTGTATCACTCTGACCTACTTATTGACGATGAAACACATAAATTGCATCGGAATTAAATACAAAAGGCACAATGCCGACTTAAGTACAAGAAGACTGACTCTTCTTTTTGTCTATGTTTTGAACCATTCCTGTGACACTAGTTATAGATTCGGATGCTTCACTTCAGGTTTACTGTATCCCTTGGACCTTCTTGTTGACGATGAAACACAGAAATTGCATCGGAATTAAATACAAAAGGCACAATGCCGACTTAAGTACAGGAAGACTGACCCTTCTTACTATGTTTTGAACCATTTCTGTGACACTAGTTATAGATTCCGATGCTTCACTTCAGGTTTACTGTATCCCTCTGAACTTCTTATTGACGATGAAACACAGAAATTGCATCGGAATTAAATACAAAAGGCATAATGCCGACTTAAGTACAAGAAGACGGACTCTTCGTACTGACTATGTTTTGAACCATTCCTATGACACTAGTTATAGATTCCGTTGATTCACTTCAAGTTTACTGTATCCCTTGGACCTTCTTATTGACGATGAAACACAGAAATTGCATCGGAATTAAATGGAGAAGGCACATTGCCGACTTAAGTACAAGAAAACTGACTCTTCTTACTGACTATGTTTTGAACCATTTCTGTGACACTAGTTATAGATTCCAATGCTTCACTTGAGGTTTACTGTATCCTTTGGACGTTCTTATTGACGATGAAACACAGAAATTGCATCGGAATTAAATAGAAAAGGCGCAATGCCGACTTAAGTACAAGGAGACTGACTCTTCTTACTGACTAAGATTTAAACCATTCCTGTGGCACTAGATATTGATACCGATGCTTCACTTCAGGTTTATTGTATCCCTCTGAGCTTCTTATTGACGAAGAAACACAGAAATTGCATCGGAATTAAATACAAAAGGCACAATGCCGACTCAAGTACAAGAAGACTGATACTTCTTACTGTCTAAGTTTTGAACCATTTCTGTGACGCTAGTTGCAGATTCCGGTGCTTCACTTCAGGGTTACTGTATCCCTTGGACCTTCTTATTGACGATGAAACACAGATATTGCATCGGAATTGAATACAAAAGGCACAATGCTGACTAAAGTACATGTAGACTTACTCTTCCTACTGTCTATGTTTTAAAACATTCCTGTGACACTAGTTTTAGATTCCGATGCATCATTTCAGGTTTACTGTACCCTTGGACCTTCTTATTGACGATGAAACACAGAAAGTGCATCGGAATTAAATAGAAAAGCACAATGCTGAGTTAAGTACAAGAAGACTGACTCTTCCTACTTTCTATGTTTTGACCAATTATTGTGACACTAGTTATAGATTCCGATGCTTCACTTCAGGTTTACTGTATCCCTCTATCCTTCTTATTGACGATGAAACACAGAAATTGCATCGGAATTAAATACAAATGGCACAATGCTGAGTTAAGTACAAGAAGACTGACTCTCCTTACTATCTATGTTTTGAACCATTCCTGTGAAACTAGATATAGATTCCGATCCTTCACTACAGGTTTACTGTATCCCTTGGACCTTCTTATTGTCGATGAAACACAGAAATTGCATCGGAATTATATAGAAAAGGCACAATGCCGACTTAAGTACAAGAAAACTGACTCTTCTTACTGTCAATGTTTTGAACCATCCCTGTGACACTAGTTATAGATTCCGATGCTTCACCTCAGATTTACTATATCCCTTGGATCTTCTTATTGACGATGAAACACAGATATTGCATCGGAATTAAATACAAAAGGCACAATGCCGACTTAAGTACAAGTAGACTGACTCTTCTAACTGACTGTTTTGAACCATTCCTGTGACACTAGTTATAGATTCCGATGCTTCACTTCAGGTTGACTGTATCCCTCTGTCCTAATTTTGACGATGAAACACATAAATTGCATCGGAATTAAATACAAGAGGCACAATGCCGACTTAATTACAAGAAGACTGATTCTTCTTTTTGTCTATGTTTTGAACCATTCCTGTGACACTAGTTATAGATTCGGATGCTTCACTTCAGGTTTACTGTATCCCTTGGACCTTCTTGTTGACGATGAAACACAGAAATTGCATCGGAATTAAATACAAAAGGCACAATGCCGACTTAAGTACAGGAAGACTGACCCTTCTTACTATGTTTTGAACCATTTCTGTGACACTAGTTATAGATTCCGATGCTTCACTTCAGGTTTACTGTATCCCTCTGAACTTCTTATTGACGATGAAACACAGAAATTACATCGGAATTAATTACAAAAGGCATAATGCCGACTTTAGTACAAGAAGACAGACTCTTCGTACTGACTATGTTTTGAACCATTCCTATGACACTAGTAATAGATTCCGTTGATTCACTTCAGGTTTACTGTATCCCTTGGACCTTCTTATTGACGATGAAACACAGAAATTGCATCGGAATTAAATAGAGAAGGCACATTGCCGAATTAAGTACAAGAAGACTGACTCTTCTTACTGACTATGGTTGGAACCATTCCTGTGACACTAGTTATAGATTCTGATGCTTCACTTCAGGTTTACTGTATCCCACTGACATTCTTATTGACGATGAAACACAGATATTGCATCGGAATTAAATAGAAAAGGCACTATGCCATCTTAAGAACAAGAAGACTGACCCTTCTTACTGACTATGTTTTGAACCATTCCTGTGACACTAGTTATAGATTCCGATGCTTCACTTCAGGTTTACTGTATCCTTTGGACGTTCTTATTGACGATGAAACACAGAAATTGCATCGGAATTAAATACAAAAGGCACAATGCCGACTTAAGTACAAGAAGACTGACTCTTCTTTTTGTCTATGTTCTGAACCATTCCTGTGACACTAGTTATAGATTCGGATGCTTCACTTCAGGTTTACTGTATCCCTTGGACCTTCTTGTTGACGATGAAACACAGAAATTGCATCGGAATTAAATACAAAAGGCACAATGCCGAACTAAGTACAGGAAGACTGACCCTTCTTACTATGTTTTGAACCATTTCTGTGACACTAGTTATAGATTGCGATGCTTCACTTCAGGTTTACTGTATCCCTCTGAACTTCTTATTGACGATGAAACACAGAAATTGCATCGGAATTAAATACAAAAGGCATAATGCCGACTTAAGTACAAGAAGACGGACTCTTCGTAGTGACTATGTTTTGAACCATTCCTATGACACTAGTTATAGATTCCGTTGATTCACTTCAAGTTTACTGTATCCCTTGGACGTTCTTATTGACGATGAAACACAGAAATTGCATCGGAATTAAATAGAGAAGGCACATTGCCGACTTAAGTAGAAGAAGACTGACTCTTCTCACTGACTATGTTTTTAACCATTCCTGTGACACTAGTTATAGATTCTGATGCTTCACTTCAGGTTTACTGTATGCCTCTGACCTTCTTATTGATGATGAAACACAGATATTGCATCGGAATAAAATAGAAAAGGCACTATACCTTCTTAAGAACAAGAAGACTGCCCCTTCTTACTGACTATGTTTAGAACCATTTCTGTGACACTAGTTATAGATTCCAATGCTTCACTTGAGGTTTACTGTATCCTTTGGACGTTCTTATTGACGATGAAACACAGAAATTGCATCGGAATTAAATAGAAAAGGCGCAATGCCGACTTAAGTACAAGGAGACTGACTCTTCTTACTGACTAAGATTTAAACCATTCCTGTGGCACTAGATATTGATACCGATGCTTCACTTCAGGTTTATTGTATCCCTCTGAGCTTCTTATTGACGACGAAACACAGAAATTGCATCGGAATTAAATACAAAAGGCACAATGCCGACTCAAGTACAAGAAGACTGATACTTCTTACTGTCTAAGTTTTGAACCATTTCTGTGACGCTAGTTACAGATTCCGGTGCTTCACTTCAGGGTTACTGTATCCCTTGGACCTTCTTATTGACGATGAAACACAGATATTGCATCGGAATTGAATACAAAAGGCACAATGCTGACTAAAGTACATGTAGACTTACTATTCCTACTGTCTATGTTTTAAAACATTCCTGTGACACTAGTTTTAGATTCCGATGCATCATTTCAGGTTTACTGTACCCTTGGACCTTCTAATTGACGATGAAACACAGAAAGTGCATCGGAATTAAATAGAAAAGCACAATGCTGAGTTAAGTACAAGAAGACTGACTCTTCCTACTTTCTATGTTTTGACCAATTATTGTGACACTAGTTATAGATTCCGATGCTTCACTTCAGGTTTACTGTATCCCTCTATCCTTCTTATTGACGATGAAACACAGAAATTGCATCGGAATTAAATACAAATGGCACAATGCTGAGTTAAGTACAAGAAGACTGACTCTCCTTACTATCTATGTTTTGAACCATTCCTGTGAAACTAGATATAGATTCCGATGCTTCACTACAGGTTTACTGTATCCCTTGGACCTTCTTATTGTCGATGAAACACAGAAATTGCATCGGAATTATATAGAAAAGGCACAATGCCGACTTAAGTACAAGAAAACTGACTCTTCTTACTGTCAATGTTTTGAACCATCCCTGTGACACTAGTTATAGATTCCGATGCTTCACCTCAGATTTACTATATCCCTTGGATCATCTTATTGACGATGAAACACAGATATTGCATCGGAATTAAATACAAAAGGCACAATGCCGACTTAAGTACAAGTAGACTGACTCTTCTAACTGACTGTTTTGAACCATTCCTGTGACACTAGTTATAGATTCCGATGCTTCACTTCAGGTTGACTGTATCCCTCTGTCCTAATATTGACGATGAAACACATAAATTGCATCGGAATTAAATACAAGAGGCACAATGCCGACTTAATTACAAGAAGACTGACTCTTCTTTTTGTCTATGTTTTGAACCATTCCTGTGACACTAGTTATAGATTCGGATGCTTCACTTCAGGTTTACTGTATCCCTTGGACCTTCTTGTTGACGATGAAACACAGAAATTGCATCGGAATTAAATACAAAAGGCACAATGCCGACTTAAGTACAGGAAGACTGACCCTTCTTACTATGTTTTGAACCATTTCTGTGACACTAGTTATAGATTCCGATGCTTCACTTCAGGTTTACTGTATCCCTCTGAACTTCTTATTGACGATGAAACACAGAAATTGCATTGGAATTAATTACAAAAGGCATAATGCCGACTTAAGTACAAGAAGACAGACTCTTCGTACTGACTATGTTTTGAACCATTCCTATGACACTAGTAATAGATTCCGTTGATTCACTTCAGGTTTACTGTATCCCTTGGACCTTCTTATTGACGATGAAACACAGAAATTGCATCGGAATTAAATAGAGAAGGCACATTGCCGACTTAAGTACAAGAAGACTGACTCTTCTTACTGACTATGTTTGGAACCATTCCTGTGACACTAGTTATAGATTCTGATGCTTCACTTCAGGTTTACTGTATCCCACTGACCTTCTTATTGACGATGAAACACAGATATTGCATCGGAATTAAATAGAAAAGGCACTATGCCA
Source organism: Schistocerca serialis cubense (assembly GCF_023864345.2). Classification (NCBI taxonomy): domain Eukaryota; kingdom Metazoa; phylum Arthropoda; class Insecta; order Orthoptera; family Acrididae; genus Schistocerca; species Schistocerca serialis. The sequence goes on along the minus strand of NC_064645.1, from coordinate 19,421,565 downwards.
TCTTAAGAACAAGAAGACTGACCCTTCTTACTGACTATGTTTTGAACCATTCCTGTGACACTAGTTATAGATTCCGATGCTTCACTTCAGGTTTACTGTATCCTTTGGACGTTCTTATTGACGATGAAACACAGAAATTGCATCGGAATTAAATAGAAAAGGCACAATGCCGACTTAAGTACAAGGAGACTGACTCTTCTTACTGACTAAGATTTAAACCATTCCTGTGGCACTAGATATTGATACCGATGCTTCACTTCAGGTTTATTGTATCCCTCTGAGCTTCTTATTGACGACGAAACACAGAAATTGCATCGGAATTAAATACAAAAGGCACAATGCCGACTCAAGTACAAGAAGACTGATTCTTCTTACTGTCTAAGTTTTGAACCATTTCTGTGACGCTAGTTACAGATTCCGGTGCTTCACTTCAGGGTTACTGTATCCCTTGGACCTTCTTATTGACGATGAAACACAGATATTGCATCGGAATTAAATACAAAAGGCACAATGCCGACTAAAGTACATGTAGACTGACTCTTCCTACTGTCTATGTTTTAAAACATTCCTGTGACACTAGTTATAGATTCCGATGCATCATTTCAGATTTACTGTATCCCTTGGACCTTCTTATTGACGATGAAACACAGAAAGTGCATCGGAATTAAATAGAAATGCACAATGCTGAGTTAAGTACAAGAAGACTGACTCTTCCTACTTTCTATGTTTTGACCAATTATTGTGACACTAGTTATAGATTCCGATGCTTCACTTCAGGTTTACTGAATCCCTCTGACCTTCTTATTGACGATGAAACACAGAAATTGCATCGGAATTAAATACAAATGGCACAATGCTGACTAAAGTACAAGAAGACTGACTCTCCTTACTATCTATGTTTTGAACCATTCCTGTGAAACTAGATATAGATTCCGATGCTTCACTACAGGTTTACTGTATCCCTTGGACCTTCTTATTGTCGATGAAACACAGAAATTACATCGGAATTAAATAGAAAAGGCACAATGCCGACTTAAGTACAAGAAGACTGACTCTTCTTACTGTCAATGCTTTGAACCATCCCTGTGACACTAGTTATAGATTCCGATGCTTCACCTCAGATTTACTGTATCCCTTGGATCTTCTTATTGACGATGAAACACAGAAATTGCATCGGAATTAAATACAAAAGGCACAATGCCGACTTAAGTACAAGTAGACTGACTCTTCTAACTGACTGTTTTGAACCATTCCTGTGACACTAGTTATAGATTCCGATGCTTCACTTCAGGTTTACTGTATCCCTCTGACCTTCTAATTGACGATGAAACACAGAAATTGCATCGGAATTAAATAGAAAATGCACAACGCCGACTGAAGTACAAGAAGACTGACTCTTCTTATTATCTTTGTTTTGAACCATTCCTGTGACGCTAGTTACAGATTCCGATGCTCACTTGAGGTTTACTGTATCCTTTGGACGTTCTTATTGACGATGAAACACAGATATTGCATCGGAATTAAATAGAAAAGGCGCAATGCCGACTTAAGTACAAGGAGACTGACTCTTCTTACTGACTAAGATTTAAACCATTCCTGTGGCACTAGATATTGATAACGTTGCTTCACTTCAGGTTTATTGTATCCCTCTGAGCTTCTTATTGACGACGAAACACAGAAATTGCATCGGAATTAAATACAAAAGGCACAATGCCGACTCAAGTACAAGAAGACTGATACTTCTTACTGTCTAAGTTTTGAACCATTTCTGTGACGCTAGTTACAGATTCCGGTGCTTCACTTCAGGGTTACTGTATCCCATGGACCTTCTTATTGACGATGAAACACAGATATTGCATCGGAAATGAATACAAAAGGCACAATGCTGACTAAAGTACATGTAGACTTACTCTTCCTACTGTCTATGTTTTAAAACATTCCTGTGACACTAGTTTTAGATTCCGATGCATCATTTCAGGTTTACTGTACCCTTGGACCTTCTTATTGACGATGAAACACAGAAAGTGCATCGGAATTAAATAGAAAAGCACAATGCTGAGTTAAGTACAAGAAGACTGACTCTTCCTACTTTCTATGTTTTGACCAATTATTGTGACACTAGTTATAGATTCCGATGCTTCACTTCAGGTTTACTGTATCCCTCTATCCTTCTTATTGACGATGAAACACAGAAATTGCATCGGAATTAAATACAAATGGCACAATGCTGAGTTAAGTACAAGAAGACTGACTCTCCTTACTATCTATGTTTTGAACCATTCCTGTGAAACTAGATATAGATTCCGATGCTTCGCTACAGGTTTACTGTATCCCTTGGACCTTCTTATTGTCGATGAAACACAGAAATTGCATCGGAATTAAATACAAAAGGCACAATGCCGACTTAAGTACAAGTAGACTGACTCTTCTAACTGACTGTTTTGAACCATTCCTGTGACACTAGTTATAGATTCCGATGCTTCACTTCAGGTTGACTGTATCCCTCTGTCCTAATATTGACGATGAAACACATAAATTGCATCGGAATTAAATACAAAAGGCACAATGCCGACTTAAGTACAAGAAGACTGACTCTTCTTTTTGTCTATGTTTTGAACCATTCCTGTGACACTAGTTATAGATTCGGATGCTTCACTTCAGGTTTACTGTATCCCTTGGACCTTCTTGTTGACGATGAAACACAGAAATTGCATCGGAATTAAATACAAAAGGCACAATGCCGACTTAAGTACAGGAAGACTGACCATTCTTACTATGTTTTGAACCATTTCTGTGACACTAGTTATAGATTCCGATGCTTCACTTCAGGTTTACTGTATCCCTCTGAACTTCTTATTGACGATGAAACACAGAAATTGCATCGGAATTAAATACAAAAGGCATAATGCCGACTTAAGTACAAGAAGACAGACTCTTCGTACTGACTATGTTTGAACCATTCCTATGACACTAGTTATAGATTCCGTTGATTCACTTCAGGTTTACTGTATCCCTTGGACCTTCTTATTGACGATGAAACACAGAAATTGCATCGGAATTAAATAGAGAAGGCACATTGCCGACTTAAGTACAAGAAGACTGACTCTTCTTACTGACTATGTTTGGAACCATTCCTGTGACACTAGTTATAGATTCTGATGCTTCACTTCAGGTTTACTGTATCCCTCTGACCTTCTTATTGACGATGAAACACAGATATTGCATCGGAATTAAATAGAAAAGGCACTATGCCATCTTAAGAACAAGAAGACTGACCCTTCTTACTGACTATGTTTTAAAACATTCCTGTGACACTAGTTATAGATTCCGATGCATCATTTCAGATTTACTGTATCCATTGGACCTTCTTATTGACGATGAAACACAGAAAGTGCATCGGAATTAAATAGAAAAGCACAATGCTGAGTTAAGTACAAGAAGACTGACTCTTCCTACTTTCTATGTTTTGACCAATTATTGTGACACTAGTTATAGATCCCGATGCTTCACGTCAGGTTTACTGAATCCCTCTGACCTTCTTATTGACGATGAAACACAGAAATTGCATCGGAATTAAATACAAATGGCACAATGCTGACTAAAGTACAAGAAGACTGACTCTCCTTACTATCTATGTTTTGAACCATTCCTGTGAAACTAGATATAGATTCCGATGCTTCACTACAGGTTTACTGTATCCCTTGGACCTTCTTATTGTCGATGAAACACAGAAATTACATCGGAATTAAATAGAAAAGGCACAATGCCGACTTAAGTACAAGAAGACTGACTCTTCTTACTGTCAATGTTTTTAACCATCCCTGTGACACTAGTTATAGATTCCGATGCTTCACCTCAGATTTACTGTATCCCTTGGATCTTCTTATTGACGATGAAACACAGAAATTGCATCGGAATTAAATACAAAAGGCACAATGCCGACTTAAGTACAAGTAGACTGACTCTTCTAACTGACTGTTTTGAACCATTCCTGTGACACTAGTTATAGATTCCGATGCTTCACTTCAGGTTTACTGTATCCCTCTGACCTTCTAATTGACGATGAAACACAGAAATTGCATCGGAATTAAATAGAATAGGCACAACGCCGACTTAAGTACAAGAAGACTGACTCTTCTTATTATCTTTGTTTTGAACCATTCCTGTGACGCTAGTTACAGATTCCGATGCTTCACTTCAGGTTTACTGTATCACTTGGACCTTCTTATTGACGATGAGACACAGATATTGCATCGGAATTAATTACAAAAGGCACAATGCCGACGTAAGTACAAGAAGACTGACTCTTCTTACTGACTTTGTTTTGAACCATTCCTGTGACACTAGTTTAGTGATTCCGAAGCTTCACTTCAGGTTTGCTGTATCCCTCTCACCTTCTTATTGACGATGAAACACAGTAATTGCATCGGAATTAAAAGGGCACAATGTAGACTTAAGTACATGTAGACTGATTCTTGCTACTGTCTATGTTTTGAAACATTCCTGTGACCTTAGTTATTGATTCCGATGCTTCATTTCAGGTTTACTGTATCCCTTGCACCTTCTTATTGACGATGAAACACAGAAAGTGCATCGGTATAAAATAGAAAAAGCACAATACCAATTTAAGTACAAGAAGACTGACTCTTCCTACTGTCTATGTTTGAACCATTCCTGTGACATTAGTTATAGATTCCGATGTTCCACTTCAGGTTTACTGTATCCCTCTGACCTTCTTATTGACGATGAAACACAGAAATTGCATCGGAATTAAATACAAAAAGCACAATGCCGACTTAAGTACAAGGAGACTGACTCATCTTACTGACTGTTTTGAACCATTCCTCTCACACAAGTTATAGATTCCGATGCTTCACTTCAGGTTTACTGTAACCCTCTGACCTTCTTATTGACGATGAAACACAGAAATTGCATCTGATCTAAATACAAAAGGAACAATGCCGACTTAAGTACAAGAAGACTGACTCTTCTTTTTGTCTATGATTTGAACCATTCCTGTGACACTAGTTATAGATTCCAATGCTTCACATCCTGTTTACTGTATCCCTTGGACCTTCTTATTGACGATGAAACACAGAAATTGCATCGGAATGAAATAGAAAAGGCACAATGCTGACTTAAGTACAAGAAGACTGACTCTTCTTACTGACTGTTTTGAACCATTCCTGTGACATTAGTTATAGATTCCGATGCTCCACTTCAGGTTTACTGTATCCCTCTGACCTTCTTATTGACGATGAAACACAGAAATTGCATCGGAATTAAATACAAAAGGCACAATAAAAACTGAAGTACAAGAAGACTGACTCTTCTTAATGACTATGTTTGGAACCATTCCTGTTACACTAGTTATAGATTCCGATGCCTCACTTCTGGTTTATTGTATTACTCTGACCTTCGTATTGACGATGAAACTCAGATATTCCATCGGAATTAAATTGAAAAGGCACAATGCCAACTTAAGTACAAGAATACTGACTCTTCTTACTGAATATGTTTTGAACCATTCCTGTGACACTAGTTATAGGTACCGATTCTTCACTTCAGGTTTACTGTATCCCTCTGACCTTCTTATTGACGATGAAACACAGAAATTGCATCGGAATTAAATACAAATGGCACAATGCTGACTTAAGTACAAGTAGACTGACCTCCTTAATGTCTATGAATAGAACCATTCCTGTAAAACTAGATATAGATTCCGATGCTTCACTGCAGGTTTACTGTACCCCTTGGACCTTCTTATTGACGATGAAACACAGAAGTTGCATCGGAATTAAATAGAAAAGGCACAATGCCGACTTAAGTACAAGAAGAATGACTCTTCTTACTGTCAATGTTTTGAACCATTCCGATGCTTCACCTCAGATTTACTGTATCCCTTGGACCTTCTAATTGACGATGAAACACAGATATTGCATCGGAATGAAATAGAAAAGGCACAATGCCGACTTAAGCACAAGAAGACAGACTCTTCTTTCTGACTATGTTTTGAACCATTCCTGTGACACTAGTTATAGAGATCCGATGCTTCACTTCGGGTTTACTGTATCCCTCTGACCTTCTTATTGACGATGAAACACAGAAATAGCATCGGTATTATATAGAAAAGGCACAATGCCGACTTAAGTACAAGAAGACTGACTCTTCCTACTGTCTATGATTTGAACCATTCCTGTGACACTAGTTATAGATTACGATGCTTCACTTCAGGTTTACTATATCCCTTGGACGTTCTAATTGACGATGAAACACAGAAAGTGCTTCGGAATTAAATAGAAAAGGCACAATGCTGACTTAAGTACAAGAAGACTGACTCTTCCTACTGTCTATGTTTTGAACCATTCCATTGACCCTAGTTATAGATTCCGATGCTTCACTCAGGTTTACTGTATCCCTCTGACCTTCTTATTGACGATATAACACAGAAATTGCATCGCAATTAAATACAAATGGCACTATGCCGACATAAGTACAAGAAGACTGACTCTCCTTACATTCTATGTTTTGAACCATTCCTGTGAAACTAGATATAGATTCCGATGCTTCACTTCAGGATTACTGTATCCCTTGGACCTTCTTATTGACGATGAAACACAGAAATGGCATGGGAATTAAATAGAAAAGGCACAATGCCGACTTAAGTACAAGAAGACTGACACTTCTTACTGTCTATGTTTTGAACCATTCCTGTGACGCTAGTTACAGATTCCGATGCTTCACTTCAGGTTTACTGTATCCCTCTGACCTTCTTATTGACGATGAAACACAGAAATTGCATCGGAATTAAATACAAAATGCACGATGCCGACTTACGTACAAGAAGACTGACTCTTCGTACTGACTATGTTTTGATCCATTCCTGTGACACTAATTATAGATTCCGATGATTCACTTCAGGTTTACTGTATCCCTTGGACCTTCTTATTGACGATGTAACACAGAAATTGCATCGGAATTAAATAGAAAAGGCACAATGCCGACTTAAGTACAAGAAGACTGACTCTTCTTACTGTCTATGTTTTGAACCATTCGTGTGACACTAGTTATAGATTCCAATGCTTCACTTCAGGTTTACTGTATCCCTCTGACCTTCTTATTGACGATGAAACACAGAAATTGCATCGGAATTAAATACAAAAGGCACAATGCCGTCTTAAGTACAAGAAGACTGACTCCTCCTACTGTCTATGATTTGAACCATTCCATTGACCCTAGTTATAGATTCCGATGCTTCACTCCAGGTTTACTGTATCCCTCTGACCTTCTTATTGACGATGAAACACTGAAATTGCATCGGAATTAAATACAAAATGCAAAATGCCGACTTAAGTACAAGAAGACTGACTCTTCTTACTGACTGTTTTGAACCATTCCTGTGACACTAGTTATAGATTACGATGCTTCACTTCAGGTTTACTATATCCCTTGGACGTTCTAATTGACGATGAAACACAGAAAGTGCTTCGGAATTAAATAGAAAAGGCACAATGCTGACTTAAGTACAAGAAGACTGACTCTTCCTACTGTCTATGTTTTGAACCATTCCATTGACCCTAGTTATAGATTCCGATGCTTCACTCCAGGTTTACTGTATCCCTCTGACCTTCTTATTGACGATATAACACAGAAATTGCATCGGAATTAAATGCAAATGGCACTATGTGGACTTAAGTACAAGAAGACTGACTCTCCTTACATTCTATGTTTTGAACCATTCCTGTGAAACTAGATATAGATTCCGATGCTTCACTTCAGGTTTACTGTATCCCTTGTACCTTCTTATTGACGATGAAACACAGAAATGGCATGGGAATTAAATGGAAAAGGCACAATGCCGACTTAAGTACAAGAAGACTGACTCTTATTACTGTCAATGTTTTGAACAATTCCTGTGAGACTAGTTACAAATTCCGATGCCTCACTTCAGGTTTACTGTATCCCTCTGACCTTCTTATTGACGATGAAACACAGAAATTGCATCCGAATTAAATAGAAAAGGCACAATGCCGACTTAAGTCCAAGAAGACTGACTCTTCTTACTATCTATGTTTTGAACCATTCCTGTGAAGCTAGTTACAGATTCCGATGCTTCACTTCACGTTTAGTGTATACCTCTGACCTTCTTATTGACGGTGAAACACAGAAATCGCATCGGAATTAAATAGAAAAGCACAATGCCGACTTAAGTACAAGAAGACTGACTCTTCCTACTTTCTATGATTTGAACCATTCCTGTGACACTAGTTATAGATTCCGATGCTTCACTTCAGGTTTACTGTATCCCTTGGAAGTTCTTATTGACGATGAAACACAGAAAGTGCTTCGGAATTAAATAGAAAAGGCACAATGCTGACTTAAGTACAAGAAGACTGACTCTTCCTACTTTCTATGTTTCAAACCATTCCTGTGACACTAGTTATAGATTCCGATGCTTCACTTCAGGTTTACTGTATCCCTCCGACCTTCTTATTGACGATGAAACACAGAAATTGCATCGGAATTAAATAGAAAAAACACAATGCCGACATAAGGTCAAGAAGACTGACTCTTCTTATTGAGTATGATTTGAACCATTTCTGTCAGACTACTTGTAGATTCCGATGCTTCTCTTCAGGTTTACAGTATCCCTCTGACCTATTTATTGACGATGAAACACAGATATTGCATCGGAATTAAATAGGAGAGTCACAATGCCGACTTCAGTACAAGAAGACTGACTCTTCCTACCGAATATGTTTTGAACCATTCCTGTGACACTAGTTATAGATTCCGATGTTTCACTTCAGGTTTACTGTAGCCCTCTGACCATCTTATTGACGATGAAACACAGAAATTGCATCGGAATTATATACATATGGCACAATGCTGACTTAAGTACAAGAAGACTGACTTTCTTACTGTCTATGCTTTGAACCATTCCTGTGACACTAGTTATAGATTCCGATGCTTCACTTCAGGTTTACTGTATCCCTCTGACCTTCTTATTGACGATAAAACACAGAAATTGCATCGGAATTAAATACAAAAGGCACAATGCCGACTTAAGTACAAGAAGACTGACTCTTCTAACTGACTATGTTTGGAACCATTCCTGTTACACTAGTTATAGATTCCGATGCCTCACTTCTGGTTTATTGTATCACTCTGACCTTCGTATTGACGATGAAACACAGATATTCCATCGGAATTAAATTGAAAAGACACAATGCCAACTTAAGTACAAGATGACTGACTCTTCTTACTGAATATGTTTTGAACCATTCCTGTGACACTAGTTATAGATTCCGATGCTTCACTTCAGGTTTACTGTATCCCTCTTACCTTCTTACTGACCATGAAACACAGAAATTGCATCGGAACTAAATACAAAAGGCACAATGCCGACTTAAGTACAAGAAGACTGACCCTTCTTACTGTCTATGGTTTGAACCATTCCTGTGACACTAGTTATAGATTCCGATGTTTCACTTCAGGTTTACTGTATCCCTCTGACCTTCTTATTGACGATGAAACACAGAAATTGCATCGGAATTAAATACAAATGGCACAATGCTGACTTAAGTACAAGAAGACTGACCTCCTTACTGTCTATGTTTAGAACCATTCCTGTAAAACTAGATATAGATTCCGATGCTTCACTGAAGGTTTACTGTACCCCTTGGACCTTCTTATTGACGATGAATCACAGAAGTTGCATCGGAATTAAACAGAAAAGGCACAATGCCGACTTAAGTACAAGAAGAATGACTCTTCTTACTGTCAATGTTTTGAGCCATTCCGATGCTTCACCTCAGATTTACTGTATCCCTTGGACCTTCTTATTGACGATGAAACACAGATATTGCATCGGAATGAAATAGAAAAGGCACAATGCCGACTTAAGCACAAGAAGACTGACTCTTCTTACTGACTGTTTTGAACCATTCCTGTGACACTAGTTATAGATTCCGATGCTTCACTTCAGGTTTACCTTATCCCTCTGACCTTACTGACGATGATGCACAGAAATTGCATCGGAATTAAATACAAAAGGCACAATGCCGTCTTAAGTACAAGAAGACTGACTCTTCTTTTTGTCTATGCTTTGAACCATTCCTGTGACACTAGTTCTAGATTCCGATGCTTTACTTCAGGTTTACTGTGTCCCTTGAACCTTCTTATTGACGATGAAACACAGAAATTGCATCGGAATTAAATACATAAGGCACAATGCCGACTTAAATACCAGAAGACCGACCCTACCTACTGTCTATGTTTTGAACCATTCATGTGACACTAGTTATAGATTCCGTTGCTTCATTTCAGGTTTACTGTATCCCTCTGATCTTCTTATAGACGATGAAACACAGATATTGCATTGGAATTAAATACAAAAGGAACAATGCCGACTTAAGTACAAGAAGACTGACTCTTCGTACTGACTATGTTTTGAACCATTCCTGTGACACTAGTTATAGATTCCGATGATTCACTTAGGGTCTACAGTATCCCTTGGACCTTCTTATTGACGATGAAACAAAGAAATTGCATCGGAATTAAATAGAGAAGGCACAATGCCGACTTAAGTACAAGAAGACTGACTATTCTTACTGACTATGTTTGGAACCATTCCGGCGACACTAGTTATAGAATCCGATGCTTCACTTCAGGTTTACTGTATCCCTCTGACCTTCTTATTGACGATGAAACACCGAAATTGCATCGGAATTAAATAGAAAAGGCACAATGCCGACTTAAGTACAAGAAGACTGACTCTTCCTACTGTCTATGATTTGAACCATTCCTGTGACACTAGTTATAAATTACGATGCTTCACTTCAGGTTTACTATATCCCTTGGACATTCTAATTGACGATGAAACACAGAAAGTGCTTCGGAATTAAATAGAAAAGGCACAATGCTGACTTAAGTACAAGAAGACTGACTCTTCCTACTGTCTATGTTTTGAACCATTCCATTGACCCTAGTTATAGATTCCGTTGCTTCACTTCAGGTTTACTGTATCCCTCTGATCATCTTATGGACGATGAAACACAGAAATTGCATCGGAATTAAATACAAAAGGAACAATGCCGACTTAAGTACAAGAAGACTGACTCTTCGTCCTGACTATGTTTTGAACCATTCCTGTGTCACTAGTTATAGATTCCGATGATTCACTTCAGGTCTACTGTATCCCTTGGACCTTCTTATTGACGATGAAACAAAGAAATTGCATCGGAATTAAATAGAGAAGGCACAATGCCGACTTAAGTACAAGAAGACTGACTCTTCTTACTGACTATGTTTGGAACCATTCCGGCGACACTAGTTATAGAATCCGATGCTTCACTTCAGGTTTACTGTATCCCTCTGACCTTCTTATTGACGATGAAACACAGAAATGGCATGGGAATTAAATAGAAAAGGCACAATGCCGACTTAAGTACAAGAAGACTGACACTTCTTACTGTCTATGTTTTGAACCATTCCTGTGACGCTAGTTACAGATTCCGATGCTTCACTTCATGTTTACTGTATCCCTCTGACCTTCTTATTGACGATGAAACACAGAAATTGCATCGGAATTAAATAGAAAATGCACGATGCCGACTTAAGTACAAGAAGACTGACTCTTCGTACTGACTATGTTTAGAACCATTCCTGTGACACTAGTTATAGATTCCGATGATTCAATTCAGGTTTACTGTATCCCTTGGACCTTCTTATTGACGATGAAACACAGAAATTGCATCGGAATTAAATACAAAAGCACAATGCCGACTTAAGTACAAGAAGACTGACTCTTCTTACTGTCTATGTTTTGAACCATTCCTGTGACGCTAGTTACAGATTCCGATGCTTCACTTCCGGTTTACTGTATCACTTGGACCTTCTTATTGTCGATGAGACACAGATATTGCATCGGAATTAAATACAAAAGGCCCAATGCAGACGTAAGTACATGATGACTGACTCTTCTTACAGACTTTGTTTTGAACCATTCCTGTGACACTAGTTTAGAGATTCCGATGCTTCACTTCAGGTTTACTGTATCCCTCTGACCTTCTTATTGACAATGAAACACAGTAATTGCATCGGAATTAAATAAAAAGGGCACAATGACGATTTAAGTACAAGAAGACTGACTCTTCTTACTGTCTATGTTTTGAACCATTCGTGTGACACTAGTTATAGATTCCGATGCTTCACTTCAGGTTTACTGTATCCCTCTGACCTTCTTGTTGACGATGAAACACAGAAATTGCATCGGAATCATATACAAAAGGCACTATGCCGACTTAAGTACAAGAAGACTGACCTTTCTTACTGTCTATGCTTTGAACCATTCCTGTGACACTAGTTATAGATTCCGATGCTTCACTTCAGGTTTACTGTATCCCTTGGACCTTCTTATTGACGATGAAACACAGAAATTGCATCGGAATTAAATACAAAAGGCACAATGCCGTCTTAAGTACAAGAAGACTGACTCGTCCTACTGTCTATGATTTGAACCATTCCATTGACCCTAGTTATTGATTCCGATGCTTCACTCCAGGTTTACAGTATCCCTCTGACCTTCTTATTGACGATGAAACACTGAAATTGCATCAGAATTAAATACAAAAGGCAAAATGCCAACTTAAGTACAAGAAGACTGACTCTTCTTACTGACTGTTTTGAACCATTCCTGTGACACTAGTTATAGATTCCGATGCTTCAGTTCTGGTTTACTGTATCCCCCTGACCTTCTTATTGACGATGAAACACAGAAATTGCATCGGAATTAAATGCAAATGGCACTATGTTGACTTAAGTACAAGAAGACTGACTCTCCTTACATTCTATGTTTTGAACCATTCCTGTGAAACTAGATATAAATTCCGATGCTTCACTTCAGGTTTACTGTATCCCTTGGACCTTCTTATTGACGATGAAACACAGAAATGGCATGGGAATTAAATAGAAAAGGCACAATGCCGACTTAAGTACAAGAAGACTGACTCTTCTTACTGTCTATGTTTTGAACAATTCCTGTGACACTAGTTACAAATTCCGATGCTTCAATCCAGGTATACTGTATCCCTCTGACCTTCTTATTGACGATGAAACACAGAAATTGCATCGGAATTAAATAGAAAAGGCACAATGCCGACTTAAGTACAAGAAGACTGACTCATCGTACTGACTATGTATTGAACCATTCCTGTGACACTAGTTATAGATTCCAATGATTCACTTCAGGTTTACTGTATCCCTTGGACCTTCTTATTGACGATGAAACACAGAAATTGCATCCGCATTAAATAGAAAAGGCACAATGCCGACTTAAGTCCAAGAAGACTGACTCTTCTTACTATCTATGTTTTGAACCATTCCTGTGACGCTAGTTAGAGATTCCGATGCTTCACTTCACGTTTAGTGTATACCTCTGACCTTCTTATTGACGATAAAACACAGAAATTGCATCGGAATTAAATAGAAAAGCACAATGCCGACTTAAGTACAAGAAGACTGACTCTTCCTACTGTCTATGTTTTGAACCATTCCATTGACCCTAGTTATAGATTCCGATGCTTCACTTCACGTTTAGTGTATACCTCTGACCTTCTTATTGACGATGAAACACAGAAATTGCATCGGAATTAAATACAAAAGGCACAATGCCGGCTTAAGTTCCAGAAGACTGACTCTTCCTACTGTCTATGTTTTGAACCATTCCATTGACCCTAGTTATAGATTCCGATGCTTCACTCCAGGTTTACTGTATCCCTCTGACATTCTTATTGACGATGAAACACTGAAATTGCATCGGAAGTAAATACAAAAGGCAAAATACCGACTTAAGTACAAGAAGACCGACTCATCTTACTGACTGTTTTGAACCATTCCTGTGACACTAGTTATAGATTCCGATGCTTCACTTCAGGTTTACTGTATCCCTCTGACCTTCTTATTGACGATGAAACACAGGAATTGCATCGGAATTAAATGCAAATGGCACTATGCCGACTTAAGTACAAGAAGACTGACTCTCCCTACATTCTATGTTTTGAACCATTCCTGTGTCACTAGTTATAGATTCCGATGCTTCACTTCAGGTTTACTGTATCCCTTGGACTTTCTTATTGACGATGAAACACAGAAATGGCATGGGAAGTAAATAGAAAAGGCACAATTGCGACTGAAGTACAAGAAGACTGACACTTCTTACTGTCTATGTTTTGAACCATTCCTGTGACGCTAGTTACAGATCCCGATGCTTCACTTCAGGTTTACTGTATCCCTCTGACGTTCTTATAGACGATGAAACACAGAATTGCATCTGAATTAAATAGAAAAGGCACGATGCCGACTTAAGTACATGAAGACTGACTCTTCGTACTGACTATGTTTTGAACCATTCCTGTGACACTAGTTATAGATTCCGATTTTTCACTTCAGGTTTACTGTATCCTTTGGACCTTCTTATTGACGATGAAACACAGAAATTGCATCGGAATGAAATAGAAAAGGCACAATGCCGACTTAAGTACAAGAAGACTGACACTTCTTACTGTCTATGTTTTGAACCATTCCTGTGACGCTAGTTACAGATCCCGATGCTTCACTTCAGGTTTACTGTATCCCTCTGACGTTCTTATAGACGATGAAACACAGAATTGCATCGGAATTAAATAGAAAAGGCACAATGCCGACTTAAGTACAAGAAGACTGACTCTTCTTACTATCTATGTTTTGAACCATTCCTGTGACGCTAGTTACAGATTCCGATGCTTCACTTCACCTTTACTGTATACCTCTGACCTTCTTATTGACGATAAAACACAGAAATTGCATCGGAATGAAATAGAAAAGGCACAATGCCGACTTAAGTACAAGAAGACTGACTCTTCCTACTTTCTATGTTTTGAACCATTGCTGTGACACTAGTTATTGATTCCGATGCTTCACTTCAGGTTTACTGTATCCCTTGGACGTCCTGATTGATGTTGAAACACAGAAAGTGCATCGGAATTAAATAGAAAAGGCACAATGATGACTTAAGAACAAGAAGACTGACTCTTCCTACTTTCTATGTTTTGAACCATTCCTGTGACAGTAGTTATAGATTCCGATGCTTCACTTCAGGTTTACTGTATCCCTCTGACCATCTTATTGACGATGAAACACAGAAATTGCATCGGAATTAAATAGAAAAAGCACAATGCCGACTTAAGGTCAAGAAGAGTGACTCTTCTTACTGAGTATGATTTGAACCATTCCTGTGAGACTACTTATAGATTCCGATGCTTCTCTTCAGGTTTACAGTATCCCTCTGACCTTCTTATTGACGATGAAACACAGAAATTGCATCGGAATTAAATAGGAGAGTCACAATGCCGACTTAAGTACAAGAAGACAGACTCTTCTTTCTGACTATGTTTTGAACCATTCCTGTGACACTAGTTATAGATTCCGATGCTTCACTTCGGGTTTACTGTATCCCTCTGACCTTCTTATTGACGACGAAACACAGAAATAGCATCGGAATTATATAGAAAAGGCACAATGCCGACTTAAGTACAAGAAGACTGACTCTCCTTACTGTCTATGTTTTGAACCATTCCTGTGACGCTAGTTACAGATTCCGATGCATCACTTCAGGTTTACTGTATCACTTGGACCTTCTAATTGTCGATGAGACACAGATATTGCATCGGAATTAAATACAAAAGGCACAATGCTGTCGTAAGTACAAGAAGACTGACTCTTCTTACAGACTTTGTTTTGAACCATTCCTGTGACACTAGTTTAGAGATTCCGAGGCTTCACTTCAGGTTTACTGTATCTCTCTGACCTTCTTGTTGACGATGAAACACAGAAATTGCATCGGAATTAAAGACAAAACGCACAATGCCGACTTAAGCACAAGAAGACTGACTCTCCTTACTGACTATGTTTGGAACCATTCCTGTGACACTAGTTATAGATTCCGATGCTTCACTTCAGGTTTATTGTATCACTCTGACCTTCGTATTGACGATGTAACACAGATATTGCATCGGAATTAAATTGAAAAGGCACAATGCCAACTTAAGTACAAGAAGACTGACTCTTCTTACTGAATATGTTTGAACCATTCCCGTGACAATAGTTATAGATACCGATGCTTCAATTCAGGTTTTTCTTTATCCCTCTGACCTTCTTACTGACGATGAAACACAGAAATTGCATCGGAATGAAATAGAAAAGGCACAATGCCGACTTAAGTACAAGAAGACTGACTCTTCCTACTTTCTATGTTTGAACCATTACTGTGACACTAGTTATAGATTCCGATGCTTCACTTCAGGTTTACTGTATCCCTTGGACGTTCTTATTGATGATGAAACACAGAAAGTGCACCGGAATTAAATAGAAAAGGCACAATGCTGACTTAAGAACAAGAAGACTGACTCTTCCAACTTTCTATGTTTTGAACCATTCCTGTGACACTAGTTATAGATTCCGATGCTTCACTTCAGGTTTACTGTATCCCTCTGACCTTCTTATTGACGATGAAACACAGAAATTGCATCGGAATTAAATAGAAAAAGCACAATGCCGACTTAAGGTCAAGAAGACTGACTCTTCTTACTGATTATGATTTGAACCATTCCTGTGAGACTACTTATAGATTCCGATGCTTCTCTTCAGGATTACAGTATCCCTCTGACCTTCTTATTGACGATGAAACACAGAAATTGCATCGGAATTAAATAGGAGAGTCACAATGCCGACTTAAGTACAAGAAGACAGACTCTTCTTTCTGACTATGCTTTGAACCATTCCTGTGACACTAGTAATCGATTCCGATGCTTCACTTCGGGTTTACTGTATCCCTCTGACCTTCTTATTGACGATGAAACACAGAAATAGCATCGGAATTATATAGAAAAGGCACAATGCCGACTTAAGTACAAGCAGACTGACTCTCCTTACTGTCTATGTTTTGAACCATTCCTGTGACGCTAGTTACAGATTCCGATGCATCACTTCAGGTTTTACTGTATCACTTGGACCTTCTGATTGTCGATGAGACACAGATATTGCATCGGAATTAAATACAAAAGGCACAATGCTGACGTAAGTACAAGAAGACTGACTCTTCTTACAGACTTTGTTTTGAACCATTCCTGTGACACTAGTTTAGAGATTCCGAGGCTTCACTTCAGGTTTACTGTATCTCTCTGACCTTCTTGTTGACGATGAAACACAGAAATTGCATCGGAATTAAAGACAAAACGCACAATGCCGACTTAAGTACAAGAAGACTGACTCTTCTTACTGACTGATCTGAACCATTCCTGTGACACTAGTTATAGATTCCGATGTTTCACTTCAGGTTTACTGTATCCCTCTGACCATCTTATTGACGATGAAACACAGAAATTGCATCGGAATTACATACAAATGGCACAATGCCGACTTAAGTACAAGAAGACTGACTCTTCTTACTGACTATGTTTGGAACCATTCCTGCGACACTAGTTACAGAATCCGATTCTTAACTTCAGATTTACTGTATCCCTGTTACCTTCTTAATGACGATGAAACACCGAAATTGCATCGGAATTAAATAGAAAATGCACAATGCCGACTTAAGTACAATAAGACTGACTCTTCCTACTGTCTATGATTTGAACCATTCCTGTGACACTAGTTATAGATTCCGATGCTTCACTTCAGGTTTACTGTATCCCTTGGACGTTCTTATTGACGATGAAACACAGAAAGTGCATCGGAATTAAATAGAAAAGGCACAATGCTGACTTAAGTACAAGAAGACTGACTCTTCCTACTTTCTATGTTTTGAACCATTGCTGTGACACTAGTTATAGATTCCGATGCTTCACTTCAGGTTTACTGTATCCCTCTGACCTTATTGACGATGAAACACAGAAATTGCATCGGAATTAAATACAAAAGGCACAATGCCGACTTAAGTACAAGGAGACTGACTTTTCTAACTGTCTATGCTTTGAACCATTCCTGTGACACTAGTTATAGATACCGATGCTTCACTTCAGGTTTACTGTATCCCTTGGACCTTCTTATTGACGTTGAAACACAGAAATTGCATCGGAATTAAATACAAAAGGCACAATGCCGACTTAAGTACAAGAAGACTGACTCTTCCTGCTGTCTATGTTTTGAAAAATTCCTGTGACACTAGTTATTGATTCCGATGCTTCACTTCAGGACTACTGTATCCCTCTGACCTTCTTATATACGATGAAACACAGAAATTGCATCGGAATTAAATAGAAAAGGCACAATGCTGACTTAAGTACAAGAAAACTGACTCTTCTTACTGACTGTTATGAACCATTCCTGTTACACTAGTTATAGATTCCGATGCTTCACTTCAGGTTTAGGGTATCCCTTGGACCTTCTTATTGACGATGAAACACAGAAAATGCATCGGAATTATATACATATGGCACCATGCCGACTTAAGTACAAGAAGACTGACTCTCCTTACTGTCTATGTTTTGAACCATTACTGTGACACTAGTTAGAGATTCCGATGCTTCACTTCAGGTTTACTGTATCCCTTGGACCTTCTTATTGACGATGAAACACAGAAATTGCATCGGAATTATATACATATGGCACAATGCCGACTTAAGTACAAGAAGACTGACTCTCCTTACTGTCAATGTTTTAAACCATTCCTGTGACACTAGTTAAAGATTCCGATGCTTCACTTCAGGTTTACTGTATCCCTTGGACCTTCTTATTGACGATGAAACACAGAAATTGCATCGGTATTAAATTCAAAAGGCACAATGCCGACTTAAGTACAAGAAGACTGACCCATCTTACTGTCTATGTTTTGAACCATTCCTGTGACACTAGTTATAGATTCCGATGCTCCCCTTCAGGTTTACTGTATCCCTCTGACCTTCTTATTGATGATAAAACACAGAAATGGCATCGGAATTAAATCCTAAAGCACAATGCCGACTTAAGTTCAAGAAGACTGACTCTTCTTACTGACTATCTTTGGAAACATTCCTGTGTGCTTCACTTCTGGTTTATTGTATCACTCTGACCTTCGTATTGACGATGAAACACAGATATTGCATCGGAATTAAATGGAAAAGGCACAATGCCAACTTAAGTTCAAGAAGACTGACTCTTCTTACTGAATATGCTTTGAACCATTCCTGTGACACTACTTATAGTTTCCGATGCTTCACTTCAGGTTTACTGTATCCCTCTGACCTTCTAACTGACGATGAAACACAGATATTGCATCGGAATTAAATAGAAAAGGCTCAATGCTGACTTAAGTACAAGAAAACTGACTCTTCTTACTGACTGTTATGAACCATTCCTGTTACACTAGTTATAGATTCCGATGCTTTACTTCAGGTTTAGGGTATCCCTCGGACCTTCTTATTGACGATAAAACTCAGAAATTGCATCGGAATTAAATACAAAAGGCACAATGCCGACTTAAGTACAAGAAGACTGACTCTTCTTACTGACTATGTTTGGAACCATTACTGTGACACTAGTTATAGATTCCGATGCTTCACTTCAGGTTTATTGTATCACTCTGACCTTCGTAATGACGATGTAACGCAGATATTGCATCGGAATTAAATAGAAAAGGCACAATGCCGACTTAAGTACAAGAAGACTGACTCTTCTTACTGTCTATGGTTTGAACCATTCCTGTGAAACTAGTTATAGATTCCGAATCTTCACTTCAGGTTTACTGTATCCCTCTGACCTTCTTATTGACGATGAAACACAGAAATTGCATCGGAATTAAATACAAATGGCACAATGCTGACTTAAGTACAAGAAGACTGACTCTCCTTACTGTCTATGTTTTGAACCATTCCTGTGAAACTAGATATAGATTCCGATGTTTCACTGTAGGTTTACTGTATCCCTTGGACCTTCTTATTGACGATGAAACACAGAAATTGCATCGGAATTAAATAGAAAAGGCACAATGCCGACTTAAGTACAAGAAGACTGACTCTTCTTACTGTCAACGTTTTGAATCATTCCTGTGACACTAGTTATAGATTCCGATGCTTCACTTCAGGTTTACTGTATCCCTTGGACCTTCTGATTGACCATGAAAGACAGAAATTGCATCGGAATTAAGTAGAGAAGGCACAATGCCGACTTAAGTACAAGAAGACTGACTCTTCTTACTGACTATGTTTGGAACCATTCCTGCGACACTAGTTACAGAATCCGATTCTTAACTTCAGGTTTACTGTATCCCTCTTACCTTCTTATTGACGATGAAACACCGAAATTGCATCGGAATTAAATAGAAAAGGCACAATGCCGACTTAAGTACAAGAAGACTGACTCTTCCTACTGTCTATGCTTTGAACCATTCCATTGACCCTAGTTATAGATTCCGATGCTTCACTCCAGGTTTACTGTATCCCTCTGACCTTCTTATTGACGATGAAACACTGAAAGTGCATCGGAATTAAATACAAAAGGAAAATGCCGACTTAAGTACATGAAGACTGACTCTTCTTACTGACTGTTTTGAACCATACCTGTGACACTAGTTACAGATTCCGATGCTTCACTTCAGGTTTACTGTATCCCTCTGACCTTCTTATTGACGTTGAAACACAGAAATTGCATCGGAATTAAATACAAATGGCACTATGCCGACTTAAGTACAAGAAGACTGACTCTCCCTACATTCTATGCTTTGAACCATTCCATTTAAACTAGATATAGCTTCCGATGCTTCACTTCAGGTTTACTGTATCCCTTGGACCTTCTTATTGACGATGAAACACAGAAATGGCATGGGAATTAAATGACAAAGGCACAATGTCGAGTTAAGTACAAGAAGACTGACTCTTCTTACTGTCTATGGTTTGAACCATTCCCTGTGACGCTGGTTACAGATTCCGATGTTTCACTTCAGGATTTCTGTATCCCTCTGACCTTCTTATTGACCATGAAACAGAAATTGCATCGGAATTAAATAGAAAAGGCACGATGCCGACTTAAGTACAAGTAGACTGACTCTTCCTACTCTCATTTTTTTGAACCATTCCTGTGACACTAGTTAAAGATTCCGAAGCTTCACATCAGGTTTACTGTATCCCTTTGACGTTCTTATTGACGATGAAACACTGAAATTGCATCGGAATTATATAGAAAAAGCACAATGCCGACTTAAGTACAAGAAGACTGACTCTTCTTACTGACTATGATTTGAACCATTCCTGTGACACTACTTATAGATTCCGATGCTTCTCTTCAGGTTTTCTGTATCCCTTGGACCTTCTTACTGACGCCGAAACACAGAAATTGAATCGGAATTAAATTCAAAATCCACAATACCGACTTAAGTACAAGAAGACTGACTCTTCCTACTGTCTATGTTTTGAACCATTCCTGTGACACTAGTTATTGATTCCGATGCTTCACTTCAGGACTACTGTATCCCTCTGACCTTCTTATATACGATGAAACACAGAAATTGCATCGGAATTAAATAGAAAAGGCACAATGCTGACTTAAGTACAAGAAAACTGACTCTTCTTACTGACTGTTTTGAACCATTCCTGTGACACTAGTTATAGATTCCGATGTTTCACTTCAGGTTTACTGTATCCCTCTGACCATCTTATTGACGATGAAACACAGAAATTGCATCGGAATTATATACATATGGCACAATGGCGACTTAAGTACAAGAAGACTGACTCTCCTTACTGTCTATGATTTGAACCAATACTGTGACACTAGTTATAGATTCCGATGCTTCACTTCAGGTTTACTGTATCCCTTGGACCTTCTTATTGACGACGAAACACAGAAATTGCATCGGAATTATATACATATGACACAATGCCGACTTAAGTACAAGAAGACTGACTCTCCTTACTGTCTATGTTTGAACCATTCCTGTGACACTAGTTGTAGATTCCGATGCTTCACTTCAGGTCTACTGTATCCCTTGGACCTTCTTATTGACGATGAAACACAGAAATTAAATCGGTATTAAATACAAAATGCACAATGCCGCCTTAAGTACAAGAAGACTGACCCATCTTACTGTCTATGTTTTTAACCATTCCTGCGACACTAGTTATAGATTCCGATGCTTCACTTCAGGTTTACTGTATCCCTCTGACCTTCTTATTGACGATAAAACACAGAAATGGCATCGGAATTAAATACAAAAGGCACAATGCCGACTTAAGTTCAAGAAGACTGACTCTTCTTACTGACTATGTTTTGAACCATTCCTGTGACACTAGTTGTAGATTCCCATGCTTCACATCAGGACTACTGTATCCCTCTGACCTTCTTATATACGATGAAACACAGAAATTGCAACGGAATTAAATTGAAAAGGCACAATGCCAACTTAAGTACAAGAAGACTGACTCTTCTTACTGAATATGCTTTGAACCATTCCTGTGACACTAGTTATAGATTCCGATGCTTCACTTCAGGTTTACTGTATCCCTTGGACCTTCTTATTGACGTTGAAACACAGAAATTGCATCGGAATTAAATACAAAAGGCACAATGCCGACTTAAGTACAAGAAGACTGACTCTACCTACTTTCTATGTTATGAACCAATCCATTGACCCTAGTTATAGATTCCGATGCTTCACTCCAGGTTTACTCTATTCCTCTGACGTTCTTATTGACGATGAAACACAGAAATTGCATCGGAATTAAATAGAAAAGGCACGATGCCGATTTAAGTACAAGAAATCTGACTCTTCCTACTGTCTATGTTTTGAACCATTCCTGTGACACTAGTTATAGGAACCGATGCTTCACTTCAGGTTTACTGTATCCCACTGACCTTCTTATTAACGATGAAATACAGAAATTGCATCGGAATTAAATAGAAAAGGCACGATGCCGACTTAAGTACAAGAAGACTGACTCTTCCTACTGTCTATGTTTTGAACCATTCCTGTGACACTAGTTATAGATTCCGAAGCTTCACTTCAGGTTTACTGTATCCCTTGGATGTTCTTATTGACGATGAAACACTGTAATTGCATCGGAATTAAATAGAAAAAGCTCAATGCCGACTTAAGTACAAGAAGACTGACTCTTCTTTCTGACTATGTTTGAACCATTCCTGTGACACTAGTTATAGATTCCGATGCTTCACTTCAGGTTTACTGTATCCCTCTGACCTTCTTATTGACGATGAAACACAGAAATATCATCGGAATTAAATAGAAAAGGCAAAATGCCGACTTAAGTACAAGAAGACTGACTCTTCCTACTGTCTATGATTTGAACCATTCCATTGACCCTAGTTATAGATTCCGATGATTCACGCCAGGTTTACTGTATCCCTCTGACCTTCTTATTGACGATGAAAGACAGAAATTGCTTCGGAATTAAATACAAAAGGCAAAATGACGACTTAAGTACAAGAAGACTGACTCTTCTTACTGACTGTTTTGAACAATTCCTGTGACACTAGTTATAGATTCCGATGCTTCACTTCAGGTTCACTGTATCCCTCTGACCTTCTTATTGACGATGAAACACTGAAATTGCTTCGGAATTAAATACAAATGGCACTATGCCGACATAAGTACAAGAAGACTGACTCTCCTTACATTCTATGTTTTGTACCATTCCTGTGAAACTAGATATAGATTCCGATGCTTCACTTCAGGTTTACTGTATTCCTTGGACCTTCTTATTGACGATGAAACACAGAAATGGCATGGGAATTAAATAGAAAAGGCACAATGCCGACTTAAGTACAAGAAGACTGACTCTTCTTTCTGACTATGTTTTGAACCATTCCTGTGACACTAGTTATAGATTCCGATGCTTCACTTCAGGTTTACTGTATCCCTCTGACATTCTTATTGACGATGAAACACAGAAATAGCATTGGAATTAAATAGAAAAGGCACAATGCCGACTTAAGTACAAGAAGACTGACTCTTCTTACTGTCTATGTTTTGAACCATTCCTGTGACGCTAGTTACAGATTCCGATGCTTCACTTCACGTTTACTGTATCACTTGGATCTTCTTATTGTCGATGAGACACAGATATTGCATCGGAATTAAATACAAAAGGCACAATGCCGACGTAAGTACAAGAAGACTGACTCCTCTTACAGACTTTGTTTTGAACCATTCCTGTGACACTAGTTTAGAGATTCCGATGCTTCACTTCAGGTTTACTGTATCCCTCTGACCAACTTATTGACGATGAAACACAGAAATTGCATCGGAATTATATACATATGGCACAATGCCGACATAAGTACAAGAAGACTGACTCTCCTTACTGTCTATGTTTTGAACCATTCCTGTGACACTAGTTATTGATTCCGATGCTTCACTTCAGGTTTACTGTATCTCTTGGACCTTCTCATTGACGATGAAACACAGAAATTGCATCGGAATTATATACATATGGCACAATGCCGACTTAAGTACAAGAAGACTGAGTCTCCTTACTGTCTATGTTTTGAACCATTCCTGTGACACTAGTTATAGATTCCGAAGCTTTACTTCAGATTTACTGTATCCCTTGGACCTTCTTATTGACGATGAAACACAGAAATTGCATCGATATTAAATAGAAAAGGCACAATGCCGACTTAAGTACAAGAAGACTGACTCTCCTTACTGTCTATGTTTTGAACCATTCCTGTGACACTAGTTATAGATTCCGATGCTTCACTTCAGGTTTACTGAATCTCTTGGACCTTCTTATTGACGATGAAAGACAGAAATTGGATCGGAATTATATACATATGGCACAATGCCAACTTAAGTACAAGAAGACTGACTCTCCTTACTGTCTATGTTTTGAACCATTCCTGTGACACTCGTTATAGATTCCGATGATTCACTTCAGATTTACTGTATACCTCGGACCTTCTTATCGACGATGAAACACAGAAATTGCATCGGAATTAAATAAAAAAGGCACAATGCCGACTTAAGTACAAGAAGACTGACTTTTCTTACTGACTATGTTTGAAACCATTCCTGAGACACTAGTTATAGATTCCGGTGCTTCACTTCAGGTTTATTGTATCACTCTGACCTTCGTATAGACGATGTAACACAGATATTGCATCGGAATTAAATTGAAAAGGCACAATGCCAACTTAAGTACAAGAAGACTGACTCTTCTTACTGAATATGTTTGAACCATTCCCGTTACACTAGTTATAGATTCCGATGCTTCAATTCAGGTTTTTCTGTATCCCTCTGACCTTCTTACTGACGATGAAACACAGAAATTGCATCGGAATTAAATAGAAAAGGCACAATGCCGACTTAAGTACAAGCAGACTGACTCCTCTTACTGTCTATGGTTTGAACCATTCCTGTCACACTACTTATAGATTCCGATGCTTCACTACAGGTTTACTGTATCCCTCTGACCTTCTTATTGACGATAAAACACAGAAATTGCATCGGAATTAAATACAAAAGGCACAATGCCGACTTAAGTACAAGAAGACTGACTCTTCGTACTGACTATGTTTTGAACCATTCCTGTGACACTAGTTATAGATTCCGATGCTTCACTTCAGGTTTACTGTATCCCTTGGACCTTCTTATTGACGATGAAACACAGAAATTGCATCGGAATTAAATACAAAAGGCACAATGCCGACTTAAGAACATGAAGACTGACTCTTCTTACTGACTATGTTTGGAACCATTAATGCGACACTAGTTATAGAATCCGATTCTTCACTTCAGGTTTACTGTATCCCTCTGACCTTCTTATTGACGATGAAACACCGAAATTGCATCGGAATTAAATAGAAAATGCACAATCCCGACTTAAGTACAAGAAGACTGACTCTTCCTACTGTCTATGATTTGAACCATTCCTGTGACACTAGTTATAGATTCCGATGCTTCACCTCAGGTTTACCGTATCCCTTGGACGTTCTTATTGACGATGAAACACAGAAAGTGCAACGGAATTAAATAGAACGGCACAATGCTGACTTAAGTACAAGAAGACTGACTCTTCCAACTTTCTATGTTTTGAACCATTGCTGTGAGACTAGTTATAGATTCCGATGCTTCACTTCAGGTTTACTGTATCCCTCTGACCTTCTTATTGACGATGAAACACAGAAATAGCATCGGAATTAAATACAAAAGGCACAATGCCGACTTAAGTACAAGATGACTGACCTTTCTTACTGTCTATGCTTTGAACCATTCCTGTGACACTAGTTATAGCTTCCGAAGCTTCACTCCAGGTTTACTGTATCCCTTGGACGTTCTTATTGACGATGAAACACTGAAATTGCATCGTAATTAAATAGAAAAAGCACAATGCCGACTTAAGTACAAGAAGACTGACTCTTCTTTCTGACTATGTTTTGAACCATTCCTGTGACACTAGTTATAGATTCCGATGCTTCACTTCAGGTTTACTGTATCCCTCTGACCTTCTTATTGACGATGAAACACAGAAATAGCATCGGAATTAGACAGAAAAGGCACAATGCCGACTTAAGTACAAGAAGACTGACTCTTCCTACTGTCTATGATTTGAACCATTCCATTGACCCTTGTTATAGATTCCGATGCATCACTCCAGGTTTACTGTATCCCTCTGACCTTCTTATTGACGATGAAACACGGAAATTGCATCGGAATTAAATAGAAAAGGCACGATGCCGACTTAAGTACAAGAAGACTGACTCTTCCTACTGTCTATGTTTTGAACCATTCCTGTGACACTAGTTATAGATTCCGAAGCTTCACTTCAGGTTTACTGTATCCCTTGGACGTTCTTGTTGACGATGAAACACTGAAATTGCATCGGAATTAAATAGAAAAAGCACAATGCCGACTTAGGTACAAGAAGACTGACTCTTCTTTCTGACTATGTTTTGAACCATTCCTGTGACACTAGTTATAGATTCCGATGCTTCACTTCAGGTTTACTGTATCCCTCTGACCTTCTTATTGACGATGAAACACAGAAATAGCATCGGAATTAAATAGAAATGCACAATGCCGACTTAAGTACAAGAAGACTGACTCTTCCTACTGTCTATGATTTGAACCATTCCATTGCCCCTAGTTATAGATTCCGATGCTTCACTCCAGGTTTACTGTATCCCTCTGACCTTCTTATTGACGATGAAAAACAGAAATTGCATCGGAATTAAATACAAAAGGCAAAATGACGACTTAAGTACAAGACGACTGACTCTTCTTACTGACTGTTTTGAACAATTCCTGTGACACTAGTTATAGATTCCGATGCTTCACTTCAGGTTTACAGTATCCCTCTGACCTTCTTATTGACGATGAAACACTGAAATTGCATCGGAATTAAATGCAAATGGCACTATGCCGACTTAATTACTAGAAGACGGACTCTCCTTACATTCTATGTTTTGTACCATTCCTGTGAAACTAGATATAGATTCCGATGCTTCACTTCAGGTTTACTGTATCCCTTGGACGTTCGTATTGACGATGAAGCACAGAAATGGTATGATAATTAAATAGAAAAGGCACAATGCCGACTTAAGTACAAGAAGACTGACTCTTCTTACTGTCTATGTTTTGAACCATTCCTGTGACGCTGGTTACAGATTCCGATGCTTCACTTCAGGTTTACTGTATCCCTCTGACCTTCTTATTGACGATGAAACACAGAAATTGCATCGGAATTAAATAGAAAAGGCACGATGCCGACTTAAGTACAAGAAGACATACTCTTCCTACTGTCTATATTTCGAACCATTCCTGTGACACTAGTTATAGATTCCGAAGCTTCACTTCAGGTTTACTGTATCCCTTGGACGTTCTTATTGACGATGAAACACTGAAATTGCATCGGAATTAAATAGAAAAAGCACAATGCCGACTTAAGTACAAGAAGACTGACTCTTCTTTCTGACTATGTTTTGAACCATTCCTGTGACACTAGTTATAGATCCCGATGCTTCACTTCAGGTTTACTGTATCCCTCTGACATTCTTATTGACGATGAAACACAGAAATAGCATCGGAATTAAATAGAAAAGGCACAATGCCGACTTAAGTACAAGAATACTGACTCTTCTTACTGTCTATGTTTTGAACCATTCCTGTGACGCTAGTTACAGATTCCGATGCTTCACTTCACGTTTACTGTATCACTTGGACCTTCTTATTGTCGATGAGACACAGATATTGCATCGGAATTAAATACAAAAGGCACAATGCCGACGTAAGTACAAGAAGACTGACTCTTCTTACAGACTTTGTTTTGAACCATTCCTGTGACACTAGTTTAGAGATTCCGATGCTTCACTTCAGGTTTACTGTATCCCTCTGACCTTCTTATTGACGATGAAACACAGTAATTGCATCGGAATTAAATTGAAAAGGGCACAATGCCGACTTAAGTACAAGAAGACTGACTCGTCTTACTGTCTATGTTTTGCACCATTCCTGTGACCTTAGTTATCGATTCCGATGCTTCATTTCAGGTTTACTGTATCCCTTGGAACTTCTTATTGACGATGAAACACAGAAAGTGCATCGGAATTAATTACAAAACGCACAATGCCGACTTAAGTACAAGAAGACTGACTCTTCTTACTGACTGTTCTGAACCATTCCTGTGACACTAGTTATACATTCAGATGTTTCACTTCAGGTTTACTGTATCCCTCTGACCAACTTATTGACGATGAAACACAGAAATTGCATCGGAATTATATACATATGGCACAATGCCGACTTAAGTACAAGAAGACTGACTCTCCTTACTTTCTATGTTTTGAACCATTCCTGTGACACTAGTTTTTGATTCCGATGCTTCACTTCAGGTTTACAGTATCCCTCTGACCTTCTTATTGACGATGAAACACTGAAATTGCATCGGAATTAAATAGAAAAAGCACAATGCCGACTTAAGTACAAGAAGACTGACTCTTCTTTCTGACTATGTTTTGAACCATTCCTGTGACACTAGTTATAGATTCCGATGCTTCACTTCAGGTTTACTGTATCCCTCTGACATTCTTATTGACGATGAAACACAGAAATAGCATCGGAATTAAATAGAAAAGGCACAATGCCGACTTAAGTACAAGAAGACTGACTCTTCTTACTGTCTATGTTTTGAACCATTCCTGTGACGCTAGTTACAGATTCCGATGCTTCACTTCACGTTTACTGTATCACTTGGACCTTCTTATTGTCGATGAGACACAGATATTGCATCGGAATTAAATACAAAAGGCACAATGCCGACGTAAGTACAAGAAGACTGACTCTTCTTACAGACTTTGTTTTGAACCATTCCTGTGACACTAGTTTAGAGATTCCGATGCTTCACTTCAGGTTTACTGTATCCCTCTGACCTTCTTATTGACGATGAAACACAGTAATTGCATCGGAATTAAATTGAAAAGGGCACAATGCCGACTTAAGTACAAGAAGACTGACTCGTCTTACTGTCTATGTTTTGCACCATTCCTGTGACCTTAGTTATTGATTCCGATGCTTCATTTCAGGTTTACTCTATCCCTCTGACCTTCTTATTGACGATGAAACACAGAAATTGCATCGGAATTAAATACAAAAGGCACAATGCCGACTTAAGTACAAGAAGACTGACCTTTCTTACTGTCTATGCTTTGAACCATTACTGTGACACTAGTTATAGATTCCGATGCTTCACTTCAGGTTTACTGTATCCCTTGGACCTTCTTATTGACAATGAAACACAGAAATTACATCGGAATTAAATACAAAATGCACAATGCCGACTTAAGTACAAGAAGATTGACTCTTCCTACTGTCTATGTTTTGAACCATTCCATTGACCCTAGTTATAGATTCCGATGCTTCACTCCAGGTTTACTGTATCCCTCTGACCTTCGTATTGACAATGAAACACTGAAATTGCATCGGAATTAAATACAAAAGGCAAAATGCCGACTTAAGTACAAGAAGACTGACTCTTCTTACTGACTGTTTTGAACCATTCCTGTGACACTAGTTATAGATTCCGATGCTTCACTTCAGGTTTACTGTATCCCTCTGACCTTCTTATTTACGATGAAACACAGAAATTGCATCGGAATTAAATACAAATGGCACTGAGCCGACTTAAGTACAAGAAGACTGACTCTCCTTACATTCTATGTTATGAACCATACCATTTAAACTAGATATAACTTCCGATGCTTCACTTCAGGTTTACTGCTTCCCTTGGACCTTCTTATTGACGATGAAACACAGAAATGACATGGGAATTAAATGGAAAAGGCACAATGCCGACTTAAGTACAAGAAGACTGACTCTTCTTGCTGTCTATGTTTTGAACCAATCCTGTGACGCTGGTTACAGATTCTGATGCTTCACATCAGGTTTACTGTATCCCTCTGACCTTCTTATTGACGATGAAACACAGAAATTGCATCGGAATTAAATAGAAAAGGCACGATGCCGACTTAAGTACAAGAAGACTGACTCTTCCTACTCTCTATGTTTTGAACCATTCCCGTGACACAAGTTATAGATTCCGATGCTTCAATTCAGGTTTTTCTGTATCCCTCTGACCTGCTTACTGACGATGAAACACAGAATTTGCATCGGAATTAAATAGAAAAGGCACAATGCCGACTTAAGTACAAGAAGACTGACTCTTCTTACTGTCTATGGTTTGAACCATTCCTGTGACACTAGTTATAGATTCCGATGCTTCACTTCAGGTTTACTGTATCCCTCTGACCTTCTTATTGACGATGAAACACAGAAATTGCATCGGAATTAAATACAAATGGCACAATGCTGACATAAGAACAAGAAGACTGACTCTCCTTACTGTCTATGTTTTGAACCATTCCTGTGAAACTAGATATAGATTCCGATGCTTCACTGCAGGTTTACTGTATCCCTTGGACTTTCTTATTGACGATGAAACACAGAAATTGCATCGGAATTAAATAGAAAAGGCACAATGCCGACTTAAGTACAAGAAGACTGACTCTTCCTACTGTCTATGTTTTGAACCATTCCATTGACCCTAGTTATAGATTCCGATGCTTCACTCCAGATTTACTGTATCCCTCTGACCTTCTTATTGACGATGAAACACTGAAATTGCATCGGAATTAAATACAAAAGGCAAAATGCCGACTTAAGTACAAGAATACTGACTCTTCTTACTGACTGTTTTGAACCATTCCTGTGACACTAGTTATAGATTCAGATGCTTCACTTCAGGTTTACTGTATCCCTTGGGCCTTCTTATTGACGACGAAAGACAGAAATGACATGGGAATTAAATGGAAAAGGCACAATGCCGACTTAAGTACAAGAAGACTGACTCTTCTTACTGTCTATGTTTTGAACCATTCCTGTGACGCTGGTTACAGATTCCGATGCTTCACATCAGGTTTACTGTATCCCTCTGACCTTCTTATTGACGATGAAACACAGAAATTGCATCGGAATTAAATAGAAAAGGCACAATGCTGACTTAAGTACAAGAAGACTGACTCTTCTTACTGTCAATGTTTTGAACCATTCCTGTGACACTAGTTATAGATTCCGATGCTTCACTTCAGGTTTACTGTATCCCTTGGACGTTCTTATTGACGATGAAACACTGAAATTGCATCGGAATTAAATAGAAAAAGCACAATGCCGACTTAAGTACAAGAAGACTGACTCTTCTTACTGTCAATGTTTTGAACCATTCCTGTGACACTAGTTATAGATTCCGATGCTTCACTTCAGCTTTACTGTATCCCTCTGACCTTCTTGTAGACGATGAAACACAGAAATTGCATCGGAATTAAATACAAAAGGCACAATGCCGACTTAAGTACAAGAAGACTGACTCTTCTTACTGACTGTTTTGAACCATTCCTGTGACACTAGTTATAGATTCCGATGCTTCACTTCAGGTTTACTGTATCCCTCTGACCTTCTTATTTACGATGAAACACAGAAATTGCATCGGAATTAAATACAAATGGCACTGAGCCGACTTAAGTACAAGAAGACTGACTCTCCTTACATTCTATGTTATGAACCATACCATTTAAACTAGATATAACTTCCGATGCTTCACTTCAGGATTACTGTATCCCTTGGACCTTCTTATTGACCATGAAACACAGATATTGCATCGGACTTATATAGAGAAGGCAAAATGCCGACTTAAGTACAAGAAGACTGACTCATCTTACTGACTATGTTTGGAACCATTCCTGCGACACTAGTTATAGAATCCGATTCTTCACTTCAGGTTTACTGTATCCCTCTGACCTTCTTATTGACGATGAAACACTGAAATTGCATCGGAATTAAATAGAACATGCACAATGCCGACTTAAGTACAAGAAGACTGACTCTTCCTACTGTCTATGATTTGAACCATTCCATTGACCCTAGTTATAGATTCCGATGCTTCACTTCAGGTTTACTGTATCTCTTGGACCTTCTTATTGACGATGAAACACAGAAATTGCATCGGAAATATATACATATAACACAATGCCGACTTAAGTACAAGAAGACTGACTCTCCTTACTGTCTATGTTTTGAACCATTCCTGTGACACTAGTTATAGATTCTGTTGCTTCACTTCAGGTTTACTGTATCCCTCGGACCTTCTTATTGACGATAAAACACAGAAATTGCATCGGAATTAAATACAGAAGGCACAATGCCGACTAAAGTACAAGAAGACTGACTCTTCTTACTGACTATGTTTGGAACCATTCCTGTGACACTAGTTATAGATTCCGAAGCTTCACTTCAGGTTTACTGTATCCCTTGGACGTTCTTATTGACGATGAAACACTGAAATTGCATCGGAATTAAATAGAAAAAGCACAATGCCGACTTAAGTACAAGAAGACTGACTCTTCTTACTGTCAATGTTTTGAACCATTCCTGTGACACTAGTTATAGATTCCGATGCTTCACTTCAGCTTTACTGTATCCCTCTGACCTTCTTGTAGACGATGAAACACAGAAATTGCATCGGAATTAAATACAAAAGGCACAATGCCGACTTAAGTACAAGAAGACTGACTCTTCGTACTGACTATGTTTTGAACCATTCCTGTGACATTAATTATAGATTCCGATGATTCACTTCAGGATAACTGTATCCCTTGGAGCTTCTTATTGACCATGAAACACAGAAATTGCATCGGACTTAAATAGAGAAGGCACAATGCCGACTTAAGTACAAGAAGACTGACTCATCTTACTGACTATGTTTGGAACCATTCCTGCGACACTAGTTATAGAATCCGATTCTTCACTTCAGGTTTACTGTATCCCTCTGACCTTCTTATTGACGATGAAACACTGAAATTACATCGGAATTAAATAGAACATGCACAATGCCGACTTAAGTACAAGAAGACTGACTCTTCCTACTGTCTATGATTTGAACCATTCCATTGACCCTAGTTATAGATTCCGATGCTTCACTTCAGGTTTACTGTATCTCTTGGACCTTCTTATTGACGATGAAACACAGAAATTGCATCGGAAGTATATACATATAACACAATGCCGACTTAAGTACAAGAAGACTGACTCTCCTTACTGTCTATGTTTTGAAGCATTCCTGTGACACTAGTTATAGATTCCGATGCTTCACTTCAGGTTTACTGTATCCCTCGGACCTTCTTATTGACGATAAAACACAGAAATTGCATCGGAATTAAATACAAAAGGCACAATGCCGACTTAAGTACAAGAAGACTGACTCTTCTTACTGACTATGTTGGAACCATTCCTGTGACACTAGTTATAGATACCGATGCTTCACTTCAGGTTTATTGTATCACTCTGACCTTCGTATTGACGATGTAACACAGAAATTGCATCGGAATTAAATTGAAAAGGCACAATGCCAACTTAAGTACAAGAAGACTGACTCTTCTTACTGTCTATGTTTTGAACCATTCCTGTGACACTAGTTATTGATTCCGATGCTTCCCTTCAGGTTTACTGTATCTCTTGGACCTTCTTATTGACGATGAAACACAGAAATTGCATCGGAAATATATACATATGGCACAATGCCGACTTAAGTACAAGAAGACTGACTCTCCTTACTGTCTATGTTTTGAACCATTCCTGTGACACTAGTTATAGATTCCGATGCTTCACTTCAGGTTTACTGTAACCCTCGGACCTTCTTATTGACGATGAAACACAGAAATTGCATCGGAATTAAATACAAAAGGCACTATGCCGACCTAAGTACAAGAAGACTGAAATTTCTTACTGTCTATGCTTTGAACCATTCCTGTGACACTAGTTGTAGATTCCGATGCTTCACTTCAGGTTTACTGTATCCCTTGGACCTTCTTATTGACGATGAAACACAGAAATTGCATCGGAATTAAATACAAAAGGCACAATGCAGACTGAAGTACAAGAAGACTGACTCTTCCTACTTTCTATGTCTTGAACCATTCCATTGACCCTAGTTATAGATTCCGATGCTTCACTCCACGTTTACTGTATCCCTCTGACCTTCTTATTGACGATGGAACAATGAAATTGCATCGGAATTAAATACAAAAGGCAAAATGCCGACTTAAGTACAAGAAGACTGACTCTTCTTATTGACTGTTTTGAACCACTCCTGTGACACTAGTTATAGATACCGATGCTTCACTTCAGGTTTACTGTATCCCTCAGACCTTCTTGTTGACGATGAAACACAGAAATGGCATCGGAATTAAATACAAATGGCACTATGCCAACTTAAGTACAAGAAGACTGACTCTCCTTACATTCTATGTTTTGAACCATTCCATTTAAACTAGATATAGCTTCCGATGCTTCACTTCAGGTTTACTGTATCCCTTGGACCTTCTTATTGACGATGAAACACAGAAATGACATGGGAATTAAATGGAAAAGGCAAAATGCCGACTTAAGTACAAGAAGACTGACTCTTCTTACTGTCTATGTTTTGAACCATTCCTGTGACGCTGGTTACAGATTCCGATGCTTCACAACAGGTTTACTGTATCCCTCTGACCTTCTTATTGACGATGAAACACAGAAATTGCATCGGAATTAAATAGAAAAGGCACGATGCCGACTTAAGTACAAGAAGACTGACTCTTCCTACTCTCTATGTTTTGAACCATTCCTGTGACACTAGTTATAGATTCCGAAGCTTCACTTCAGGTTTACTGTATCCCTTGGACGTTCTTATTGACGATGAAACACTGAAATTGCATCGGAATTAAATAGAAAAAGCACAATGCCGACTTAAGTACAAGAAGACTGACTCTTCCTACTTTCTATGTTCTGAACCATTCCTGTGACACTAGTTATTGATTCCGATGCTTCACTTCAGGACTACTGTATCCCTCTGACCTTCTTATATAGATGAAACACAGAAATTGCATCGGAATTAAATAGAAACGGCACAATGCTGACTTAAGTACAAGAAAACTGACTCTTCTTACAGACTGTTTTGAACCATTCCTGTGACACTAGTTATAGATTCCGATGTTTCACTTCAGGTTTACTGTATCCCTCTGATCATCTTATTGACGATGAAACACAGAAAGTGCATCGGAATTATATACATATGGCACAATGCCGACTTAAGTAAAAGGAGACTGACTCTCCTTACTGTCTATGTTTTGAACCATTACTGTGACACTAGTTATAGATTCCGATGCTTCACTTCAGGTTTACTGTATACCTTGGACCTTCTTATTGACGATGAGACACAGAAATTACATCGGAATTATATACATATGGCACAATGCCGACTTAAGTACAAGAAGACTGACTCTCCTTACTGTCTATATTTTGCATCATTCCTGTGACTCTAGTTATAGATTCCGATGCTTCACTTCAGGTTTTCTGTATACCTTGGACCTTCCTATTGTCGACTAAACACAGAAATTGCATCGGTATTATATACAAAAGGCACAATGCCGACTTAAGTACAAGAAGACTGACCCTTCTTACTGACTATGTTTGGAAACATTCCTGTGACACTAGTTATAGATTCCGATGCTTCACTTCAGGTTTATTGTATCACACTGACCTTCGTATTGACGATGAAACACAGATATTGCATCGGAATTAAATTGAAAAGGCACAATGCCAACTTAAGTACAAGAAGACAGACTCTTCTTACTGAATATGTTTTGGACCATTCCTGTGACACTAGTTATAGATTTCGATGCTTCACGTCAGATTTTCTGTATCCCTTGGACCATCTTATTGACGATGAAACACAGAAATTGCATCGGAACTATATACAAATGGCACAATGCTGACTTAAGTACAAGAAGACTGACTCTCCTTACTGTCTATGTTTGAACCATTCCTGTGAAACTAGATATAGATTCCGATGCTTCACTGCAGGTTTACTGTATCCCTTGGACCTTCTTATTGACTATGAAACACAGAAATTGCATCGGAATTAAATAGAAAAGGCACAATGCCGACTTAAGTACAAGAAGACTGACTCTTCTTACTGTCAATGATTTGAACCATTCCTGTCACACTAGTTATAGATTCCGATGCTTCACCTCAGATTTACTGTATCCCTTGGACCTTCTTATTGACGATGAAACACAGAAATTGCATCGGAATTAAGTAGAAACGGCACAATCCCGACTTAAGTACAAGAAGACTAACTCTTCTTACTGACTGTTTCGAACCATTCCTGTGACACTAGTTATAGATTCCGATGCTCCACTTCAGGTTTACTGTAGCCCTCTGACCTTCTTATTGACGATAAAACACAGAAATTGCATCGGAATTAAATACAACAGGCACAATGCCGACTTAAGTACAAGAAGACTGACTCTTCATACTGTCAATGTTTTGAACCATTCCTGTGACACTAGTTATAGATTCCGATGCTTCACTTCAGCTTTACTGTATCCCCTGACCTTCTTATAGACGATGAAACACAGAAATTGCATCGGAATTAAATACAAAAGGCACAATGCCGACTTAAGTACAAGAAGACTTACTCCTCGTACTGACTATGTTTTGAACCATTCCTGTGACACTAATTATAAATTCCGATGATTCACTTCAGGTTTACTGTATCCCTTGGACCTTCTTATTGACCATGAAACACAGAAATTGCATCGGAATTAAATAGAGAAGGCACAATGCCGACTTAAGTACAAGAAGACTGACTCTTCTTACTGACTATGTTTGGAACCATTCCGGCGACACTAGTTATAGAATCCGATTCTTCACTTCAGGTTTACTGTATCCCTCTGACCTTCTTATTGACGATGAAACACCGAAATTGTATCGGAATTAAATAGAAAATGCACAATGCCGACTTAAGTACAAGAAGACTGACTCTTCCTACTGTTTATGATTTCAACCATTCCTGTGACACTAGTTATGGATTCCGATGCTTCACTTCAGGTTTACTGTATCCCTTGGACGTTCTTATTGACGATGAATCACAGAAAGTGCATCGGAATTAAATAGAAAAGGCACAATGCTGACTTAAGTACAAGAAGACTGACTCTTCCTACTTTCTATGTTTCGAACCATTGCTGTGGCACTAGTTATAGATTCCGATGCTTCACTTAAGGTTTACTGTATCCCCCTGACCTTCTTATTGACGATGAAACACAGAAATTGCATCGGACTTAAATACGAAAGGCACAATGCCGACTTAAGTACAAGAAGACAGACCTTTCTTACTGTCTATGCTTTGAACCATTCCTGTGACACTAGTTATAGATTCCAATGCTTCACTTCAGGTTTACTGTATCCCTTGGACCTTCTTACTGACGATGAAACACAGAAATTGCATCGGAATTAAATACAAAAGTCACAATGCCGACTTAAGTACAAGAAGACTGACTCTTCCTACTGTCTATGTTTTGAACCACTCCATTGACCCTAGTTATAGATTCCGATCCTTCACTCCAGGTTTACTGTATCCCTTGGACCTTCTTATTGACGATGAAACACTGAAATTGCATCGGAATTAAATACAAAAGGCACAATGCCGACTTAACTACAAGAAGACTGACTCTACTTACTGACTGTTTTGAACCATTCCTGTGACACTAGTTATAGATTCCGATGCTTCACTTCAGGTTTACTGTATCCCTCTGACCTTCTTATTGACGATGAAAAACAGTAATTGCATCGGAATTAAATTCAAATGGCACTATGCCGACTTAAGTACAAGAAGACTGACTCTCCTTACATTCTATTTTTTGAACCATTCCATTTAAACTAGATACAGCTTCTGATGCTTCACTTCAGGTATACTGCATCCCTTGGACCTTCTTATTGACGATGAAACACAGAAATGACATGGGAATTGAATGGAAAAGGCACAATACCGACTTAAGTACAAGAAAACTGACCCTTCTTACTGTCTAAGTTTTGAACCATTCCTGTGACGCTGGTTACAGATTCCGATGCTTCACATCAGGTTTACTGTATCACTCTGACCTTCTTATTAACGATGAAACACAGAAATTGCATCGGAATTAAATCGAAAACGCACGATGCCGACTTCAGTACAAGAAGACTGACCTTTCCTACTCTCTATGTTTTGAACCATTCCTGTGACACTAGTTATTGATTCCGATGCTTCACTTCAGGACTACTGTATCCCTCTGACCTTCTTATATACGATGAAACACAGAAATTGCATCGGAATTAAATAGAAAAGGCACAATGCTGACTTAAGTACAAGAAAACTGACTCTTCTTACTGTTTGTTTTGAACCATTCCTGTGACACTAGTTATA
The DNA here is from genome assembly GCF_023864345.2 of Schistocerca serialis cubense. Classification (NCBI taxonomy): domain Eukaryota; kingdom Metazoa; phylum Arthropoda; class Insecta; order Orthoptera; family Acrididae; genus Schistocerca; species Schistocerca serialis. The sequence continues at coordinate 19,382,770 of NC_064645.1, read as the reverse complement.
GATTCCGAAGTTTCACTTCAGGTTTACTGTATCCCTCTGACCATCTTATTGACAATGAAACACAGAAATTGCATAGGAATTATATACATATGGCACAATGCCGACTTAAGTACAAGAAGACTGACTCTCCTTAGTGTCTATGTTTTGAACCATTACTGTGACACTAGTTATAGATTCCGATGCTTCACTTCAGGTTTACTGTATCCCTCTGCCCTTCTTATTGACGATGAAACACAGAAATTGCATCGGAATGAAATAGAAAAGGCACAATGCCGACTTAAGTATAAGAAGACTAACTCTTCTTACTGACTGTTCGAACCATTCCTGTGACACTAGTTATAGATTCCGATGCTCCACTTCAGGTTTACTGTAGCCCTCTGACCTGCTTATTGACGATAAAACACAGAAATTGCATCGGAATTAAATACAACAGGCACAATGCCGACTTAAGTACAAGAAGACTGACTCTTCTTACTGTCAATGTTTTGAACCATTCCTGTGACACTAGTTATAGATTCCGATGCTTCACTTCAGCTTTACTGTATCCCCTGACCTTCTTATAGACGATGAAACACAGAAATTGCATCGGAATTAAATACAAAAGGCACAATGCCGACTTAAGTACAAGAAGACTTACTCCTCGTACTGACTATGTTTTGAACCATTCCTGTGACACTAATTATAAATTCCGATGATTCACTTCAGGTTTACTGTATCCCTTGGACCTTCTTATTGACCATGAAACACAGAAATTGCATCGGAATTAAATAGAGAAGGCACAATGCCGACTTAAGTACAAGAAGACTGACTCTTCTTACTAACTATGTTTGGAACCATTCCGGCGACACTAGTTATAGAATCCGATTCTTCACTTCTGGTTTACTGTATCCCTCTGACCTTCTTATTGACGATGAAACACCGAAATTGCATCGGAATTAAATAGAAAATGCACAATGCCGACTTAAGTACAAGAAGACTGACTCTTCCTACTGTTTATGATTTCAACCATTCCTGTGACACTAGTTATAGATTCCGATGCTTCACTTCAGGTTTACTGTATCCCTTGGACGTTCTTATTGACGATGAATCACAGAAAGTGCATCGGATTAAATAGAAAAGGCACAATGCTGACTTAAGTACAAGAAGACTGACTCTTCCTACTTTCTATGTTTCGAACCATTGCTGTGACACTAGTTATAGATTCCGATGCTTCACTTCAGGTTTACTGTATCCCCCTGACCTTCTTATTGACGATGAAACACAGAAATTGCATCGGAATTAAATACGAAAGGCACAATGCCGACTTAAGTACAAGAAGACAGACCTTTCTTACTGTCTATGCTTTGAACCATTCCTGTGACACTAGTTATAGATTCCAATGCTTCACTTCAGGTTTACTGTATCCCTTGGACCTTCTTACTGACGATGAAACACAGAAATTGCATCGGAATTAAATACAAAAGGCACAATGCCGACTTATGTACAAGAAGACTGACTCTCCCTACTGTCTATGTTTTAAACCACTCCATTGACCCTAGTTATAGATTCCGATCCTTCACTCCAGGTTTACTGTATCCCTTGGACCTTCTTATTGACGATGAAACACTGAAATTGCATCGGAATTAAATACAAATGGCACAATGCCGACTTAACTACAAGAAGACTGTCTCTTCTTACTGACTGTTTTGAACCATTCCTGTGACACTAGTTATAGATTCCGATGCTTCACTTCAGGTTTACTGTATCCCTCTGACCTTCTTATTGACGATGAAAACAGAAATTGCATCGGAATTAAATACAAAAGGCACAATGCTGACTTAAGTACAAGAAGACTGACCCATCTTACTGTCTATGATTTGAACCATTCCTGTGACACAAGTTATTGATTCCGATGCTTCACTTCAGGACTACTGTATCCCTCTGACCTTCTTATATACGATGAAACACAGAAATTGCATCGGAATTAAATAGAAAAGGCACAATGCTGACTTAAGTACAAGAAAACTGACTCTTCCTACTCTCTATGTTTTGAACCATTCCTGTGACGCTGGTTACAGATTCCGATGCTTCACATCAGGTTTACTGTATCACTCTGACCTTCTTATTAACGATGAAACACAGAAATTGCATCGGAATTAAATAGAAAACGCACGATGCCGACTTCTGTACAAGAAGACTGACTCTTCCTACTCTCTATGCTTTGAACCATTCCTGTGACACTAGTTATAGATTCCGAAGCTTCACTTCAGGTTTACTGTATCCCTTGGACGTTCTTATTGACGATGAAACACTGAAATTGCATCGGAATTAAATAGAAAATGCACAATGCCGACTTAAGTACAAGAAGACTGATTCTTCTTACTGACTATGATTTGATCCATTCCTGTGACACTACTTATAGATTCCGATGCTTCTCTTCAGGTTTACTGTATCCCTTGGACCTTCTTACTGACGCCGAAACACAGAAATTGAATCGGAATTAAATTCAAAATGCACAATGCCGACTTAAGTACAAGAAGACTGACACTTCCTACTGTCTATGTTTTGAACCACTCCTGTGACACTAGTAATTGATTCCGATGCTTCACTTCAGGACTACTGTATCCCTCTGACCTTCTTATATACGATGAAACACAGAAATTGCATCGGAATTAAATAGAAAAGGCACAATGCTGACTTAAGTACAAGAAAACTGACTCTTCTTACTGACTGTTTTGAACCATTCCTGTGACACTAGTTATATATTCCGATGTTTCACTTCAGGTTTACTGTATCCCTCTGACCATCTTATTGACGATGAAACACAGAAATTGCATCGGAATTATATACATATGGCACAATGCCGACTTAAGTACAAGAAGACTGACTCTCCTTAGTGTCTATGTTTTGAACCATTACTGTGACACTAGTAATAGATTCCGATGCTTCACTTCAGGTTTACTCTATCCCTTGGACCTTCGTATTGACGATAAAACACAGAAATTACATCGGAATTATATACATATGGCACAATGCCGACTTAAGTACAAGAGGACTGACTCTCCTTACTGTCTATGATTTGCACCATTCCTGTGACACTAGTTATAGATTCCGATGCTTCACATCTGGTTTATTGTGTCACTCTGACCTTCGTATTGACTATGAAACACAGATATTGCATCGGAATTAAATTGAAAAGGCACAATGCCAACTTAAGTACAAGAAGACTGACTCTTCTTACTGAATATGTTTTGAACCATTCCGGTGACACTAGTTATAGATTCCGATGCTTCACTTCAGGTTTACTGTATCCCTCTGACCTTCTTACTGACGATGAAACACAGAAATTGCATCGGAATTAAATGGAAAAGGCACAATGCCGATTTAAGTACAAGAAGACTAACTCTTCTTACTGTCTATGGTTGGAACCATTCCTGTGACACTAGTTATGGATTCCGATGCTTCACTTCAGGTTTACTGTATTCCTCTGACCTTCTTATAGACGATGAAACACAGAAATAGCATCGGAATTAAATACAAGTGGCACAATGCTGACTTAAGTACAGGAAGACAGACTCTCCTTCCTGTCTATGCTTCACTGCAGGTTTACTGTATCCCTTGGACTTTCTTATTGACGATGAAACACAGAAATTGCATCGGAATTAAATAGAAAAGGAACAATGCCGACTTAAGTACAAGTAGACTGACTCTTCTTACTGTCAATGTTTTGAACCATTCCTGTGGCACTAGTTATAGATTCCGATGCTTCACCTCAGATTTACTGTATCCCTTCGACCTTCTTATTGACGATGAAACACAGAAATTGCATCGGAATTAAATAGAAAAGGCACAATGCCGACTTAAGTACAAGAAGACTAACTCTTCTTACTGACTGTTCGAACCATTCCTGTGACACTAGTTATAGATTCCGATGCTTCACTTCAGGGTTACTGTATCCCTCTGACCTTCTTATTGACGATGAAACACAGAAATTGCATCGGAATTAAATACAAAAGGCACAATGCCGACTTAAGTACAAGAAGACTGACTCTTCTTTTTGTCTATGTTTTGAACTATTCCTGTGACACTAGTTATGGATTCCGATGTTTCACTTCGGGTTTACTGTATTCCTTGGACCTTCTTATTGACGATGAAACACAGAAATTGCATCGGAATTAAATACATAAGGCACAATGCCGACTTAAATACAAGAAGACTGACCCTTCTTACTGACTATGTTTTGAACCATTCCTGTGGCACAGCTATAGATTCCGATGTTTCACTTCAGGTTTGCAGTATACCTTGGACCTTCTTATTGACGATGAAACACAGAAATTGCATCGGAATTATATACATATGGCACAATGGCGTCTTAAGTACAAGAAGACTGACTCTCCTTACTGTCTATGTTTTGAACCATTACCGTGACACTAGTTATAAATTCCGATGATTCACTTCAGGTTTACTGTATCCCTTGGACCTTCTTATTGACGATGAAACACAGAAATTGCATCGGAATTATATACATATGGCACAATGCCGACTTAAGTACAAGAAGACGGACTCTCCTTACTGTCTATGTTTTGAACCATTCCTGTGACACTAGATACAGATTCCGATGCTTCACTGCAGGTTTACTGTATCCCTTGGACCTTCTTATTGACGATGAAACACAGAAATTGCATCGGAATTAAATAGAAAAGGCACAATGCCGACTTAAGTACAAGAAGACTGACTCTTCTTACTGTCAATGATTTGAACCATTCCTGTGACACTAGTTATGGATTCCGATGCTTCACCTCAGATTCACTGTATCCCTTGGACCTTCTTACTGACGATGAAACACAGAAATTGCATCGGAATTAAGTAGAAACGGCACAATCCCGACTTAAGTACAAGAAGACTAACTCTTCTTACTGACTGTTTCGAACCATTCCTGTGACACTAGTTATAGATTTCGATGCTCCACTTCAGGTTTACTGTAGCCCTCTGACCTTCTTATTGACGATAAAACACAGAAATTGCATCGGAATTAAATACAACAGGCACAATGCCGACATAAGTACAAGAAGACTGACTCTTCTTACTGTCAATGTTTTGAACCATTCCTGTGACACTAGTCATAGATTCCGATGCTTCACTTCAGGTTTACTGTATCCCCCTGACCTTCTTATTGATGATGAAACACAGAAATTGCATCGGAATTAAATACGAAAGGCACAATGCATACTTAAGTACAAGAAGACAGACCTTTCTTACTGTCTATGCTTTGAACCATTCCTGTGACACTAGTTATAGATTCCAATGCTTCACTTCAGGATTACTGTATCCCTTGGACCTTCTTACTGACGATGAAACACAGAAATTGCATCGGAATTAAATACAAAAGGCACAATGCCGACTTAAGTACAAGAAGACTGACTCTTCCTACTGTCTATGTTTTGAACCACTCCTTTGACCCTAGTTATAGATTCCGATCCTTCACTCCAGGTTTACTGTATCTCTTGGACCTTCTTATTGACGATGAAACACTGAAATTGCATCGGAATTAAATAGAAAATGCACAATGCCGACATAAGTACAAGAAGACTGACTCTTCTTACTGACTATGATTTGATCCATTCCTGTGACACTACTTATAGATTCCGATGCTTCTCTTCAGCTTTACTGTATCCCTTGGACCTACTTACTGACGCCGAAACACAGAAATTGAATCGGAATTAAATTCAAAATGCACAATGCCGACTTAAGTACAAGAAGACTGACTCTTCCTACTGTCTATGTTTTGAACCATTCCTGTGACACTAGTTATTGATTCCGATGCTTCACTTCAGGACTACTGTAACCCTCTGACCCTCTTATATACGATGAAACACAGAAATTGCATCGGAATTAAATAGAAAAGGCACAATGCTGACTTAAGTACAAGAAAACTGACTCTTCTTACTGACTGTTTTGAACCATTCCTGTGACACTAGTTATAGATTCCGATGTTTCACTTCAGGTTTACTGTATCCCTCTGACCATCTTATTGACGATGAAACACAGAAATTGCATCGGAATTATATACATATGGCACAATGCCGACTTAAGTATAAGAAGACTGACTCTCCTTAGTGTCTATGTTTTGAACCATTACTGTGACACTAGTTATAGATTCCGATGCTTCACTTCAGGTTTACTGTATCCCTTGGACCTTCATATTGACGATAAAACACAGAAATTACATCGGAATTATATACATATGGCACAATGCCGACTTATGTACAAGAAGACTGACTCTCCTTACTGTCTATGATTTGCACCATTCCTGTGACACTAGTAATAGATTCCGATGCTTCACTTCAGGTTTACTGTTTCCCTTGGACCTTCTTATTGACGATGAAACACAGAAATTTCATCGGTATTAAATACAAAAGGCACAATGCCGACTTAAGTACAAGAAGACTTACTCCTCGTACTGACTATGTTTTGAACCATTCCTGTGACACTAATTATAAATTCCGATGATTCACTTCAGGTTTACTGTATCCCTTGGACCTTCTTATTGACCATGAAACACAGAAATTGCATCGGAATTAAATAGAGAAGGCACAATGCCGACTTAAGTACAAGAAGACTGACTCTTCTTACTGACTATGTTTGGAACCATTCCGGCGACACTAGTTATAGAATCCGATTCTTCACTTCAGGTTTACTGTATCCCTCTGACCTTCTTATTGACGATGAAACACCGAAATTGTATCGGAATTAAATAGAAAATGCACAATGCCGACTTAAGTACAAGAAGACTGACTCTTCCTACTGTTTATGATTTCAACCATTCCTGTGACACTAGTTATGGATTCCGATGCTTCACTTCAGGTTTACTGTATCCCTTGGACGTTCTTATTGACGATGAATCACAGAAAGTGCATCGGAATTAAATAGAAAAGGCACAATGCTGACTTAAGTACAAGAAGACTGACTCTTCCTACTTTCTATGTTTCGAACCATTGCTGTGACACTAGTTATAGATTCCGATGCTTCACTTAAGGTTTACTGTATCCCCCTGACCTTCTTATTGACGATGAAACACAGAAATTGCATCGGACTTAAATACGAAAGGCACAATGCCGACTTAAGTACAAGAAGACAGACCTTTCTTACTGTCTATGCTTTGAACCATTCCTGTGACACTAGTTATAGATTCCAATGCTTCACTTCAGGTTTACTGTATCCCTTGGACCTTCTTACTGACGATGAAACACAGAAATTGCATCGGAATTAAATACAAAAGTCACAATGCCGACTTAAGTACAAGAAGACTGACTCTTCCTACTGTCTATGTTTTGAACCACTCCATTGACCCTAGTTATAGATTCCGATCCTTCACTCCAGGTTTACTGTATCCCTTGGACCTTCTTATTGACGATGAAACACTGAAATTGCATCGGAATTAAATACAAAAGGCACAATGCCGACTTAACTACAAGAAGACTGACTCTACTTACTGACTGTTTTGAACCATTCCTGTGACACTAGTTATAGATTCCGATGCTTCACTTCAGGTTTACTGTATCCCTCTGACCTTCTTATTGACGATGAAAAACAGAAATTGCATCGGAATTAAATTCAAATGGCACTATGCCGACTTAAGTACAAGAAGACTGACTCTCCTTACATTCTATTTTTTGAACCATTCCATTTAAACTAGATACAGCTTCTGATGCTTCACTTCAGGTATACTGCATCCCTTGGACCTTCTTATTGACGATGAAACACAGAAATGACATGGGAATTGAATGGAAAAGGCACAATACCGACTTAAGTACAAGAAAACTGACCCTTCTTACTGTCTAAGTTTTGAACCATTCCTGTGACGCTGGTTACAGATTCCGATGCTTCACATCAGGTTTACTGTATCACTCTGACCTTCTTATTAACGATGAAACACAGAAATTGCATCGGAATTAAATCGAAAACGCACGATGCCGACTTCAGTACAAGAAGACTGACCTTTCCTACTCTCTATGTTTTGAACCATTCCTGTGACACTAGTTATTGATTCCGATGCTTCACTTCAGGACTACTGTATCCCTCTGACCTTCTTATATACGATGAAACACAGAAATTGCATCGGAATTAAATAGAAAAGGCACAATGCTGACTTAAGTACAAGAAAACTGACTCTTCTTACTGTTTGTTTTGAACCATTCCTGTGACACTAGTTATAGATTCCGAAGTTTCACTTCAGGTTTACTGTATCCCTCTGACCATCTTATTGACAATGAAACACAGAAATTGCATAGGAATTATATACATATGGCACAATGCCGACTTAAGTACAAGAAGACTGACTCTCCTTAGTGTCTATGTTTTGAACCATTACTGTGACACTAGTTATAGATTCCGATGCTTCACTTCAGGTTTACTGTATCCCTCTGCCCTTCTTATTGACGATGAAACACAGAAATTGCATCGGAATGAAATAGAAAAGGCACAATGCCGACTTAAGTATAAGAAGACTAACTCTTCTTACTGACTGTTCGAACCATTCCTGTGACACTAGTTATAGATTCCGATGCTCCACTTCAGGTTTACTGTAGCCCTCTGACCTTCTTACTGACGATGAAACACAGAAATTGCATCGGAATTAAATACAACAGGCACAATGCCGACTTAAGTACAAGAAGACTGACTCTTCTTACTGTCAATGTTTTGAACCATTCCTGTGACACTAGTTATAGATTCCGATGCTTCACTTCAGCTTTACTGTATCCCCTGACCTTCTTATAGACGATGAAACACAGAAATTGCATCGGAATTAAATACAAAAGGCACAATGCCGACTTAAGTACAAGAAGACTTACTCCTCGTACTGACTATGTTTTGAACCATTCCTGTGACACTAATTATAAATTCCGATGATTCACTTCAGGTTTACTGTATCCCTTGGACCTTCTTATTGACCATGAAACACAGAAATTGCATCGGAATTAAATAGAGAAGGCACAATGCCGACTTAAGTACAAGAAGACTGACTCTTCTTACTAACTATGTTTGGAACCATTCCGGCGACACTAGTTATAGAATCCGATTCTTCACTTCTGGTTTACTGTATCCCTCTGACCTTCTTATTGACGATGAAACACCGAAATTGCATCGGAATTAAATAGAAAATGCACAATGCCGACTTAAGTACAAGAAGACTGACTCTTCCTACTGTTTATGATTTCAACCATTCCTGTGACACTAGTTATAGATTCCGATGCTTCACTTCAGGTTTACTGTATCCCTTGGACGTTCTTATTGACGATGAATCACAGAAAGTGCATCGGATTAAATAGAAAAGGCACAATGCTGACTTAAGTACAAGAAGACTGACTCTTCCTACTTTCTATGTTTCGAACCATTGCTGTGACACTAGTTATAGATTCCGATGCTTCACTTCAGGTTTACTGTATCCCCCTGACCTTCTTATTGACGATGAAACACAGAAATTGCATCGGAATTAAATACGAAAGGCACAATGCCGACTTAAGTACAAGAAGACAGACCTTTCTTACTGTCTATGCTTTGAACCATTCCTGTGACACTAGTTATAGATTCCAATGCTTCACTTCAGGTTTACTGTATCCCTTGGACCTTCTTACTGACGATGAAACACAGAAATTGCATCGGAATTAAATACAAAAGGCACAATGCCGACTTATGTACAAGAAGACTGACTCTCCCTACTGTCTATGTTTTAAACCACTCCATTGACCCTAGTTATAGATTCCGATCCTTCACTCCAGGTTTACTGTATCCCTTGGACCTTCTTATTGACGATGAAACACTGAAATTGCATCGGAATTAAATACAAATGGCACAATGCCGACTTAACTACAAGAAGACTGTCTCTTCTTACTGACTGTTTTGAACCATTCCTGTGACACTAGTTATAGATTCCGATGCTTCACTTCAGGTTTACTGTATCCCTCTGACCTTCTTATTGACGATGAAACACAGAAATTGCATCGGAATTAAATACAAAAGGCACAATGCTGACTTAAGTACAAGAAGACTGACCCATCTTACTGTCTATGATTTGAACCATTCCTGTGACACAAGTTATTGATTCCGATGCTTCACTTCAGGACTACTGTATCCCTCTGACCTTCTTATATACGATGAAACACAGAAATTGCATCGGAATTAAATAGAAAAGGCACAATGCTGACTTAAGTACAAGAAAACTGACTCTTCCTACTCTCTATGTTTTGAACCATTCCTGTGACGCTGGTTACAGATTCCGATGCTTCACATCAGGTTTACTGTATCACTCTGACCTTCTTATTAACGATGAAACACAGAAATTGCATCGGAATTAAATAGAAAACGCACGATGCCGACTTCTGTACAAGAAGACTGACTCTTCCTACTCTCTATGCTTTGAACCATTCCTGTGACACTAGTTATAGATTCCGAAGCTTCACTTCAGGTTTACTGTATCCCTTGGACGTTCTTATTGACGATGAAACACTGAAATTGCATCGGAATTAAATAGAAAATGCACAATGCCGACTTAAGTACAAGAAGACTGATTCTTCTTACTGACTATGATTTGATCCATTCCTGTGACACTACTTATAGATTCCGATGCTTCTCTTCAGGTTTACTGTATCCCTTGGACCTTCTTACTGACGCCGAAACACAGAAATTGAATCGGAATTAAATTCAAAATGCACAATGCCGACTTAAGTACAAGAAGACTGACACTTCCTACTGTCTATGTTTTGAACCACTCCTGTGACACTAGTAATTGATTCCGATGCTTCACTTCAGGACTACTGTATCCCTCTGACCTTCTTATATACGATGAAACACAGAAATTGCATCGGAATTAAATAGAAAAGGCACAATGCTGACTTAAGTACAAGAAAACTGACTCTTCTTACTGACTGTTTTGAACCATTCCTGTGACACTAGTTATATATTCCGATGTTTCACTTCAGGTTTACTGTATCCCTCTGACCATCTTATTGACGATGAAACACAGAAATTGCATCGGAATTATATACATATGGCACAATGCCGACTTAAGTACAAGAAGACTGACTCTCCTTAGTGTCTATGTTTTGAACCATTACTGTGACACTAGTAATAGATTCCGATGCTTCACTTCAGGTTTACTCTATCCCTTGGACCTTCGTATTGACGATAAAACACAGAAATTACATCGGAATTATATACATATGGCACAATGCCGACTTAAGTACAAGAGGACTGACTCTCCTTACTGTCTATGATTTGCACCATTCCTGTGACACTAGTTATAGATTCCGATGCTTCACATCTGGTTTATTGTGTCACTCTGACCTTCGTATTGACTATGAAACACAGATATTGCATCGGAATTAAATTGAAAAGGCACAATGCCAACTTAAGTACAAGAAGACTGACTCTTCTTACTGAATATGTTTTGAACCATTCCTGTGACACTAGTTATAGATTCCGATGCTTCACTTCAGGTTTACTGTATCCCTCTGACCTTCTTACTGACGATGAAACACAGAAATTGCATCGGAATTAAATGGAAAAGGCACAATGCCGATTTAAGTACAAGAAGACTAACTCTTCTTACTGTCTATGGTTGGAACCATTCCTGTGACACTAGTTATGGATTCCGATGCTTCACTTCAGGTTTACTGTATTCCTCTGACCTTCTTATAGACGATGAAACACAGAAATAGCATCGGAATTAAATACAAGTGGCACAATGCTGACTTAAGTACAGGAAGACAGACTCTCCTTCCTGTCTATGCTTCACTGCAGGTTTACTGTATCCCTTGGACTTTCTTATTGACGATGAAACACAGAAATTGCATCGGAATTAAATAGAAAAGGAACAATGCCGACTTAAGTACAAGTAGACTGACTCTTCTTACTGTCAATGTTTTGAACCATTCCTGTGGCACTAGTTATAGATTCCGATGCTTCACCTCAGATTTACTGTATCCCTTCGACCTTCTTATTGACGATGAAACACAGAAATTGCATCGGAATTAAATAGAAAAGGCACAATGCCGACTTAAGTACAAGAAGACTAACTCTTCTTACTGACTGTTCGAACCATTCCTGTGACACTAGTTATAGATTCCGATGCTTCACTTCAGGGTTACTGTATCCCTCTGACCTTCTTATTGACGATGAAACACAGAAATTGCATCGGAATTAAATACAAAAGGCACAATGCCGACTTAAGTACAAGAAGACTGACTCTTCTTTTTGTCTATGTTTTGAACTATTCCTGTGACACTAGTTATGGATTCCGATGTTTCACTTCGGGTTTACTGTATTCCTTGGACCTTCTTATTGACGATGAAACACAGAAATTGCATCGGAATTAAATACATAAGGCACAATGCCGACTTAAATACAAGAAGACTGACCCTTCTTACTGACTATGTTTTGAACCATTCCTGTGGCACAGCTATAGATTCCGATGTTTCACTTCAGGTTTGCAGTATACCTTGGACCTTCTTATTGACGATGAAACACAGAAATTGCATCGGAATTATATACATATGGCACAATGGCGTCTTAAGTACAAGAAGACTGACTCTCCTTACTGTCTATGTTTTGAACCATTACCGTGACACTAGTTATAAATTCCGATGATTCACTTCAGGTTTACTGTATCCCTTGGACCTTCTTATTGACGATGAAACACAGAAATTGCATCGGAATTATATACATATGGCACAATGCCGACTTAAGTACAAGAAGACGGACTCTCCTTACTGTCTATGTTTTGAACCATTCCTGTGACACTAGATACAGATTCCGATGCTTCACTGCAGGTTTACTGTATCCCTTGGACCTTCTTATTGACGATGAAACACAGAAATTGCATCGGAATTAAATAGAAAAGGCACAATGCCGACTTAAGTACAAGAAGACTGACTCTTCTTACTGTCAATGATTTGAACCATTCCTGTGACACTAGTTATGGATTCCGATGCTTCACCTCAGATTCACTGTATCCCTTGGACCTTCTTATTGACGATGAAACACAGAAATTGCATCGGAATTAAGTAGAAACGGCACAATCCCGACTTAAGTACAAGAAGACTAACTCTTCTTACTGACTGTTTCGAACCATTCCTGTGACACTAGTTATAGATTTCGATGCTCCACTTCAGGTTTACTGTAGCCCTCTGACCTTCTTATTGACGATAAAACACAGAAATTGCATCGGAATTAAATACAACAGGCACAATGCCGACATAAGTACAAGAAGACTGACTCTTCTTACTGTCAATGTTTTGAACCATTCCTGTGACACTAGTCATAGATTCCGATGCTTCACTTCAGGTTTACTGTATCCCCCTGACCTTCTTATTGATGATGAAACACAGAAATTGCATCGGAATTAAATACGAAAGGCACAATGCATACTTAAGTACAAGAAGACAGACCTTTCTTACTGTCTATGCTTTGAACCATTCCTGTGACACTAGTTATAGATTCCAATGCTTCACTTCAGGATTACTGTATCCCTTGGACCTTCTTACTGACGATGAAACACAGAAATTGCATCGGAATTAAATACAAAAGGCACAATGCCGACTTAAGTACAAGAAGACTGACTCTTCCTACTGTCTATGTTTTGAACCACTCCTTTGACCCTAGTTATAGATTCCGATCCTTCACTCCAGGTTTACTGTATCTCTTGGACCTTCTTATTGACGATGAAACACTGAAATTGCATCGGAATTAAATAGAAAATGCACAATGCCGACATAAGTACAAGAAGACTGACTCTTCTTACTGACTATGATTTGATCCATTCCTGTGACACTACTTATAGATTCCGATGCTTCTCTTCAGCTTTACTGTATCCCTTGGACCTACTTACTGACGCCGAAACACAGAAATTGAATCGGAATTAAATTCAAAATGCACAATGCCGACTTAAGTACAAGAAGACTGACTCTTCCTACTGTCTATGTTTTGAACCATTCCTGTGACACTAGTTATTGATTCCGATGCTTCACTTCAGGACTACTGTAACCCTCTGACCCTCTTATATACGATGAAACACAGAAATTGCATCGGAATTAAATAGAAAAGGCACAATGCTGACTTAAGTACAAGAAAACTGACTCTTCTTACTGACTGTTTTGAACCATTCCTGTGACACTAGTTATAGATTCCGATGTTTCACTTCAGGTTTACTGTATCCCTCTGACCATCTTATTGACGATGAAACACAGAAATTGCATCGGAATTATATACATATGGCACAATGCCGACTTAAGTATAAGAAGACTGACTCTCCTTAGTGTCTATGTTTTGAACCATTACTGTGACACTAGTTATAGATTCCGATGCTTCACTTCAGGTTTACTGTATCCCTTGGACCTTCATATTGACGATAAAACACAGAAATTACATCGGAATTATATACATATGGCACAATGCCGACTTATGTACAAGAAGACTGACTCTCCTTACTGTCTATGATTTGCACCATTCCTGTGACACTAGTAATAGATTCCGATGCTTCACTTCAGGTTTACTGTTTCCCTTGGACCTTCTTATTGACGATGAAACACAGAAATTTCATCGGTATTAAATACAAAAGGCACAATGCCGACTTAAGTACAAGAAGACTGACCCATCTTACTGTCTATGATTTGAACCATTCCTGTGACACTAGTTATAGATTCCGATGCTTCACTTCAGGTTACTGTATCCCTCTGACCTTCTTATTGACGATAAAACACAGAAATGGCATCGGAATTAAATACAAAAGGCACAATGCCAACTTAAGTGCAAGAAGACTGACTCTACCTACTTTCTATGTTATGAACCATTCCTGTGACACTAGTTATAGATTCCGATGCTTCACTTCAGGTTTACTGTATCCCTCTGACCGTCTTATTAATGATGAAATACAGAAATTGCATCGGAATTAAATAGAAAAGGCACGATGCCGACTTAAGTACAAGAAGACTGACTTTTCCTACAGTCTATGTTTTGAACCATTCCTGTGATTCTAGTTATAGATTCCGAAGCTTCACTTCAGGTTTACTGTATCCCTTGGACGTTCTTATTGCCGATGAAACACTGAAATTGCATCGGAATTAAATAGAAAAAGCACAATGCCGACTTAAGTACAAGAAGACTGACTCTTCTTTCTGACTATGTTTTGAACCATTCCTGTGACACTAGTTATAGATTCCGATGCTTCACTTCAGGTTTACTGTATCCCTCTGACCTTCTTATTGACGATGAAACACAGAAATAGCATCGGAATTAAATAGAAAATGCACAATGCCGACTTAAGTACAAGAAGACTGACTCTTCCTACTGTCTATGATTTGAACCATTCCATTGACCCTAGTTATAGATTCCGATGCTTCACTCCAGGTTTACTGTATCCCTCTGACCTTCTTATTGACGATGAAACACAGAAATTGCATCGGAATTAAATACAAGAGGCAAAATGACGACTTTAGTACAAGAAGACTGACTCTTCTTACTGACTGTTTTGAACAATTCCTGTGCCACTAGTTATAGATTCCGATGCTTCACTTCGGGTTTACTGTTTCCCTCTGACCTTCTTATTGACGATGAAACACTGAAATTGCTTCGGAATAAAATACAAATGACACTATGCCGACTTAAGTACAAGAAGACTGACTCTCCTTACATTCTATGTTTTGTACCATTCCTGTGAAACTAGATATAGATTCCGATGCTTCACTTTGGGTTTACTGTGTCCCTTGGACCTTCGTAATGACGATGAAACACTGAAATTGCATCGGAATTAAATAGAAAATGCACAATGCCGACATAAGTACAAGAAGACTGACTCTTCTTACTGACTATGATTTGATCCATTCCTGTGACACTACTTATGGATTCCGATGCTTCTCTTCAGCTTTACTGTATCCCTTGGACCTACTTACTGACGCCGAAACACAGAAATTGAATCGGAATTAAATTCAAAATGCACAATGCCGACTTAAGTACAAGAAGACTGACTCTTCCTACTGTCTATGTTTTGAACCATTCCTGTGACACTAGTTATTGATTCCGATGCTTCACTTCAGGACTACTGTAACCCTCTGACCCTCTTATATACGATGAAACACAGAAATTGCATCGGAATTAAATAGAAAAGGCACAATGCTGACTTAAGTACAAGAAAACTGACTCTTCTTACTGACTGATTTGAACCATTCCTGTGACACTAGTTATAGATTCCGATGTTTCACTTCAGGTTTACTGTATCCCTCTGACCATCTTATTGACGATGAAACACAGAAATTGCATCGGAATTATATACATATGGCACAATGCCGACTTAAGTACAAGAAGACTGACTCTCCTTAGTGTCTATGTTTTGAACCATTTCTGTGACACTAGTTATAGATTCCGATGCTTCACTTCAGGTTTACTGTATCCCTTGGACCTTCGTATTGACGATAAAACACAGAAATTACATCGGAATTATATACATATGGCACAATGCCGACTTAAGTACAAGAAGACTGACTCTCCTTACTGTCTATGATTTGCACCATTCCTGTGACACTAGTAATAGATTCCGATGCTTCACTTCAGGTTTACTGTTTCCCTTGGACCTTCTTATTGACGATGAAACACAGAAATTTCATCGGTATTAAATACAAAAGGCACAATGCCGACTTAAGTACAAGAAGACTGACCCATCTTACTGTCTATGATTTGAACCATTCCTGTGACACTAGTTATAGATTCCGATGCTTCACTTCAGGTTACTGTATCCCTCTGACCTTCTTATTGACGATAAAACACAGAAATGGCATCGGAATTAAATACAAAAGGCACAATGCCAACTTAAGTGCAAGAAGACTGACTCTACCTACTTTCTATGTTATGAACCATTCCTGTGACACTAGTTATAGATTCCGATGCTTCACTTCAGGTTTACTGTATCCCTCTGACCGTCTTATTAACGATGAAATACAGAAATTGCATCGGAATTAAATAGAAAAGGCACGATGCCGACTTAAGTACAAGAAGACTGACTTTTCCTACAGTCTATGTTTTGAACCATTCCTGTGATTCTAGTTATAGATTCCGAAGCTTCACTTCAGGTTTACTGTATCCCTTGGACGTTCTTATTGCCGATGAAACACTGAAATTGCATCGGAATTAAATAGAAAAAGCACAATGCCGACTTAAGTACAAGAAGACTGACTCTTCTTTCTGACTATGTTTTGAACCATTCCTGTGACACTAGTTATAGATTCCGATGCTTCACTTCAGGTTTACTGTATCCCTCTGACCTTCTTATTGACGATGAAACACAGAAATAGCATCGGAATTAAATAGAAAATGCACAATGCCGACTTAAGTACAAGAAGACTGACTCTTCCTACTGTCTATGATTTGAACCATTCCATTGACCCTAGTTATAGATTCCGATGCTTCACTCCAGGTTTACTGTATCCCTCTGACCTTCTTATTGACGATGAAACACAGAAATTGCATCGGAATTAAATACAAGAGGCAAAATGACGACTTAAGTACAAGAAGACTGACTCTTCTTACTGACTGTTTTGAACAATTCCTGTGCCACTAGTTATAGATTCCGATGCTTCACTTCGGGTTTACTGTTTCCCTCTGACCTTCTTATTGACGATGAAACACTGAAATTGCTTCGGAATAAAATACAAATGACACTATGCCGACTTAAGTACAAGAAGACTGACTCTCCTTACATTCTATGTTTTGTACCATTCCTGTGAAACTAGATATAGATTCCGATGCTTCACTTTGGGTTTACTGTGTCCCTTGGACCTTCGTAATGACGATGAAACACTGAAATTGCATCGGAATTAAATAGAAAATGCACAATGCCGACATAAGTACAAGAAGACTGACTCTTCTTACTGACTATGATTTGATCCATTCCTGTGACACTACTTATGGATTCCGATGCTTCTCTTCAGCTTTACTGTATCCCTTGGACCTACTTACTGACGCCGAAACACAGAAATTGAATCGGAATTAAATTCAAAATGCACAATGCCGACTTAAGTACAAGAAGACTGACTCTTCCTACTGTCTATGTTTTGAACTATTCCTGTGACACTAGTTATTGATTCCGATGCTTCACTTCAGGACTACTGTAACCCTCTGACCCTCTTATATACGATGAAACACAGAAATTGCATCGGAATTAAATAGAAAAGGCACAATGCTGACTTAAGTACAAGAAAACTGACTCTTCTTACTGACTGATTTGAACCATTCCTGTGACACTAGTTATAGATTCCGATGTTTCACTTCAGGTTTACTGTATCCCTCTGACCATCTTATTGACGATGAAACACAGAAATTGCATCGGAATTATATACATATGGCACAATGCCGACTTAAGTACAAGAAGACTGACTCTCCTTAGTGTCTATGTTTTGAACCATTACTGTGACACTAGTTATAGATTCCGATGCTTCACTTCAGGTTTACTGTATCCCTTGGACCTTCGTATTGACGATAAAACACAGAAATTACATCGGAATTATATACATATGGCACAATGCCGACTTAAGTACAAGAAGACTGACTCTCCTTACTGTCTATGATTTGCACCATTCCTGTGACACTAGTTATAGATTCCGATGCTTCACTTCAGGTTTACTGTTTCCCTTGGAACTTCTTATTGACGATGAAACACAGAAATTTCATCGGTATTAAATACAAAAGGCACAATGCCGACTTAAGTACAAGAAGACTGACCCATCTTACTGTCTATGATTTGAACCATTCCTGTGACACTAGTTATAGACTCCGATGCTTCACTTCAGGTTACTGTATCCCTCTGACCTTCTTATTGACGATAAAACACAGAAATGGCATCGGAATTAAATACAAAAGGCACAATGCCAACTTAAGTGCAAGAAGACTGACTCTACCTACTTTCTATGTTATGAACCATTCCTGTGACACTAGTTATAGATTCCGATGCTTCACTTCAGGTTTACTGTATCCCTCTGACCGTCTTATTAACGATGAAATACAGAAATTGCATCGGAATTAAATAGAAAAGGCACGATGCCGACTTAAGTACAAGAAGACTGACTTTTCCTACAGTCTATGTTTTGAACCATTCCTGTGATTCTAGTTATAGATTCCGAAGCTTCACTTCAGGTTTACTGTATCCCTTGGACGTTCTTATTGCCGATGAAACACTGAAATTGCATCGGAATTAAATAGAAAAAGCACAATGCCGACTTAAGTACAAGAAGACTGACTCTTCTTTCTGACTATGTTTTGAACCATTCCTGTGACACTAGTTATAGATTCCGATGCTTCACTTCAGGTTTACTGTATCCCTCTGACCTTCTTATTGACGATGAAACACAGAAATAGCATCGGAATTTAATAGAAAATGCACAATGCCGACTTAAGTACAAGAAGACTGACTCTTCCTACTGTCTATGATTTGAACCATTCCATTGACCCTAGTTATAGATTCCGATGCTTCACTCCAGGTTTACTGTATCCCTCTGACCTTCTTATTGACGATGAAGCACAGAAATTGCATCGGAATTAAATACAAGAGGCAAAATGACGACTTAAGTACAAGAAGACTGACTCTTCTTACTGACTGTTTTGAACAATTCCTGTGCCACTAGTTATAGATTCCGATGCTTCACTTCAGGTTTACTGTTTCCCTCTGACCTTCTTATTGACGATGAAACACTGAAATTGCATCGGAATAAAATTCAAATGACACTATGCCGACTTAAGTACAAGAAGACTGACTCTCCTTACATTCTATGTTTTGTACCATTCCTGTGAAACTAGATATAGATTCCGATGCTTCACTTTGGGTTTACTGTATCCCTTGGACCTTCGTATTGACGATGAAACACTGAAATTGCATCGGAATTAAATAGAAAATGCACAATGCCGACATAAGTACAAGAAGACTGACTCTTCTTACTGACTATGATTTGATCCATTCCTGTGACACTACTTATGGATTCCGATGCTTCTCTTCAGCTTTACTGTATCCCTTGGACCTACTTACTGACGCCGAAACACAGAAATTGAATCGGAATTAAATTCAAAATGCACAATGCCGACTTAAGTACAAGAAGACTGACTCTTCCTACTGTCTATGTTTTGAACCATTCCTGTGACACTAGTTATTGATTCCGATGCTTCACTTCAGGACTACTGTAACCCTCTGACCCTCTTATATACGATGAAACACAGAAATTGCATCGGAATTAAATAGAAAAGGCACAATGCTGACTTAAGTACAAGAAAACTGACTCTTCTTACTGACTGTTTTGAACCATTCCTGTGACACTAGTTATAGATTCCGATGTTTCACTTCAGGTTTACTGTATCCCTCTGACCATCTTATTGACGATGAAACACAGAAATTGCATCGGAATTATATACATATGGCACAATGCCGACTTAAGTACAAGAAGACTGACTCTCCTTAGTGTCTATGTTTTGAACCATTACTGTGACACTAGTTATAGATTCCGATGCTTCACTTCAGGTTTACTGTATCCCTTGGACCTTCGTATTGACGATTAAACACAGAAATTACATCGGAATTATATACATATGGCACAATGCCGACTTAAGTACAAGAAGACTGACTCTCCTTACTGTCTATGATTTGCACCATTCCTGTGACACTAGTTATAGATTCCGATGCTTCACTTCAGGTTTACTGTTTCCCTTGGACCTTCTTATTGACGATGAAACACAGAAATTTCATCGGTATTAAATACAAAAGGCACAATGCCGACTTAAGTACAAGAAGACTGACCCATCTTACTGTCTATGATTTGAACCATTCCTGTGACACTAGTTATAGACTCCGATGCTTCACTTCAGGTTACTGTATCCCTCTGACCTTCTTATTGACGATAAAACACAGAAATGGCATCGGAATTAAATACAAAAGGCACAATGCCAACTTAAGTGCAAGAAGACTGACTCTACCTACTTTCTATGTTATGAACCATTCCTGTGACACTAGTTATAGATTCCGATGCTTCACTTCAGGTTTACTGTATCCCTCTGACCGTCTTATTAACGATGAAATACAGAAATTGCATCGGAATTAAATAGAAAAGGCACGATGCCGACTTAAGTACAAGAAGACTGACTTTTCCTACAGTCTATGTTTTGAACCATTCCTGTGATTCTAGTTATAGATTCCGAAGCTTCACTTCAGGTTTACTGTATCCCTTGGACGTTCTTATTGCCGATGAAACACTGAAATTGCATCGGAATTAAATAGAAAAAGCACAATGCCGACTTAAGTACAAGAAGACTGACTCTTCTTTCTGACTATGTTTTGAACCATTCCTGTGACACTAGTTATAGATTCCGATGCTTCACTTCAGGTTTACTGTATCCCTCTGACCTTCTTATTGACGATGAAACACAGAAATAGCATCGGAATTTAATAGAAAATGCACAATGCCGACTTAAGTACAAGAAGACTGACTCTTCCTACTGTCTATGATTTGAACCATTCCATTGACCCTAGTTATAGATTCCGATGCTTCACTCCAGGTTTACTGTATCCCTCTGACCTTCTTATTGACGATGAAGCACAGAAATTGCATCGGAATTAAATACAAGAGGCAAAATGACGACTTAAGTACAAGAAGACTGACTCTTCTTACTGACTGTTTTGAACAATTCCTGTGCCACTAGTTATAGATTCCGATGCTTCACTTCAGGTTTACTGTTTCCCTCTGACCTTCTTATTGACGATGAAACACTGAAATTGCATCGGAATAAAATTCAAATGACACTATGCCGACTTAAGTACAAGAAGACTGACTCTCCTTACATTCTATGTTTTGTACCATTCCTGTGAAACTAGATATAGATTCCGATGCTTCACTTTGGGTTTACTGTATCCCTTGGACCTTCGTATTGACGATGAAACACTGAAATTGCATCGGAATTAAATAGAAAATGCACAATGCCGACATAAGTACAAGAAGACTGACTCTTCTTACTGACTATGATTTGATCCATTCCTGTGACACTACTTATGGATTCCGATGCTTCTCTTCAGCTTTACTGTATCCCTTGGACCTACTTACTGACGCCGAAACACAGAAATTGAATCGGAATTAAATTCAAAATGCACAATGCCGACTTAAGTACAAGAAGACTGACTCTTCTTACTGTCTATGTTTTGAACCATTCCTGTGACACTAGTTATTGATTCCGATGCTTCACTTCAGGACTACTGTAACCCTCTGACCCTCTTATATACGATGAAACACAGAAATTGCATCGGAATTAAATAGAAAAGGCACAATGCTGACTTAAGTACAAGAAAACTGACTCTTCTTACTGACTGTTTTGAACCATTCCTGTGACACTAGTTGTAGATTCCGATGTTTCACTTCAGGTTTACTGTATCCCTCTGACCATCTTATTGACGATGAAACACAGAAATTGCATCGGAATTATATACATATGGCACAATGCCGACTTAAGTACAAGAAGACTGACTCTCCTTAGTGTCTATGTTTTGAACCATTACTGTGACACTAGTTATAGATTCCGATGCTTCACTTCAGGTTTACTGTATCCCTTGGACCTTCGTATTGACGATTAAACACAGAAATTACATCGGAATTATATACATATGGCACAATGCCGACTTAAGTACAAGAAGACTGACTCTCCTTACTGTCTATGATTTGCACCATTCCTGTGACACTAGTTATAGATTCCGATGCTTCACTTCAGGTTTACTGTTTCCCTTGGACCTTCTTATTGACGATGAAACACAGAAATTTCATCGGTATTAAATACAAAAGGCACAATGCCGACTTAAGTACAAGAAGACTGACCCATCTTACTGTCTATGATTTGAACCATTCCTGTGACACTAGTTATAGATTCCGATGCTTCACTTCAGGTTACTGTATCCCTCTGACCTTCTTATTGACGATAAAACACAGAAATGGCATCGGAATTAAATACAAAAGGCACAATGCCAACTTAAGTGCAAGAAGACTGACTCTACCTACTTTCTATGTTATGAACCATTCCTGTGACACTAGTTATAGATTCCGATGCTTCACTTCAGGTTTACTGTATCCCTCTGACCGTCTTATTAACGATGAAATACAGAAATTGCATCGGAATTAAATAGAAAAGGCACGATGCCGACTTAAGTACAAGAAGACTGACTTTTCCTACAGTCTATGTTTTGAACCATTCCTGTGATTCTAGTTATAGATTCCGAAGCTTCACTTCAGGTTTACTGTATCCCTTGGACGTTCTTATTGCCGATGAAACACTGAAATTGCATCGGAATTAAATAGAAAAAGCACAATGCCGACTTAAGTACAAGAAGACTGACTCTTCTTTCTGACTATGTTTTGAACCATTCCTGTGACACTAGTTATAGATTCCGATGCTTCACTTCAGGTTTACTGTATCCCTCTGACCTTCTTATTGACGATGAAACACAGAAATAGCATCGGAATTAAATAGAAAATGCACAATGCCGACTTAAGTACAAGAAGACTGACTCTTCCTACTGTCTATGATTTGAACCATTCCATTGACCCTAGTTATAGATTCCGATGCTTCACTCCAGGTTTACTGTATCCCTCTGACCTTCTTATTGACGATGAAACACAGAAATTGCATCGGAATTAAATACAAGAGGCAAAATGACGACTTAAGTACAAGAAGACTGACTCTTCTTACTGACTGTTTTGAACAATTCCTGTGCCACTAGTTATAGATTCCGATGCTTCACTTCAGGTTTACTGTTTCCCTCTGACCTTCTTATAGACGATGAAACACTGAAATTGCATCGGAATTAAATACAAATGACACTATGCCGACTTAAGTACAAGAAGACTGACTCTCCTTACATTCTATGTTTTGTACCATTCCTGTGAAACTAGATATAGATTCCGATGCTTCACTTTGGGTTTACTGTATCCCTTGGACCTTCGTATTGACGATGAAACACTGAAATTGCATCGGAATTAAATAGAAAATGCACAATGCCGACATAAGTACAAGAAGACTGACTCTTCTTACTGACTATGATTTGATCCATTCCTGTGACACTACTTATGGATTCCGATGCTTCTCTTCAGCTTTACTGTATCCCTTGGACCTACTTACTGACGCCGAAACACAGAAATTGAATAGGAATTAAATTCAAAATGCACAATGCCGACTTAAGTACAAGAAGACTGACTCTTCCTACTGTCTATGTTTTGAACCATTCCTGTGACACTAGTTATTGATTCCGATGCTTCACTTCAGGACTACTGTAACCCTCTGACCCTCTTATATACGATGAAACACAGAAATTGCATCGGAATTAAATAGAAAAGGCACAATGCTGACTTAAGTACAAGAAAACTGACTCTTCTTACTGACTGTTTTGAACCATTCCTGTGACACTAGTTATAGATTCCGATGTTTCACTTCAGGTTTACTGTATCCCTCTGACCATCTTATTGACGATGAATCACAGAAATTGCATCGGAATTATATACATATGGCACAATGCCGACTTAAGTACAAGAAGACTGACTCTCCTTAGTGTCTATGTTTTGAACCATTACTGTGACACTAGTTATAGATTCCGATGCTTCACTTCAGGTTACTGTATCCCTCTGACCTTCTTATTGACGATAAAACACAGAAATGGCATCGGAATTAAATACAAAAGGCACAATGCCAACTTAAGTGCAAGAAGACTGACTCTACCTACTTTCTATGTTATGAACCATTCCTGTGACACTAGTTATAGATTCCGATGCTTCACTTCAGGTTTACTGTATCCCTCTGACCGTCTTATTAACGATGAAATACAGAAATTGCATCGGAATTAAATAGAAAAGGCACGATGCCGACTTAAGTACAAGAAGACTGACTTTTCCTACAGTCTATGTTTTGAACCATTCCTGTGATTCTAGTTATAGATTCCGAAGCTTCACTTCAGGTTTACTGTATCCCTTGGACGTTCTTATTGCCGATGAAACACTGAAATTGCATCGGAATTAAATAGAAAAAGCACAATGCCGACTTAAGTACAAGAAGACTGACTCTTCTTTCTGACTATGTTTTGAACCATTCCTGTGACACTAGTTATAGATTCCGATGCTTCACTTCAGGTTTACTGTATCCCTCTGACCTTCTTATTGACGATGAAACACAGAAATAGCATCGGAATTAAATAGAAAATGCACAATGCCGACTTAAGTACAAGAAGACTGACTCTTCCTACTGTCTATGATTTGAACCATTCCATTGACCCTAGTTATAGATTCCGATGCTTCACTCCAGGTTTACTGTATCCCTCTGACCTTCTTATTGACGATGAAACACAGAAATTGCATCGGAATTAAATACAAGAGGCAAAATGACGACTTAAGTACAAGAAGACTGACTCTTCTTACTGACTGTTTTGAACAATTCCTGTGCCACTAGTTATAGATTCCGATGCTTCACTTCAGGTTTACTGTTTCCCTCTGACCTTCTTATTGACGATGAAACACTGAAATTGCATCGGAATTAAATACAAATGACACTATGCCTACTTAAGTACAAGAAGACTGACTCTCCTTACATTCTATGTTTTGTACCATTCCTGTGAAACTAGATATAGATTCCGATGCTTCACTTTGGGTTTACTGTATCCCTTGGACCTTCGTATTGACGATGAAACACAGAAATGGCATGGGAATTAAATAGAAAAGGCACAATGCCGACTTAAGTACAAGAAGACTGACTCTTCTTACTGTCTATGTTTTGAACCATTCCTGTGACGCTGGTTACAGATTCCGATGCTTCGCTTCAGGTTTACTGTATCCCTTGGACCTTCTTATTGACGATGAAACACAGAAATTGCATCGGAATTAAATACAAAAGGCACAATGCCGACTTAAGTACAAGAAGACCGACTCTACCTACTTTCTATGTTATGAACCATTCCATTGACCCTAGTTATAGATTCCGATGCTTCACTCCAGGTTTACTGTATTCCTCTGACCTTCTTATTGACGGTGAAACACAGAAATTGCATCGGAATTAAATAGATAAGGCACGATGAGACTTAAGTACAAGAAGACTGACTCTTCCTACTGTCTATGTTTTGAACCATTCCTGTGACACTAGTTATAGATTCCGATGCTTCACTTCAGGTTTACTGTATCCCTCTGACCTTCTTATTAACGATGAAATACAGTAATTGCATCGGAATTAAATAGTAAAGGCACGATGCCGACTTAAGTACAAGAAGACTGACTCTTCCTACTGTCTATGTTTTGAACCATTCCTGTGACACTAGTTATAGATTCCGAAGCTTCACTTCAGGTTTACTGTATCCCTTGGTCGTTCTTATTGACGATGAAACACTGAAATTGTATCGGAATTAAATAGAAAAAGCACAATGCCCACTTAAGTACAAGAAGTCTGTCTCTTCTGCTGACTGTGTTTGAACCATTCCTGTGACACTAGTTATAGATTCCGATGCATCACTTCAGGTTTACCGTATCCCTCTGACCTTCTTATTGACGATGAAACACAGAAATAGCATCGGAATTAAATAGAAAAGGCACAATGCCGACTTAAGTACAAGATGACTGACTCTTCCTACTGTCTATGATTTGAACCATTCGATTGACCCTAGTTATAGATTCCGATGCTTCACTCCAGGTTTACTGTATCCCTCTGACCTTCTTTTTGACAATGAAACACAGAAATTGCATCGGAATTAAATACAAAAGGCAAAATGACGACTTAAGTACAAGAAGACTGACTCTTCATACTGACTGTTTTGAACAATTCCTGTGACACTTGTTATAGATTCCGATGCTTCACTTCAGGTTTACTGTATCCCTCTGACCTTCTTATTGACGATGAAACACTGTAATTGCATCGGAATTAAATACAAATGGCACTATGCCGACTTAAGTACAAGAAGACTGACTCTCCTTACATTCTATGTTTCTACCATTCCTGTGAAACTAGATATAGATTCCGATGCTTCACTTCAGGTTTACTGTATCCCTTGGACCATCTTATTGACGATGAAACACAGAAATGGCATGGGAATTAAATAGAAAAGGCACAATGCCGACTTAACTACAAGAAGACTGACTCTTCTTACTGTCTATGTTTTCAACCATTCCTGTGACGCTGGTTACAGATTCCGATGCTTCACTTCAGGTTTACTGTATCCCTCTGACCTTCTTATTGACGATGAAACACAGAAATTGCATCGGAATTAAATAGAAAAGGCACGATGCCGACTTTAGTACAAGAAGACTGACACTTCCTACTGTTTATGTTTTGAACCATTCCTGTGACACTAGTTATAGATTCCGAAGCTTCACTTCAAGTTTACTGTATCCCTTGGACGTTCTTATTGACGATGAAACACTGAAATTGCATCGGAATTAAATAGAAAAAGCACAATGCCGACTTAAGTACAAGAAGACTGCATCTTCTTTCTGACTATGTTTTGAACCATTCCTGTGACACTAGTTATAGATTCCGATGCTTCACTTCACGTTTACTGTATCCCTCTGACATTCTTATTGACGATGAAACACAGAAATAGCATCGGAAATAAATAGAAAAGGCACAATGCCGACTTAAGTACAAGAAGACTGACTCTTCTTACTGTCTATGTTTTGAACCATTCCTGTGACGCTAGTTACAGATTCCGATGCTTCACTTCACGTTTACTGTATCACTTGGACCTTCTTATTGTCGATGAGACACAGATATTGCATCGGAATTAAATACAAAAGGCACAATGCCGACGTAAGTACAAGAAGACTGACTTTTCTTACAGACTTTGTTTTGAACCATTCCTGTGACACTAGTTTAGAGATTCCGATGCTTCACTTCAGGTTTACTGGATCCCTCTGACCTTCTTATTGACGATGAAACACAGTAATTGCATCGGAATTAAATTGAAAGCGGCACAATGCCGAATTAAATACAAGAAGACTGACTCTTCTTATTGTCTATGTTTTGCACCATTCCTGTGACACTACTTATAGATTCCGATGCTTCACTTTAGGTTTACTGAATCAATCGGACCTTCTTATTGACGATGAAACACTGTAATTGCATCGGTTTTAAATAGAAAAGGCACAATACCGACTTAAGTACAAGAAAACTGACTCTCCTTACTGTCTATGCTTTGAACCATTCCTGTGACACTAGTTATAGATTCCGATGCTTCACTTCAGGTTTACTGTATCTCTTGGACCTTCTTATTGACGATGAAACACAGAAATTGCATCGGAATTATATACATATGGCACAATGCCGAATTAAGTACAAGAGGACTGACTCTCCTTACTGTCTATGTTTTGAACCATTCCTGTGACACTAGTTATAGATTCCGATGCTTCACTTCAGATTTACTGTATACCTCGGACCTTCTTATTGACGATAAAACACAGAAATTGCATCGGAATTAAATACAAAAGGCACAATGCCGACTTAAGTACAAGAAGACTGACTCTTCTTACTGGCTATGTTTGGAACCATTCCTGAGACACTAGTTATAGATTCCGATGCTTCACTGCAGGTTTATTGTATCACTCTGATCTTCGTATTGACGATGTAACACAGATATTGCATCGGAATTGAATTGAAAAGGCACAATGCCAACTTAAGTACAAGAAGACTGACTCTTCTTACTGAATACGTTTGAACCATTCCCGTTACACTAGTTATAGATTCCGATGCTTCAATTCAGGTTTTTCTGTATCCCTCTGACCTTCTTACTGACGATGAAACACAGAAATTGCATCGGAATTAAATAGAAAAGGCACAATGCCGACTTAAGTACAAGAAGACTGACTCTTCTTACTGTCTATGGTTTGAACAATTCCTGTTACACTAGTTATAGATTCCGATGCTTCACTTCAGGTTTACTGTATCCCTCTGACCTTCTTATCGACGATGAAACACAGAAATTGCATCGGAATTAAATAGAAAATGCACAATGCCGACTTAAGTACAAGAAGACTGACTCTTCCTACTGTCTATGATTTGAACCATTCCTGTGACACTAGTTATGGATTCCGATGCTTAACCTCAGGTTTACTGTATCCCTTGGACGTTCTTATTGACGATGAAACACAGAAAGTGCATCGGAATTAAATAGAAAAGGCACAATGCTGACTTAAGTACAAGAAGACTGACTCTTCCAACTTTCTATGTTTTGAACCATTGCTGTGACACTAGTTATAGATTCCGATGCTTCACTTCAGGTTTACTGTATCCCTCTGACCTTCTTATTGACGATGAATCACAGAAATTGCATCGGAATTAAATACAAAAGGCACAATGCAGACTTAAGTACAAGAAGACTGACCTTTCTTACTGTCTATTCTTTGAATTATTCCTGTGACACTAGTTATAGATTCCGATGCTTCACTTCAGGTTTACTGTATCCCTTGGACCTTCTTATTGACGATGAAACACAGAAACTGCATCGTAATTAAATACAAAAGGCACAATGCTGAGTTAAGTACAAGAAGACTGACTCTTCCTACTGTCTATGTTTTGAACCATTCCATTGACCCTAGTTATAGATTCCGATGCTTCACTCCAGGTATACTGTATCCCTCTTACCTTCTTATTGACTATGAAACACTGAAATTGCATCGGAATTAAATACAAAAGGCAAAATGCCGACTTAAGTACAATAAGACTGACTCTTCTTACTGACTGTCTTGAACCATTCCTGTGACACTAGTTATAGATTCCGATGCTTCACTTCAGGTTTACTGTATCCCTCTGACCTTCTTATTGACGATGAAACACAGAAATTGCATCGGAATTAAATACAAATGGCACTATGCCGACTTAAGTACAAGAAGACTGACTCTCCTTACATTCTATGTTATGAACCATTCCATTTAAACTAGATATAGCTTCCGATGCTTCACTTCAGGTTTACTGTATCCCTTGGACCTTCTTATTGACGATGAAACACAGAAATGACATGAGAATTAAATGGAAAAGGCACAATGCCGACTTAAGTACAAGAAGACTGACTCTTCTTACTGTCTATGCTTTGAACCATTCCTGTGACGCTGGTTACAGATTCCGATGCTTCACATCAGGTTTACTGTATCCCTCTGACCTTCTTATTGACGATGAAACACAGAAATTGCATCGGTATTAAATAGAAAAGGCACGATGCCGACTTAAGTACAAGAAGACTGACTCTTCCTACTCTCTATGTTTTGAAACATTCCCGTGACACTAGTTATAGATTCCGATGCTTCAATTCAGGTTTTTCTGTATCCCTCTGACCTTCTTACTGACGATGAAATACAGAAATTGCATCGGAATTAAATAGAAAAGGCACAATGCCGACTTAAGTACAAGAAGACTGACTCTTCTTACTGTCTATGGTTTGAACCATTCCTGTGACACTAGTTATAGATTCCGATGCTTCACTTCAGGTTTACTGTATCCCTCTGACCTTCTTATTGACGATGAAACACTGAAATTGCATCGGAATTAAATACAAATGGCACTATGCCGACTTAAGTACAAGAAGACTGACTCTCCTTACATTCTATGTTTCTACCATTCCTGTGAAGCTAGATATAGATTCCGATGCTTCACTTCAATTTTACTGTATCCCTTGGACCTTCTTATTGACGATGAAACACAGAAATGGCATGGGAATTAAATAGAAAAGGCACAATGCCGACTTAACTACAAGAAGACTGACTCTTCTTACTGTCTATGTTTTCAACCATTCCTGTGACGCTGGTTACAGATTCCGATGCTTCACTTCAGGTTTACTGTATCCCTCTGACCTTCTTATTGACGATGAAACACAGAAATTGCATCGGAATTAAATAGAAAAGGCACGATGCCGACTTAAGTACAAGATGACTGACTCTTCCTACTGTTTATGTTTTGAACCATTCCTGTGACACTAGTTATAGATTCCGAAGCTTCACTTCAGGTTTACTGTATCCCTTGGACGTTCTTATTGACGATGAAACACTGAAATTGCATCGGAATTAAATAGAAAAAGCACAATGCCGACTTAAGTACAAGAAGACTGCATCTTCTTTCTGACTATGTTTTGAACCATTCCTGTGACACTAGTTATAGCTTCCGATGCTTCACTTCAGGTTTACTGTATCCCTCTGACATTCTTATTGACGATGAAACACAGAAATAGCATCGGAATTAAATAGAAAAGGCACAATGCCGACTTAAGTACAAGAAGACTGACTCTTCTTACTGTCTATGTTTTGAACCATTCCTGTGACGCTAGTTACAGATTCCGATGCTTCACTTCACGTTTACTGTATCACTTGGACCTTCTTATTGTCGATGAGACACAGATATTGCATCGGAATTAAATACAAAAGGCACAATGCCGACGTAAGTACAAGAAGACTGACTTTTCTTACAGACTTTGTTTTGAACCATTCCTGTGACACTAGTTTAGAGATTCCGATGCTTCACTTCAGGTTTACTGGATCCCTCTGACCTTCTTATTGACGATGAAACACAGTAATTGCATCGGAATTAAATTGAAAGCGGCACAATGCCGAATTAAATACAAGAAGACTGACTCTTCTTATTGTCTATGTTTTGCACCATTCCTGTGACACTAGTTATAGATTCCGATGCTTCACTTTAGGTTTACTGAATCCCTCGGACCTTCTTATTGACGATGAAACACAGAAATTGCATCGGAAGTAATTACAACGCACAATGCCGACTTAAGTACAAGAAGACTGACTCTTCTTACTGACTGTTTTGAACCATTCCTGTGACACTAGTTATAGATTCAGATGTTTCACTTCAGGTTTACTGTATCCCTCTGACCATCTTATTGACGATGAAACACAGAAATTGCATCGGAATAATATACATATGGCACAATGCCGACTTAAGTACAAGAAGACTGACTCTCCTTACTGTCTATGTTTTGAACCATTCCTGTGACACTAGTTATAGATTCCGATGCTTCACTTCAGGTTTACTGTATCTCTTGGACCTTCTCATTGACGATGAAACACAGAAATTGCATCGGAATTATATACATATGGCACAATGCCGTCTGAAGTACAAGAAGACTGACTCTCCTTACTGTCTATGTTTTGAACCATTCCTGTGACACTAGTTATAGATTCCGAAGCTTTACTTCAGATTTACTGTATCCCTTGGACCTTCTTATTGACGATGAAACACAGAAATTGCATCGGTTTTAAATAGAAAAGGCACAATGCCGACTTAAGTACAAGAAGACTGACTCTCCTTACTGTCTATGCTTTGAACCATTCCTGTGACACTAGTTATAGATTCCGATGCTTCACTTCAGGTTTACTGTAGCTCTTGGACCTTCTTATTGACGATGAAACACAGAAATTGCATCGGAATTATATACATATGGCACAATGCCGACTTAAGTACAAGAGGACTGACTCTACTTACTGTCTATGTTTTGAACCATTCCTGTGACACTAGTTATAGATTCCGATGCTTCACTTCAGATTTACTGTATACCTCGGACCTTCTTATTGACGATAAAACACAGAAATTGCATCGGAATTAAATACAAAAGGCACAATGCCGACTTAAGTACAAGAAGACTGACTCTTCTTACTGGCTATGTTTGGAACCATTCCTGAGACACTAGTTATAGATTCCGATGCTTCACTTCAGGTTTATTGTATCACTCTGATCTTCGTATTGACGATGTAACACAGATATTGCATCGGAATTGAATTGAAAAGGCACAATGCCAACTTAAGTACAAGAAGACTGACTCTTCTTACTGAATACGTTTGAACCATTCCCGTGACACTAGTTATAGATTCCGATGCTTCAATTCAGGTTTTTCTGTATCCCTCTGACCTTCTTACTGACGATGAAACACAGAAATTGCATCGGAATTAAATAGAAAAGGCACAATGCCGACTTAAGTACAAGAAGACTGACTCTTCTTACTGTCTATGGTTTGAACAATTCCTGTTACACTAGTTATAGATTCCGATGCTTCACTTCAGGTTTACTGTATCCCTCTGACCTTCTTATCGACGATGAAACACAGAAATTGCATCGGACTTAAATACAAATAGTACAATGCTGACTTAAGTACAAGAAGACTGACTCTCCTTACTGTATATGTTTGAACCATTCCTGTGGAACTAGATATAGATTCCGATGCTTCACTGCAGGTTTACTGTATCCCTTGGACTTTCTTATTGACGATGAAACACAGAAATTGCATCGGAATTAAATAGAAAAGGCACAATGCCGACATAAGTACAAGAAGACTGACTCTTCTTACTGTCAATGTTTTGAACCATTCCTGTGACACTAGTTATAGATTCCGATGGTTCACTTCAGCTTTACTGTATCCCTCTGTCCTTCTTATAGGCGATGAAACACAGAAATTGCATCGGAATTAAATACAAAAGGCACAATGCCGACTTAAGTACATGAAGACTGACTCTTCTTACTGACTATGTTTGGAACCATTCTTGCGACACTAGTTATAGAATCCGATTCTTCACTTCAGGTTTACTGTATCCCTCTGACCTTCTTATTGACGATGAAACACCGAAATTGCATCGGAATTAAATAGAAAATGCACAATGCCGACTTAAGTACAAGAAGACTGACTCTTCCAACTGTCTATGATTTGAACCATTCCTGTGACACTAGTTATGGATTCCGATGCTTAACCTCAGGTTTACTGTATCCCTTGGACGTTCTTATTGACGATGAAACACAGAAAGTGCATCGGAATTAAATAGAAAAGGCACAATGCTGACTTAAGTACAAGAAGACTGACTCTTCCAAACTTTCTATGTTTTGAACCATTGCTGTGACACTAGTTATAGATTCCGATGCTTCACTTCAGGTTTACTGTATCCCTCTGACCTTCGTATTGACGATGAATCACAGAAATTGCATCGGAATTAAATACAAAAGGCACAATGCCGACTTAAGTACAAGAAGACTGACCTTTCTTACTGTCTATTCTTTGAATTATTCCTGTGACACTAGTAATAGATTCCGATGCTTCACTTCAGGTTTACTGTATCCCTTGGACCTTCTTATTGACGATGAAACACAGAAACTGCATCGTAATTAAATACAAAAGGCACAATGCTGAGTTAAGTACAAGAAGACTGACTCTTCCTAATGTCTATGTTTTGAACCATTCCATTGACCCTAGTTATAGATTCCGATGCTTCACTCCAGGTATACTGTATCCCTCTGACCTTCTTATTGACTATGAAACACTGAAATTGCATCGGAATTAAATACAAAAGGCAAAATGCCGACTTAAGTACAATAAGACTGACTCTTCTTACTGACTGTCTTGAACCATTCCTGTGACACTAGTTATAGATTCCGATGCTTCACTTCAGGTTTACTGTATCCCTCTGACCTTCTTATTGACGATGAAACACAGAAATTGCATCGGAATTAAATACAAATGGCACTATGCCGACTTAAGTACAAGAAGACTGACTCTCCTTACATTCTATGTTATGAACCATTCCATTTAAACTAGATATAGCTTCCGATGCTTCACTTCAGGTTTACTGTATCCCTTGGACCTTCTTATTGACGATGAAACACAGAAATGACATGAGAATTAAATGGAAAAGGCACAATGCCGACTTAAGTACAAGTAGACTGACTCTTCTTACTGTCTATGTTTTGAACCATTCCTGTGACGCTGGTTACAGATTCCGATGCTTCACATCAGGTTTACTGTATCCCTCTGACCTTCTTATTGACGATGAAACACAGAAATTGCATCGGTATTAAATAGAAAAGGCACGATGCCGACTTAAGTACAAGAAGACTGACTCTTCCTACTCTCTATGTTTTGAAACATTCCCGTGACACTAGTTATAGATTCCGATGCTTCACTTCAGGTTTACTGTATCCCTCTGACCTTCTTATTGACGATGAAACACAGAAATTGCATCGGAATTTAATACAAATGGCACAATGCTGACTTAAGTACAAGAAGACTGACTCTCCTTACTGTCTATGTTTTGAACCATTCCTGTGAAACTAGATATAGATTCCGATGATTCTCTGCAGGTTTACTGTATCCCTTGGACCTTCTTATTGACGATGAAACACAGAAATTGCATCGGAATTAAATGGAAAAGGCACAATGCCGACTTAAGTGCAAGAAGACTGACTCTTCTTACTGTCAATGTTTCAACCATTCCTGTGACACTAGTTATAGATTCCGATTCTTTACTTCAGCTTTACTGTAACCCTCTGTCCTTCTTATAGACGATGAAACACAGAAATTGCATCGGAATTAAATACAAAAGGCACAATGTCGACTTAAGTACAAGAAGACTGACTCTTCGTACTGACTATGTTTTGAACCATTCCTGTGACACTAATTATAGATTCCGATGCTTCACTTCAGGTTTACTGTATCCCTTGGACCTTCTTATTGACGATGAAACACAGAGATTGCATCGGAATTAAATACAAAAGGCACAATGCCGACTTAAGTACATGAAGACTGACTCTTCTTACTGACTATGTTTGGAACCATTCCTGCGACACTAGTTATAGAATCCGATTCTTCACTTCAGGTTTACTGTATCCCTCTGACCTTCTTATTGACGATGAAACACCGAAATTGCATCGGAATTAAATACAAAAGGCACAATGCCGCCTTAAGTACAAGAAGACTGACTCTCCTTACTGTCTATGTTTTGAACCATTCCTGTGACACTAGTTATAGATTCCGAAGCTTCACTTCAGGTTTACTGTAAACCTTAAACGTTCTTATTGACGATGAAACACAGAAAGTGCATCGGAATTAAATAGAAAAGGCACAATGCTGACTTAAGTACAAGAAGGCTGACTCTTCCCACTTTCTATGTTTTGAACTATTGCTGTGACACTAGTTATAGATTCCGATGCTTCACTTCAGGTTTACTGTATCCCTCTGACCTTCTTATTGACGATGAAACACAGAAATTGCATCGGAATTAAATACAAAAGGCACAATGCCGACTTAAGTACAAGAAGACTGACTCTTCCTACTGTCTATGTTTTCAGCCATTCCATTGACCTTAGTTATAGATTCCGATGCTTCACTCCAGATTTACTGTATCCCTCTGACCTTCTTATTGACGATGAAACACAGAAATTGCATCGGAATTAAATACAAAAGGCACAATGCCGACTTAAGTACATGAAGACTGACTCTTCTTACTGACTATGTTTGGAACCATTCCTATGACGCTGGTTACAGATTCCGATGCTTCACATCAGGTTTACTGTATCCCTCTGACCTTCTTATTGACGATGAAACACAGAAATTGCATCGGAATTAAATAGAAAAGGCACGATGCCGACATAAGTACAAGAAGACTGACTCTTCCTACTCTCTATGTTTTGAACAATTCCTGTGACACTAGTTATAGATTCCGAAGCTTCACTTCAGGTTTACTGTATCCCTTGGACGTTCTTATTGACGATGAAACACTGAAATTGCATCGGAATTAAATAGAAAAGGCACAATGCCGACTTAAGTACAAGAAGACTGACTCTTCTTACTGTCTATGGTTTGAACCATTCCTGTGACACTAGTTATAGATTCCGATGCTTCACTTCAGGTTTGCTGTATTTCTTGGACCTTCTTATTGACGATGAAACACAGAAATTGCATCGGAAATATATACATATGGCACAATGCCGACTTACGTACAAGAAGACTGACTCTCCTTACTGTCTATGTTTTGAACCATTCCTGTGACACTAGTTATAGATTCCGATGCTTCACTTCAGGTTTACTGTATCCCTCGGACCTTCTTATTGACGATAAAACACAGAAATTGCATCGGAATTAAATACAAAAGCACAATGCCGACTTAAGTACAAGAAGACTGACTCTTCTTACTGACTATGTTTGGAACCATTCCTGTGACACAAGTTATAGATACCGTTGCTTCACTTCAGGTTTATTGTATCACTCTGACCTTCGTATTGACAATGTAACACAGATATTGCATCGGAATTAAATTGAAAAGGCACAATGCCAACTCAAGTACAAGAAGACTGACTCTTCTTACTGAATATGTTTGAACCACTCCCGTGATACTAGTTATAGATTCCGATGCTTCAATTCAGGTTTTTCTGTATCCCTCTGACCTTCTTACTAACGATGAAACACAGAAATTGCATCGGAATTAAATAGAAAAGGCACAATGCCGACTTACGTACAAGAAGACTGACTCTTCTTACTGTCTATGGTTTGAACCATTCCTGTGACACTAGTTATAGATTCCGATGCTTCACTTCAGGTTTACTGTATCCCTCTGACCTTCTTATTGACGACGAAACACAGAAATTGCATCGGAATGAAATACAAATGGCACAATGTTGACTTCAGTACAAGAAGACAGACTCTCCTTACTGTCTTTGTTTTGAACCATTCCTGTGAAACTAGATATAAATTCCGATGCTTCACTGCAGGTTTACTGTATCCCTTGGACCTTCTTATTGACGATGAAACACAGAAATTGCATCGGAATTAAATAGAAAAGGCACAATGCCGACCAAAGTACAAGAAGACTGACTCTTCTTACTGTGAATATTTTGAACCATTCCTGTGACACTAGTTATAGATTCCGATGCTTCACTTCAGCTTTACTGTATCCCTCTGTCCTTCTTATAGACGATGAAACACAGAAATTGCATCGGAATTAAATACAAAAGGCACAATGCCGACTTAAGTACATGAAGACTGACTCTTCTTACTGACTATGTTTGGAACCATTCCTGCGACACTAGTTATAGAATCCGATTCTTCACTTCAGGTTTAGTGTATCTCTCTGACCTTCTTATTGGCGATGAAACACAGAAATGACATGGGAATGAAATGGAAAAGGCACAATGCCGACTTAAGTACAAGAAGACTCTTCTTACTGTCTATGTTTTGAACCATTCCTGTGGCGCTGGTTACAGATTCCGATGCTTCACATCAGGTTTACTGTATCCCTCTGACCTTCTTATTGACGGTGAAATACAGAAATTGCATCGGCATTAAATAGAAAAGGCACGATGCCGAGTTAGGTACAAGAAGACTGACTCCTCCTGCTCTCAATGTTTTGAACCATTCCTGTGACGCTGGTTACAGATTCCGATGCTTCACATCAGGTTTACTGTATCCCTCTGACCTTCTTATTGACGATGAACCACAGAAATTGCATCGGAACTAAATAGAAAAGGCACGATGCCGACATAAGTACAAGAAGACTGACTCTTCCTACTCTCTATGTTTTGAACAATTCCTGTGCCACTAGTTATAGATTCCGATGATTCACTTCAGGATTAGTGTATCCCTTGGACCTTCTTATTGACCATGAAACATAGAAATTGCATCGGACTTAAATAGAGAAGGCACAATGCCGACTTAAGTACAAGAAGACTGACTCTTCTTACTGACTATGTTTGGAACCATTCCTGCGACACTAGTTATAGAATCCGATTCTTCACTTCAGGTTTACTGTATCCCTCTGACCTTCTTATTGACGATGAAACACTGAAATTGCATCGGAATTAAATACAAATGGCACTATGCCGACTCAAGTACAAGAAGACTGACTCTCCTTACATTCTATGTTTTGTACCATTCCTGTGAAACTAGATATAGATTCCGATGCTTCACTTCAGGTTTACTGTATTCCTCTGACCTTCTTATTGACGATGAAACACAGAAATTGCATCGGAATTAAATAGAAAAGGCACGATGCCGACTTAAGTACAAGAAGACTGACTCTTCCTACAGTCTATGTTTTGAACCATTCCTGTAACACTAGTTATAGATTCCGATGCTGCACTTCAGGTTTACTGTATCCCTCTGACCTTCTTATTAACGATGAAATACAGAAATTGCATCGGAATTAAATAGAAAAGGCACGATGCCGACTTAAGTACAAGAAGACTGACTCTTCCTACTGTCTATGTTTTGAACCATTCCTGTGACACTAGTTATAGATTCCAAAGCTTCACTTCAGGTTTACTGTATCCCTTGGACGTTTTTATTGACGATGAAACACAGAAATTGCATCGGAATCAAATAGAAAAGGCACAATGCCGACTTAAGTACAAGAAGACTGACTCTTCTTACTGTCTATGGTTTGAACCATTCCTGTGACACTAGTTATAGATTCCGATGCTTCACTTCAGGTTTACTGTATCCCTCTGACCTTCTTATTGACGACGAAACACAGAAATTGCATCGGAATGAAATACGAATGGCACAATGCTGACTTCAGTACAAGAAGACAGACTCTCCTTACTGTCTTTGTTTTGAACCATTCCTGTGAAACTAGATATAAATTCCGATGCTTCACTGCAGGTTTACTGTATCCCTTGGACCTTCTTATTGACGATGAAACACAGAAATTGCATCGGAATTAAATAGAAAAGGCACAATGCCGACTAAAGTACAAGAAGACTGACTCTTCATACTGTAAATATTTTGAACCATTCCTGTGACACTAGTTATAGATTCCGATGCTTCACTTCAGCTTTACTGTATCCGTCTGTCCTTCTTATAGACGATGAAACACAGAAATTGCATCGGAATTAAATACAAAAGGCACAATGCCGACTTAAGTACAAGAAGACTGACTCTTCGTACTGACTATGCTTTGAACCATTCCTGTGATACTAATTATAGATTCCGATGATTCACTTCAGGTTTACTGTATCCTTTGGACCTTCTTATTGACGGAGGAACACAGAAATTGCATCGGAATTAAATACAAAAGGCACAATGCCGACTTAAGTACATGAAGACTGACTCTTCTTACTGACTATGTTTGGAACCATTCCTGCGACACTAGTTATAGAATCCGATTCTTCACTTCAGGTTTAGTGTATCTCTCTGACCTTCTTATTGGCGATGAAACACCGAAATTACATCGGAATTAAATAGAAAATGCACAATGCCGACTTAAGTACAAGAAGACTGACTCTTCCTACTGTCTATGATTTGAACCATTCCTGTGACACTAGTTATAGATTCCGATGCTTCACTTCAGGTTTACTGTATCCCTCTGACCTTCTTATTGACGATGAAACACAGAAATTGCATCGGAATTAAATACAAATGGCACTATGCCGACTTAAGTACAAGAAGACTGACTC
This sequence comes from Schistocerca serialis cubense, assembly GCF_023864345.2. Lineage (NCBI taxonomy): Eukaryota > Metazoa > Arthropoda > Insecta > Orthoptera > Acrididae > Schistocerca > Schistocerca serialis. The sequence goes on along the minus strand of NC_064645.1, from coordinate 19,342,558 downwards.
TCCATACATTCTATGTTTTGAACCATTCCATTTAAACTAGATATAGCTTCCGATGCTTCACTTCAGGTTTACTGTATCCCTTGGACCTTCTTATTGACGATGAAACACAGAAATGACATGGGAATGATATGGAAAAGGCACAATGCCGACTTAAGTACAAGAAGACTCTTCTTACTGTCTATGTTTTGAACCATTCCTGTGGCGCTGGTTACAGATTCCGATGCTTCACATCAGGTTTACTGTATCCCTCTGACCTTCTTATTGACGGTGAAATACAGAAATTGCATCGGAATTAAATAGAAAAGGCACGATGCCGAGTTAGGTACAAGAAGACTGACTCCTCCTACTCTCAATGTTTTGAACCATTCCTGTGACGCTGGTTACAGGTTCCGATGCTTCACATCAGGTTTACTGTATCCCTCTGACCTTCTTATTGACGATGAACCACAGAAATTGCATCGGAACTAAATAGAAAAGGCACGATGCCGACATAAGTACAAGAAGACTGACTCTTCCTACTCTCTATGTTTTGAACAATTCCTGTGACACTAGTTATAGATTCCGATGATTCACTTCAGGATTACTGTATCCCTTGGACCTTCTTATTGACCATGAAACACAGAAATTGCATCGGACTTAAATAGAGAAGGCACAATGCCGACTTAAGTACAAGAAGGCTGACTCTTCTTACTGACTATGTTTGGAACCATTCCTGCGACACTAGTTATAGAATCCGATTCTTCACTTCAGGTTTACTGTATCCCTCTGACCTTCTTATTGACGATGAAACACCGAAATTGCATCGGAATTAAATAGAACATGCACAATGCCGACTGAAGTACAAGAAGACTGACTCTTCCCACTGTCTATGATTTGAACCATTCCTGTGACACTAGTTATTGATTCCGATGCTTCACTTCAGGTTTACTGTATCTCTTGGACCTTCTTATTGACGATGAAACACAGAAATTGCATCGGAAATATATACATATGGCACAATGCCGACTTACGTACAAGAAGACTGACTCTCCTTACTGTCTATGTTTTGAACCATTCCTGTGACACTAGTTATAGATTCCGATGCTTCACTTCAGGTTTACTGTATCCCTCTGACCTTCTTATTGACGATGAAACACTGATATTGCATCGGAATTTAATACAAATGGCACTATGCCGACTTAAGTACAAGAAGACTGACTCTCCTTACATTCTATGTTTTGTACCATTCCTGTGAAACTAGATATAGATTCCGATGCTTCACTTCAGGTTTACTGTATTCCTCTGACCTTCTTATTGACGATGAAACACAGAAATTGCATCGGAATTAAATAGAAAAGGCACGATGCCGACTTAAGTACAAGAAGACTGACTCTTCCTACTGTCTATGTTTTGAACCATTCCTGTGACACTAGTTATAGATTCCGATGCTGCACTTCAGGTTTACTGTATCCCTCTGACCTTCTTATTAACGATGAAATACAGAAATTGCATCGGAATTAAATAGAAAAGGCACGATGCCGACTTAAGTACAAGAAGACTGACTCTTCCTACTGTCTATGTTTTGAACCATTCCTGTGACACTAGTTATAGATTCCAAAGCTTCACTTCAGGTTTACTGTATCCCTTGGACGTTTTTATTGACGATGAAACACTGAAATTGCATCGGAATTAAATAGAAAAGGCACAATGCCGACTTAAGTACAAGAAGACTGACTCTTCCTACTGTCTATGATTTGAACCATTCCATTGACCCTAGTTATAGATTCCGATGCTTCACTCCAGGTTTACTGTATCCCTCTGACCTTCTTTTTGACGATGAAACACAGAAATTGCATCGGAATTAAATACAAAAGGCAAAATGACGACTTAAGTACTAGAAGACTGACTCTTCTTACTGACTGTTTTGAACAATTCCTGTGACACTAGTTATAGATTCCGATGCTTCACTTCAGGTTTACTGTATCCCTCTGACCTTCTTATTGACGATGAAACACTGAAATTGCATCGGAGTTAAATACAAATGGCACTATGCCGACTTAAGTACAAGAAGACTGACTCTCCTTACATTCTATGTTTCTACCATTCCTGTGAAACTAGATATAGATTCCGATGCTTCACTTCAGGTTTACTGTATCCCTTGGACCTTCTTATTGACGATGAAACACAGAAATGGCATGGGAATTAAATAGAAAAGGCACAATGCCGACTTAACTACAAGAAGACTGACTCTTCTTACTGTCTATGTTTTCAACCATTCCTGTGACGCTGGTTACAGATTCCGATGCTTCACTTCAGGTTTACTGTATCCCTCTGACCTTCTTATTGACGATGAAACACAGAAATTGCATCGGAATTAAATAGAAAAGGCACGATGCCGACTTAAGTACAAGAAGACTGACTCTTCCTACTGTTTATGTTTTGAACCATTCCTGTGACACTAGTTATAGATTCCGAAGCTTCACTTCAGGTTTACTGTATCCCTTGGACGTTCTTATTGCCGATGAAACACTGAAATTGCATCGGAATTAAATAGAAAAAGCACAATGCCGACGTAAGTACAAGAAGACTGCATCTTCTTTCTGACTATGTTTTGAACCATTCCTGTGACACTAGTTATAGATTCCGATGCTTCACTTTAGGTTTACTGTATCCCTCGGACCTTCTTATTGACGATGAAACACAGAAATTGCATCGGAATTAATTACAACGCACAATGCCGACTTAAGTACAAGAAGACTGACTCTTCTTACTGACTGTTTTGAACCATTCCTGTGACACCAGTTATAGATTCAGATGTTTCACTTCAGGTTTACTGTATCCCTCTGACCATCTTATTGACGATGAAACACAGAAATTGCATCGGAATTATATACATATGGCACAATGCCGACTTAAGTACAAGAAGACTGACTCTCCTTACTGTCTATGTTTTGAACCATTCCTGTGACACTAGTTATAGATTCCGATGCTTCACTTCAGGTTTACTGTATCTCTTGGACCTTCTCATTGACGATGAAACACAGAAATTGCATCGGAATTATATACATATGGCACAATGCCGTCTTAAGTACAAGAAGACTGACTCTCCTAACTGTCTATGTTTTCAGCCATTCCATTGACCTTAGTTATAGATTCCGATGCTTCACTACAGATTTACTGTATCCCTCTGACCTTCTTATTGGCGATGAAACACAGAAATTGCATCGGAATTAAATACAAAAGGCACAATGCCGACATAAGTACATGAAGACTGACTCTTCTTACTGACTATGTTTGGAACCATTCCTATGGCGCTGGTTACAGATTCCGATGCTTCACATCAGGTGTACTGTATCCCTCTGACCTTCTTATTGACGATGAAACACAGAAATTGCATCGGAATTAAATAGAAAAGGCACGATGCCGACATAAGTACAAGAAGACTGACTCTTCCTTCTCTCTATGTTTTGAACAATTCCTGTGACACTAGTTATAGATTCCGAAGCTTCACTTCAGGTTTACTGTATCCCTTGGACGTTCTTATTGACGATGAAACACTGAAATTGCATCGGAATTAAATAGAAAAAGCACAATGCCGACTTAAGTACAAGAAGACTGACTCTTCTTACTGTCTATGGTTTGAACCATTCCTGTGACACTAGTTAGAGATTCCGATGCTTCACTTCAGGTTTACTGTATCCCTCTGACCTTCTTATTGACGATGAAACACAGAAAGTGCATCGGAATTAAATACAAATGGCACAATGCTGACTTAAGTGCAAGAAGACTGACTCTCCTTACTGTCTACGTTTTGAACCATTCCTGTGAAACTAGATATAGATTCCGATGCTTCACTGCAGGTTTACTGTATCCCTTGGACCTTCTTATTGACGATGAAACACAGAAATTGCATCGGAATTAAATAGAAAAGGCACAATGCACACTTAAGTACAAGAAGACTGACTCTTCTTACTGTCAATGTTTTGAACCATTCCTGTGACACTAGTTATAGATTCCGATGCTTCACTTCAGCTTTACTGTATCCCTCTGACCTTCTTGTAGGCGATGAAACACAGAAATTGCATCGGAATTAAATACAAAAGGCACAATGCCGACTTAAGTACAAGAAGACTGACCCTTCGTACTGACTATGTTTTGAACCATTCCTGTGACACTAATTATAGATTCCGATGATTCACTTCAGGATTACTGTATCCCTTGGACCGTCTTATTGACCATGAAACACAGAAATTGCATCGGACGTAAATAGAGAAGGCACAATGCCGACTTAAGTACAAGAAGACTGACTCTTCTTACTGACTATGTTTGGAACCATTCCTGCGACACTAGTTATAGAATCCGATTCTTCACTTCAGGTTTACTGTATCCCTCTGACCTTCTTATTGACGATGAAACACCGAAATTGCATCGGAATTAAATAGAACATGCACAATGCCGACTTAAGTACAAGAAGACTGACTCTTCCTACTGTCTATGATTTGAACCATTCCTGTGACACTAGTTATAGATTCCGATGCTTCACTTCAGGTTTGCTGTATTTCTTGGACCTTCTTATTGACGATGAAACACAGAAATTGCGTCGGAAATATATACATATGGCACAATGCCGACTTACGTACAAGAAGACTGACTCTCCTTACTGTCTATGTTTTGAACCATTCCTGTGACGCTAGTTATAGATTCCGATGCTTCACTTCAGGTTTACTGTATCCCTCGGACCTTCTTATTGACGATAAAACACAGAAATTGCATCGGAATTAAATACAAAAGCACAATGCCGACTTAAGTGCAAGAAGACTGACTCTTCTTACTGACTATGTTTGGAACCATTCCTGTGTGACAAGTTATAGATACCGATGCTTCACTTCAGGTTTATTGTATCACTCTGACCTTCGTATTGACGATGTCACACAGATATTGCATCGGAATTAAATTGAAAAGGCACAATGCCAACTCAAGTACAAGTAGACTGACTCTTCTTACTGAATATGTTTGAACCACTCCCGTGATACTAGTTATAGATTCCGATGCTTCAATTCAGGTTTTTCTGTATCCCTCTGACCTTCTTACTGACGATGAAACACAGAAATTGCATCGGAATTAAATACAAAAGGCACAATGCCGACTTAAGTACAAGAAGACCGACTCTTCGTACTGACTATGCTTTGAACCATTCCTGTGATACTAATTATAGATTCCGATGATTCACTTCAGGTTTACTGTATCCCTTGGACCTTCTTATTGACGGAGGAACACAGAAATTGCATCGGAATTAAATACAAAAGGCACAATGCCGACTTAAGTACATGAAGACTGACTCTTCTTACTGACTATGTTTTGAACCATTCCTGCGACACTAGTTATAGAATCCGATTCTTCACTTCAGGTTTAGTGTATCTCTCTGACCTTCTTATTGGCGATGAAACACCGAAATTACATCGGAATTAAATAGAAAATGCACAATGCCGACTTAAGTACAAGAAGACTGACTCTTCCTACTGTCTATGATTTGAACCATTCCTGTGACACTAGTTATAGATTCCGATGCTTCACTTCAGGTTTACTGTATCCCTCTGACCTTCTTATTGACGATGAAACACAGAAATTGCATCGGAATTAAATACAAATGGCACTATGCCGACTTAAGTACGAGAAGACTGACTCTCCATACATTCTATGTTTTGAACCATTCCATTTAAACTAGATATAGCTTCCGATGCTTCACTTCAGGTTTACTGTATCCCTTGGACCTTCTTATTGACGATGAAACACAGAAATGACATGGGAATGAAATGGAAAAGGCACAATGCCGACTTAAGTACAAGAAGACTCTTCTTACTGTCTATGTTTTGAACCATTCCTGTGGCGCTGGTTACAGATTCCGATGCTTCACATCAGGTTTACTGTATCCCTCTGACCTTCTTATTGACGGTGAAATACAGAAATTGCATCGGAATTAAATAGAAAAGGCACGATGCCGAGTTAGGTACAAGAAGACTGACTCCGCCTACTCTCAATGTTTTGAACCATTCCTGTGACGCTGGTTACAGATTCCGATGCTTCACATCAGGTTTACTGTATCCCTCTGACCTTCTTATTGACGATGAACCACAGAAATTGCATCGGAACTAAATAGAAAAGGCACGATGCCGACATAAGTACAAGAAGACTGACTCTTCCTTCTCTCTATGTTTTGAACAATTCCTGTGACACTAGTTATAGATTCCGATGATTCACTTCAGGATTACTGTATCCCTTGGACCTTCTTATTGACCATGAAACACAGAAATTGCATCGGACTTAAATAGAGAAGGCACAATGCCGACTTAAGTACAAGAAGACTGACTCTTCTTACTGACTATGTTTGGAACCATTCCTGCGACACTAGTTATAGAATCCGTCTCTTCACTTCAGGTTTACTGTATCCCTCTGACCTTCTTATTGACGATGAAACACCGAAATTGCATCGGAATTAAATAGAACATGCACAATGCCGACTGAAGTACAAGAAGACTGACTCTTCCTACTGTCTATGATTTGAACCATTCCTGTGACCCTAGTTATAGATTCCGATGCTGCACTTCAGGTTTACTGTATCCCTCTGACCTTCTTATTAACGATGAAATACAGAAATTGCATCGGAATTAAATAGAAAAGGCACGATGCCGACTTAAGTTCAAGAAGACTGACTCTTCCTACTGTCTATGTTTTGAACCATTCCTGTGACACTAGTTATAGATTCCAAAGCTTCACTTCAGGTTTACTGTATCCCTTGGACGTTTTTATTGACGATGAAACACTGAAATTGCATCGGAATTAAATAGAAAAGGCACAATGCCGACTTAAGTACAAGAAGACTGACTCTTCCTACTGTCTATGATTTGAACCATTCCATTGACCCTAGTTATAGATTCCGATGCTTCACTCCAGGTTTACTGTATCCCTCTGACCTTCTTTTTGACGATGAAACACAGAAATTGCATCGGAATTAAATACAAAAGGCAAAATGACGACTTAAGTACAAGAAGACTGACTCTTCTTACTGACTGTTTGAACAATTCCTGTGACACTAGTTATAGATTCCGATGCTTCACTTCAGGTTTACTGTATCCCTCTGACCTTCTTATCGACGATGAAACACAGAAATTGCATCGGACTTAAATACAAATGGTACAATGCTGACTTAAGTACAAGAAGACTGACTCTCCTTACTGTCTATGTTTGAACCATTCCTGTGAAACTAGATATAGATTCCGATGCTTCACTGCAGGTTTACTGTATCCCTTGGACTTACTTATTGACGATGAAACACAGAAATTGCATCGGAATTAAATAGAAAAGGCACAATGCCGACTTAAGTACAAGAAGACTGACTCTACTTACTGTCAATGTTTTGAACCATTCCTGTGACACTAGTTATAGATTCCGATGGTTCACTTCAGCTTTACTGTATCCCTCTGTCCTTCTTATAGGCGATGAAACACAGAAATTGCATCGGAATTAAATACAAATGGCACAATGCCGACTTAAGTACATGAAGACTGACTCTTCTTACTGACTATGTTTGGAACCATTCTTGCGACACTAGTTATAGAATCCGATTCTTCACTTCAGGTTTACTGTATCCCTCTGACCTTCTTATTGACGATGAAACACCGAAATTGCATCGGAATTAAATAGAAAATGCACAATGCCGACTTAAGTACAAGAAGACTGACTCTTCCTACTGTCTATGATTTGAACCATTCCTGTGACACTAGTTATGGATTCCGATGCTTAACCTCAGGTTTACTGTATCCCTTGGACGTTCTTATTGACGATGAAACACAGAAAGTGCATCGGAATTAAATAGAAAAGGCACAATGCTGACTTAAGTACAAGAAGACTGACTCTTCCAACTTTCTATGTTTTGAACCTTTGCTGTGACACTAGTTATAGATTCCGATGCTTCACTTCAGGTTTACTGTATCCCTCTGACCTTCTTATTGACGATGAATCACAGAAATTGCATCGGAATTAAATACAAAAGGCACAATGCCGACTTAAGTACAAGAAGACTGACCTTTCTTACTGTCTATTCTTTGAATTATTCCTGTGACACTAGTTATAGATTCCGATGCTTCACTTCAGGTTTACTGTATCCCTTGGACCTTCTATTGACGATGAAACGCAGAAACTGCATCGTAATTAAATACAAAAGGCACAATGCTGAGTTAAGTACAAGAAGACTGACTCTTCCTAATGTCTATGTTTTGAACCATTCCATTGACCCTAGTTATAGATTCCGATGCTTCACTCCAGGTATACTGTATCCCTCTGACCTTCTTATTGACTATGAAACACTGAAATTGCATCGGAATTAAATACAAAAGGCAAAATGCCGACTTAAGTACAATAAGACTGACTCTTCTTACTGACTGTCTTGAACCATTCCTGTGACACTAGTTATAGATTCCGATGCTTCACTTCAGGTTTACTGTATCCCTCTGACCTTCTTATTGACGATGAAACACAGATATTGCATCGGAATTAAATACAAATGGCACTATGCCGACTTAAGTACAAGAAGACTGACTCTCCTTACATTCTATGTTATGAACCATTCCATTTAAACTAGATATAGCTGCCGATGCTTCACTTCAGGTTTACTGTATCCCTTGGACCTTCTTATTGACGATGAAACACAGAAATGACATGAGAATTAAATGGAAAAGGCACAATGCCGACTTAAGTACAAGAAGACTGACTCTTCTTACTGTCTATGTTTCGAACCATTCCTGTGACGCTGGTTACAGATTCCGATGCTTCACATCAGGTTTACTGTATCCCTCTGACCTTCTTATTGACGATGAAACACAGAAATTGCATCGGTATTAAATAGAAAAGGCACGATGCCGACTTAAGTACAAGAAGACTGACTCTTCCTACTCTCTATGTTTTGAAACATTCCCGTGACACTAGTTATAGATTCCGATGCTTCAGTACAGGTTTTTCTGTATCCCTCTGACCTTCTTACTGACGATGAAATACAGAAATTGCATCGGAATTAAATAGAAAAGGCACAATGCCGACTTAAGTACAAGAAGACTGACTCTTCTTACTGTCTATGGCTTGAACCATTCCTGTGACACTAGTTATAGATTCCGATGCTTCACTTCAGGTTTACTGTATCCCTCTGACCTTCTTATTGACGATGAAACACAGAAATTGCATTGGAATTTAATACAAATGGCACAATGCTGACTTAAGTACAAGAAGACTGACTCTCCTTACTGTCTATGTTTTGAACCATTCCTGTGAAACTAGATATAGAATCCGATGATTCACTGCAGGTTTACTGTATCCCTTGGACCTTCTTATTGACGATGAAACACAGAAATTGCATCGGAATTAAATAGAAAAGGCACAATGCCGACTTAAGTGCAAGAAGACTGACTCTTCTTACTGTCAATGTTTCAACCATTCCTGTGACACTAGTTATAGATTCCGATTCTTTACTTCAGCTTTACTGTATCCCTCTGTCCTTCTTATAGACGATGAAACACAGAAATTGCATCGGAATTAAATACAAAAGGCACAATGTCGTCTTAAGTACAAGAAGACTGACTCCTCGTACGGACTATGCTTTGAACCATTCCTGTGACACTAATTATAGATTCCGATGCTTCACTTCAGGTTTACTGTATCCCTTGGACCTTCTTATTGACGATGAAACACAGAAATTGCATCGGAATTAAATACAAAAGGCACAATGCCGACTTAAGTACATGAAGACTGACTCTTCTTACTGACTATGTTTGGAACCATTCCTGCGACACTAGTTATAGAATCCGATTCTTCACTTCAGGTTTACTGTATCCCTCTGACCTTCTTATTGACGATGAAACACCGAAATTGCATCGGAATTAAATACAAAAGGCACAATGCCGCCTTAAGTACAAGAAGACTGACTCTCCTTACTGTCTATGTTTTGAACCATTCCTGTGACACTAGTTATAGATTCCGAAGCTTCACTTCAGGTTTACTGTAAACCTTGGACGTTCTTATTGACGATGAAACACAGAAAGTGCATCGGAATTAAATAGAAAAGCACAATGCTGACTTAAGTACAAGAAGGCTAACTCTTCCCACTTTCTATGTTTTGAACTATTGCTGTGACACTAGTTATAGATTCCGATGCTTCACTTCCGGTTTACTGTATCCCTCTGACCTTCTTATTGACGATGAAACACAGAAATTGCATCGGAATTAAATACAAAAGGCACAATGCCGACTTAAGTACAAGAAGACTGACTCTTCCTACTGTCTATGTTTTCAGCCGTTCCATTGACCTTAGTTATAGATTCCGATGCTTCACTCCAGATTTACTGTATCCCTCTGACCTTCTTATTGACGATGAAACACAGAAATTGCATCGGAATTAAATAGAGAAGGCACAATGCCGACTTAAGTACAAGAAGACTGACTCTTCTTACTGTCAATGATTTGAACCGTTCCTGTGACACTAGTTATAGATTCCGATTCTTCACTTCAGCTTCACTGTATCCCTCTGTCCTTCTTATAGACGATGAAACACAGAAATTGCATCGGAATTAAATACAAAAGGCACAATGCCGACTTAAGTACAAGAAGACTGACTCTTCGTACTGACTATGCTTTGAACCATTCCTGTGACACTAATTATAGATTCCGATGATTCACTTCAGGTTTACTGTATCCCTTGGACCTTCTTATTGACGAAGGAACACAGAAATTGCATCGGAATTAAATACAAAAGGCACAATGCCGACTTAAGTACATGAAGACTGACTCTTCTTACTGACTATGTTTGGAACCATTCCTGCGACACTAGTTACAGAATCCGATTTTTCACTTCAGGTTTAGTGTATCCCTCTGACCTTCTTATTGGCGATGAAACACCGAAATTACATCGGAATTAAATAGAAAATGCACAATGCCGACTTAAGTACAAGAAGACTGACTCTTCCTACTGTCTATGATTTGAACCATTCCTGTGACACTAGTTATAGATTCCGATGCTTCACTTCAGGTTTACTGTATCCCTCTGACCTTCTTATTGACGATGAAACACAGAAATTGCATCGGAATTAAATACTAATGGCACTATGCCGACTTATGAACGAGAAGACTGACTCTCCATACATTCTATGTTTTGAACCATTCCATTTAAACTAGATATAGCTTCCGATGCTTCACTTCAGGTTTACTGTATCCCTTGGACCTTCTTATTGACGATGAAACACAAAAATGACATGGGAATGAAATGGAAAAGGCACAATGCCGACTTAAGTATAAGAAGACTCTTCTTACTGTCTATGTTTTGAACCATTCCTGTGGCGCTGCTTACAGATTCCGATGCTTCACATCAGGTTTACTGTATCCCTCTGACCTTCTTATTGACGATGAAACACAGAAATTGCATCGGAACTAAATAGAAAAGGCACGATGCCGACATAAGTACAAGAAGACTGACTCTTCCTACTCTCTATGTTTTGAACAATTCCTGTGACACTAGTTATAGATTCCGAAGCTTCACTTCAGGTTTACTGTATCTTTTGGACGTTCTTATTGACGATGAAACACTGAAATTGCATCGGAATTAAATAGAAAAAGCACAATGCCGACTTAAGTACAGGAAGACTGACTCTTCTTACTGTCTATGGTTTGAACCATTCCTGTGACACTAGTTAGAGATTCCGATGCTTCACTTCAGGTTTACTGTATCCCCCTGACCTTCTTATTGACGATGAAACACAGAAATTGCATCGGAATTAAATACAAATGGCACAATGCTGACTTAAGTACATGAAGACTGACTCTCCTTACTGTCTATGCTTTGACCCATTCCAGTGAAACTAGATATAGATTCCGATGCTTCACTGCAGGTTTACTGTATCCCTTGGACCTTCTTAATGACGATGAAACACAGAAATTGCATCGGACTTAAATAGAGAAGGCACAATGCCGACTTAAGTACAAGAAGACTGACTCTTCTTACTGACTATGTTTGGAACCATTCCTGCGACACTAGTTATAGAATCCGATTCTTCACTTCAGGTTTACTGTATCCCTCTGACCTTCTTATTGACGATGAAACACCGAAATTGCATCGGAATTAAATAGAACATGCACAATGCCGACTTAAGTACAAGAAGACTGACTCTTCCTACCGTCTATGATTTGGACCATTCCTGTGACACTAGTTATTGATTCCGATGCTTCACTTCAGGTTTACTGTATCTCTTGGACCTTCTTATTGACGATGAAACACAGAAATTGCATCGGAAATATATACATATGGCACAATGCCGACTTAAGTACAAGAAGACTGACTTTACTTACTGACTATGTTTGGAACCATACCTGTGACACTAGTTATAGATACCGATGCTTCACTTCAGGTTTATTGTATCACTCTGACCTTCGTATTGACGATGTAACACAGATATTGCATCGGAATTAAATTGAAAAGGCTCAATGCCAACTCAAGTACAAGAAGACTGACTCTTCTTACTGAATATGTTTGAACCATTCCTGTGACACTAGTTATAGATTCCGATGCTTCAATTCAGGTTTTTCTGTATCCCTCTGACCTTCTTATTGACGATGAAACACAGAAATTGCATCGGAATTAAATAGAAAAGGCACGATGCCGACTTAAGTACAAGAAGACTGACTCTTCCTACTCTCTATGTTTTGAACCATTCCTGTGACACTAGTTATAGATTCCGAAGCTTCACTTCAGGTTTACTGTATCCCTTGGACGTTCTTATTGACGATGAAACATTGAAATTGCATCGGAATTAAATAGAAAAAGCACAATGCCGACTTATGTACAAGAAGACTGACTCTTCCTAATGTCTATGTTTTGAACCATTCCTGTGACACTAGTCATTGATTCCGGTGCTTCACTTCAGGACTACTGTATCCCTGTGACCTTCTTATATAGATGAAACACAGAAATTGAATCGGAATTAAATAGAAAAGGCACAATGCTGACTTAAGTACAATAAAACTGACTCTTCTTACGGACTGTTTTGAACCATTCCTGTGACACTAGTTATAGATTCCGATGTTTCACTTCAGGTTTACTGTATCCCTCTGACCATCTTATTGACGATGAAACACAGAAAGTGCATCGGAATTATATACATATGGCACAATGCCGACTTAAGTAAAAGGAGACAGACTCTCCTTACTGTCTATGTTTTGAACCATTACTGTGACACTAGTTATAGATTCCGATGCTTCACTTCAGGTTTACTGTATCCCTTGGACCTTCTTACTGACAATGAAACACAGAAATTGCATCGGAGTTAAATACAAAAGGCACAATGCCGACTTAAGTACAAGAAGACTGACTCTTCCTACTGTCTATGTTTTGAACCATTCCATTGACCCTAGTTATAGATTCCGATGCTTCACTCCAGGTTTACTGTATCTCTCGGACCTTCTTATTGACGATGAAAAACTGAAATTGCATCGGAATTAAATACAAAAGGCCAAATGCCGACTTAACTACAAGAGGACTGACTCTTCTTACTGACTGTTTTGAACCATTCCTGTGACACTAGTTATAGATTCCCATGCTTCACTTCAGGTTTACTGTATCCCTCTGACCTTCTTATTGACGATGAAACACAGAAATTGCATCGGAATGAAATACAAATGGCACTATGCCGACTTAAGTACAACAAGACTGACTCTCCTTACATTCTATGTTTTGAACCATTCCATTTAAACTAGATATAGCTTCCGATGCTTCACTTCAGGTTTACAGTATAACTTGGACCTTCTTATTGACGATGAAACACAGAAATGACATGGGAAATAAATGGAAAAGGCACAATGCCGACTTAAGTACAAGAAGACTGACTCTACTTACTGTCTATGCTTTGAACCATTCCTGTGACGCTGGTTACAGATTCCGATGCTTCACATCAGGTTTACTGTATCCCTCTGACCTTCTTATTGACGATGAAACACAGAAATTGCATCGGAATTAAATAGAAAACGCACGGTGATGACTTAAGTACAAGAAGAATGACTCTTCCTACTCTCTATGTTTTGAACCATTCCTGTGACACTAGTTATAGATTCCGAAGCTTCACTTCAGGTTTACTGTATCCCTTGGACGTTCTTATTGACGATGAAACACTGAAATTGCATCGGAATAAAATAGAAAATGCACAATGCCGACTTAAGTACAAGAAGACTGACTCTTCTTACTGACTATGATTTGAACCATTGCTGTGACACTACTTATAGATTCCGATGCTTCTCTTCAGGTTTACTGTATCCCTTGGACCTTCTTACTGACGCCGAAACACAGAAATTGAATCGGCACTAAATTCAAAATGCACAATGCCGACTTCAGTACAAGAAGACTGACTCTTCCTACTGTCTATGTTTTGAACCATTCCTGTGACACTAGTTATTGATTCCGATGCTTCACTTCAGGACTACTGTATCCCTCTGACCTTCTTATATACGATGAAACACAGAAATTGCATCGGAATTAAATAGAAAAGGCACAATGCTGACTTAGGTACAAGAAAACTGACTCTTCTTACTGACTGTTTTAAACAATTCCTGTGACACTAGTTATAGAGTCCGATGTTTCACTTCAGGTTTACTGTATCCCTCTGACCATCTTATTGACGATGAAACACAGAAATTGCATCGGAATTATATACATATGGCACAATGCCGACTTCAGTACAAGAAGACTGACTCTCCTTAGTGTCTATGTTTTGAACCATTACTGTGACACTAGTTATAGATTCCGATGCTTCACTTCAGGTTTACTGTATCCCTTGGACCTTCGTATTGACGATAAAACACAGAAATTACATCGGAATTATATACATATGGCACAATGCCGACTTAAGTACAAGAAGACTGACTCTCCTTACTGACTATGATTTGCACCATTCCTGTGACACTAGTTAAAGATTCCGATGCTTCACTTCAGGTTTACTGTATCCCTTGGACCTTCTTATTGACGATGAAACACAGAAATTGCATCGGTATTAAATACAAAAGGCACAATGCCGACTTAAATACAAGAAGACTGACCCATCTTACTGTCTATGTTTTGAACCATTCCTGTGACACTAGTTATAGATTCCGATGCTTCACTTCAGGTTTAATGTATCCCTCTGACCTTCTTATTGACGATAAAACACAGAAATGGCATCGGAATTAAATACAAAAGGCACAATGCCGACGTAAGTACAAGAAGACTGACTCTTCTTCCTGACTATGTTTGGAAACTTTCCTGTGACACTAGTTATAGGTTCCGATGCTTCACTTCTGGTTTATTGTATCACTCTGACCTTCGTATTGACTATGAAGCACAGATATTGCATCGGAATTAAATTGAAAAGGCACAATGACAACTTAAGTACAAGAAGACAGACTCTTCTTACTGAATATGTTTTGAACCATTCCTGTGACACTAGTTATAGATTCCGATGCTTCACTTCAGGTTTACTGTATCCCTCTGACCTTCTTACTGACGATGAAACACAGAAATTGCATCGGAATTAAATGGAAAAGGGACAATGCCGACTTAAGTACAAGAAGACTGACTCTTCTTACTGTGTATGGTTTGAACCATTCCTGTGACACTAGTTATAGATTCCGATGCTTCACTTCAGGTGTACTGTATCCCTCTGACCTTCTTATTGACGATGAAACACAGAAATTGCATCGGAATTAAATACAAATGGCACAATGCTGACTTAAGTACAGGATGACTGACCCTCCTTCCTGTCTATGCTTCACTGCAGGTTTACTGTATCCCTTGGACCTTCTTATTGACGATGAAACACAGAAATTGCATCGGAATTAAATAGAAAAAGCACAATGCCGACTTAAGTACAAGAAGACTGACTCTTCCTAATGTCTATGTTTTGAACCATTCCTGTGACACTAGTTATTCATTCCGGTGCTTCACTTCAGGACTACTGTATCCCTCTGACCTTCTTATATAGATGAAACACAGAAATTGAATCGGAATTAAATAGAAAAGGCACAATGCTGACTTAAGTACAAGAAAACTGACTCTTCTTACGGACTGTTTTGAACCATTCCTGTGACACTAGTTATAGATTCCGATGTTTCACTTCAGGTTTACTGTATCCCTCTGACCATCTTATTGACGATGAAACACAGAAAGTGCATCGGAATTATATACATATGGCACAATGCCGACTTAAGTAAAAGGAGACAGACTCTCCTTACTGTCTATGTTTTGAACCATTACTGTGACACTAGTTATAGATTCCGATGCTTCACTTCAGGTTTACTGTATCCCTCTGACCTTCTTACTGACGATGAAACACAGAAATTGCATCGGAATTAAATGGAAAAGGGACAATGCCGACTTCAGTACAAGAAGACTGACTCTCCTTAGTGTCTATGTTTTGAACCATTACTGTGACACTAGTTATAGATTCCGATGCTTCACTTCAGGTTTACTGTATCCCTTGGACCTTCGTATTGACGATAAAACACAGAAATTACATCGGAATTATATACATATGGCACAATGCCGACTTAAGTACAAGAAGACTGACTCTCCTTACTGACTATGATTTGCACCATTCCTGTGACACTAGTTAAAGATTCCGATGCTTCACTTCAGGTTTACTGTATCCCTTGGACCTTCTTATTGACGATGAAACACAGAAATTGCATCGGTATTAAATACAAAAGGCACAATGCCGACTTAAATACAAGAAGACTGACCCATCTTACTGTCTATGTTTTGAACCATTCCTGTGACACTAGTTATAGATTCCGATGCTTCACTTCAGGTTTAATGTATCCCTCTGACCTTCTTATTGACGATAAAACACAGAAATGGCATCGGAATTAAATACAAAAGGCACAATGCCGACGTAAGTACAAGAAGACTGACTCTTCTTCCTGACTATGTTTGGAAACTTTCCTGTGACACTAGTTATAGGTTCCGATGCTTCACTTCTGGTTTATTGTATCACTCTGACCTTCGTATTGACTATGAAGCACAGATATTGCATCGGAATTAAATTGAAAAGGCACAATGACAACTTAAGTACAAGAAGACAGACTCTTCTTACTGAATATGTTTTGAACCATTCCTGTGACACTAGTTATAGATTCCGATGCTTCACTTCAGGTTTACTGTATCCCTCTGACCTTCTTACTGACGATGAAACACAGAAATTGCATCGGAATTAAATGGAAAAGGGACAATGCCGACTTAAGTACAAGAAGACTGACTCTTCTTACTGTGTATGGTTTGAACCATTCCTGTGACACTAGTTATAGATTCCGATGCTTCACTTCAGGTGTACTGTATCCCTCTGACCTTCTTATTGACGATGAAACACAGAAATTGCATCGGAATTAAATACAAATGGCACAATGCTGACTTAAGTACAGGATGACTGACCCTCCTTCCTGTCTATGCTTCACTGCAGGTTTACTGTATCCCTTGGACCTTCTTATTGACGATGAAACACAGAAATTGCATCGGAATTAAATAGAAAAAGCACAATGCCGACTTAAGTACAAGAAGACTGACTCTTCCTAATGTCTATGTTTTGAACCATTCCTGTGACACTAGTTATTCATTCCGGTGCTTCACTTCAGGACTACTGTATCCCTCTGACCTTCTTATATAGATGAAACACAGAAATTGAATCGGAATTAAATAGAAAAGGCACAATGCTGACTTAAGTACAAGAAAACTGACTCTTCTTACGGACTGTTTTGAACCATTCCTGTGACACTAGTTATAGATTCCGATGTTTCACTTCAGGTTTACTGTATCCCTCTGACCATCTTATTGACGATGAAACACAGAAAGTGCATCGGAATTATACACATATGGCACAATGCCGACTTAAGTAAAAGGAGACAGACTCTCCTTACTGTCTATGTTTTGAACCATTACTGTGACACTAGTTATAGATTCCGATGCTTCACTTCAGGTTTACTGTATCCCTCTGACCTTCTTATTGACGATGAAACACAGAAATTGCATCGGAATGAAATACAAATGGCACTATGCCGACTTAAGTACAACAAGACTGACTCTCCTTACATTCTATGTTTTGAACCATTCCATTTAAACTAGATATAGCTTCCGATGCTTCACTTCAGGTTTACTGTATAACTTGGACCTTCTTATTGACGATGAAACACAGAAATGACATGGGAATTAAATGGAAAAGGCACAATGCCGACTTAAGTACAAGTAGAATGACTCTACTTACTGTCTATGCTTTGTACCATTCCTGTGACGCTGGTTATAGATTCCGAAGCTTCACTTCAGGTTTACTGTATCCCTTGGACGTTCTTATTGACGATGAAACACTGAAATTGCATCGGAATAAAATAGAAAATGCACAATGCCGACTTAAGTACAAGAAGACTGACTCTTCTTACTGACTATGATTTGAACCATTCCTGTGACACTACTTATAGATTCCGATGCTTCTCTTCAGGTTTACTGTATCCCTTGGACCTTCTTACTGACGCCGAAACACAGAAATTGAATCGGCATTAAATTCAAAATGCACAATGCCGACTTCAGTACAAGAAGACTGACTCTTCCTACTGTCTATGTTTTGAACCATTCCTGTGACACTAGTTATTGATTCCGATGCTTCACTTCAGGACTACTGTATCCCTCTGACCTTCTTATATACGATGAAACACAGAAATTGCATCGGAATTAAATTGAAAAGGCACAATGCTGACTTAGGTACAAGAAAACTGACTCTTCTTACTGACTGTTTTGAACAATTCCTGTGACACTAGTTATAGAGTCCGATGTTTCACTTCAGGTTTACTGTATCCCTCTGACCATCTTATTGACGATGAAACACAGAAATTGCATCGGAATTATATACAAATGGCACAATGCCGACTTCAGTACAAGAAGACTGACTCTCCTTAGAGTCTATGTTTTGAACCATTCCTGTGACACTAGTTATAGATTCCGATGCTTCACTTCAGGTTTAATGTATCCCTCTGACCTTCTTATTGACGATAAAACACAGAAATGGCATCGGAATTAAATACAAAAGGCACAATGCCGACGTAAGTACAAGAAGACTGACTCTTCTTCCTGACTAAGTTTGGAAACTTTCCTGTGACACTAGTTATAGGTTCCGATTCTTCACTTCTGCTTTATTGTATCACTCTGACCTTCGTATTGACTATGAAGCACAGATATTGCATCGGAATTAAATTGAAAAGGCACAATGACAACTTAAGTAAAAGAAGACAGACTCTTCTTACTGTCTATGTTTTGAACCATTCCTGTGACGCTGGTTACAGATTCCGATGCTTCACATCAGGTTTACTGTATCCCTCTGACCTTCTTATTGACGATGAAACACAGAAGTTGCATCGGAATTAAATGGAAAAGGCACAATGCCGACTTAAGTACAAGTAGAATGACTCTACTTACTGTCTATGCTTTGTACCATTCCTGTGACGCTGGTTATAGATTCCGAAGCTTCACTTCAGGTTTACTGTATCCCTTGGACGTTCTTATTGACGATGAAACACTGAAATTGCATCGGAATAAAATAGAAAATGCACAATGCCGACTTAAGTACAAGAAGACTGACTCTTCTTACTGACTATGATTTGAACCATTCCTGTGACACTACTTATAGATTCCGATGCTTCTCTTCAGGTTTACTGTATCCCTTGGACCTTCTTACTGACGCCGAAACACAGAAATTGAATCGGCATTAAATTCAAAATGCACAATGCCGACTTCAGTACAAGAAGACTGACTCTTCCTACTGTCTATGTTTTGAACCATTCCTGTGACACTAGTTATTGATTCCGATGCTTCACTTCAGGACTACTGTATCCCTCTGACCTTCTTATATACGATGAAACACAGAAATTGCATCGGAATTAAATTGAAAAGGCACAATGCTGACTTAGGTACAAGAAAACTGACTCTTCTTACTGACTGTTTTGAACAATTCCTGTGACACTAGTTATAGAGTCCGATGTTTCACTTCAGGTTTACTGTATCCCTCTGACCATCTTATTGACGATGAAACACAGAAATTGCATCGGAATTATATACAAATGGCACAATGCCGACTTCAGTACAAGAAGACTGACTCTCCTTAGAGTCTATGTTTTGAACCATTCCTGTGACACTAGTTATAGATTCCGATGCTTCACTTCAGGTTTAATGTATCCCTCTGACCTTCTTATTGACGATAAAACACAGAAATGGCATCGGAATTAAATACAAAAGGCACAATGCCGACGTAAGTACAAGAAGACTGACTCTTCTTCCTGACTAAGTTTGGAAACTTTCCTGTGACACTAGTTATAGGTTCCGATTCTTCACTTCTGCTTTATTGTATCACTCTGACCTTCGTATTGACTATGAAGCACAGATATTGCATCGGAATTAAATTGAAAAGGCACAATGACAACTTAAGTAAAAGAAGACAGACTCTTCTTACTGTCTATGTTTTGAACCATTCCTGTGACGCTGGTTACAGATTCCGATGCTTCACATCAGGTTTACTGTATCCCTCTGACCTTCTTATTGACGATGAAACACAGAAGTTGCATCGGAATTAAATAGAAAAGGCACGATGCCGACTTAAGTACAAGAAGACTGACTCTACTTACTGTCAATGTTTTGAACCATTCCTGTGACGCTGGTTACAGATTCCGATGCTTCACTTCAGGTTTACTGTATCCCTTGGACCTTCTTACTGACGATGAAACACAGAAATTGCATCGGAATTAAATACAAAAGGCACAATGCCGACTTAAGTACAACAAGACTGACTCTCCTTACATTCTATGTTTTGAACCATTCCATTTAAACTAGATATAGCTTCCGATGCTTCACTTCAGGTTTACTGTATAACTTGGACCTTCTTATTGACGATGAAACACAGAAATGACATGGGAATTAAGTGGAAAAGGCACAATGCCGACTTAAGTACAAGAAGACTGACTCTACTTACTGTCTATGCTTTGAACCATTCCTGTGACGCTGGTTACAGATTCCGATGCTTCACATCAGGTTTACTGTATCCCTCTGACCTTCTTATTGACGATGAAACACAGAAATTGCATCGGAATTAATTAGAAAACGCACGATGATGACTTAAGTACAAGAAGACTGACTCTTCCTACTCTCTATGTTATGAACCATTCCTGTGACACTAGTTATAGATTCCGAAGCTTCACTTCAGGTTTACTGTATCCCTCGGACGTTCTTATTGACGATGAAACACTGAAATTGCATCGGAATAAAATAGAAAATGCACAATGCCGACTTAAGTACAAGAAGACTGACTCTTCTTACTGACTATGATTTGAACCTTTCCTGTGACACTACTTATAGATTCCGATGCTTCTCTTCAGGTTTACTGTATCCCTTGGACCTTCTTACAACGCCGAAACACAGAAATTGAATCGGCATTAAATTCAAAATGCACAATGCCGACTTCAGTACAAGAAGACTGACTCTTCCTACTGTCTATGTTTTGAACCATTCCTGTGACACTAGTTATTGATTCCGATGCTTCACTTCAGGACTACTGTATCCCTCTGACCTTCTTATATACGATGAAACACAGAAATTGCATCGGAATTAAATAGAAAAGGCACAATGCTGACTTAGGTACAAGAAAACTGACTCTTCTTACTGACTGTTTTGAACAATTCCTGTGACACTAGTTATAGACTCCGATGTTTCACTTCAGGTTTACTGTATCCCTCTGACCATCTTATTGACGATGAAACACAGAAATTGCATCGGAATTATATACATATGGCACAATGCCGACTTCAGTACAAGAAGACTGACTCTCCTTAGTGTCTATGCTTTGAACCATTACTGTGACACTAGTTATAGATTCCGATGCTTCACTTCAGGTTTACTGTATCCCTTGGACCTTCGTATTGACGATAACACACAGAAATTACGTCGGAATTATATACATATGGCACAACGCCGACTTAAGTACAAAAAGACTGACTCTCCTTACTGACTATGATTTGCACCATTCCTGTGACACTAGTTACAGATTCCGATGCTTCACTTCAGGTTTACTGTATCCCTTGGACCTTCTTATTGACGATGAAACACAGAAATTGCATCGGTATTAAATACAAAAGGCACAATGCCGACTTAAGTACAAGAAGACTGACCCATCTTACTGTCTATGTTTTGAACCATTCCTGTGACACTAATTATAGATTCCGATGCTTCACTTCAGGTATAATGTATCCCTCTGACCTTCTTATTGACGATAAAACACAGAAATGGCATCGGAATTAAATACAAAAGGCACAATGCCGACGTAAGTACAAGAAGACTGACTCTTCTTCCTGACTATGTTTGGAAACTTTCCTGTGACACTAGTTATAGGTTCCGATGCTTCACTTCTGGTTTATTGTATCACTCTGACCTTCGTATTGACTATGAAGCACAGATATTGCATCGGAATTAAATTGAAACGGCACAATGACAACTTAAGTACAAGAAGACAGACTCTTCTTACTGAATATGTTTTGAACCATTCCTGTGACACTAGTTATAGATTCCGATGCTTCACTTCAGGTTTACTGTATCCCTCTGACCTTCTTACTGTCGATGAAACACAGAAATTGCATCGGAATTAAATGGAAAAGGCACAATGCCGACTTAAGTACAAGAAGACTGACTCTTCTTACTGTCTATGGTTTGAACCATTCCTGTGACACTAGTTATAGATTCCGATGCTTCACTTCAGGTTTACTGTATCCCTCTGACCTTCTTATTGACGATGAAACACAGAAATTGCATTGGGATTAAATACAAATGGCACAATGCTGACTTAAGTACAGGAAGACTGACCCTCCTTCCTGTCTATGCTTCCCTGCAGGTTTACTGTATCCCTTGGACCTTCTTATTGACGATGAAACACAGAAATTGCATCGGAATTAAATAGAAAGGGAACAATGCAGACTTAAGTACAAGAAGACTGACTCTTCTTACTGTCAATGTTTTGAACCATTCCTGTGACACTAGTTATAGATTACGATGCTTCACCTGAGATTTACTGTATCCCTTGGACCTTCTTATTGACGATGAAACACAGAAATTGCATCGGAATTAAATAGAAAAGGCACAATGCCGACTTAAGTACAAGAAGACTAACTCTTCTTACTGACTGTTCGAACCATTCCTGTGACACTAGTTATAGATTCCGATGCTTCACTTCAGGTTTACTGTATCCCTCTGACCTTCTTATTGACGACGAAACACAGAAATTGCATCGGAATTAAATACAAAAGGCACAATGCCGACTTAAGTAGAAGAACTCTGACTCTTCTTTTTGTCTATGTTTTGACCCATTCCTGTGACACTAGTTATTCATTCCGATGTTACTCTTCGGGTTTACTGTATTCCTTGGACCTTCTTATTGACGATGAAACACAGAAATTGCATCGGAATTAAAGACATAAGGCACAATGCCGACTTAAATACAAGAAGACTGACCCTCCTTACTGTCTATGTTTTGAACCATTCCTGTGACACTAATTATAGATTCCGATGATTCACTTCAGGTTCACTGTATCCCTTGGACCTTCTTATTGACGATGTAACACAGAAATTGCATCGGAATTAAATAGAGAAGGCACAATGCCGACTTAAGTACAAGAAGACTGACTCTTCTTACTGACTATGTTTGGAACCATTCCTGCGACACTAGTTATAGAATCCGATGCCACACTTCAGGTTTACTGTATCCCTCTGACCTTCTTATTGACTATGAAACACCGAAATTGCATCGGAATTAAATAGAAAAGGCACAATGCCGACTTAAGTACAAGAAGACTGACTCTTCCTACTGTCTATGATTTGAACCATTCCTGTGACACTAGTTATAGATTCCGAAGCTTCACTTCAGGTTGACTGTATCCCTTGGACGTTCTTATTGACGATGAAACACAGAAAGTGCATCGGAATTAAATAGAAAAGGCACAATGCTGACTTAAGTACAAGAAGACTGACTCTTGCTACTTTCTATGTTTTGAACCATTGCTGTGACACTAGTTATAGATTCCGATGATTCACTTCAGGTTTACTATATCCCTCTGACCTTCTTATTGACGATGAAACACAGAAATTGCATCCGAATTAAATATAAAAGGCACAATGCCGACTTAAGTGCGAGAGGACTGACCTTTCTTAATGTCTATGCTTTGAACCATTCCTGTGACACTAGTTATAGATTCCGATGCTTCACTTCAGGTTTACTGTATCCCTCTGACCTTCGTATTGACGATGAAACACAGAAATTGCATCGGAATTAAATACAAAAGGCAAAATTCCGACTTAAGTACAAGAAGACTGACTCTTGTTACTGACTGTTTTGAACAATTCCTGTGACACTAGATATAGATTCCGATGCTTCACTTCAGGTTTACTGTATCCCTCTGACCTTCGTATTGACGATGAAACACTGAAATTGCATCGGAATTAAATACAAATGGCACTATGCCGACTTAAGTACAAGAAGACTGACTCTCCTTACATTCTATGTTTTGTACCATTCCTGTGAAACTAGATATAGATTCCGATACTTCACTTCAGGTTTACTGTATCCCTTGGACCTTCTTATTGACGATGAAACACAGAAATGGCATGGGAATTAAATAGAAAAGGCACAATGCGACCTAAGTACAAGAAGACTGACTCTTCTTACTGTCTTTGTTTTGAACCATTCCTGTGACACTGGTTACAGATTCCGATGCCTCACTTCAGGTTTACTGTATCCCTCTGACCTTCTTATTGACGATGAAACACAGAAATTGCATCGGAATTAAATAGAAAAGGCACGATGCCGACTTAAGTACAAGAAGACTGACACTTCCTACTGTCTATGTTTTGAACCATTCCTGTGACACTAGTTATAGATTCCGAAGCTTCACTTCAGGATGACTGTATCCCTTGGACGTTCATATTGACGATGAAAAACTGAAATTGCATCGGAATTAAATAGAAAAAGCACAATGCCGACGTAAGTACAAGAAGACTGACTCTTCTTACTGACAATGATTTGAACCATTCCTGTGACACTACTTATAGATTCCGATGCTTCTCTTCAGGTTTACGGTATCCCTTAGACCTTCTTATTGACGTTGAAACACAGAAATTGCATCGGAATTAAATAGGAAAGTCACAATGCCGACTTAAGTACAAGAAGACTGACTCTTCTTTCTGCCTATGTTTTGAACCATTCCTGTGACACTAGTTATAGATTCCGATGCTTCACTTCAGGTTTACTGTATCCCTCTAACCTTCTTACTGACGATGAAACACAGAAATTGCATCGGAATTAAATGGAAAAGGCACAATGCCGACTTAAGTACAAGAAGATTTATTCTTCTTACTGTCTATGGTTTGAACCATTACTGTGACACTAGTTATAGATTCCGATGCTTCACTTGAGGTTTACTGCATCCCTCTGACGCTCTTAATGACGATGAAACACAGAAATTGCATCGGAAGTAAATACAAATGGCACAATGCTGACTTAAGTACAAGAAAACTGACTCTCCATACTGTCTATGTTTTGAACCATTCCTGTGAAACTAGATATAGTTTCCGATGATTCACTGCAGGTTTACTGTATCCCTTGGACCTTCTCATTGACGATGAAACACAGAAATTGCATCGGAATTAAATTGAAAAGGCACAATGCCGACTTACGTACAAGAAGACTGACTCCTCTTACTGTCAATGTTTTGAACCATTCCTGTGACACTAGTTATTGATTCCGATGCTGCACTTTAGGTTTACTGTATCCCTCTGACCTTCTTATTGAAGATGAAACACAGAAATTGCATCGGAAAAAAATAAAAAAGGCACAATGCCGACTTAAGTACAAGAAGACTGACTCTTCTTTTTGTCTATTTTTTGAACCATTCCTGTGACACTAGTTATAGATTCAGATGTTTCACTTCAGGATTACTGTATCCCTTGCACCTTCTTATTGACGATGAAACACAGAAATTGCATCGGAATTAAATACATAAGGCACAATGACGACTTAAATACAAGAAGACTGACCCTTCTTAATGACTATGCTTTGAACCATTCCTGTGACACTAATTATAGATTCCGATGATTCACTTCAGGTTTACTGTATCCCTTGGACCTTCTTATTGACGATGAAACACAGAAATTGCATCGGAATTAAATAGAGAAGGCACAATGCCAACTTAAGTACAAGAAGACTGACTCTTCTTACCGAATATGTTTGGAACCATTCCTGCGACACTAGTTATAGAATCCGATGCTTCACTTCAGGTTTACTGTATCCCTCTGAACTTCTTATTGGCGATGAAACACCGAAATTGCTTCGGAATTAAATAGAAAGGGCACAATGCCGACTTAAGTACTAGAAGACTGACTCTTCCTACTGTCTATGATTTGAACCATTCCTGTGACACTAGTTATAGATTCCGATGTTTCACTTCAGGTTTACTGTATCCCTTGGACGTTCTTATTGACGATGAAACACAGAAAGTGCATCGGAATTAAATAGAAAAGGCACAATGCTGACTTAAGTACTAGATGACTGACTCTTCCTACTTTCTATGTTTTCAACCATTGCTGTGACACTAGTTATAGATTCCGATGCTTCACTTCAGGTTTACTGTATCCCTCTGACCTTCTTATTGACGATGAAACACTGAAATTGCATCGGAATTAAATACAAAAGGCACAATGCCGACTTAAGTACAAGAAGACTGACTCTTCCTACTCTCTATGTTTTGAACCATTCCATTGACCCTAGTTATAGATTGCGATGCTTCACTGCAGGTTTACTGTATCCCTCTGACCTTCTTATCAACGATGAAATACAGAAATTCCATCGGAATTAAATAGAAAAGGCACAATGCCGACTTAAGTACAAGAAGACTGACCATTCTTACTGTCTATGTTTTGAACCATTCCTGTGACGCTAGTTACAGATTCCGATGCTTCACTTCTGGTTTACTGTATGACTTGCACCTTCTTATTGACGATGAGACACAGATATTGCATCGGAATTAAATACAAAAGGCACAATGCCGACGTAAGTACAAGAAGACTGACTCATCTTACTGACTATGTTTGAACCATTCCTGGGGCACTAGTTAGAGATTCCGATGCTTCACTTCAGGTTTACTGTATCCCTCTGACCTTCTTATAGACGATGAAACACAGATATTGCATCGGAATTAAATACAAAAGGCACAATGCCGACTTAAGTACAAGAAGACTGACTCTTTGTACTGACTATGTTTGGAACCATTCCTGTGACACTAATTATAGATTCCGATGATTCACTTCAGGTTTACTGTATCCCTTGGACCTTCTTATTGACGATGAAACACAGAAATTGCATCGGAATTAAATAGAGAAGGCACAATGCCGCTTAAGTACAAGAAGACTGACTCTTCTTACTGACTATGATTTAAACCATTCCTGTGACACTAGTTATAGATTCCGATGCTTCACTTCAGGTTTACTGTATCCCTTGGTCCTTCTTATTGACGATGAAACCCAGAAAGTGCATCGGAATTAAATAGAAAAGGCACAATGCTGACTTTAGTACAAGAAGACTGACTCATCCTACTTTCTATGTTTTGAACCATTGCTGTGACACTAGTTATAGATTCCGATGCTTCACTTCAGGTTTACAGTATCCCTCTGACATTCTTATTGACGATGAAACACAGAAATTTCATCGGAATTAAATACAAATGGCACAATGACGTCTTAAGTACAAGAAGACTGACCTTTCTTACTGTCTATGCTTTGAACCATTCCTGTGACACTAGTTATAGATTCCGATGCTTCACTTCAGGTTTACTGTATCCCTTGGACCTTCTTATTGACGATGAAACACAGAAATTGCATCGGAATTAAATAAAAAAGCACAATGCCGACTTAAGTACAAGAAGACTGACTCTTCCTACTGTCTATGATTTGAACCATTCCATTGACCCTAGTTATAGATTCCGGTGCTTCACTCCAGGTTAACTGTATCCCTCTGACCTTCTTCTTGACGATGAAAGACTAAAATTTCATTAGAATCAAATAAAAAAGGCAAAATGCCGAATTAAGTACAAGAAGACTGACTCTTCTTACTGACTGTTTTGAACCATTCCTGTGACCCTAGTTATAGATTCCGATGCTTCACTTCAGGTTTACTGTATCCCTCTGACCTTCTTATTGACTTTGAAACACAGAAATTGCATGGGAACTAAGTAGAAAAGGCACAATGCCGACTTAAGTACAAGAAGACTGACTCTTCTAGCTGTCTATGTTTTGAACCACTCCATTAACCCTAGTTATAGATTCCGATGCTTCACTCCAGGTTTACTGTGTCCTTCTGTCCTTCTTATTGACGATGAAACACTGAAATTGCATCGGAATGAAATACAAAAGGCAAAATGCCGACTTAAGTACAAGAAGACTGACTCTTCTTACTGACTGTTTTGAACCATTCCTGTGACACTAGTTATAGATTCCGATGTTTCACTTCAGGTTTACTGTATCCCTCTGACGTTCTTATTAACGATGAAATACAGAAATTGCATCGGAGTTAAATACAAAAGGCTAAATGCCGACTTAAGTACAAGAAGACTGACTCTTCTTGCTGTCTATGTTTTGAAGCATACCTGTGACGCTAGTTACAGATTCTGATGCTTCACTTCAGGTTTACTGTATCACTTGGACCTTCTGATTGAAGATGAGACACAGATATAGTATCGGAATTAAATATAAAAGGCACAATGGCGACGTAAGTACAAGAAGACTGACTCTTCTTACTGACTGTTTTGAACCATTCCTGTGACACTAGTTATAGATTCCGATGATTCACTTCAGGTTTACTGTATCCCTTGGACCTTCTTATTGACGCCGAAACACAGAAAGTGAATCGTAATTAAATTCAAAATGCACAATGCCGACTTAAGTACAAGAAGACTGACTCTTCCTATTGTCTATGTTTTGAACCATTCCTGTGACACTAGTTATTGATTCCGATGCTTCACTTCAGGTTTACTGTATCCCTCTGACCTTCTTATTGACGATGAAACATAGAAATTGCATCGGAATTAAATACAAAAGGCACAATGCCGACTTAAGTACTAGAAGACTGACTCTTCTTACTGACTGTTTTGAACCATTCCTCTCACACTAGGTATAGATTCCGATGCTTCACTTCAGGTTTACTGTAACCCTCTGACCTTCTTATTGACGATGAAAAACAGAAATTGCATCGGAATTAAAAACAAAAGGAACAATGCCGACTTAAGTACAAGAAGACTGACTCTCCTTTTTGTCTATGTTTTGAACCATTCCTGTGACACTAGTTATAGATTACGATGCTTCACTTCATGTTTACTGTATCCCTTGGACTTTCTTATTGACGATGAAACACAGAGATTGCATCGGAATTAAATAGAAAAGGCACAATGCTGACTTAAGTACAGGAAGACTGACTCTTCTTACTGACTGTTTTGAACCATTCCTGTGACACTAGTTACAGATTCCGATGTTTCACTTCAGGTTAACTGTATCCCTTGGACCTTCTTGTTGACGCCGAAACAAAGAAATTGAATTGGAATTAAATTCAAAATGCACAATGCCGACTTAAGTACAAGAAGACTGACTCTTCCAACGGTCTATGTTTTGAACCATTCCTGTGACACTAGTTATTGATTCCGATGCTTCATTTCAGGGCTACTGTATCCCTCAGCCCTTCTTATATACGATGAAACACAGAAATTGCATCGGAATTAAATAGAAAAGGCACAATGTTGACTTAAGTATAAGAAGACTGACTCTTCTTACTGACTGTTTCGAACCATTCCTGTGACACTAGTTATAGATTACGATGTTTCACTTCAGGTTTACTGTATCCCTCTGACCATCTTATTGACGATGAAACACAGAAATTGCATTGGAATTATATACATATGGCACAATATCGACTTAAGTACAAGATGACTGACTCTCCTTACTGTCTATGTTTTGAACCATTCCTGTGACACTAGTTATAGATACCGATGGTTCACGTCAGGTTTACTGTATCCCTTGGACCTTCTTATTGACGATGAAACACAGAAATTGCATCGGTACAAAATACAAAAGGCACAATGCCGACTTAAGTACAAGAAGACAGACCCATCTTACTGTCTATGTTTTGAACCATTCCTGTGACACTACTTATAGATCCGATGCTTCACTTCAGGTTTACTGTATCCCTCTGACTTCTTACTGACGATGAAACACAGAAATAGCATCGGAATTAAGTAGAAAAGGCACAATGCCGACTTAAGTACAAGAAGACTGACTCTTCTTACTGTCTATGGTTTGAACCATTCCTGTGACACTAGTTATAGATTCCGATGCTTCACTTCGGGTGTACTGTATCCCTTGGACCTTCTTATTGACGATGAATCACAGAAATTGCATGGGAACTAAGTAGAAAAGGCACAATGCCGACTTAAGTACAAGAAGACTGACTCTTCTAGTTGTCTATGTTTTGAACCACTCCATTGACCCTAGTTATAGATTCCGATGCTTCACACCAGGTTTACTGTATCCCTCTGTCCTTCTTATTGACGATGAAACACTGAAATTGCATCGGAATTAAATACAAAAGGCAAAATGCCGACCTAAGTACAAGAAGACTGACTCTTCTTACTGACTGTTTTGAATCATTCCTGTGACACTAGTTATAGATTCCGATGCTTCACTTCAGGTTTACTGTATCCCTCTGACCTTCTTATTGACGATGAAACACAGTAATTGCATCGGAATTAAATTGAAAAGGGCACAATGCCGACTTAAGTACAAGAAGACTGACTCTTCCTACTGTCTATGTTTTGAACCATTCGTGTGACACTAGTTATAGATTCCGATGCTTCACTCCAGGTTAACTGTATCCCTCTGTCCTTCTTATTGACGATGAAACACTGAAATTGCATCGGAATTAAATACAAAAGGCAAAATGACGACTTAAGTACAAGAAGTCAGACTCTTCTTACTGACTGTTTTTAACCATTCCTGTGACACTAGTTATAGATTCCGATGCTTCACTTCAGGTTTTTCTGTATCCCTCTGACCTTCTTATTAACGATGAAATACAGAAATTGCATCGGAATTAAATAGAAAAGGCACAATGCCGACTTAAGTACAAGAAGACTGACTCTTCTTACTGTCTATGTTTTGAACCATACCTGTGACGCTAGTTACAGATTCCGATGCTTCACTTCAGGTTTACTGTATCACTTGGACCTTCTTATTGAAGATGAGACACAGATATAGTATCGGAATTAAATATAAAAGGCACAATGGCGACGTAAGTACAAGAAGACTGACTCTTCTTACTGACAATGTTTTGAACCATTCCTGTGACACTAGTTAGAGATTCCGATGCTTCACTTCAGGTTTACTGTGTCCCTCTGACCTTCTTATTGACGATGAAACACAGTAATTGCATCGGAATTAAATTGAAAAGGGCACAATGCCGACTTAAGAACAAGAAGACTGACTCTTCTAACTGTCTATGTTTTGAACCATTCGTGTGACACTAGTTATAGATTCCAGTGCTTCACTTCAGGTTTACAGCATCCCTTGGACCTTCTTATAGACGATGAAACACAGATATTGCATCGGAATTAAATACAAAAGGCACAATGCCGACTTCAGTACAAGAAGACTGACTCTTCTTACTGACTATGTTTTGAACCATTCCTGTGACACTAGTTATAGATTCCGATGCTTCACTTCAGGTTTACTGTATCCCTCTGACCTTCTTATTAAGGATGAAACCCAGAAATTGCATCGAAATTAAATACAAAAGGCACAATGCCGACTTAAGTACATGTAGACTGATTCTTCCTACTGTCTATGTTTTGAAACATTCCTGTGACCTTAGTTGTTGATTCCGATGCTTCATTTCAGGTTTACTGTATCCTTGGACCTTCTAATTAACGATGAAACACAGAAAGTGCATCGGAATTAAATAGAAAAGGCACAATGCCGATTTAAGTAAAAGAAGACTGACTCTTCCTACTGTCTATGTTTTGAACCATTGCTGTGACACTAGTTATGGAACCCGATGCTTCGCTTCAGGTTTACTGTATCCCTCTGACCTTCTTATTGACGATGAAACACAGAAATTGCATCGGAATTAAATACAAAAGGCACAATGCCGACTTAAGTAGAAGAAGACTGACCCTTCTTACTGACTGTTTTGAACCATTCCTCTCACACTAGTTATAGATTCCGATGCTTTACTTCAGATTACTGTAACCCACTGACCTTCTTATTGACGATGAAACACAGAAATTGCATCGGAATTAAATACTAAAGGAACAATGCCGACTTATGTACAAGAAGACTGACTCTCCTTTTTGTCTATGTTTTGAACCATTCCTGTGACACTAGTTATAGATCCCGATGCTTCACTTAATATTTACTGTATCCCTTGGACCTTCTTACTGACGATGAAACACAGAAATTGCATCTGAATTAAATAGAAAAGTCACAATGCCGACTTAAGTACAAGAAGACTGACTCTTCTAGCGATCTACGTTTTGAACCATTCCAAGACCCTAGTTATAGATTCCGATGCTTCACTCCAGGTTTACTGTAATCCTCTGACCTTCTTATTGACGATGAAACACTGAAATTGCATCGGAATTAAATACAAAATGCAAAATGCCGACTTAAGTAAAAGAAGACTGACTCTTCTTACTGACTGTTTTGAACCATTCCTGTGACACTAGTTATAGTTTCCGATGCTTCACTTCAGGTTTACTGTATCCCTCTGACTTTCTTATTGACGATGAAACACAGAAATAGCATCGGAATTAAATACAAATGGCACTATGCCGACTTAAGTACAAGAAGACTAACTCTCCTTAAATTCTATGTTTTGAACCATTCCTGTGAAACTAGATATAGATTCCAATGCTTCACTTCAGGTTTACTGTATCCCTTGGACCTTCTTATTGACGATGAAACACAGGAATGGCATGGGAATTAATTAGAAGAGGCACAATGCCGACTTAAGTACAAGAAGACTGACTCTTCTTACTGTCTATGTTTTGAACCATTCCTATGACACTAGTTACAGATTCCGATGCTTCATTTTAGGTTTACTGTATCCCTCTGACCTTCTTATTGACGATGAAAAACAGTAATTGCATCGGAATTAAATAGGAAAGTCACAATGCCGTCTTAAGTACAAGAAGAATGACTCTTCATTCTGACTAAGTTTTGAACCATTTCTGTGACATTAGTTATAGATTCCGATGCTTCACTTCAGGTTTACTGTATCCCTCTGACCTTTTTATTAACGATGAAATACAGAAATTGCATCGGAACTAAATAGAAAAGGCACAATGCCGACTTAAGTACATGAAAACTGACTCTTCTTACAGTCTATGTTTTGAACCATTCCTGTGACGCTAGTTACAGATTCCGATGCTTCACTTCAGGTTTACTGTATCACTTGGACCTTCTTATTGACGATGAGACACCGTAATTGCATCGGAATTAAATTTAAAAGGGCACAATGCCGACTTCAGTACAAGAAGACTGACTCTTCTTACTGTCTATGTTTTGAACCATTCTTGTGACATTAGTTATAGATTCCGATGCTTCACTTCAGGTTTACTGCATCCCTTGGACCTTCTTATAGACGATGAAACACAAAAATTGTATCGGAATTGAATACAAAAGGCACAATGCCGACTTAAGTACAAGAAGACTGACTCTTCTTACTGTCTATGTTTCGAACCATTCCTGTGACGCTAGTTACAGATTCCGATGCTTCACTTCAGGTTTACTGTATCCCTCTGACCTTCTTATTGACGTTGAAACACAGAAATTGCATCGGAATTAAATAGGAAAGTCACAATGCCGACTTATGTACAAGAAGACTGACTCTTCTTTCTGACTATGTTTTGAACCATTTCTGTGACACTAGTTATAGATTCCGATGCTTCACTTCAGGTTTACTGTATCCCTCTGACCTTCTTATTAACGATGAAATACAGAAATTGCATCGGAATTAAATAGAAAAGGCACAATGCCGACTTAAGTACAAGAAGACTGACTCTTCTTACTGTCTATGTTTGAACCATTCCTGTGACGCTAGTTACAGATTCCGATGCTTCACTTAAGGTTTATTGTATCACTTGGACCTTCTTATTGACGATGAGACACAGATATTGCATCGGAATTAAATACTAAAAGCACAATGCCGACGTAAGTACAAGAAGACTGACTCTTCTTACTGACTAGGTTTTGAACCATTCCTGTGAAACTAGTTACAGATTCCGATGCTTCACTTCAGGTTTACTGTATCACTTGGACCTTCTTATTGACGATGAGACACAGATATTGCATCGGAATTAAATACAAAAGGCACAATGCCGACTTAAGTACAAGACGACTGACTCTTCTTATTGACTGTTTTGAACCATTCCTCTCACACTAGTTATAGATTCCGATGCTTCACTTCAGGTTTACTGTATCCCTCTGACCTTTTTATTAACGATGAAATACAGAAATTGCATCGGAACTAAATAGAAAAGGCACAATGCCGACTTAAGTACATGAAGACTGACTCTTCTTACTGTCTATGTTTTGAACCATTCGTGTGACACTAGTTATAGATTCCGATGTTTCACTTCAAGTTTACTGCATCCCTTGGACCTTCTTATGGACGATGAAACATAGTAATAGTATCGGAATTAAATACAAAAGGCACAATGCCGACTTAAGTACAAGATGACTGACTCTTCTTACTGACAATGTGTTGAACCATTCCTGTGACACTATTTATAATTTCCGATGCTTCACTTCAGGTTTACTATATCCCTCTGACCTTCTTATTAACGAAGAAACACAGAAATTGCATCGGAATTAAATACAAAAGGCACAATGCCGACTTAAGTACAAGACGACTGACTCTTCTTATTGACTGTTTTGAACCATTCCTCTCACACTAGTTATAGATTCCGATGCTTCACTTCAGGTTTACTGTAACCCTCTGACCTTCTAATTGACGATGAAACACAGAAATTGCATCGGAATTTAATGCAAAAGGAACAATGCCGACTTAAGTACAAGAAGACTGACTCTTCCTTTTGTCTATGTTTTGAACCACTCCTGTCACACTAGTTATAGATTCCGATGTTTCACTTCAGGTTTACTGTATCCCCTGGACCTTCGTATTGACGCCGAAACACAGAAATTGAATCGGAATTAAATACAAAATTCACAATGCCGACTTAAGTACAAGAAGACTGACCCATCTTACTGTCTATGTTTTGAACCATTCCTGTGACGCTAGTTACAGATTCCGATGCTTCACTTCAGGTTTACTGTATCACTTGGACCTTCTTATTGACGATGAGACACAGATATTGCATCGGAATTAAAAAAAAAGGCACAATGCCGACGTAAGTACAAGAAGACTGACTCTTCTTACTGACTATGTTTTGAACCATTCCTGTGACACTAGTTAGAGATTCCGATGCTTCACTTCAGGATTACTGTATCCCTCTGACCTTCTTATTGACGATGAAACACAGTAATTGCATCCGAATTAAATTGAAAAGGGCACAATGCCGACTTAAGGACAAGAAGACTGACTCTTCTAAGTGTCTATGTTTTGAACCATTCGTGTGACACTAGTTATAGATTCCGATGCATCACTTCAGGTTTACTGCATCCCTTGGACCTTGTTATAGACGATGAAACACAGAAATTGTATCGGAAATAAATACAAAAGGCTAAATGCCGACTTAAGTACAAGAAGACTGACTCTTCTTACTGACTATGTTTTGGACCATTCCTGTGACACTAGTTATAGATTCCGATGCTTCACTTCAGGTTTACTGTATCCCTCTGACGTTCTTATTAACGATGAAATACAGAAATTGCATCGGAGTTAAATACAAAAGGCTAAATGCCGACTTAAGTACAAGAAGACTGACTCTTCTTACTGACTATGTTTTGAACCATTCCTGTGACACTAGTTACAGATTCCGATGCTTCACTTCATGTTTACTGTATCCCTTGGACCTTCTTATTGACGATGAAACACAGGAATTGCATCGGAATTAAATAGAAAAGGCACAATGCTGTCTTAAGTACAAGAAGACTGACTCTTCTTACTGACTGTTTTGAACCATTCCTGTGACACTAGTTATAGATTCCGATGATTCACTTCAGGTTTACTGTATCCCTTGGACCTTCTTATTGACGCCGAAACACAGAAAGTGAATCGTAATTAAATTCAAAATGCACAATGCCGACTTAAGTACAAGAAGACTGACTCTTCCTATTGTCTATGTTTTGAACCATTCCTGTGACACTAGTTATTGATTCCGATGCTTCACTTCAGGTTTACTGTATCCCTCTGACCTTCTTATTGACGATGAAACATAGAAATTGCATCGGAATTAAATACAAAAGGCACAATGCCGACTTAAGTACTAGAAGACTGACTCTTCTTACTGACTGTTTTGAACCATTCCTCTCACACTAGGTATAGATTCCGATGCTTCACTTCAGGTTTACTGTAACCCTCTGACCTTCTTATTGACGATGAAAAACAGAAATTGCATCGGAATTAAAAACAAAAGGAACAATGCCGACTTAAGTACAAGAAGACTGACTCTCCTTTTTGTCTATGTTTTGAACCATTCCTGTGACACTAGTTATAGATTACGATGCTTCACTTCATGTTTACTGTATCCCTTGGACTTTCTTATTGACGATGAAACACAGAGATTGCATCGGAATTAAATAGAAAAGGCACAATGCTGACTTAAGTACAGGAAGACTGACTCTTCTTACTGACTGTTTTGAACCATTCCTGTGACACTAGTTACAGATTCCGATGTTTCACTTCAGGTTAACTGTATCCCTTGGACCTTCTTGTTGACGCCGAAACAAAGAAATTGAATTGGAATTAAATTCAAAATGCACAATGCCGACTTAAGTACAAGAAGACTGACTCTTCCAACGGTCTATGTTTTGAACCATTCCTGTGACACTAGTTATTGATTCCGATGCTTCATTTCAGGGCTACTGTATCCCTCAGCCCTTCTTATATACGATGAAACACAGAAATTGCATCGGAATTAAATAGAAAAGGCACAATGTTGACTTAAGTATAAGAAGACTGACTCTTCTTACTGACTGTTTCGAACCATTCCTGTGACACTAGTTATAGATTACGATGTTTCACTTCAGGTTTACTGTATCCCTCTGACCATCTTATTGACGATGAAACACAGAAATTGCATTGGAATTATATACATATGGCACAATATCGACTTAAGTACAAGATGACTGACTCTCCTTACTGTCTATGTTTTGAACCATTCCTGTGACACTAGTTATAGATACCGATGGTTCACGTCAGGTTTACTGTATCCCTTGGACCTTCTTATTGACGATGAAACACAGAAATTGCATCGGTACAAAATACAAAAGGCACAATGCCGACTTAAGTACAAGAAGACAGACCCATCTTACTGTCTATGTTTTGAACCATTCCTGTGACACTACTTATAGATCCGATGCTTCACTTCAGGTTTACTGTATCCCTCTGACTTCTTACTGACGATGAAACACAGAAATAGCATCGGAATTAAGTAGAAAAGGCACAATGCCGACTTAAGTACAAGAAGACTGACTCTTCTTACTGTCTATGGTTTGAACCATTCCTGTGACACTAGTTATAGATTCCGATGCTTCACTTCGGGTGTACTGTATCCCTTGGACCTTCTTATTGACGATGAATCACAGAAATTGCATGGGAACTAAGTAGAAAAGGCACAATGCCGACTTAAGTACAAGAAGACTGACTCTTCTAGTTGTCTATGTTTTGAACCACTCCATTGACCCTAGTTATAGATTCCGATGCTTCACACCAGGTTTACTGTATCCCTCTGTCCTTCTTATTGACGATGAAACACTGAAATTGCATCGGAATTAAATACAAAAGGCAAAATGCCGACCTAAGTACAAGAAGACTCTTCTTACTGACTGTTTTGAATCATTCCTGTGACACTAGTTATAGATTCCGATGCTTCACTTCAGGTTTACTGTATCCCTCTGACCTTCTTATTGACGATGAAACACAGTAATTGCATCGGAATTAAATTGAAAAGGGCACAATGCCGACTTAAGTACAAGAAGACTGACTCTTCCTACTGTCTATGTTTTGAACCATTCGTGTGACACTAGTTATAGATTCCGATGCTTCACTCCAGGTTAACTGTATCCCTCTGTCCTTCTTATTGACGATGAAACACTGAAATTGCATCGGAATTAAATACAAAAGGCAAAATGACGACTTAAGTACAAGAAGTCAGACTCTTCTTACTGACTGTTTTTAACCATTCCTGTGACACTAGTTATAGATTCCGATGCTTCACTTCAGGTTTTTCTGTATCCCTCTGACCTTCTTATTAACGATGAAATACAGAAATTGCATCGGAATTAAATAGAAAAGGCACAATGCCGACTTAAGTACAAGAAGACTGACTCTTCTTACTGTCTATGTTTTGAACCATACCTGTGACGCTAGTTACAGATTCCGATGCTTCACTTCAGGTTTACTGTATCACTTGGACCTTCTTATTGAAGATGAGACACAGATATAGCATCGGAATTAAATATAAAAGGCACAATGGCGACGTAAGTACAAGAAGACTGACTCTTCTTACTGACAATGTTTTGAACCATTCCTGTGACACTAGTTAGAGATTCCGATGCTTCACTTCAGGTTTACTGTGTCCCTCTGACCTTCTTATTGACGATGAAACACAGTAATTGCATCGGAATTAAATTGAAAAGGGCACAATGCCGACTTAAGAACAAGAAGACTGACTCTTCTAACTGTCTATGTTTTGAACCATTCGTGTGACACTAGTTATAGATTCCAGTGCTTCACTTCAGGTTTACAGCATCCCTTGGACCTTCTTATAGACGATGAAACACAGATATTGCATCGGAATTAAATACAAAAGGCACAATGCCGACTTCAGTACAAGAAGACTGACTCTTCTTACTGACTATGTTTTGAACCATTCCTGTGACACTAGTTATAGATTCCGATGCTTCACTTCAGGTTTACTGTATCCCTCTGACCTTCTTATTAAGGATGAAACCCAGAAATTGCATCGAAATTAAATACAAAAGGCACAATGCCGACTTAAGTACATGTAGACTGATTCTTCCTACTGTCTATGTTTTGAAACATTCCTGTGACCTTAGTTGTTGATTCCGATGCTTCATTTCAGGTTTACTGTATCCTTGGACCTTCTAATTAACGATGAAACACAGAAAGTGCATCGGAATTAAATAGAAAAGGCACAATGCCGATTTAAGTAAAAGAAGACTGACTCTTCCTACTGTCTATGTTTTGAACCATTGCTGTGACACTAGTTATGGAACCCGATGCTTCGCTTCAGGTTTACTGTATCCCTCTGACCTTCTTATTGACGATGAAACACAGAAATTGCATCGGAATTAAATACAAAAGGCACAATGCCGACTTAAGTAGAAGAAGACTGACCCTTCTTACTGACTGTTTTGAACCATTCCTCTCACACTAGTTATAGATTCCGATGCTTTACTTCAGATTACTGTAACCCACTGACCTTCTTATTGACGATGAAACACAGAAATTGCATCGGAATTAAATACTAAAGGAACAATGCCGACTTATGTACAAGAAGACTGACTCTCCTTTTTGTCTATGTTTTGAACCATTCCTGTGACACTAGTTATAGATCCCGATGCTTCACTTAATATTTACTGTATCCCTTGGACCTTCTTACTGACGATGAAACACAGAAATTGCATCTGAATTAAATAGAAAAGTCACAATGCCGACTTAAGTACAAGAAGACTGACTCTTCTAGCGATCTACGTTTTGAACCATTCCAAGACCCTAGTTATAGATTCCGATGCTTCACTCCAGGTTTACTGTAATCCTCTGACCTTCTTATTGACGATGAAACACTGAAATTGCATCGGAATTAAATACAAAATGCAAAATGCCGACTTAAGTAAAAGAAGACTGACTCTTCTTACTGACTGTTTTGAACCATTCCTGTGACACTAGTTATAGTTTCCGATGCTTCACTTCAGGTTTACTGTATCCCTCTGACTTTCTTATTGACGATGAAACACAGAAATAGCATCGGAATTAAATACAAATGGCACTATGCCGACTTAAGTACAAGAAGACTAACTCTCCTTAAATTCTATGTTTTGAACCATTCCTGTGAAACTAGATATAGATTCCAATGCTTCACTTCAGGTTTACTGTATCCCTTGGACCTTCTTATTGACGATGAAACACAGGAATGGCATGGGAATTAATTAGAAGAGGCACAATGCCGACTTAAGTACAAGAAGACTGACTCTTCTTACTGTCTATGTTTTGAACCATTCCTATGACACTAGTTACAGATTCCGATGCTTCATTTTAGGTTTACTGTATCCCTC
The DNA here is from genome assembly GCF_023864345.2 of Schistocerca serialis cubense. Lineage (NCBI taxonomy): Eukaryota > Metazoa > Arthropoda > Insecta > Orthoptera > Acrididae > Schistocerca > Schistocerca serialis. The sequence continues at coordinate 19,301,937 of NC_064645.1, read as the reverse complement.
TGACCTTCTTATTGACGATGAAAAACAGTAATTGCATCGGAATTAAATAGGAAAGTCACAATGCCGTCTTAAGTACAAGAAGACTGACTCTTCATTCTGACTAAGTTTTGAACCATTTCTGTGACATTAGTTATAGATTCCGATGCTTCACTTCAGGTTTACTGTATCCCTCTGACCTTTTTATTAACGATGAAATACAGAAATTGCATCGGAACTAAATAGAAAAGGCACAATGCCGACTTAAGTACATGAAAACTGACTCTTCTTACAGTCTATGTTTTGAACCATTCCTGTGACGCTAGTTACAGATTCCGATGCTTCACTTCAGGTTTACTGTATCACTTGGACCTTCTTATTGACGATGAGACACCGTAATTGCATCGGAATTAAATTTAAAAGGGCACAATGCCGACTTCAGTACAAGAAGACTGACTCTTCTTACTGTCTATGTTTTGAACCATTCTTGTGACATTAGTTATAGATTCCGATGCTTCACTTCAGGTTTACTGCATCCCTTGGACCTTCTTATAGACGATGAAACACAAAAATTGTATCGGAATTGAATACAAAAGGCACAATGCCGACTTAAGTACAAGAAGACTGACTCTTCTTACTGTCTATGTTTCGAACCATTCCTGTGACGCTAGTTACAGATTCCGATGCTTCACTTCAGGTTTACTGTATCCCTCTGACCTTCTTATTGACGTTGAAACACAGAAATTGCATCGGAATTAAATAGGAAAGTCACAATGCCGACTTATGTACAAGAAGACTGACTCTTCTTTCTGACTATGTTTTGAACCATTTCTGTGACACTAGTTATAGATTCCGATGCTTCACTTCAGGTTTACTGTATCCCTCTGACCTTCTTATTAACGATGAAATACAGAAATTGCATCGGAATTAAATAGAAAAGGCACAATGCCGACTTAAGTACAAGAAGACTGACTCTTCTTACTGTCTATGTTTGAACCATTCCTGTGACGCTAGTTACAGATTCCGATGCTTCACTTAAGGTTTATTGTATCACTTGGACCTTCTTATTGACGATGAGACACAGATATTGCATCGGAATTAAATACTAAAAGCACAATGCCGACGTAAGTACAAGAAGACTGACTCTTCTTACTGACTAGGTTTTGAACCATTCCTGTGAAACTAGTTACAGATTCCGATGCTTCACTTCAGGTTTACTGTATCACTTGGACCTTCTTATTGACGATGAGACACAGATATTGCATCGGAATTAAATACAAAAGGCACAATGCCGACTTAAGTACAAGACGACTGACTCTTCTTATTGACTGTTTTGAACCATTCCTCTCACACTAGTTATAGATTCCGATGCTTCACTTCAGGTTTACTGTATCCCTCTGACCTTTTTATTAACGATGAAATACAGAAATTGCATCGGAACTAAATAGAAAAGGCACAATGCCGACTTAAGTACATGAAGACTGACTCTTCTTACTGTCTATGTTTTGAACCATTCGTGTGACACTAGTTATAGATTCCGATGTTTCACTTCAAGTTTACTGCATCCCTTGGACCTTCTTATGGACGATGAAACATAGTAATAGTATCGGAATTAAATACAAAAGGCACAATGCCGACTTAAGTACAAGATGACTGACTCTTCTTACTGACAATGTGTTGAACCATTCCTGTGACACTATTTATAATTTCCGATGCTTCACTTCAGGTTTACTATATCCCTCTGACCTTCTTATTAACGAAGAAACACAGAAATTGCATCGGAATTAAATACAAAAGGCACAATGCCGACTTAAGTACAAGACGACTGACTCTTCTTATTGACTGTTTTGAACCATTCCTCTCACACTAGTTATAGATTCCGATGCTTCACTTCAGGTTTACTGTAACCCTCTGACCTTCTAATTGACGATGAAACACAGAAATTGCATCGGAATTTAATGCAAAAGGAACAATGCCGACTTAAGTACAAGAAGACTGACTCTTCCTTTTGTCTATGTTTTGAACCACTCCTGTCACACTAGTTATAGATTCCGATGTTTCACTTCAGGTTTACTGTATCCCCTGGACCTTCGTATTGACGCCGAAACACAGAAATTGAATCGGAATTAAATACAAAATTCACAATGCCGACTTAAGTACAAGAAGACTGACCCATCTTACTGTCTATGTTTTGAACCATTCCTGTGACGCTAGTTACAGATTCCGATGCTTCACTTCAGGTTTACTGTATCACTTGGACCTTCTTATTGACGATGAGACACAGATATTGCATCGGAATTAAAAAAAAAGGCACAATGCCGACGTAAGTACAAGAAGACTGACTCTTCTTACTGACTATGTTTTGAACCATTCCTGTGACACTAGTTAGAGATTCCGATGCTTCACTTCAGGTTTACTGTATCCCTCTGACCTTCTTATTGACGATGAAACACAGTAATTGCATCGGAATTAAATTGAAAAGGTTACAATGCCGACTTAAGTACAAGAAGACTGACTCTTCCTATTGTCTATGTTTTGAACCATTCCTGTGACACTAGTTATTGATTCCGATGCTTCATTTCAGGACTACTGTATCCCTCCGACCTTCTTATATACGATGAAACTCAGAAATTGCATCGGAATTAAATAGAAAAGGCACAATGCTGACTTAAGTACAAGAAGACGGACTCTTCTTTCTCACTGTTTTGAAGCATTCTTGTGACACTAGTTATAGGTTCCGATGTTTCACTTCAGGTTTACTGTATCCCTCTGACCATCTTATTTACGATGAAACACAGAAATTCCATCGGAATTATATACATATGGCACAATGCCGACTTAAGTACAAGAAGACTGACTCTTCTTACAGTCTATGTTTTGAACCATTCCTGTGACGCTAGTTACAGATTCCGATGCTTCACTTCAGGTTTACTGTATCACTTGGACCTTCTTATTGACGATGAGACACAGATATTGCATCGGAATTAAATACAAAAGGCACAATGCCGACGTAAGTACAGGAAGACTGACTCTTCTTACTGACTATGTTTTGAACCATTCCTGTGACACTAGTTACATATTCCGATGCTTCGCTTTAGGTTTACTGTATCCCTCTGACCTTCTTATTGACGATGAAACACAGTAATTGCATCCGAATTAAATTTAAAAGGGCACAATGCCGACTTAAGTACAAGAAGATTGACTCTTATTACTGTCTATGTTTTGAACCATTCGTGTGACATTAGTTATAGATTCCGATGCTTCACTTCAGGTTTACTGCATCCCTTGGAACTTCTTATAGACGATGAAACACAGAAATTGTATCGGAATTGAATACAAAAGGCACAATGCCGACTTAAGTACAAGAAGACTGACTCTTCTTACTGACTATGTTTTTAACCATTCCTGTAACACTAGTTATAGATTCCGATGCTTCACTTCAGGTTTACTGTATCCCTCTGACCTTCTTATTGACGATGAAACACAGAAATTGCATCGAAATTAAATACAAAAGGCACAATGCCGACTTAAGTACATGTGGACTGATTCATCCTACTGTCTATGTTTTGAAACATTCCTGTGACCTTAGTTGTTGATTCCGATGCTTCATTTCAGGTTTACCGTATCCCTTGGATCTTCTTATTAACGATGAAATACAGAAATTGCATCGGAATTAAATAGAAATGTCACAATGCCGACTTAAGTACAAGAAGACTGACTCTTCTTTCTGACTATGTTTTGAACCATTTCTGTGACACTAGTTATAGATTCCGATGCTTCACTTCAGGTTTACTGTATCCCTCAGACCTTCTTATTAACGATGAAATACAGAAATTGCATCGGAATTAAATAGAAAAGGCACAATGCCGACTTAAGTACAAGAAGACTGACTCTTCTTACTGTCTATGTTTTGAACCATTCCTGTGACGCTAGTTACAGATTCCGATGCTTCACTTAAGGTTTACTGTATCACTTGGACCTTCTTATCGACGATGAGACACAATTATTGCATCGGAATTAAATACAAAAGGTGCAATGCCGACGTAAGTACAAGAAGACTGACTCTTTTTACTGACTAGGTTTTGAACCATTCCTGTGAAACTAGTTAGAGATTCCGATGCTTCACTTCAGGTTTACTGTATCCCTCTGACCTTCTTATTGACGATGAAACACAGTAATTGCATCGGAATTAAATTGAAAAGGGCACAATGCCGACATAAGTACAAGAAGACTGACTCTTCTTACTGTCTATGTTTTGAACCATTCGTGTGACACTAGTTATAGATTCCGATGCTTCACTTCAGGTTTACTGCATCCCTTGGACCTTCTTATAGACGATGAAACATAGAAATTGTATCGGAATTAAATACAAAAGGCACAATGCCGACTTAAGTACAAGAAGACTGACTCTTCTTACTGACAATGTTTTGAACCATTCCTGTGACACTACTTATAATTTCCGATGCTTCACTTCAGGTTTACTATATCCCTCTGACCTTCTTATTAACGAAGAAACACAGAAATTGCATCGGAATTAAATACAAAAGGCACAATGCCAACTTAAGTACAAGAAGACTGACTCTTCTTACTGACTGTTTTGAACCATTCCTCTCACACTAGTTATAGATACCGATGCTTCACTTCAGGTTAACTGTAACCCTCTGAACTTCTAATTGACGATGAAACACAGAAATTGCATCGGAATTTAATACAAAAGGAACAATGCCGACTTAAGTACAAGAAGACTGACTCTTCTTTTTGTCTATGTTTTGAACCATTCCTGTCACACTAGTTATAGATTCCGATGTTTCACTTCAGGTTTACTGTATCCCTTGGACCTTCTTATTGACGCCGAAACACAGAAATTGAATCGGAATTAAATACAAAATTCACAATGCCGACGTAGGTACATGAAGATTGACCCATCTTACTGTCTATGTTTTGAACCATTCCTGTGACGCTAGTTACAGATTCCGATGCTTCACTTCAGGTTTACTGTATCACTTGGACCTTCTTATTGACGATGACACACAGATATTGCATCGGAATTAAGTACAAAAGGCACAATGCCGACGTAAGTACAGGAAGACTGACTCTTCTTACTGACTATGTTTTGAACCATTCCTGTGACACTAGTTACATATTCCGATGCTTCGCTTTAGGTTTACTGTATCCCTCAGACCTTCTTATATACGATGAAACTCAGAAATTGCATCGGAATTAAAGAGAAAAGGCACAATGCTGACTTAAGTACAAGAAGACGGACTCTTCTTTCTCACTGTTTTGAACCATTCCTGTCACACTAGTTATAGATTCCGATGTTTCACTTCAGGTTTACTGTATCCCTCTGACCATCTTATTTGCGATGAAACACAGAAATTGCATCGGAATTATATACATATGGCACAATGCCGACTTAAGTACAAGAAGACTGACTCTTCTTACAGTCTATGTTTTGAACCATTCCTGTGACGCTAGTTACAGATTCCGATGCTTCACTTCAGGTTTACTGTATCACTTGGACCTTCTTATTGACGATGAGACACAGATATTGCATCGGAATTAAATACAAAAGGCACAATGCCGACGTAAGTACAGGAAGACTGACTCTTCTTACTGACTATGTTTTGAACCATTCCTGTGACACTAGTTACATATTCCGATGCTTCGCTTTAGGTTTACTGTATCCCTCTGACCTTCTTATTGACGATGAAACACAGTAATTGCATCGGAATTAAATTTAAAAGCGCGCAATGCCGACTTAAGTACAAGAAGATTGACTCTTATTACTGTCTATGTTTTGAACCATTCGTGTGACCTTAGTTGTTGATTCCGATGCTTCATTTCAGATTTACTGTATCCCTTGGATCTTCTTATTATCGATGAAATACAGAAATTGCATCGGAATTAAATAGAAAAGTCACAATGCCGACTTAAGTACATGTGGACTGATTCATCCTACTGTCTATGTTTTGAACCATTCCTGTGACGCTAGTTACAGATTCCGATGCTTCACTTCAGGTTTACTGTATCACTTGGACCTTCTTATTGACGATGAGACACAGATATTGCATCGGAATTAAATACAAAAGGCACAATGCCGACGTAAGTACAGGAAGACTGACTCTTCTTACTGACTATGTTTTGAACCATTACTGTGACACTAGTTATAGATTCCGATGCTTCACTTCAGGTCTACTGTATCGCTCTGACCTTCTTATTGACGATGAAACACAGAAATTGCATCGAAATTAAATACAAAAGGCACAATGCCGACTTAAGTACATGTGGACTGATTCATCCTACTGTCTATGTTATGAAACATTCCTGTGACCTTAGTTGTTGATTCCGATGCTTCATTTCAGGTTTACTGTATCCCTTGGATCTTCTTATTAACGATGAAATACAGAAATTGCATCGGAATTAAATAGAAAAGTCACAATGCCGACTTAAGTACAAGAAGACTGACTCTTCTTTCTGACTATGTTTTGAACCATTTCTGTGACACTAGTTATAGATTCCGATGCTTCACTTCAGGTTTACTGTATCCCTCTGACCTTCTTATTAACGATGAAATACAGAAATTGCATCGGAATTAAATAGAAAAGGCACAATGCCGACTTAAGTACAAGAAGACTGACTCTTCTTACTGTCTATGTTTTGAACCATTCCTGTGACGCTAGTTACAGATTCCGATGCTTCACTTAAGGTTTACTGTATCACTTGGACCTTCTTATCGACGATGAGACACAGATATTGCATCGGAATTAAATACAAAAGGCACAATGCCGACGTAAGTACAAGAAGACTGACTCTTCTTAATGACTAGGTTTTGAACCATTCCTGTGAAACTAGTTAGAGATTCCGATGCTTCACTTCAGGTTTACTGTATCCCTCTGACCTTCTTATTGACGATGAAACACAGTAATTGCATCGGAATTAATTTGAAAAGGGCACAATGCCGACTTAAGTACAAGAAGACTGACTCTTCTTACTGACTGTTTTGAACCATTCCTGTGACACTAGTTATAATTTCCGATGCTTCACTTCAGGTTTACTATATCCCTCTGACCTTCTTATTAACGAAGAAACACAGAAATTGCATCGGAATTAAATACAAAAGGCACAATGCCAACTTAAGTACAAGAAGACTGACTCTTCTTACTGACTGTTTTGAACCATTCCTCTCACACTAGTTATAGATACCGATGCTTCACTTCAGGTTAACTGTAACCCTCTGAACTTCTAATTGACGATGAAACACAGAAATTGCATCGGAATTTAATACAAAAGGAACAATGCCGACTTAAGTACAAGAAGACTGACTCTTCTTTTTGTCTATGTTTTGAACCATTCCTGTCACACTAGTTATAGATTCCGATGTTTCACTTCAGGTTTACTGTATCCCTTGGACCTTCTTATTGACGCCGAAACACAGAAATTGAATCGGAATTAAATACAAAATGCACAATGCCGACTTAAGTACATGAAGACTGACCCATCTTACTGTCTATGTTTTGAACCATTCCTGTGACGCTAGTTACAGATTCCGATGCTTCACTTCAGGTTTACAGTATCACTTGGACCTTCTTATTGACGATGACAACCAGATATTGCATCGGAATTAAATACAAAAGGCACAATGCCGACGTAAGTACAAGAAGACTGACTCTTACTTACTGACTATGTTTTGAACCATTCCTGTGACACTAGTTATTGATTCCGATGCTTCATTTCAGGACTACTGTATCCCTCAGACCTTCTTATATACGATGAAACTCAGAAATTGCATCGGAATTAAATAGAAAAGGCACAATGCTGACCTAAGTACAAGAAGACTGACTCTTCTTACTCACTGTTTTGAACCATTCCTGTGACACTAGTTATAGATTCCGAAGTTTCACTTCAGGTTTACTGTATCCCTCTGACCATCTTATTGACGATGAAACACAGAAATTGCATCGGAATTATATACATATGGCACAATGCCGACTTAAGTACAAGAAGACTGACTCTCCTTACTGTCTATGTTTTGAACCATTCCTGTGACTCTAGTTATAGATTCCGATGCTTCACTTCAGGTTTACTGTATCCCTTGGAACTTCTTATTGACGATGAAACACAGAAATTGCATCGGTATTAAATACAAAAGGCACAATGCCGACTTAAGTACAAGAAGACTGACCCATCTTACTGTCTATGTTTTTGAACCATTCCTGTGACACTAGTTATAGAATCCGATGCTTGACTTCAGGTTTACTGTTTCCCTCTGACTTCTTACTGACGATGAAACACAGAAATAGCATCGGAATTAAATAGAAAAGGCACAATGCCGACTTAAGTACAAGAAGACTGACCTTTCATACTGTCTATGCTTTGAACCAGTCCTGTGACACTAGTTATAGATTCCGATGCTTCACTTCAGGTTTACTGTATCCCTTGGACCTTCTTATTGACGATGAAACACAGAAATTGCATCGGAATTAAATACAAAAGGCACAATGCCGACTTAAGTACAAGAAGACTGACTCTTCTTGCTGTCTATGATTTGAACCATTCCTGTGACGCTAGTTACAGCTTCCGATGCTTCACTTCAGGTTTACTGTATCCCTCTGACCTTCTTATTGACGATGAAACACAGAAATTGCATCGGAATTAAATAGAAAAGGTACGATGCCGACTTAAGTACAAGAAGACTGACTCTTCCTACTGTCTATGTTTTGAACCATTCCTGTGACACTAGTTATAGATTCCGATGCTTCACTTCATGTTTACTGTATCCCTTGGACCTTCTTATTGACGATGAAACACAGAAATTGCATCGGAATTAAATAGAAAAGGCACAATGCTGACTTAAGTACAAGAAGACTGACTCTTCCTACTGTCTATGTTTTGAACCATTCCTGTGACACTAGTTATTGATTCCGATGCTTCATTTGAGGACTACTGTATCCCTCAGATCTTCTTAAATACGATGAAACTCAGAAATTGCATCGGAATTAAATAGAAAAGGCACAATGCTGACTTACGAACAAGAACACTGACTCTTCCTACTGTCTGTTTTGAACCATTCCTGTGACACTAGTTATAGATTCCGATTTTTCACTTCTGGTTTACTGTAGCCCTCTAACCATCTTATTGACGATGAAGCACAGAAATTGCATCGGAATTATATACATATGGCACAATGCCGACTTAAGTACAAGAAGACTGACTCTCCTTACTGTCTACGTTTTGAACCATTCCTGTGACACTAGTTATAGATTCCGATGCTTCACTTCAGGTTTACTGTATCCCTTGGACCTTCTTATTGACGATGAAACACAGAAATTGCATCGGTATTAAATACAAAAGGCACAATGCCGACTTAAGTAATAGAAGACTGACCCATCTTACTGTCTATGTTTGGAACCATTCCTGTGACACTAGTTATAGATTACGATGCTTCACTTCAGGTTTAATGTATCCCTTTGAATTCTTACTGACGATGAAACACAGAAATTGCATCGGAATTAAATAGAAAAGGAACAATGCTGACTTAAGTACAAGAAGACTGACTCCTCTTAATGTCTATGGTTTGAACCATTCCTTTGACACTAGTTATAGATTCCGATGCTTCACTTCAGGTTTACTGTATCCCTTGGACCTTCTTATTGACGATGAAACACAGAAATTGCATGGGAATTAAGTAGAAGAGGCACAATGCCAACATAAGTACAAGAAGACCGACTCTTCTTGCTGTCTATGTTTTGAACCATTCCTGTGACGCTAGTTACAGATTCCAATGCTTCACTTCAGGTTTACTGTATCCCTCTGACCACCTTATTGACGATGAAACACAGAAATTGCATCGGAATTAAATAGAAAAGGCACAATGCCGACTTAAGTACAAGAAGACTGACTCGTCCTACTGTCTATGATTTGAACCATTCTTGTGACACTAGTTATAGTTTCCGATGCTTCACCTCAGGTTTACTGTATCCCTTCGACGTTCTTATTGACGATGAAACACAGAAAGTGCATCGGAATTAAATAGAAAAGGCACAATGCTGACTTAAGTACTAGAAGACTAACTCTTCCTAGTTTCTATGGTTTGAACCATTGCTGTGACACTAGTTATAGATTCCGATGCTTCACTTCAGGTTTACTGTATCCCTCTGACCTTCTTATTTACGATGAAACACATAAATTGTATCGGAATTAAATAGAAAAGGCACAATACCGACTTAAGTACAAGAAGACTGACTCGTCCTACTGTCTATGATTTGAACCATTCTTGTGACACTAGTTATAGTTTCCGATGCTTCACCTCAGGTTTACTGCATCCCTTGGACGTTCTTATTGACGATGAAACACAGAAAGTGCATCGGAATTAAATAGGAAAGTCACAATGCCGACTTAAGTACAAGAAGACTGACTCTTCCTACTGTCTATGTTTTGAACCATTCCTGTGACACTACTTATAGATTCCGATGCTTCTCTTCAGGTTTAGTGTATCCGTTACACCTTCTTATTGACGTTGAAACACTGAAATTGAGTCGGAATTAAATAGGAAAGTCACAATGCCGACTTAAGTACAAGAAGACTGACTCTTCTTGCTGACTATGTTTTGTACCATTCCTGTGACACTAGTTATAGAATCCGATGCTTCACTTCAGGTTTACTGTATCCCTCTGACCTTCTTATTGACGATGAAACACAGATATTGCATCGGATTTAAATACAAAAGGCACAATGCCGACTTAAGTACAAGAAGACTGACTCTTCTTTTTGTCTATGCTTTGAACCATTCCTGTGACACTAGTTATTGATTCCGATTTTTCACTTCAGGTTTACTGTATCCCTTGGACCTTCTTATTGACGATGAAACACAGAAATTGCATCGGAATTAAATACATAAGGCACAATGCCGACTTAAATACAAGAAGACTGACCCTTCTTACTGACTATGTTCTGAACCATTCCTGTGACACTAGTTATAGATTCCGATGCTTCACTTCAGGTTTACTGTATCCCTTGGACATTCTTATTGACGATGAAACACAGAAAGTGCATCAGAATTAAATAGAAAAGGCACAATGCTGACTGAAGTACAAGAAGACTGACTCTTCCTACTTTCTATGTTTTTAACCATTGCTGTGACACTAGTTATAAGTTCCGATGCTTCACTTCAGGTTTACTGTATCCCTCTGATCTTCTTATTGACGATGAAACACAGAAATTGCATCGGAATTAAATAGAAAAGCCACAATGCCGACTTAAGTACAAGAAGACTGACCTTTCATACTGTCTATGCTTTGAACCAGTCCTGTGACACTAGTTATAGATTCCGATGGTTCACTTCAGGTTTACTGTATCCCTTGGACCTTCTAATTGACGATGAAACACAGAAATTGCATCGGAATGAAATACAAAAGGCACAATGCCGACTTAACTACAAGAAGACTGACTCTTCTTCCTGTCTATGTTTTGAACCATTCCTGTGACACTAGTTATTGATTCCGATGCTTCATTTCATTACTACTGTATCCCTCAGACCTTCTTAAATACGATGAAACACTGAAATTGCATCCGATTAAATAGAAAAGGCACAGTGCTGACTTAAGTACAAGAAGCCTGACTCTTCCTACTGTCTGTTTTGAACCATTCCTGTGACACTAGTTATAGATTGCGATGCTTCACTTCAGGTTTACTGTATCCCTCTAACCATCTTATTGACAATGAAACACAGAAATTGCATCGGAATTATATACATATGGCACAATGCCGACTTAAGTACAAGAAGACTGACTCTCCTTACTGTCTACGTTTTGAACCATTCCTGTGACACTAGTTATAGATTCCGATGCTTCACTTCAGGTTTACTGTATCCCTTGGACCTTCTTATTGACGATGAAATACAGAAATTGCATCGGTATTAAATACAAAAGGCACAATGCCGACATAAGTACTAGAAGACTGACCTATCTTACTGTCTATGTTTTGAACCATTCCTGTGACTATAGTAATAGATTCCGATGCATCACTTCAGGTTTAATGTATCCCTCTGACTTCTTACTGACGATGAAACACAGAAATTCCATCGGAATTAAATAGAATAGGCACAATGCCGACTTAAGTACAAGAAGACTGACTCCTCTTACTGTCTATGCTTCGAACCATTCCTGGGACACTAGTTTTAGATTCCGATGCTTCACTTCAGGTTTACTGTGTCCCTTGGACCTTCTTATTGACGATGAAACACAGAAATTGCATGGGAATTAAGTAGAAGAGGCACAATGCCGACATAAGTACAAGAAGACCGACTCTTCTTGCTGTCTAAGTTTTGAACCATTCCTGTGACGCTAGTTACAGATTCCGATGCTACACTTCAGGTTTACTGTATCCCTCTGACCATCTTAATGACGATGAAGAACAGAAATTGCATCAGATTTAAATAGAAAATCACAATGCCGACTTAAGTACAAGAAGACTGACTCTTCGTACTGACTATGTTTTGAACCATTCCTGTGACACTAATTATAGATTCCGATGATTCACTTCAGGTTTACTGTTTCCCTTGGACCTTCTTATTGACGATGAAACACAGAAATTGCATCGGAATTAAATAGAAAAGGCACAATGCCGACTTAAGTACAAGAAGACTGACCTTTCATACTGTCTATGCTTTGAACCATTCCTGTGACACTCCTTATAGATTCCGATGCTTCACTTCAGGTTTACTGTATCCCTTGGACCTTCTTATTGACGATGAAACACAGAAATTGCATCGGAATTAAATACAAATGGCACGATGCCGACTTAAGTACAAGAAGACTGACTCTCCTTACATTCTATGTTTTGAACCATTCCTGTGAAACTAGATATAAATTCCAATGCTTCACTTCAGGTTTACTGTATCCCTCTGACCTTCTTATTGACGATGAAACACAGAAATTGCATCGGAATTAAATACAAAAGGCACAATGCCGACTTAAGTACAAGAAGACTGACTCTTCTTTTTGTCTATGTTTTGAACCATTCCTGTGACACTAGTTATACATTCCGATGTTTCACTTCAGGTTTACTGTATCCCTTGGACCTTCTTATTGACGATGAAACACAGAAATTGCATCGGAATTAAATACATAAGGCACAATGCCGACTTAAATACAAGAAGACTGACCCTTCTTACTGACTATGATTTGAACCATTCCTGTGACACTAGTTATAGATTCCGATGCTTCACTTCAGGTTAACAGTATCGCTCTGACCTTCTTATAGACGATGAAACACAGAAATTGCATCGGAATTAAATACAAAAGGCACAATGCCGACTGAAGTACAAGAAGACTGACTCTTCGTACTGACTAAGTTTTGAACCATTCCTGTGACACTAATTATAGATTCCGATGATTCACTTCAGGTTTACTGTACCCCTTGGACCTTCTTATTGACGATGAAACACAGAAATTGCATCGGAATTAAATAGGGAAGGCACAATGCCGACTTAAGTACAAGAAGACTGACTCTTCTTACTAACTATGTTTGGAACCATTCCTGCGACACTAGTTATAGATTCCGATGCTTCACTTCAGGTTTACTATATCACTCTGACCTTCTTATGGACGATGAAACACAGAAATTGCATCGGAATTAAATAGAAAAGGCACAATGCCGACTTAAGTACAAGAAGACTGACCTTTCATAGTGTCTATGCTTTGAACCATTCCTGTGACACTACTTATAGATTCCGATGCTTCACTTCAGGTTTACTGTATCCCTTGGACCTTCTTATAGACGATGAAACACAGAAATTGCATCGGAATTAAATACAAATGGCACGATGCCGACTTAAGTACAAGAAGACTGACTCTTCTTACTGACTATGTTTTTAACCATTTCTGTGAAACTAGTTATAGGTTCCGATGCTTCACTTCAGGTTTACTGTATCCCTCTGACAGTCTTATTGACGATGAAACACAGTAATTGCATCGGAATTAAATTTAAAAGGGCACAATGCCGACTTAAGTACAAGAAGATTGACTCTTATTACTGTCTATGTTTTGAACCATTCGTGTGACATTAGTTATAGATTCCGATGCTTCATTTGAGGACTACTGTATCCCTCAGATCTTCTTAAATACGATGAAACTCAGAAATTGCATCGGAATTAAATAGAAAAGGCACAATGCTGACTTACGTACAAGAACACTGACTCTTCCTACTGTCTGTTTTGAACCATTCCTGTGACACTAGTTATAGATTCCGATTTTTCACTTCTGGTTTACTGTAGCCCTCTAACCATCTTATTGACGATGAAGCACAGAAATTGCATCGGAATTATATACATATGGCACAATGCCGACTTAAGTACAAGAAGACTGACTCTCCTTACTGTCTACGTTTTGAACCATTCCTGTGACACTAGTTATAGATTCCGATGCTTCACTTCAGGTTTACTGTATCCCTTGGACCTTCTTATTGACGATGAAACACAGAAATTGCATCGGTATTAAATACAAAAGGCACAATGCCGACTTAAGTAATAGAAGACTGACCCATCTTACTGTCTATGTTTGGAACCATTCCTGTGACACTAGTTATAGATTACGATGCTTCACTTCAGGTTTAATGTATCCCTTTGAATTCTTACTGACGATGAAACACAGAAATTGCATCGGAATTAAATAGAAAAGGAACAATGCTGACTTAAGTACAAGAAGACTGACTCCTCTTAATGTCTATGGTTTGAACCATTCCTTTGACACTAGTTATAGATTCCGATGCTTCACTTCAGGTTTACTGTATCCCTTGGACCTTCTTATTGACGATGAAACACAGAAATTGCATGGGAATTAAGTAGAAGAGGCACAATGCCGACATAAGTACAAGAAGACCGACTCTTCTTGCTGTCTATGTTTTGAACCATTCCTGTGACGCTAGTTACAGATTCCAATGCTTCACTTCAGGTTTACTGTATCCCTCTGACCACCTTATTGACGATGAAACACAGAAATTGCATCGGAATTAAATAGAAAAGGCACAATGCCGACTTAAGTACAAGAAGACTGACTCGTCCTACTGTCTATGATTTGAACCATTCTTGTGACACTAGTTATAGTTTCCGATGCTTCACCTCAGGTTTACTGTATCCCTTCGACGTTCTTATTGACGATGAAACACAGAAAGTGCATCGGAATTAAATAGAAAAGGCACAATGCTGACTTAAGTACTAGAAGACTAACTCTTCCTAGTTTCTATGGTTTGAACCATTGCTGTGACACTAGTTATAGATTCCGATGCTTCACTTCAGGTTTACTGTATCCCTCTGACCTTCTTATTTACGATGAAACACATAAATTGTATCGGAATTAAATAGAAAAGGCACAATACCGACTTAAGTACAAGAAGACTGACTCGTCCTACTGTCTATGATTTGAACCATTCTTGTGACACTAGTTATAGTTTCCGATGCTTCACCTCAGGTTTACTGCATCCCTTGGACGTTCTTATTGACGATGAAACACAGAAAGTGCATCGGAATTAAATAGGAAAGTCACAATGCCGACTTAAGTACAAGAAGACTGACTCTTCCTACTGTCTATGTTTTGAACCATTCCTGTGACACTACTTATAGATTCCGATGCTTCTCTTCAGGTTTAGTGTATCCGTTACACCTTCTTATTGACGTTGAAACACTGAAATTGAGTCGGAATTAAATAGGAAAGTCACAATGCCGACTTAAGTACAAGAAGACTGACTCTTCTTGCTGACTATGTTTTGTACCATTCCTGTGACACTAGTTATAGAATCCGATGCTTCACTTCAGGTTTACTGTATCCCTCTGACCTTCTTATTGACGATGAAACACAGATATTGCATCGGATTTAAATACAAAAGGCACAATGCTGACTTAAGTACAAGAAGACTGACTCTTCTTTTTGTCTATGCTTTGAACCATTCCTGTGACACTAGTTATTGATTCCGATTTTTCACTTCAGGTTTACTGTATCCCTTGGACCTTCTTATTGACGATGAAACACAGAAATTGCATCGGAATTAAATACATAAGGCACAATGCCGACTTAAATACAAGAAGACTGACCCTTCTTACTGACTATGTTCTGAACCATTCCTGTGACACTAGTTATAGATTCCGATGCTTCACTTCAGGTTTACTGTATCCCTTGGACATTCTTATTGACGATGAAACACAGAAAGTGCATCAGAATTAAATAGAAAAGGCACAATGCTGACTGAAGTACAAGAAGACTGACTCTTCCTACTTTCTATGTTTTTAACCATTGCTGTGACACTAGTTATAAGTTCCGATGCTTCACTTCAGGTTTACTGTATCCCTCTGATCTTCTTATTGACGATGAAACACAGAAATTGCATCGGAATTAAATAGAAAAGCCACAATGGCGACTTAAGTACAAGAAGACTGACCTTTCATACTGTCTATGCTTTGAACCAGTCCTGTGACACTAGTTATAGATTCCGATGGTTCACTTCAGGTTTACTGTATCCCTTGGACCTTCTAATTGACGATGAAACACAGAAATTGCATCGGAATGAAATACAAAAGGCACAATGCCGACTTAACTACAAGAAGACTGACTCTTCTTCCTGTCTATGTTTTGAACCATTCCTGTGACACTAGTTATTGATTCCGATGCTTCATTTCATTACTACTGTATCCCTCAGACCTTCTTAAATACGATGAAAGACTGAAATTGCATCCGATTAAATAGAAAAGGCACAGTGCTGACTTAAGTACAAGAAGCCTGACTCTTCCTACTGTCTGTTTTGAACCATTCCTGTGACACTAGTTATAGATTGCGATGCTTCACTTCAGGTTTACTGTATCCCTCTAACCATCTTATTGACAATGAAACACAGAAATTGCATCGGAATTATATACATATGGCACAATGCCGACTTAAGTACAAGAAGACTGACTCTCCTTACTGTCTACGTTTTGAACCATTCCTGTGACACTAGTTATAGATTCCGATGCTTCACTTCAGGTTTACTGTATCCCTTGGACCTTCTTATTGACGATGAAATACAGAAATTGCATCGGTATTAAATACAAAAGGCACAATGCCGACATAAGTACTAGAAGACTGACCTATCTTACTGTCTATGTTTTGAACCATTCCTGTGACTATAGTAATAGATTCCGATGCATCACTTCAGGTTTAATGTATCCCTCTGACTTCTTACTGACGATGAAACACAGAAATTCCATCGGAATTAAATAGAATAGGCACAATGCCGACTTAAGTACAAGAAGACTGACTCCTCTTACTGTCTATGCTTCGAACCATTCCTGGGACACTAGTTTTAGATTCCGATGCTTCACTTCAGGTTTACTGTGTCCCTTGGACCTTCTTATTGACGATGAAACACAGAAATTGCATGGGAATTAAGTAGAAGAGGCACAATGCCGACATAAGTACAAGAAGACCGACTCTTCTTGCTGTCTAAGTTTTGAACCATTCCTGTGACGCTAGTTACAGATTCCGATGCTACACTTCAGGTTTACTGTATCCCTCTGACCATCTTAATGACGATGAAGAACAGAAATTGCATCAGATTTAAATAGAAAATCACAATGCCGACTTAAGTACAAGAAGACTGACTCTTCGTACTGACTATGTTTTGAACCATTCCTGTGACACTAATTATAGATTCCGATGATTCACTTCAGGTTTACTGTTTCCCTTGGACCTTCTTATTGACGATGAAACACAGAAATTGCATCGGAATTAAATAGAAAAGGCACAATGCCGACTTAAGTACAAGAAGACTGACCTTTCATACTGTCTATGCTTTGAACCATTCCTGTGACACTCCTTATAGATTCCGATGCTTCACTTCAGGTTTACTGTATCCCTTGGACCTTCTTATTGACGATGAAACACAGAAATTGCATCGAAATTAAATACAAATGGCACGATGCCGACTTAAGTACAAGAAGACTGACTCTCCTTACATTCTATGTTTTGAACCATTCCTGTGAAACTAGATATAGATTCCAATGCTTCACTTCAGGTTTACTGTATCCCTCTGACCTTCTTATTGACGATGAAACACAGAAATTGCATCGGAATTAAATACAAAAGGCACAATGCCGACATAAGTACAAGAAGACTGACTCTTCTTTTTGTCTATGTTTTGAACCATTCCTGTGACACTAGTTATACATTCCGATGTTTCACTTCAGGTTTACTGTATCCCTTGGACCTTCTTATTGACGATGAAACACAGAAATTGCATCGGAATTAAATACATAAGGCACAATGCCGACTTAAATACAAGAAGACTGACCCTTCTTACTGACTATGATTTGAACCATTCCTGTGACACTAGTTATAGATTCCGATGCTTCACTTCGGTTAACAGTATCGCTCTGACCTTCTTATAGACGATGAAACACAGAAATTGCATCGGAATTAAATACAAAAGGCACAATGCCGACTGAAGTACAAGAAGACTGACTCTTCGTACTGACTAAGTTTTGAACCATTCCTGTGACACTAATTATAGATTCCGATGATTCACTTCAGGTTTACTGTACCCCTTGGACCTTCTTATTGACGATGAAACACAGAAATTGCATCGGAATTAAATAGGGAAGGCACAATGCCGACTTAAGTACAAGAAGACTGACTCTTCTTACTAACTATGTTTGGAACCATTCCTGCGACACTAGTTATAGATTCCGATGCTTCACTTCAGGTTTACTATATCCCTCTGACCTTCTTATGGACGATGAAACACAGAAATTGCATCGGAATTAAATAGAAAAGGCACAATGCCGACTTAAGTACAAGAAGACTGACCTTTCATACTGTCTATGCTTTGAACCATTCCTGTGACACTACTTATAGATTCCGATGCTTCACTTCAGGTTTACTGTATCCCTTGGACCTTCTTATAGACGATGAAACACAGAAATTGCATCGGAATTAAATACAAATGGCACGATGCCGACTTAAGTACAAGAAGACTGACTCTTCTTACTGACTATGTTTTTAACCATTTCTGTGAAACTACTTATAGATTCCGATGCTTCACTTCAGGTTTACTGTATCCCTTGGACCTTCTTATAGACGATGAAACACAGAAATTGCATCGGAATTAAATACAAATGGCACGATGCCGACTTAAGTACAAGAAGACTGACTCTTCTTACTGACTATGTTTTTAACCATTTCTGTGAAACTAGTTATAGGTTCCGATGCTTCACTTCAGGTTTACTGTATCCCTCTGACAGTCTTATTGACGATGAAACACAGTAATTGCATCGGAATTAAATTTAAAAGGGCACAATGCCGACTTAAGTACAAGAAGATTGACTCTTATTACTGTCTATGTTTTGAACCAGTCCTGTGACACTAGTTATAGATTCCGATGCTTCACTTCAGGTTTACTGTATCCCTTGGACCTTCTTATTGACGATGAAACACAGAAATTGCATCGGAATTAAATACAAAAGGCGCAATGCCGACTTAAGTACAAGAAGACTGACTCTTCTTGCTGTCTATGATTTGAACCATTCCTGTGACGCTAGTTACAGCTTCCGATGCTTCACTTCAGGTTTACTGTATCCCTCTGACCTTCTTATTGACGATGAAACACAGAAATTGCATCGGAATTAAATAGAAAAGGTACGATGCCGACTTAAGTACAAGAAGACTGACTTTTCCTACTGTCTATGTTTTGAACCATTCCTGTGACACTAGTTATAGATTCCGAAGTTTCACTTCAGGTTTACTGTATCCCTTGGACGTTCTTATTGACGATGAAACACTGAAATTGCATCGGAATTTAATAGAAAAAGCACAATGCCGACTTAAGTACAAGAAGACTGACTCTCCTTACTGACTATGATTTGAACCACTCCTGTACACTACTTATAGATTCCGATGCTTCACTTCAGGTTTACTGTATCCCTCTGACCTTCTTATTGACGATGAAACACAGAAATTGCATCGGAATTAAATACAAAAGGCACAACGCCGACTTAAGTACAAGAAGACTGACTCTTCTTACTGACTGTTTTGAACCATTCCTCTCACACTAGTTATAGATTCCGATGCTTCACTTCAGGTTTACTGTATCCCTTGGACCTTCTTATTGACGATGAAACACAGAAATTGCATCGGTATTAAATACAAAAGGCACAATGCCGACTTAAGTAATAGAAGACTGACCCATCTTACTGTCTATGTTTGGAACCATTCCTGTGACACTAGTTATAGATTACGATGCTTCACTTCAGGTTTAATGTATCCCTTTGAATTCTTACTGACGATGAAACACAGAAATTGCATCGGAATTAAATAGAAAAGGAACAATGCTGACTTAAGTACAAGAAGACTGACTCCTCTTAATGTCTATGGTTTGAACCATTCCTTTGACACTAGTTATAGATTCCGATGCTTCACTTCAGGTTTACTGTATCCCTTGGACCTTCTTATTGACGATGAAACACAGAAATTGCATGGGAATTAAGTAGAAGAGGCACAATGCCGACATAAGTACAAGAAGACCGACTCTTCTTGCTGTCTATGTTTTGAACCATTCCTGTGACGCTAGTTACAGATTCCAATGCTTCACTTCAGGTTTACTGTATCCCTCTGACCACCTTATTGACGATGAAACACAGAAATTGCATCGGAATTAAATAGAAAAGGCACAATGCCGACTTAAGTACAAGAAGACTGACTCGTCCTACTGTCTATGATTTGAACCATTCTTGTGACACTAGTTATAGTTTCCGATGCTTCACCTCAGGTTTACTGTATCCCTTCGACGTTCTTATTGACGATGAAACACAGAAAGTGCATCGGAATTAAATAGAAAAGGCACAATGCTGACTTAAGTACTAGAAGACTAACTCTTCCTAGTTTCTATGGTTTGAACCATTGCTGTGACACTAGTTATAGATTCCGATGCTTCACTTCAGGTTTACTGTATCCCTCTGACCTTCTTATTTACGATGAAACACATAAATTGTATCGGAATTAAATAGAAAAGGCACAATACCGACTTAAGTACAAGAAGACTGACTCGTCCTACTGTCTATGATTTGAACCATTCTTGTGACACTAGTTATAGTTTCCGATGCTTCACCTCAGGTTTACTGCATCCCTTGGACGTTCTTATTGACGATGAAACACAGAAAGTGCATCGGAATTAAATAGGAAAGTCACAATGCCGACTTAAGTACAAGAAGACTGACTCTTCCTACTGTCTATGTTTTGAACCATTCCTGTGACACTACTTATAGATTCCGATGCTTCTCTTCAGGTTTAGTGTATCCGTTACACCTTCTTATTGACGTTGAAACACTGAAATTGAGTCGGAATTAAATAGGAAAGTCACAATGCCGACTTAAGTACAAGAAGACTGACTCTTCTTGCTGACTATGTTTTGTACCATTCCTGTGACACTAGTTATAGAATCCGATGCTTCACTTCAGGTTTACTGTATCCCTCTGACCTTCTTATTGACGATGAAACACAGATATTGCATCGGATTTAAATACAAAAGGCACAATGCCGACTTAAGTACAAGAAGACTGACTCTTCTTTTTGTCTATGCTTTGAACCATTCCTGTGACACTAGTTATTGATTCCGATTTTTCACTTCAGGTTTACTGTATCCCTTGGACCTTCTTATTGACGATGAAACACAGAAATTGCATCGGAATTAAATACATAAGGCACAATGCCGACTTAAATACAAGAAGACTGACCCTTCTTACTGACTATGTTCTGAACCATTCCTGTGACACTAGTTATAGATTCCGATGCTTCACTTCAGGTTTACTGTATCCCTTGGACATTCTTATTGACGATGAAACACAGAAAGTGCATCAGAATTAAATAGAAAAGGCACAATGCTGACTGAAGTACAAGAAGACTGACTCTTCCTACTTTCTATGTTTTTAACCATTGCTGTGACACTAGTTATAAGTTCCGATGCTTCACTTCAGGTTTACTGTATCCCTCTGATCTTCTTATTGACGATGAAACACAGAAATTGCATCGGAATTAAATAGAAAAGCCACAATGCCGACTTAAGTACAAGAAGACTGACCTTTCATACTGTCTATGCTTTGAACCAGTCCTGTGACACTAGTTATAGATTCCGATGGTTCACTTCAGGTTTACTGTATCCCTTGGACCTTCTAATTGACGATGAAACACAGAAATTGCATCGGAATGAAATACAAAAGGCACAATGCCGACTTAACTACAAGAAGACTGACTCTTCTTCCTGTCTATGTTTTGAACCATTCCTGTGACACTAGTTATTGATTCCGATGCTTCATTTCATTACTACTGTATCCCTCAGACCTTCTTAAATACGATGAAACACTGAAATTGCATCCGATTAAATAGAAAAGGCACAGTGCTGACTTAAGTACAAGAAGCCTGACTCTTCCTACTGTCTGTTTTGAACCATTCCTGTGACACTAGTTATAGATTGCGATGCTTCACTTCAGGTTTACTGTATCCCTCTAACCATCTTATTGACAATGAAACACAGAAATTGCATCGGAATTATATACATATGGCACAATGCCGACTTAAGTACAAGGAGACTGACTCTCCTTACTGTCTACGTTTTGAACCATTCCTGTGACACTAGTTATAGATTCCGATGCTTCACTTCAGGTTTACTGTATCCCTTGGACCTTCTTATTGACGATGAAATACAGAAATTGCATCGGTATTAAATACAAAAGGCACAATGCCGACATAAGTACTAGAAGACTGACCTATCTTACTGTCTATGTTTTGAACCATTCCTGTGACTATAGTAATAGATTCCGATGCATCACTTCAGGTTTAATGTATCCCTCTGACTTCTTACTGACGATGAAACACAGAAATTCCATCGGAATTAAATAGAATAGGCACAATGCCGACTTAAGTACAAGAAGACTGACTCCTCTTACTGTCTATGCTTCGAACCATTCCTGGGACACTAGTTTTAGATTCCGATGCTTCACTTCAGGTTTACTGTGTCCCTTGGACCTTCTTATTGACGATGAAACACAGAAATTGCATGGGAATTAAGTAGAAGAGGCACAATGCCGACATAAGTACAAGAAGACCGACTCTTCTTGCTGTCTAAGTTTTGAACCATTCCTGTGACGCTAGTTACAGATTCCGATGCTACACTTCAGGTTTACTGTATCCCTCTGACCATCTTAATGACGATGAAGAACAGAAATTGCATCAGATTTAAATAGAAAATCACAATGCCGACTTAAGTACAAGAAGACTGACTCTTCGTACTGACTATGTTTTGAACCATTCCTGTGACACTAATTATAGATTCCGATGATTCACTTCAGGTTTACTGTTTCCCTTGGACCTTCTTATTGACGATGAAACACAGAAATTGCATCGGAATTAAATAGAAAAGGCACAATGCCGACTTAAGTACAAGAAGACTGACCTTTCATACTGTCTATGCTTTGAACCATTCCTGTGACACTCCTTATAGATTCCGATGCTTCACTTCAGGTTTACTGTATCCCTTGGACCTTCTTATTGACGATGAAACACAGAAATTGCATCGGAATTAAATACAAAAGGCACAATGCCGACTTAAGTACAAGAAGACTGACTCTTCTTTTTGTCTATGTTTTGAACCATTCCTGTGACACTAGTTATACATTCCGATGTTTCACTTCAGGTTTACTGTATCCCTTGGACCTTCTTATTGACGATGAAACACAGAAATTGCATCGGAATTAAATACATAAGGCACAATGCCGACTTAAATACAAGAAGACTGACCCTTCTTACTGACTATGATTTGAAGCATTCCTGTGACACTAGTTATAGATTCCGATGCTTCACTTCAGGTTAACAGTATCGCTCTGACCTTCTTATAGACGATGAAACACAGAAATTGCATCGGAATTAAATACAAAAGGCACAATGCCGACTGAAGTACAAGAAGACTGACTCTTCGTACTGACTAAGTTTTGAACCATTCCTGTGACACTAATTATAGATTCCGATGATTCACTTCAGGTTTACTGTACCCCTTGGACCTTCTTATTGACGATGAAACACAGAAATTGCATCGGAATTAAATAGGGAAGGCACAATGCCGACTTAAGTACAAGAAGACTGACTCTTCTTACTAACTATGTTTGGAACCATTCCTGCGACACTAGTTATAGATTCCGATGCTTCACTTCAGGTTTACTATATCCCTCTGACCTTCTTATGGAAGATGAAACACAGAAATTGCATCGGAATTAAATAGAAAAGGCACAATGCCGACTTAAGTACAAGAAGACTGACCTTTCATACTGTCTATGCTTTGAACCATTCCTGTGACACTACTTATAGATTCCGATGCTTCACTTCAGGTTTACTGTATCCCTTGGACCTTCTTATAGACGATGAAACACAGAAATTGCATCGGAATTAAATACAAATGGCACGATGCCGACTTAAGTACAAGAAGACTGACTCTTCTTACTGACTATGTTTTAACCATTGCTGTGAAACTAGTTATAGGTTCCGATGCTTCACTTCAGGTTTACTGTATCCCTCTGACAGTCTTATTGACGATGAAACACAGTAATTGCATCGGAATTAAATTTAAAAGGGCACAATGCCGACTTAAGTACAAGAAGATTGACTCTTATTACTGTCTATGTTTTGAACCATTCGTGTGACATTAGTTATAGATTCCGATGCTTCACTTCAGGTTTACTGCATCCCTTGGACCTTCTTATAGACGATGAAACACAGAAATTGTATCGGAATTGAATACAAAAGGCACAATGCCGAGTTAAGTACAAGAAGACTGGCTGTTCTTACTGACTATGTTTTTAACCATTCCTGTGACACTAGTTATAGATTCCGATGCTTCACTTCAGGTTTACTGTATCCCTCTGACCTTCTTATTGACGATGAAACACAGAAATTGCATCGAAATTAAATACAAAAGGCACAATGCCGACTTAAGTACATGTGGACTGATTCATCCTACTGTCTATGTTTTGAAACGTTCCTGTGACCTTAGTTGTTAATTCCGATGCTTCATTTCAGGTTTACTGTATCCCTTGGATCTTCTTATTAACGATGAAATACAGAAACTGCATCGGAATTAAATAGAAAAGTCACAATGCCGACTTAAGTACAAGAAGACTGACTCTTCTTTCTGACTATGTTTTGAACCATTTCTGTGACACTAGTTATAGATTCCAATGCTTCACTTCAGGTTTACTGTATCCCTCTGACCTACTTATTAACGATGAAATACAGAAATTGCATCGGAATTAAATAGAAAAGGCACAATGCCGACTTAAGTACAAGAAGACTGACTCTTCTTACTGTCTATGTTTTGAACCATTCCTGTGACGCTAGTTACAGATTCCGATGCTTCACTTAAGGTTTACTGTATCACTTGGACCTTCTTATCGTCGATGAGACACAGATATTGCATCGGAATTAAATACAAAAGGCACAATGCCGACGTAAGTAGAAGAAGACTGACTCTTCTTACTGACTAGGTTTTGAACCATTCCTGTGAAACTAGTTAGAGATTCCGATGCTTCACTTCAGGTTTACTGTATCCCTCTGACCTTCTTATTGACGATGAAACACAGTAATAGCATCGGAATTCAATTGAAAAGGGCACAATGCCGACTTAAGTACAAGAAGACTGACTCTTCTTACTGTCTATGTTTTGAACCATTCGTGTGACACTAGTTATAGATTCCGATGCTTCACTTCAGGTTTACTGCATCCCTTGGACCTTCTTATTGACGATGAAACATAGAAATTTTATCGGAATTAAATACAAAAGGCTCAATGCCGACTTAAGTACAAGAAGACTGACTCTTCTTACTGACAATGTTTTGAACCATTCCTGTGACACTAGTTATAATTTCCGATGCTTCACTTCAGGTTTACTATATCCCTCTGACCTTCTTATTAACGAAGAAACACAGAAATTGCATCGGAATTAAATACAAAAGGCACAATGCCAACTTAAGTACAAGAAGACTGACTCTTCTTACTGACTGTTTTGAACCATTCCTCTCACACTAGTTATAGATACCGATGCTTCACTTCAGGTTTACTGTAACCCTCTGAACTTCTAATTGACGATGAAACACAGAAATTGCATCGGAATTTAATACAAAAGGAACAATGCCGACTTAAGTACAAGAAGACTGACTCTTCTTTTTGTCTATGTTTTGAACCATTCCTGTCACACTAGTTATAGATTCCGATGTTTCACTCCAGGTTTACTGTATCCCTTGGACCTTCTTATTGACGCCGAAACACAGAAATTGAATCGGAATTAAATACAAAATGCACAATGCCGACTTAAGTACATGAAGACTGACCCATCTTACTGTCTATGTTTTGAACCATTCCTGTGACGCTAGTTACAGATTCCGATGCTTCACTTCAGGTTTACTGTATCACTTGGACCTTCTTATTGACGATGACACACAGATATTGCATCGGAATTAAATACTAAAGGCACAATCCGACGTAAGTACAAGTAGACTGACTCTTCTTACTGACTATGTTTTGAACCATTCCTGTGACACTAGTTAGAGATTCCAATGCTACACTTCAGGTTTACTGTATCCCTCTGACCTTCTTATTGACGATGAAACACAGTAATTGCATCGGAATTAAATTGAAAAGGGCACAATGCCGACTTAAGTACAAGAAGACTGACTCTTCCTATTGTCTATGTTTTGAACGATTCCTGTGACACTAGTTATTGATTCCGAAGTTTCACTTCAGGTTTACTGTATCCCTTGGACGTTCTTATTGACGATGAAACAATGAAATTGCATCGGAATTAAATAGAAAAAGCACAATGCCGACTTAAGTACAAGAAGACTGACTCTCCTTACTGACGATGATTTGAACCACTCCTGTACACTACTTATAGATTCCGATGCTTCACTTCAGGTGTATTGTATCCCTCTGACCTTCTTATTGACGATGAAACACAGAAACTGCATCGGAATTAAATACAAAAGGCACAATGCCGACTTAAGTACAAGAAGACTGACTCTTCTTACTGACTGTTTTGAACCATTCCTCTCACACTAGTTATAGTTTCCGATGCTTCACTTCAGGTTTACTGTAACCCTCTGACCTTCTTATTGACGATGAAACACAGAAATTGCATCGGAATTAAATACAAAAGGAACAATGCCGACTTAAGTACAAGAAGACTGACTCTCCTTTTTGTCTATGGTTTGAACCATTCCTGTGACACTAGTTATAGATTCCGATGCTTCACTTCATGTTTACTGTATCCCTTGGACCTTCTTATTGACGATGAAACACAGAAATTGTATCGGAATTAAATAGAAAAGGCACAACGCTGACTTAAGTACAAGAAGACTGACTCTTCTTACTGATTGTTTTGAACCATTCCTGTGACACTAGTTATAGATTCCTATTTTTCACTTCAGGTTTACTGTGTCCCTTGGACCTTCTTATTGACACCGAAACACAGAAATTTAATCGGAATTAAATTCAAAATGCACAATGCCGACATAAGTACAAGAAGAGTGACTCTTCCTACTGTCTATGTTTTGAACCATTCCTGTGACACTAGTTATTGATTCCGATGCTTCATTTCAGGACTACTGTATCCCTCAGATCTTCCTAAATACGATGAAACACAGAAATTGCATCGGAATTAAATAGAAAAGGCACAATGCTGACTTAAGTACAAGAAGACTGACTCTTCCTACTGTCTGTTTTGAACCATTCCTGTGACACTAGATATAGATTCCGATGTTTCACTTCAGGTTCACTGTATCCCTCTAACCATCTTATTGACGATGAAGCACAGAAATTGCATCGGAATTATATACATATGGCACAATGCCGACTTAAGTACAAGAAGACTGACTCTCCTTACTGTCTACGTTTTGAACCATTCCTGTGACACTAGTTATAGATTCCGATGCTTCACTTCAGGTTTACTGTATCCCTTGGACTTTCTTATTGACGATGAAACACAGAAATTGCATCGGTATTAAATACAAAAGGCACAATGCCGACTTAAGTACAAGAAGACTGACCCATCTTACTGTCTATGATTGGAACCATTCCTGTGACACTAGTTATAGATTACGATGCTTCACTTCAGGTTTAATGTATCCCTCTGAATTCTTACTGACGATGAAACACAGAAATTGCATGGGAATTAAGTAGAAGAGGCACAATGCCGACATATGTACAAGAAGACCGACTCTTCTTGCTGTCTATGTTTTGAACCATTCCTGTGACGCTAGCTACAGATTCCAATGCTTCACTTCAGGTTTACTGTATCCCTCTGACCAACTTATTGACGATGAAACACAGAAATTGCATCGGAATTAAATAGAAAAGGCACAATGCCGACTTAGGTACAAGAAGACTGACTCGTCCTACTGTCTATGATTTGAACCATTCTTGTGACACTAGTTATAGTTTCCGATGCTTCACCTCAGGTTTACTGTATCCCTTCGACGTTCTTATTGACGATGAAACACAGAAAGTGCATCGGAATTAAATAGGAAAGACACAATGCCGACTTAACTACAAGAAGACTGACTCTTCCTACTGTCTATGTTTTGAACCAGTCCTGTGACACTACTTATAGATTCCGATGCTTCTCTTCAGGTTTAGTGTATCCCTTACACCTTCTTATTGACGTTGAAACACAGAAATTGAATCGGAATTATATAGGAAAGTCACAATGCCGACTTAAGTACAAGAAGACTGACTCTTCTTGCTGACTATGTTTTGAACCATTCCTGTGACACTAGTAATAGATTCCGATGCTTCACTTCAGGTTTACTGTATCCCTCTGACCTTCGTATTAACGATGAAATACAGAAATTGCATCGGAATTAAATAGAAAAGGCACAATGCCGACTTAAGTACAAGAAGACTGACTCTTCTTACTGTCTATGTTTGAACCATTCCTGTGACGCTAGTTACGGATTCCGATTCTTCACTTTAGGTTTACAGTATCCCTTGGACCTTCTTATTGACGATGAAACACAGAAATTGCATCGGAATTAAATACAAAAGGCACAATGCCGACTTAAATGCAAGAAGACCTACTCTTCTTACTGACTGTTTTGAACCATTCCTGTGACACTAGTTATAGATTCCGATGCTTCACTTCAGGTTTACTGTATCCCTCTGACCTTCTTATTGACGATGAAACACAGATATTGCATCGGAATTAAATACAAAAGGCACAATGCCGACTTAAGTACAAGAAGACTGACTCTTCTTTTTGTCTATGCTTTGAACCATTCCTGTGACACTAGTTATTGATTCCGATGTTTCACTTCAGGTTTACTGTATCCCTTGGACCTTCTTATTGACGATGAAACACAGAAATTGCATCGGAATTAAATACATAAGGCACAATGCCGACTTAAATACAAGAAGACTGACCCTTCTTACTGACTATGTTCTGAACCATTCCTGTGACACTAGTTATAGATTCCGATGTTCACTTCAGGTTAACTGTATCCCTCTGACCTTCTTATAGACGATGAAACACAGAAATTGCATCGGAATTAAATACAAAAGGCACAATGCCGACTTAAATGCAAGAAGACCTACTCTTCTTACTGACTGTTTTGAACCATTCCTGTGACACTAGTTATAGATTCCGATGCTTCACTTCAGGTTTACGATATCCCTCTGACCTTCTTATTGACGATGAAACACAGAAATTGCATCGGAACTAAATAGAAAAGGCACAATGCCGACTTAAGTACAAGAAGACTGACCTTTCATACTGTCTATGCTTTGAACCATTCCTGTGACACTACTTATAGATTCCGATGCTTCACTTCAGGTTTACTGTATCCCTTGGACCTTCTTATTGACGATGAAACACAGAAATTGCATCGGAATTAAATACAAATGGCACGATGCCGACTTAAGTACAAGAAGACTGACTCTACCTACTTTCTATGTTTTTAACCATTGCTGTGACACTAGTTATAAGTTCCGATGCTTCACTTCAGGTTTACTGTATCCCTCTGATCTTCTTATTGACGATGAAACACAGAAATTGCATCGGAATTAAATAGAAAAGGCACAATGCCGACTTAAGTACAAGAAGACTGACCTTTCATACTGTCTATGCTTTGAACCAGTCCTGTGACACTAGTTATAGATTCCGATGCTTCACTTCAGGTTTACTGTATCCCTTGGACTTTCTTATTGACGATGAAACACAGAAATTGCATCGGAATTAAATACAAAAGGCACAATGCTGAGTTAAGTACAAGAAGACTGACTCTTCATCCTGTCTATGTTTTGAACCATTCCTGTGACACTAGTTATTGATTCCGATGCTTCATTTCAGGACTAATGTATCCCTCAGACCTTCTTAAATACGATGAAACACTGAAATTGCATCCGAATTAAATAGAAAAGGCACAGTGCTGACTTAAGTACAAGAAGCCTGACTCTTCCTACTGTCTGTTTTGAACCATTCCTGTGACACTAGTTATAGATTCCGATGCTTCACTTCAGGTTTACTGTATCCCTCTAACCATGTTATTGACAATGAAACACAGAAATTGCATCGGAATTATATGCATATGGCACAATGCCGACTTAAGTACAAGAAGACTGACTCTCCTTACTGTCTACGTTTTGAACCATTCCTGTGACACTAGTTATAGATTCCGATGCTTCACTTCAGGTTTACTGTATACCTTGGACCTTCTTATTGACGATCAAATACAGAAATTGCATCGGTATTAAATACAAAAGGCACAATGCCGACTTAAGTACTAGAAGACTGACCCATCTTACTGTCTATGTTTTGAACCATTCCTGTGACACTAGTTATAGATTCCGATGCATCACTTCAGGTTTAATGTATCCCTCTGACTTCTTACTGACGATGAAACACAGAAATTGCATCGGAATTAAACAGAAAAGGCACAATGCCGACTTAAGTACAAGAAGACTGACTCCTCTTACTGTCTATGGTTCGAACCATTCCTGTGACACTAGTTATAGATTCCGATGCTTCACTTCAGGTTTACTGTATCCCTTGGACCTTCTTATTGACGATGAAACACAGAAATTTCATGGGAATTAAATAGAAGAGGCACAATGCCGACATAAGTACAAGAAGACCGACTCTTCTTTTTGTCTATGTTTTGAACCATTCCTGTGACACTAGTTATACATTCCGATGTTTCACTTCAGGTTTGCTGTATCCCTTGGACCTTCTTATTGACGATGAAACACAGAAATTGCATCGGAATTAAATACATAAGGCACAATGCCGACTTAAATACAAGAAGACTGACCCTTCTTACTGACTATGATTTGAACCATTCCTGTGACACTAGTTATAGATTCCCATGCTTCACTTTAGGTTAACAGTATCGCTCTGACCTTCTTATAGACGATGAAACACAGAAATTGCATCGGAATTAAATACAAAAGGCACAATGCCGAATGAAGTACAAGAAGACTGACTCTTCGTACTGACTAAGTTTTGAACCATTCCTGTGACACTAATTATAGATTCCGATGATTCACTTCAGGTTTACTGTACCCCTTGGACCTTCTTATTGACGATGAAACAGAGAAATTGCATCGGAATTAAATAGAGAAGGCACAATGCCGACTTAAGTACAAGAAGACTGACTCTTCTTACTAACTATGTTTGGAACCATTCCTGCGACACTAGTTATAGATTCCGATGCTTCACTTCAGGTTTACGATATCCCTCTGACCTTCTTATTGACGATGAAACACAGAAATTGCATCGGAACTAAATAGAAAAGGCACAATGCCGACTTAAGTACAAGAAGACTGACCTTTCATACTGTCTATGCTTTGAACCATTCCTGTGACACTACTTATAGATTCCGATGCTTCACTTCAGGTTTACTGTATCCCTTGGACCTTCTTATTGACGATGAAACACAGAAATTGCATCGGAATTAAATACAAATGGCACGATGCCGACTTAAGTACAAGAAGACTGACTCTACTTACATTCTATGTTTTGAGCCATTCCTGTGAAACTAGATATAGATTCCAATGCTTCACTTCAGGTTTACTGTATCCCTTGGACCTTCTTATTGACGATGAAACACAGATATTGCATCGGAATTAAATACAAAAGGCACAATGCCGACTTAAGTGCAAGAAGACCTACTCTTCTTACTGACTGTTTTGAACCATTCCTGTGACACTAGTCATAGATTCCGATGCTTCACTTCAGGTTTACTGTATCCCTCTGACCTTCTAATTGACGATGAAACACAGAAATTGCATCGGAATTAAATACAAAAGGCACAATGCCGACTTAAGTACAAGAAGACTGACTCTTCTTTTTGTCTATGTTTTGAACCATTCCTGTGACACTAGTTATAGATTCCGATGTTTCACTTCAGGTTTACTGTATCCCTTGGACCTTCTTATTGACGATGAAACACAGAAATTGCATCGGAATTAAATACATAAGGCACAATGCCGACTTAAATACATGAAGGCTGACCCTTCTTACTGACTATGCTTTGAACCATTCCTGTGACACTAGTTATAGATTCCGATGCTTCACTTCAGGTTTACTGTATCCCTCTGATCTTCTTATTGACGATGAAACACAGAAATTGCATCGGAATTAAATAGAAAAGGCACAATGCCGACTTAAGTACAAGAAGACTGACCTTTCATACTGTCTATGCTTTGAACCAGTCCTGTGACACTAGTTATAGATTCCGATGCTTCACTTCAGGTTTACTGTATCCCTTGGACTTTCTTATTGACGATGAAACACAGAAATTGCATCGGAATTAAATACAAAAGGCACAATGCTGAGTTAAGTACAAGAAGACTGACTCTTCATCCTGTCTATGTTTTGAACCATTCCTGTGACACTAGTTATTGATTCCGATGCTTCATTTCAGGACTAATGTATCCCTCAGACCTTCTTAAATACGATGAAACACTGAAATTGCATCCGAATTAAATAGAAAAGGCACAGTGCTGACTTAAGTACAAGAAGACTGACTCTTCCTACTGTCTGTTTTGAACCATTCCTGTGACACTAGTTATAGATTCCGATGCTTCACTTCAGGTTTACTGTATCCCTCTAACCATGTTATTGACAATGAAACACAGAAATTGCATCGGAATTATATGCATATGGCACAATGCCGACTTAAGTACAAGAAGACTGACTCTCCT
This sequence comes from Schistocerca serialis cubense, assembly GCF_023864345.2. NCBI lineage: Eukaryota > Metazoa > Arthropoda > Insecta > Orthoptera > Acrididae > Schistocerca > Schistocerca serialis. The sequence continues at coordinate 19,268,704 of NC_064645.1, read as the reverse complement.
TACTGTCTACGTTTTGAACCATTCCTGTGACACTAGTTATAGATTCCGATGCTTCACTTCAGGTTTACTGTATACCTTGGACCTTCTTATTGACGATCAAATACAGAAATTGCATCGGTATTAAATACAAAAGGCACAATGCCGACTTAAGTACTAGAAGACTGACCCATCTTACTGTCTATGTTTTGAACCATTCCTGTGACACTAGTTATAGATTCCGATGCATCACTTCAGGTTTAATGTATCCCTCTGACTTCTTACTGACGATGAAACACAGAAATTGCATCGGAATTAAACAGAAAAGGCACAATGCCGACTTAAGTACAAGAAGACTGACTCCTCTTACTGTCTATGGTTCGAACCATTCCTGTGACACTAGTTATAGATTCCGATGCTTCACTTCAGGTTTACTGTATCCCTTGGACCTTCTTATTGACGATGAAACACAGAAATTTCATGGGAATTAAGTAGAAGAGGCACAATGCCGACATAAGTACAAGAAGACCGACTCTTCTTTTTGTCTATGTTTTGAACCATTCCTGTGACACTAGTTATACATTCCGATGTTTCACTTCAGGTTTGCTGTATCCCTTGGACCTTCTTATTGACGATGAAACACAGAAATTGCATCGGAATTAAATACATAAGGCACAATGCCGACTTAAATACAAGAAGACTGACCCTTCTTACTGACTATGATTTGAACCATTCCTGTGACACTAGTTATAGATTCCCATGCTTCACTTTAGGTTAACAGTATCGCTCTGACCTTCTTATAGACGATGAAACACAGAAATTGCATCGGAATTAAATACAAAAGGCACAATGCCGAATGAAGTACAAGAAGACTGACTCTTCGTACTGACTAAGTTTTGAACCATTCCTGTGACACTAATTATAGATTCCGATGATTCACTTCAGGTTTACTGTACCCCTTGGACCTTCTTATTGACGATGAAACAGAGAAATTGCATCGGAATTAAATAGAGAAGGCACAATGCCGACTTAAGTACAAGAAGACTGACTCTTCTTACTAACTATGTTTGGAACCATTCCTGCGACACTAGTTATAGATTCCGATGCTTCACTTCAGGTTTACGATATCCCTCTGACCTTCTTATTGACGATGAAACACAGAAATTGCATCGGAACTAAATAGAAAAGGCACAATGCCGACTTAAGTACAAGAAGACTGACCTTTCATACTGTCTATGCTTTGAACCATTCCTGTGACACTACTTATAGATTCCGATGCTTCACTTCAGGTTTACTGTATCCCTTGGACCTTCTTATTGACGATGAAACACAGAAATTGCATCGGAATTAAATACAAATGGCACGATGCCGACTTAAGTACAAGAAGACTGACTCTACTTACATTCTATGTTTTGAACCATTCCTGTGAAACTAGATATAGATTCCAATGCTTCACTTCAGGTTTACTGTATCCCTTGGACCTTCTTATTGACGATGAAACACAGATATTGCATCGGAATTAAATACAAAAGGCACAATGCCGACTTAAGTGCAAGAAGACCTACTCTTCTTACTGACTGTTTTGAACCATTCCTGTGACACTAGTCATAGATTCCGATGCTTCACTTCAGGTTTACTGTATCCCTCTGACCTTCTAATTGACGATGAAACACAGAAATTGCATCGGAATTAAATACAAAAGGCACAATGCCGACTTAAGTACAAGAAGACTGACTCTTCTTTTTGTCTATGTTTTGAACCATTCCTGTGACACTAGTTATAGATTCCGATGTTTCACTTCAGGTTTACTGTATCCCTTGGACCTTCTTATTGACGATGAAACACAGAAATTGCATCGGAATTAAATACATAAGGCACAATGCCGACTTAAATACATGAAGGCTGACCCTTCTTACTGACTATGCTTTGAACCATTCCTGTGACACTAGTTATAGATTCCGATGCTTCACTTCAGGTTAACTGTATCCCTCTGACCTTCTTATAGACGATGAAACACAGAAATTGCTTCGGAATTAAATACAAAAGGCACAATGCCGACTGAATTACAGGAAGACTGACTCTTCAAACTGACTATGTTTTGAACCATTTCTGTGACACTAATAATAGATTCCGATGATTCACTTCAGGTTTACTGTACCCCTTGGACCTTCTTATTGACGACGAAACACAGAAATTGCATCGGAATTAAATAGAGAAGGCACAATGCCGACTTAAGTACAAGAAGACTGTCTCTTCTTACTAACTATGTTTGGAACCATTCCTGCGACACTAGTTATAGAATCCGATGCTTCACTTCAGGTTTACTGTATCCCTCTGACCTTCTTATTGACGATGAAACACCGAAATTGCATCGGAATTAAATAGAAAAGGCACAAGGCCGACTTAAGTACAAGAAGACTGACTCTTCCTACTGTGTATGATTTGAACCATTCCTGTGACACTAGTTATAGATTCCGATGCTTCACTTCAGGTTTACTGTATCCCTTGGACATTCTTATTGACGATGAAACACAGAAAGTGCATCGGAATTAAATAGAAAAGGCACAATGCTGACTTAAGTACAAGAAGACTGACTCTTCCTACTTTCTATGTTTTTAACCATTGCTGTGACACTAGTTATAAGTTCCGATGCTTCACTTCAGGTTTACTGTATCCCTCTGACCTTCTTATTGACGATGAAACACAGAAATTGTTCGGAATTACATAGAAAAGGCACAATGCCGACTTAAGTACAAGAAGACTGACCTTTCATACTGTCTATGCTTTGAACCAGTCCTGTGACACTAGTTATAGATTCCGATGCTTCACTTCAGTTTTACTGTATCCCTTGGACCTTCTTATTGACGATGAAACACAGAAATTGCATCGGAATTAAATACAAAAGGCACAATGCCGACTTAAGTACAAGAAGACTGACTCTTCTTACTGACTGTTTTGAACCATTCCTGTGACACTAGTTATAGATTCCGATGCTTCACTTCAGGTTTACTATATCCCTCTGACCTTCTTATCGACGATGAAATACAGAAATTGCATCGGAATTAAATAGGAATGTCACAATGCCGACTTAAGTACAAGAAGTCTGACTCTTCTTGCTGACTATGTTTTGAACCATTCCTGTGACAATAGTTATAGATTCCGATGCTTCACTTCAGGTTTACTGTATCCTTCTGACCTTCGTATTAACGATGAAATACAGAAATTGCATCGGAATTAAATAGCAAAGGCGCAATGCCGACTTAAGTACAAGAAGACTGACTCTTCTTACTTTCTATGTTTTGAACCATTCCTGTGACGCTAGTTACGGATTCCGATGCTTTACTTCAGGTTTACTGTATCACTTGGACCTTCTTATTGACGATGAGACACAGATATTGCATCGGAATTAAATACAAAAGGCAAAATGCGACGTAAGTACAAGAAGACTGACTCTTCTTACTGACTATGTTTTGAACCATTCCTGTGACACTAGTTAGTGATTCCGATGCTTCACTTCAGGTTTACTGTATCCCTCTGACCTTCTTATTGACGATGAAACACAGTAATTGCAACGGAATTAAATTGAAAAGTGCACAATGCCGACTTAAGTACAAGAGGACTGACTCTCCGTACTGACTATGTTTTGAACCATTCCTGTGACACAAATTATAGATTCCGATGATTCACTTCAGGTTTACTGTATCCCTTGGACGTTCGTATTGACGATGAAACACAGAAAGTGCATCGGAATTAAATAGAAAAGGCACAATGCTGACTTAAGTTCAAGTAGACTGACTCTTCCTACTTTCTATGTTTTTAACCATGGCTGTGACACTAGTTATAGATTCCGATGCTTCCCTTCAGGTTTACTGTATCCCTCTGACCTTCGTATTGACGATGAAACACAGAAATTGCATCGGAATTAAATAGAAAAAGCACAATGCCGACTTAAGTACAAGTAGACTGACCTTTCTTAATGTCTATGCTTTGAACCAGTCCTGTGACACTAGTTATAGATTCCGATGTTTCACTTCAGGTTTACTGTATCCCTCTGACCTTCTTATTGACGATGAAACACAGAAATTGCATCGGAATTAAATACAAATGGCACTATGACGACTTAAGTACAAGATGACTGACTCTCCTTACATTCTATGATTTGAACCATTCCTGTGAAACTAGGTATAGATTCCAATGCTTCACTTCAGGTTTACTGTATCCCTTGGACCTTCGTATTGACGATGAAACACAGATATGGCATGGGAATTAAATAGAAAAGTCACAATGCCGACTTAAGTACAAGAAGACTGACTCTTCTTACTGTCTATGTTTTGAACCATTCCTGTGACGCAAGTTACAGATTCCGATGCTTCACTTCAGGTTTACTGTATCCCTCTGACCTTCTTATTGACGACGAAACACAGAAATTGCATCGGAATGAAATAGAAAAGGCACGATGCCGACTTAGTACAACAAGACTGACTCTTCCTACTGTCTATGCTTTGAACCACTCTTGGGACAATAGCTATAGATTCCGAAGCTTCACTTCAGGTTTACTGTATCCCTTGGACGTTCTTACTGACGATGAAATACTGAAATTGCATCGGAATTAAATAGAAAAGGCACAATGCCGACTTAAGTACAAGAAGACTGACTCTTCTTACTGTCTATGTTTAGAACCATTCCTGTGGCACTATTTATAGATTCCGATGCTTCTCTTCAGGTTTACTGTATCCCTTAGACCTGCTTATTGACGTTGAAACACAGAAATTGCATCGGAATTAAATAGGAAAGTCACAATGCCGACTTAAGTACAAGAAGACTGACTCTTCTTTCTGACTATGTTTTCAACCATTCCTGTGACACTAGTTATAGATTCCGATGCTTCACTCCAGGTTTACTGTATCCCTTGGACCTTCGTATTGACGATGAAACACAGATATGGCATGGGAATTAAATAGAAAAGTCACAATGCCGACTTAAGTACAAGAAGACTGACTCTTCTTACTGTCTATGTTTTGAACCATTCCTGTTACGCTAGTTACAGATTCCGATGCTTCACTTCAGGTTTACTGTATCCCTCTGACCTTCTTATTAACGATGAAATACAGAAATTGCATCGGAATTAAATAGAAAAGGCACATTGCCGACATAAGTGCAAGAAGACTGACTCTTCTTACTGTCTATGTTTTGAACCATTCGTGTGACGCTAGTTACAGATTCCGATGCTTCACTTCAGGATTACTGTATCACTTGGACCTTGTTATTGACGATGAGACACAGATATTGCATCGGAATTAAATACAAAAGGCACAATGCCTACGTAAGTACAAGAAGACTGACTCTTCTTACTGACTGCTTTGAACCATTCCTCTCACACTGGTTATAGATTCAGATGCCTCACTTCAGGTTTACTGTATCCCTCCGACCTTCTTATTAACGATGAAATACAGAAATTGCATCGGAATTAAATAGAAAAGTCACAATGCTGACTTAAGTGCAAGAAGACTGACTCTTCTTACTGATTGTTTTGAACCATTCCTGTGACACTAGTTACAGATTCCGATGTTTCACTTCAGGTTTAGTGTATCCCTTGGACCTTCTTATTGACGCCGAAACACAGAAATTGAATCGGAATTAATTTCAAAATGCCCAATGCCGACTTAAGTACAAGAAGACTGACTCTTCCTACAGTCTATGTTTTGAACCATTCCTGTGACACTAGTTATTGATTCCGATGCTTCATTTCAGGACTACTGTATCCCTCTGACCTTCTTATATACGATGAAACACAGAAATTGCATCGGAATTAAATAGAAAAGGCACAATGCTGACTTAAGTATAAGAAGACTGACTCTTCTTACTGACTGTTTGAACCATTCCTGTGACACTAGTTATAGATTCCGATGTTTCACTTCAGGTTTACTGTATCCCTCTGACCATCTTATTGACGATGAAACACAGAAATTGCATCGGAATTATATACATATGGCACAATGCCGACTTAAGTACAAGAAGACTGACTCTCCTTACTGTCCATGTTTTGAACCATTCCTGTGACACTAGTTATAGATTCCGATGCTTCACTACAGGTTTACTGTATCCCTCTGACTTCTTACTGACGATGAAACACAGAAATTGCATCGGAATTAAATAGAAAAGGCACAATGCCGACTTAAGTACAAGAAGACTGACTCCTCTTACAGTCTATGTTTTGAACCATTCCTGTGACACTAGTTATAGATTCCGAAGCTTCACTTCAGGTTTACTGTATCCCTTGGACATTCTTATTGACGATGAAACACTGAAATTGCATCGGAATTAAATAGAAAAAGCACAATGCCGACTTAAGTACAAGAAGACTGACTCTTCTTACTGACTATGATTTGAACCATTGCTGTGACACTACTTATAGATTCCGATGCTTCTCTTCAGGTTTACTGCATCCCTTAGACCTTCTTATTGACGTTGAAACACAGAAATTGCATCGGAATTAAATAGGAAAGTCACAATGCCGACTTAGGTACAAGAAGACTGACTCATTTTTCTGACTATGTTTTGAACCATTCCTGTGACACAAGTTATAGATTCGGATGCTTCACTTCAGGTTTACTGTATCCCTCTGTCCTTCTTATTAACGATGAAATACAGAAATTGCATCGGAATTAAATAGAAAAGGCACAATGCCGACTTAAGTACAAGAAGACTAACTCTTCTTACTGTCTATGTTTGAACCATTCCTGTGATGCTAGTTACAGATTCCGATGCTTCACTTCAGGTTTACTGTATCACTTGGACCTTCTTATTGACGATGAGACACAGATATTGCATCGGAATTAAATACAAAAGGCACAATGCCGACGTAAGTACAAGAAGACTGACTCTTCTTACTGACTATGTTTTGAACCATTCCTGTGATACTAGTTAGAGATTCCGATTCTTCACTTCAGGTTTACTGTATCCCTCTGACCTTCTTATTGACAATGAAACACAGTAATTGCATCGGAATTAAATGGAAAAGGGCACAATGCCGACTTAACTACAAGAAGACTGACTCTTCTTACTGTCTATGTTTGAACCATTCGTGTGACAGTAGTTATAGATTCCGATGCTTCACTTCAGGTTTACAGCTTCCCTTGGAGCTTCTTATAGACGATGAATCACAGAAATTGTATCAGAATTAAATACAAAAGGCACCATGCCGACTTAAGTACAAGAAGTCTGACTCTTCTTGCTGACTATGTTTTGAACCATTCCTGTGACACTAGTTATAGATTCCGATGCTTCACTTCAGGTTTACTGTATCCTTCTGACCTTCGTATTAACGATGAAATACAGAAATTTCATCGGAATTAAATGGCAAACGCACAATGACGACTTAAGTACAAGAAGACTGACTCTTCTTACTGTCTATGTTTTGAACCATTCCTGTGACGCTAGTTACGGATTCCGATGCTTCTCTTCAGGTTTACTGTATCACTTGGACCTTCTTATTGACGATGAGACACAGATATTGCATCGGAATTAAATACAAAAGGCACAATGCGACGTAAGTACAAGAAGACTGACTCTTCTTACTGTCTATGTTTTGAACCATTCCTGTGACACTAGTTAGTGATTCCGATGCTTCACTTCAGGTTTACTGTATCCCTCTGACCTTCTTAATGACGATGAAACACAGTAATTGCATCGGAATTAAATTGGAAAGTGCACAATGCAGACTTAAGTACAAGGAGACTGACTCTTCTTACTGTCTATGTTTTGAACCATTCCTGTGACACTAGTTAGTGATTCCGATGCTTCACTTCAGGTTTACTGTATCCCTCTGACCTTCTTATTGACGATGAAACACAGTAATTGCATCGGAATTAAATAGAAAAGGCACAATGCTGACTTAAGTTCAAGTAGACTGACTCTTCCTACTTTCTATGTTTTTAACCATGGCTGTGACACTAGTTATAGATTCCGATGCTTCCCTTCAGGTTTACTGTATCCCTCTGACCTTCGTATTGACGATGAAACACAGAAATTGCATCGGAATTAAATAGAAAAAGCACAATGCCGACTTAAGTACAAGTAGACTGACCTTTCTTACTGTCTATGCTTTGAACCAGTCCTGTGACACTAGTTATAGATTCCGATGTTTCACTTCAGGTTTACTGTATCCCTCTGACCTTCTTATTGACGATGAAACACAGAAATTGCATCGGAATTAAATACAAATGGCACTATGACGACTTAAGTACAAGATGACTGACTCTCCTTACATTCTATGTTTTGAACCATTCCTGTGAAACTAGATATAGATTCCAATGCTTCACTTCAGGTTTACTGTATCCCTTGGACCTTCGTATTGACGATGAAACACAGATATGGCATGGGAATTAAATAGAAAAGTCACAATGTCGACTTAAGTACAAGAAGACTGACTCTTCTTACTGTCTATGTTTTGAACCATTCCTGTGACGCAAGTTACAGATTCCGATGCTTCACTTCAGGTTTACTGTATCCCTCTGACCTTCTTATTGACGACGAAACACAGAAATTGCATCGGAATGAAATAGAAAAGGCACGATGCCGACTTAGTACAACAAGACTGACTCTTCCTACTGTCTATGCTTTGAACCACTCTTGGGACAATAGCTATAGATTCCGAAGCTTCACTTCAGGTTTACTGTATCCCTTGGACGTTCTTACTGACGATGAAATACTGAAATTGCATCGGAATTAAATAGAAAAGGCACAATGCCGACTTAAGTACAAGAAGACTGACTCTTCTTACTGTCTATGTTTAGAACCATTCCTGTGGCACTATTTATAGATTCCGATGCTTCTCTTCAGGTTTACTGTATCCCTTAGACCTGCTTATTGACGTTGAAACACAGAAATTGCATCGGAATTAAATAGGAAAGTCACAATGCCGACTTAAGTACAAGAAGACTGACTCTTCTTTCTGACTATGTTTTGAACCATTCCTGTGACACTAGTTATAGATTCCGATGCTTCACTCCAGGTTTACTGTATCCCATGGACCTTCATATTGACGATGAAACACAGATATGGCATGGGAATTAAATAGAAAAGTCACAATGCCGACTTAAGTACAAGAAGACTGACTCTTCTTACTGTCTATGTTTTGAACCATTCCTGTGACGCTAGTTACAGATTCCGATGCTTCACTTCAGGTTTACTGTATCCCTCTGACCTTCTTATTAACGATGAAATACAGAAATTGCATCGGAATTAAATAGAAAAGGCACATTGCCGACTTAAGTGCAAGAAGACTGACTCTTCTTACTGTCTATGTTTTGGACCATTCGTGTGACGCTAGTTACAGATTCCGATGCTTCACTTCAGGTTTACTGTATCACTTGGACCTTGTTATTGACGATGAGACACAGATATTGCATCGGAATTAAATACAAAAGGCACAATGCCTACGTAAGTACAAGAAGACTGACTCTTCTTACTGACTGCTTTGAACCATTCCTCTCACACTGGTTATAGATTCAGATGCCTCACTTCAGGTTTACTGTATCCCTCCGACCTTCTTATTAACGATGAAATACAGAAATTGCATCGGAATTAAATAGAAAAGTCACAATGCTGACTTAAGTGCAAGAAGACTGACTCTTCTTACTGATTGTTTTGAACCATTCCTGTGACACTAGTTACAGATTCCGATGTTTCACTTCAGGTTTAGTGTATCCCTTGGACCTTCTTATTGACGCCGAAACACAGAAATTGAATCGGAATTAATTTCAAAATGCCCAATGCCGACTTAAGTACAAGAAGACTGACTCTTCCTACAGTCTATGTTTTGAACCATTCCTGTGACACTAGTTATTGATTCCGATGCTTCATTTCAGGACTACTGTATCCCTCTGACCTTCTTATATACGATGAAACACAGAAATTGCATCGGAATTATATACATATGGCACAATGCCGACTTAAGTACAAGAAGACTGATTCTCCTTACTGTCCATGTTTTGAACCATTCCTGTGACACTAGTTATAGATTCCGATGCTTCACTACAGGTTTACTGTATCCCTCTGACTTCTTACTGACGATGAAACACAGAAATTGCATCGGAATTAAATAGAAAAGGCACAATGCCGACTTAAGTACAAGAAGACTGACTCCTCTTACAGTCTATGTTTTGAACCATTCCTGTGACACTAGTTATAGATTCCGAAGCTTCACTTCAGGTTTACTGTATCCCTTGGACATTCTTATTGACGATGAAACACTGAAATTGCATCGGAATTAAATAGAAAAAGCACAATGCCGACTTAAGTACAAGAAGACTGACTCTTCTTACTGACTATGATTTGAACCATTGCTGTGACACTACTTATAGATTCCGATGCTTCTCTTCAGGTTTACTGCATCCCTTAGACCTTCTTATTGACGTTGAAACACAGAAATTGCATCGGAATTAAATAGGAAAGTCACAATGCCGACTTAAGTACAAGAAGACTGACTCTATTTTCTGACTATGTTTTGAACCATTCCTGTGACACAAGTTATAGATTCGGATGCTTCACTTCAGGTTTACTGTATCCCTCTGTCCTTCTTATTAACGATGAAATACAGAAATTGCATCGGAATTAAATAGAAAAGGCACAATGCCGACTTAAGTGCAAGAAGACTAACTCTTCTTACTGTCTATGTTTGAACCATTCCTGTGATGCTAGTTACAGATTCCGATGCTTCACTTCAGGTTTACTATATCACTTGGACCTTCTTATTGACGATGAGACACAGATATTGCATGGGAATTAAATAGAAAAGTCACAATGCCGACTTAAGTACAAGAAGACTGACTCTTCTTACTGTCTATGTTTTGAACCATTCCTGTGACGCTAGTTACAGATTCCGATGCTTCACTTCAGGTTTACTGTATCCCTCTGACCTTCTTATTAACGATGAAATACAGAAATTGCATCGGAATTAAATAGAAAAGGCACATTGCCGACTTAAGTGCAAGAAGACTGACTCTTCTTACTGTCTATGTTTTGAACCATTCGTGTGACGCTAGTTACAGATTCCGATGCTTCACTTCAGGTTTACTGTATCACTTGGACCTTGTTATTGACGATGAGACACAGATATTGCATCGGAATTAAATACAAAAGGCACAATGCCTACGTAAGTACAAGAAGACTGACTCTTCTTACTGACTGCTTTGAACCATTCCTCTCACACTGGTTATAGATTCAGATGCCTCACTTCAGGTTTACTGTATCCCTCCGACCTTCTTATTAACGATGAAATACAGAAATTGCATCGGAATTAAATAGAAAAGTCACAATGCTGACTTAAGTGCAAGAAGACTGACTCTTCTTACTGATTGTTTTGAACCATTCCTGTGACACTAGTTACAGATTCCGATGTTTCACTTCAGGTTTAGTGTATCCCTTGGACCTTCTTATTGACGCCGAAACACAGAAATTGAATCGGAATTAATTTCAAAATGCCCAATGCCGACTTAAGTACAAGAAGACTGACTCTTCCTACAGTCTATGTTTTGAACCATTCCTGTGACACTAGTTATTGATTCCGATGCTTCATTTCAGGACTACTGTATCCCTCTGACCTTCTTATATACGATGAAACACAGAAATTGCATCGGAATTATATACATATGGCACAATGCCGACTTAAGTACAAGAAGACTGATTCTCCTTACTGTCCATGTTTTGAACCATTCCTGTGACACTAGTTATAGATTCCGATGCTTCACTACAGGTTTACTGTATCCCTCTGACTTCTTACTGACGATGAAACACAGAAATTGCATCGGAATTAAATAGAAAAGGCACAATGCCGACTTAAGTACAAGAAGACTGACTCCTCTTACAGTCTATGTTTTGAACCATTCCTGTGACACTAGTTATAGATTCCGAAGCTTCACTTCAGGTTTACTGTATCCCTTGGACATTCTTATTGACGATGAAACACTGAAATTGCATCGGAATTAAATAGAAAAAGCACAATGCCGACTTAAGTACAAGAAGACTGACTCTTCTTACTGACTATGATTTGAACCATTGCTGTGACACTACTTATAGATTCCGATGCTTCTCTTCAGGTTTACTGCATCCCTTAGACCTTCTTATTGACGTTGAAACACAGAAATTGCATCGGAATTAAATAGGAAAGTCACAATGCCGACTTAAGTACAAGAAGACTGACTCTATTTTCTGACTATGTTTTGAACCATTCCTGTGACACAAGTTATAGATTCGGATGCTTCACTTCAGGTTTACTGTATCCCTCTGTCCTTCTTATTAACGATGAAATACAGAAATTGCATCGGAATTAAATAGAAAAGGCACAATGCCGACTTAAGTGCAAGAAGACTAACTCTTCTTACTGTCTATGTTTGAACCATTCCTGTGATGCTAGTTACAGATTCCGATGCTTCACTTCAGGTTTACTATATCACTTGGACCTTCTTATTGACGATGAGACACAGATATTGCATCGGAATTAAATACAAAAGGCACAATGCCGACGTAAGTACAAGAAGACTGACTCTTCTTACTGACTATGTTTTGAACAATTCCTGTGATACTAGTTAGAGATTCCGATTCTTCACTTCAGGTTTACTGTATCCCTCTGACCTTCTTATTGACAATGAAACACAGTAATTGCATCGGAATTAAATGGAAAAGGGCACAATGCCGACTTAACTACAAGAAGACTGACTCTTCTTACTGTCTATGTTTGAACCATTCGTGTGACAGTAGTTATAGATTCCGATGCTTCACTTCAGGTTTACAGCTTCCCTTGGAGCTTCTTATAGACGATGAATCACAGAAATTGTATCAGAATTAAATACAAAAGGCACCATGCCGACTTAAGTACAAGAAGTCTGACTCTTCTTGCTGACTATGTTTTGAACCATTCCTGTGACACTAGTTATAGATTCCGATGCTTCACTTCAGGTTTACTGTATCCTTCTGACCTTCGTATTAACGATGAAATACAGAAATTTCATCGGAATTAAATGGCAAAGGCACAATGACGACTTAAGTACAAGAAGACTGACTCTTCTTACTGTCTATGTTTTGAACCATTCCTGTGACGCTAGTTACGGATTCCGATGCTTCTCTTCAGGTTTACTGTATCACTTGGACCTTCTTATTGACGATGAGACACAGATATTGCATCGGAATTAAATACAAAAGGCACAATGCGACGTAAGTACAAGAAGACTGACTCTTCTTACTGTCTATGTTTTGAACCATTCCTGTGACACTAGTTAGTGATTCCGATGCTTCACTTCAGGTTTACTGTATCCCTCTGACCTTCTTATTGACGATGAAACACAGTAATTGCATCGGAATTAAATTGGAAAGTGCACAATGCAGACTTAAGTACAAGGAGACTGACTCTTCTTACTGTCTATGTTTTGAACCATTCCTGTGACACTAGTTAGTGATTCCGATGCTTCACTTCAGGTTTACTGTATCCCTCTGACCTTCTTATTGACGATGAAACACAGTAATTGCATCGGAATTAAATTGAAAAGTGCACAATGCCGACTTAAGTACAAGAGGACTGACTCTCTGTACTGACTATGTTTTGAACCATTCCTGTGACACAAATTATAGATTCCGATGATTCACTTCAGGTTTACTGTATCCCTTGGACCTTCTTATTGACGATGAAACACAGAAATTGCATCGGAATTAAATAGAAAAGGCACAATGCCGACTAAAGTACAAGAAGACTGACTCTTCCTACTGTGTATGATTTGAACCATCCCTGTGACACTAGTTATAGATTCCGATGCTTCACTTCAGGTTCACTGTATCCCTTGGACGTTCGTATTGACGATGAAACACAGAAAGTGCATCGGAATTAAATAGAAAAGGCACAATGCTGACTTAAGTACAAGTAGACTGACTCTTCCTACTTTCTATGTTTTTAACCATTGGTGTGACACTAGTTATAGATTCCGATGCTTCACTTCAGGTTTACTGTATCCCTCTGACCTTCGTATTGACGATGAAACACAGAAATTGCATCGGAATTAAATAGAAAAGGCACAATGCCGACTTAAGTACAAGAAGACTGACCTTTCTTACTGTCTATGCTTTGAACCAGTCCTGTGACACTAGTTATAGATTCCGATGCTTCACTTCAGGTTTACTGTATCCCTCTGACCTTCTTATTGACGATGAAACACAGAAATTGCATCGGAATTAAATACAAATGGCACTATGACGACTTAAGTACAAGATGACTGACTCTCCTTACATTCTATGTTTTGAACCATTCCTGTGAAGCTAGATATAGATTCCAATGCTTCACTTCAGGTTTACTGTATCCCTTGGACCTTCGTATTGACGATGAAACACAGATATGGCATGGGAATTAAATAGAAAAGTCACATTGCCGACTTAAGTACAAGAAGACTGACTCTTCTTACTGTCTATGTTTTGAACCATTCCCGTGACGCTAGTTACAGATTCCGATGCTTCACTTCAGGTTTACTGTATCCCTCTGACCTTCTTATTAACGATGAAACACAGAAATTGCATCGGAATGAAATAGAAAAGGCACGATGCCGACTTAGTACAAAAAGACTGACTCTTCCTACTGACTATGCATTGAACCACTCTTGGGACAATAGCTATAGATTCCGAAGCTTCACTTCAGGATTACTGTATCCCTTGGACGTTCTTACTGACGATGAAATACTGAAATTGCATCGGAATTAAATAGAAAAGGCTCAATGCCGACTTAAGTATAAGAAGACTGACTCTTCTTACTGTCTATGTTTTGAACCATTCCTGTGGCACTACTTATAGATTCCGATGCTTCTCTTCAGGTTTACTGTATCCCTTAGACCTGCTTATTGACGTTGAAACACAGAAATTGCATCGGAATTAAATAGGAAAGTCACAATGCCGACTAAAGTACAAGAAGACTGACTCTTCTTTCTGACTATGTTTTGAACCATTCCTGTGACACTAGTTATAGATTCCGATGCTTCACTCCAGGTTTACTGTATCCCTTGGACCTTCGTATTGACGATGAAATACAGATATGGCATGGGCATTAAATAGAAAAGGCACATTGCCGACTTAAGTACAAGAAGACTGACTCTTCTTACTGTCTATGTTTTGAACCATTCCTGTGACGCTAGTTACAGATTCCGATGCTTCATTTCAGGTTTACTGTATCACTTGGACCTTCTTATTGACGATGAGACACAGATATAGCATCGGAATTAAATACAAAAAGCACAATGCCGACGTAAGTACAAGAAGACTGACTCTTCTTACTGACTGCTTTGAACCATTCCTCTCACACTGGTTATAGTTTCAGATGCCTCACTTCAGGTTTACTGTATCCCTCCGACCTTCTTATTAACGATGAAATACAGATATTGCATCGGAATTAAATAGAAAAGGCACAATGCTGACTTAAGTGCAAGAAGACTGACTCCTCTTACTGATTGTTTTGAACCATTCCTGTGACACTAGTTACAGATTCCGATGTTTCACTTCAGGTTTAGTGTATCCCTTGGACCTTCTTATTGACGCCGAAACACAGAAATTGAATCGGAATTAAATTCAAAATCCCCAATACCGACTTAAGTACAAGAAGACTGACTCTTCCTGCAGTCTATGTTTTGAACCATTCCTGTGACACTAGTTATTCATTCCGATGCTTCATTTCAGGACTACTGTATCCCTCAGACCTTCTTATATACGATGAAACACAGAAATTGCATCGGAATTAAATAGAAAAGGCACAATGCTGACTTAAGTATAAGAAGACTGACTCTTCTTACTGACTGTTTGAACCATTCCTGTGACACTAGTTATAGATTCCGATGTTTCACTTCAGGTTTACTGTATCCCTCTGACCATCATATTGACTATGAAACACAGAAATTGCATCGGAATTATATACATATGGCACAATGCCGACTTAAGTACAAGAAGACTGACTCTCCTTACTGTCTATGTTTTGAACCATTCCTGTGACACTAGTTATAGATTCCGATGCTTCACTACAGGTTTACTGTATCCCTCTGACTTCTTACTGACGATGAAACACAGAAATTGCATCGGAATTAAATAGAAAAGGCACAATGCCGACTTAAGTACAAGAAGACTAACTCTTCTTACTGTCTATGTTTGAACCATTCCTGTGATGCTAGTTACAGATTCAGATGCTTCACTTCAGGTTTACTGTATCACTTGGACCTTCTTATTGACGATGAGACACAGATATTGCATCGGAATTAAATACAAAAGGCACAATGCCGACGTAAGTACAAGAAGACTGACTCTTCTTACTTACTATGTTTTGAACCATTCCTGTGAAACTAGTTAGAGATTCCGATTCTTCACTTCAGGTTTACTGTATCCCTCTGACCTTCTTATTGACAATGAAACACAGTAATTGCATCGGAATTAAATGGAAAAGGGCACAATGCCGACTTTACTACAAGAAGAGTGACTCTTCTTACTGTCTATGTTTTGAACCATTCGTGTGACAGTAGTTATAGATTCCGATGCTTCACTTCAGGTTTACAGCTTCCCTTGGAGCTTCTTATAGACGATGAATCACAGAAACTGTATCAGAATTAAATACAAAAGGCACAATGCCGACTTAAGTACAATAAGGCTGACTCTTCTTACTGACTATGTTTTGAACCATTCCTGTGACACTAGTTATAGATTCCGATGCTTCACATCAGGTTTACTGTATCCCTCTGACCTTCTTATTGACGATGAAACACAGAAATTGCATGGAAATTAAATACAAAAGGGACAATGCCGACGTAAGTACATGTAGACTGATTCTTCCTACTGTCTATGTTTTGAAACATTCCTGTGACCTTAGTTGTTGATTCCGATGATTTATTTCAGGTTTACTGTATCCCTTGGACATTCGTATTGACGATGAAACACAGAAAGTTCAACGGAATTAAATAGAGAAGACACAATGCCGATCTAAGTACAAGAAGACTGACTCTTTCTACTGTCTATGTTTTGAACCATTCCTGTGACACTAGTTATAGATTCCGATGCTTCAGTTCAGGTTTACTGTATCTCTCTGACCGTCTTATTGACGATGAAACACAGAAATTGCATCGGAATTAAATGCAAAAGGCACAATGCCGACTTAAGTACAAGAAGACTGACTCTTCTTACTGACTGTTTTGAACCATTCCTCGCACAGTAGTTATAGATTCCGATACTTCGCTTCAGGTTTACTGCAACCCTCTGCCCTCCTTATTGACGATGAAACACAGAAATTGCATCGGAATTAAATACAAAAGGAACAATGCCGACTTAAGTACAAGAACACTGACTCTCCTTTTTGTCTATGCTTTGAACCATTCCTGTGACACTAGTTATAGATTCCGATGCTTCACTTCAGGTTTACTGTATCTCTCTGACCGTCTTATTGACGATGAAACACAGAAATTGCATCGGAATTAAATACAAAAGGCACAATGCCGACTTAAGTACAAGAAGACTGACTCTTCTTACTGACTGTTTTGAACCATTCCTCGCACAGTAGTTATAGATTCCGATACTTCACTTCAGGTTTACTGCAACCCTCTGACCTTCTTATTGACGATGAAACACAGATATTGCATCGGAATTAAATACAAAAGGAACAATGCCGACTTAAGTACAAGAACACTGACTCTCCTTTTTGTCTATGCTTTGAACCATTCCTGAGACACTAGTTATTGATTCCGATGCTTCATTTCAGGACTACTGTATCCCTCAGACCTTCTAATATACGATGAAACACAGAAATTGCATCGGAATTAAATAGAAAAGGCACAAAGCTGACTTAAGTACAAGAAGACTGACTCTTCTTACTGACTGTTTTGAACCATTCCTGTGACACTAGTTATAGAGTCCGATGTTTCACTTCAGGTTTACTGTATCGCTCTGACCTTCTTGTTGACGATGAAACACAGAAATTGCATCGGAATTAAATACAAAAGGCACAATGCCGACTTAAGTATAAGAAGACTGACTCTACTTATTGTCTATGCTTTGAACCATTCCTGTGATGCTAGTTACAGATTCCCATGCTTCACTTCAGGTTTACTGCATCCCTCTGACCTTCTTTTTCACGAAGAAACACAGAAATTGCATCGAAATTAAATACAAAAGGCACAATGTCGCCTTTAGTACAAGAAGACTGATTCTTCCTACTGACTATGTTTGCAACCATTCCTGTGACACTAATTATAGATTCCGATGCTTCACTCCAGGTTTACTGTATCCCTCTGACCTTCATATTGACGATGAAACACAGAAATTGCATCGGAATTATATACAAAAGGCACAATGCCGACTTAAGTACATGTAGACTGACTCCTCCCACTGTCTATGCTTTGAACTATTCCTGTGACACTAGTTATAGAATCCGATGCTTCTTTTCAGGTGTACTGTATCCCTTGGACCGTCTTATTGACGATGAAACACAGAAAGTGAAACGGAATTAAATAGAAAATGCACAATGCCGAATTAACTACAAGAAGACTGACTCTTCCTACTGTCTATGTTTTGAACCATTCCTGTGACACTAGTTACAGATTCCGATGCTTCACTTCTGGTTTACTGTATCCCTCTGACCTTCTTATTGACGATGAAACACAGAAATTGCATCGTACTTAAATACAAAAGGCACAATGCCCACTTAAGTACAAGAAGACTGACTCTTCTTACTGTCTATGTTTTGAACCATTCCTGTGAACCTAGTTATAGATTCGGATGCTTCACTTCAGGTTTACTGTATCCCTTGGACCTTCTTATTGACGATGAAACACAGAAATTGCATCGGAATTAAATTGAAAAGGCACAATGCCGACTTAAGTACAAGAAGACTGACTCTTCTTGCTGTCTATGTTTTGAACCATTCCTGTGACGCTAGTTACAGATTCCGATGATTCACTTCAGGTTTACTGTATCCCTCTGACCATCTTAATGACGATGAAATACAGAAATTGCATCGGAATTAAATAGAAAAGGCACAATGCCGATTTAAGTACAAGAAGACTGACTCTTCCTACTGTCTATGCTTTGAACCATTCCTGTGTCACTAGTTATAGATTCCGATGCTTCACTTGAGGTTTACTGTATCGATCTGACCTTCTTATTGACGATGAAACACAGAAATTGCATCGGAATTAAATACAAAAGACACAATGCCGACTTAAGTATAAGAAGACTGACTCTACTTATTGTCTACGGTTTGAACCATTCCTGTGACGCTAGTTAAATATTCCGATGCTTCACTTCAGGTTTACTGTATCCCTTGGACCTTCTTATTGACGATGAAACACATAATTTGCTTCGGAATTAAATAAAAATGGCACAATGCCGACTTAGTTACAAGAAGACTGACTCTTCTTACTGACTGTGTTTGGAACCATTCCTGTGACACTAGTTATAGATTCCGATGCTTCACTTCAGGTAACCTGTATCCCTCTGACCTTCATATTGACGAGGAAACACAGAAATTGCATCGGAATTAAATACAAAAGGCACAATGCCGACGTAAGTACATGTAGACTGACTCTCCCCACTGTCTATGTTTGAACCATTCCGGTGACACTAGTTACAGAATCCGTTGCTTCATTTCAGGTATACTGTACCCTTGGACCTTCTTATTGACGATGAAACAAAGAAAGTGCCACGGAATTAAATAGAAAAGGCAAAATGCCGAATTAAGTACAAGAAGACTGACTCTTCCTACTGTCTATGTTTTGAACCATTCCTGTGACAGTAGTTACAGATTCCGATGCTTCACTTCAAGTTTACTGTATACCTCTGACCTTCTTATTGACGATGATACACAGAAATAGCATCGGAATTAAATACAAAAGGCAGAATGCCGACTTAAGTACAAGAAGACTGACTCTTCTTACTGTCTATGATTTGAACATTCCTGTGAACCTAGTTATAGATTCCGCTGCTTCACTTCAGGTTTACTGTATCCCTTGGACCTTCTTATTGACGACAAAACACAGACATTGCATTGGAATTAAATACAAAATGCACAATGCCGACTTAAGTACAAGAAGACTGACCCTTCTTACTGTCTATGTTTTGAACCATTCGTGTGACACTAGTTATAGATTCCGATGCTGCACTTCAGGTTTACAGTATCCCTTGGACCTTCTTATTGACGATGAAACACAGAAATTGCATCAGATTTAAATGGAAAAGGCACAATGCCGACTTCAGTACAAGAAGAATGACTCTTCCTACTTTCTATTTTTTGAACTATTCATGTGACACTAGTTATAGATTCCGATTCTTCACTTCGGGTTTACTGTATCCCTCTGACCTTCTTATTGACGATGAAACACAGAAATTGCATCGGAATTGAATACAAAAGGCGCAATGCCGACTCAAGTACTAGAAGACTGACTCTTCTTACTGTCTATGTTTTGAACCATTCCTGAGACACTAGTTATAGAATCCGATGCCTCACTTCAGGTTTTCTGTATCCCTCTGATCTTCTTATTGACGATGAAACACAGAAATTGCATCGGAATTAAATACAAACGGCACAATGCCGACTCAAGTACAAGAAGACTGACTCTTCCCACTGTCTATGTTTGAGCCGTTCCTGTGACATTAGTTATAGATTCCGATGCTTAACTTCAGGTTTACTGAATACCTCTGACCTTAGTATTGACGATGAAACACAGAAATTGCATCGGAATTAAATAGAAAAGGCACAATGCCGACTTAAGTACAAGAAGTCTGACTCTTCTTACTGTCTATGTTTCGAACCATTCCTGTGACACTAGTTATAGATTCTGATGCTTCACTTCAGGTTTACTGTATCCCTCTGACCCTCTTATTGACGATGAAACACAGAAATTGGATCGGAATTAATTACAAAAGGCACAATGCCGACCTAAGTACAAGAAGACTGACTCTTCCTACTCTCTATGTTTTGAACCAATCCTGTGACACTAGTTATAGATTCCTATGCTTCACTTCAGGTTTACTGTATCCCTCTGACCTTCTTATTGACGATGAAACACAGAAATTTCATCGGCATTAAATACACAAGGCGCAATGCCGACTAATGTACAAAAGACTGACTCATCTTACTGTCTATGTTTTGCACCATTCCTGTGACACTAGTTATAGATTCCGATGCTTCACTTCAGGTTTACTGTATCCCTGTGACCTTCTTATTGACGACGAAACACAGAAATTGCATCGGAACTAAATAGAAGAGGCACAATGCCGACTTAAGTACAAGAAGACTGACTCTTCCTACTGTCTATGTTTTGAACCATTCCTGTGACACTAGTAATTGATTCAGATGCTTCACCACGGGTTTACTGTATCTGTCTGACCTTCTTATTGACGACGAAACACAGAAATTGCATCGGAATTAAGTTGAAAATGCACAATGCCGACTTGAGTACAAGAAGACAGACCCTTCCTATTGTCTATGTTTTGAACCATTCCTGTGACACTAGTTATAGATTCCGATGCTTCACTTCAGGTTTACTGTACCCCTCTGACCTTCTTATTGACGATGAAACACAGAAATTGCTCGGAGTGAAATAGAAAAGGCACAATGCCGACTTAAGTACAAGAAGGCTGACTCTTCTTACTTTCTATGTTTTGAACCATTCCTGTGACACTAGTTATAGATTCCGTTGCTTCACTTCAGGTTTACTGTATCCCTTGGACCCTCTTATCGACGATGAAACACAGAAATTGCATCGGAATTAAATACAAAAGGCACAATGCCGACTAAAGTACAAGAAGACTGACTCTTCCTACTGTCTATGCTTTGAACCATTCCTGTTACACTAGTTATAGATTCCGATGCTTCACTTCAGGTTTACTGTATACCCCTGACCTTCTTATTGACGATGAAACACAGAAATTGCATCCGAATTAAATAGAAAATCACAATGCCGGCCTAAGTACAAGAAGACTGACTCTTCCTGCTGACTATGTTTTGAACCATTCCTGTGACACTAGTTATAGACTCCGATGCTTCACGTCATTTTTACTGTATCCCTATGACCTTCTTATTGACGATGGAAGACAGAAATTGCATCGGAATTAAATACAAAAGGCAGAATTATAAAATAAATAACATAAATAAAATAAAAATATGTTATTTTAAATCTGTTAATTATTCTATCTGTATGATGGTGATTGTGATTGCAATTGTATTGGCTTATCTGGAACGTGGACGTTTAATTATTCGGTATCAGACGCTTGACAATGGCTTTTTCGTAAAGGCAATGTTACTCGTAGTTGACCGTGAAATAAAACTGAATAATCGGACTTCGTAATTAAATCGTTTCCAAAGACTGCTGCGGTAGGTGCGGACTCATAATCTAAATCTCAATATTACAATAATTTGCCAGCCATGCCAATACGTCGTACAGAGGTGATTGTCTACTAAACATAAAAAAGTTACACAGTTAGATAAATCAGATATATTCAATGAATAAGCCTACTGTTCATAATCCTACTTACTTTTATAAATATAAATTCTTTACAGAATCGAGTGCCAAGTGTGGTTGCAACTCGCAGTATTCTTCAATAACATGAAATATGGCGGTGTGCCAGACAATAAAATAAAATACGTGCTTCTCGCACCACTTCTACCAGAGCTCTCCTTTCTTAATCAAACATAAGAGTAACGTAATTGTGCTTTTGTTTTATCAGCGACACAGCGCTGCAGTTGTGTGCCATAGGCTTTATTTATTTGTCACTGATTATTTATCTAATTAATATTTCGCGTTTCCGAGGAAACTCACGCTCGGCATGCAAATGTGCCTTTATATTGCCCCCTGAATTGCGAGGCGAAAGGACACACCTGCAGGCGAGCAATTCACCTAAAGGCACAAGAAAACGTAAGTTATCTACAACTATTTACATGACTTACATTACACATTATATACAAAATTTGAATGACGCGGATGCGCCGTAAAAGTTCTTATGTTGGCAGATAGAGTGCGCGCATGCGCAGAAGCGTCTGTGTAACTGCGGCACTGCCGTTATATCGTACAGTTAGATCACGCGGCACAGTATTGCAGTTCATTTTGTTCGTGTGCGCGCGTTTTTCAGTCGTTGCACAAAGAAAATATTCAACCAAGATTACATATGAAGACTACATTCTATGACAGGTAACTTAGTTTTAAATTTACAATATTTGTTATAGCACAATACAACTTAGATTGTTGAATGTTCTTAGTTACATAGTATTGTTTTGAAATACTTCAAAGAAAAATGTCCGTATTTTTCAGGTGCGTTGACCTATACACATCGTGTCGTTATTACAGTTCATATTCATCCGCTGCACAATAATTTTTTTACAGGTTAGTATCGTCGTGGTAAAGTTTTTTGATCACCGTAACATCGTTGTATAACAACGTGATTAATACATAAGCGTGTCCATTTCCCATTTCCATTATAGTCGTAGTGATGCAGTTCGTTGTGACTAAAAGCATTGCTTATTACAGATCAGACGTGACCCG
Source organism: Schistocerca serialis cubense (assembly GCF_023864345.2). NCBI lineage: Eukaryota > Metazoa > Arthropoda > Insecta > Orthoptera > Acrididae > Schistocerca > Schistocerca serialis. The sequence continues at coordinate 19,245,191 of NC_064645.1, read as the reverse complement.
TCGAGTAATTGGTCCACGTGCAGTTCGTTTTTTACATTCCGTGGAAGCTTGGTTGCAGAACCTCGGACGGCACATAGCTGACGTCGATCCTTGGACAGTCCAGGTAAGAGTGTCCGTCACATTTCGAGAACATTTCATTCCTTGAAGTTCCAACCAAAATTCTTCCACCCGTCGTGTTGTTTTCTGGACAGGCATTTTGTGTCCATTTAATCCAGTTAACATCTTGAAGTTGGGTACTGTAGTAATGTCACTAGACGATGCACGAATTATGCACTTCACATTTTCAGTTTTTTTTTGCTGAATATAGCTCACCTAAATGTTCGTAGTTATTAATCAAGGAAATCGTTCATCGCGTTTACATTGATACGCTGCATAATGAATGGCATTAACAGTTTCTTTCACAAAGGTTTCCGCGTAGTTGCAGAGTTAGTAATGTTCGTTAATGTCCGTGAACAGTGGTTCACTATGCAATGTCTTTTTGGCACTCGTTTTGATCAAATTTTTACATAGTAACAGTTACACTATACATCAGTTAAAAAAATAAGTAATTATACATACACATGTCACATATTTTCTTAGCATAAACATAATATAGTTGCACATAAACATGTTTACATCATCATTACATGGCTATCGGTTATTACATTGTGTCACATTTGATTTCATGAATTGCAGATATTTACATCCTCTTTAGCGGTTTTGCTGGGATATTATCAATGTTTTTTTTTTGTGATGTCATCTGAAATTAAGATAGGTTAGACACAACATTCATTACATCAGTAGGCAAGACCAGGCGTTTTCACTCTCAGTAAATATTCAAAATAGTAAGAGAGAAAAAATGTTCGATTCCTCGCGTTTTGTTCGTGTGTGTAGAGTGTCTGTGTGGCCTTGACTACTGATAGATGCTTTTCGTGTTGAGAGATGTGCGTCTAATCTATTTCTCAAAGTAAAAGATCGCTTCACAGATGACGTCTGTCAGTTCGTCAGGTGTCACACCAAGTCAGTGGTACCTTCAGTAACAAATGTTCCGTGAAAAATAAATATGTCATCCACTGCTACGTAATCATAAATTTTACTTTAATATTCCGTCTTTCAGGTGGAGGCGCGCGCTGAAAGAAGAGTTCTTCTGTCTTCAACTGCGTCACTGGAACCGCTGAAATGAAAATTACTATACTACTTATTATCTGTGTTGTAACAACAGAGTTTTTCGAGTTGCTTAGCAATATTTTGATGGGTATGACTTTGACATTATTCAGCATGAAATGCTCTAAGATCTCGGTGTGCGTATAGCCCAATAATTTTGTTAGCTCTAGGATGTTGTAACAGATACGCACCAGGATGCGGAATGTTAACAATTATATAAGGTCCTTCATATAGCAGACGCCACTTAGCGTTGCGTCGTTTGAGTGCTAGAGATTTATGATGAGTACGAAGTAGTACAAGCATTCCTGCCTCGAATTTTTGTTTTCTTTTTATTATGTTTCTGTGATGTTTGTTTCGTATTTGTGCGTGATGTGTCAATGTAGTCAATACTTCTTTTATTTTCTGTTCAGGTGTGATTTCCTTGTCTGACAACTTAGGTAATGGTTCTATCCACTGATCGTTCTGTTTGCAATTGAACATGATCTCGTTAGGTGTGTAATTCGTATCGTAAATATTTAAGTTATTGTGTACGTCTTCGAAAAGACTTAGGTAGGACACCCAATTAGTATGTTTTGATGAAATATAGGTCCTCATGAAACGGTTTAATTCTCGGAAAAGTCTCTCAGTCGCGTTACATTGTGGACTAAACCTCGAAATAAATATACTTTTGATGTTATTGTCCTTCAATAAATTTCTCCATTTGTATCCAGAGTAGTATGCTGCATTATCTGATAGAATTGCTTTAGGTTTTCCCGCGCGCGTCAGGTAATCACTTGAGAATCTTCGTATTATAGCATTTGCAGTGGCGGATTTTAAAGCATAAAGTTTTACATGTTTATAAAATATATCGTAAAAAGCTAAGATATATTTGACGCCTCCAGAGCTTGCTGGATGCGGTCCACTGATGTCAGTACACAGAATTTCCAGGGGTTTACTGGGTAAAATAAAATGTAAATCTGTTTTTGTGGATAAATTCTGAGGTTTTGATTTTTACATATGACACATGTTTTTAGTTCCCTGTAAATTTTTCTTCTCATATTGCTAAAATAACAGTATGTGCTGAGCTTTGCCAAACACTTTTTCGTCCCATAATGACCACAAACTAAGTGTGTGTGCCAAATTAGATTACGTTCAGACTCTTTGGGAATGCATACACACCAGTTAGTAGCATTTGGATGTCGGCGGTAAAATAACACATCATTGTGTAACTTGTAATACTTAGTCAAAGGATGATTGTGTTTTTCTACCAGTAATGTTATTATCTTATACCAGTGAGGATCAGATTTTTGTAATTCAGCCATGTTTCTGCACATATCAATATAATATTGGTGATACTGCTTGTCTTGCATTAAGAGAATCCTATAGTCATTTATATTTTCTAAGTCACTGTTGGTATCATTCATACCTTGTGGAAGTCTAGACAAAGTGTCTGCAATGGTGTTGTCCTTACCTCTTATGTACTTAATTTCAAAAGAGTAGTTCTGAAGTGTAACTGCCCATCGTGATAGTCTAGGATGTACAAGTTTACAAGTTAACAAAAATGTCAGGGGCTGGTGATCGGTGTAAATTACCGTATGTTCTCCAAATAAATAATAATTGAATTTCTTGAATGCCCATACTATAGAAAGTGTTTCTAACTCAGTTGTGGAGTATGTACGCTCACATTCACTTAGTGTGTGACTCGCAAACCCAATAATTCTTATCTGTTCCTCCTCTTTATTCTTTACAACTTGAAATAAGCAACAGCCCAAGCCAGTACGTGAAGCGTCACAAGTCATACAAAAATCTAAATTGAAATCTGGATGGCTCAATATGTTAGGATTCACTAAAGCATGTTTAATTGTATTAAAGTCATTCTGGCACTGTTCCGACCAGATCCAAACTTGATTCTTCCTGAGTAGATTTAGCAGATGTTTACTGTTCAAAAGTGGTTGTGGCAAAAAACGTCTGAAAAATGAACATAGCCGAAGGAATGATTTTAACTGCTTTTTAGTTCGAGGGCTAGGAAAGTTTCTGATAGCATCTAATTTACTGGGATCAGGACGTATGCCCTGTGAATTAATGATATGTCCTAAATATTTTATCTCACTGCAACCAGATTTTGATTTTCTTAGGTTGGCTGTGACTCCAGCTTGTGCAAATTTTTCTAAAATTCTTTGAAGTGTGTCAACGTGTTCCTTCCAAGACTGTGTAGCTATCAGTATATCATCTACATAGTGTGTGACTGACTCAACTAAATCGTCGCCAAGCACGGTATCCAGGGCTGTAATGAATACCCCAGAGATGACATTCAGTCCGAAGGGTAGAACACAAAACTGATAGGTTCGCCCCCCGAACATAAATGCAGTATATTTCCGAGAATCAGGAGTGATACCCACCTGCCAAAACGAATTAGCGAGATCTATTGTGGAAAAATATTTTGCATCTAGAAATTTCTGTAATTGCTCTTCTAAATTTTCAGGTTTTGTGTGAACCGGTAAAATTATTTCATTAATAGCTCGAGCGTCTAACACTAACCTAATGCTCCCATTTGATTTTTTGACAACAAGTAGAGGACTACAATAAGGTGAGGTGGATGGTTCAATGACCTTCCAGTCTAACATTTGTTTTAATTCTTGCCACACAGCAGGTCGTTGAGATAACGGTACGTTATATGTCTTATGGTAGAAGATCTTGTGAGGCTTAACTTCAATCTTGTACACATACGTGTTGATAACACCTAATCGTTTGGTAAAAACTTGTAAATATTTGGATAACACTTCCTGTAGTTTTATACGTTCATGTACACTGAGAGCTGTAGCTTCACTTATCTTATGATCAAGCAATGTTTTCAAGTCCATTATCTCTGTGTCAGATGAGTGTGTTTGCATGTCTTGAATGTCTTTGTCAAGTACTAACTGAACCTTGTACCCTGTACAGTGTTTGTCATGCTTTAGAGTTCTCCTGTCCAAATCAATAATAATTACACTGCCTTTATCATTCAAAATACATTTACCTTTGGAGAAGTCTATAATGCAGTCCTTCTGGCTCATAATATCTATTCCTAATATGCAATTTGTCACAAGGTTTTGTACAACCAGGAATGGCCATTGTACGGTTCCATTACCTATTTTAAAGTTTACAAAAACTTGCTTCGTAACCCTACATGACTTATTACCTAGTGCAGTAGTTATTTTACAGTTTTGGGCAGGAAACTCAGGCACAGGTTCCAATTCACACATCTTTTTATAGAAATTAAAAGACAAAACGCTCACAGCTGCACCTGTATCTAGGATAATAGTAGTTGGAATCCCACCTACTACACCAGTAGTAGATGCTAAAACAATTTCATTTGTGTTTAAACGACATTGTGTACTGTCTTGTAAAAGTTCATCTGATATATTGTTATTGTGGTTGTATCTTACAAATAAAACAGGTAGGTTTTGTTTAGAATTACTCGGCATATCATTATTCTGTTGTTCAAGTGTGGTGTCAAATAACTGATTAACATTGAAGTCGCCCCCCAAGAATTCTTCAGCCACGACCTGGGGCAAAGTAGTGACTGTTTCTAGTTTGTTGGATTAGCATTTGTACTAGGCACTGACATAGATTGAGGTTGTGCATCAGGTGTCATTTCTATTATATTCACATTCGGATATTGCCTATTATGATCTCCAAACTTTTGCGGTTGTTGTTGCTGTTGCGCATTATAACTTACCTGTCGGTCATAAGGTATGCTCCAATTTTGACCTGGTGGCTGCTGTGGTAAAGCAGAGTTTGAATGAAAGTACTGATCGTTACGAGTCCAACCTTGATGCTGTCTTGGCTCGTAGCTATTATTATTTCTATTTCTGTTTGTGTTTTTGTTATTACCTTTGTATCCGTTGTTACCGTTGTAGTTATTACCACGGTGCCTCTTGTATGGATTGCCGCATGAAATGTTATTACTGTTGTAACTATTGTTTGTATTGGAATACGCGTGTTGATTTTGATTTCCGTATTGAGACGGCATGTGATTTTGCTGTTTTTGCTGTACCGCGTATCCAACTGTGGGCGCGCCAGAATTGTGTTGGCAAGCCTGCATGTTTTGCATACCACTAGTGTAAACATTGTGGCTGCTGTTTTGCCGCGCGAAGCGCTGATCTTCAAGTAACATGTCAACCGAATCTAAAGCTGTTAAAAAATAATCTGAATCGTCATCCGGGATATGTAGGAGTTTTTCTTTAAAGTTGAAAGGCAATTTGGCCTTCAACGCTCGGAGTATATCACGCGTTGCGACTGGTTCGTCTAAAAAGTGTCCCATGTTCAATTATTTTTCAAAATATCTGCGTAAGTTACCATTTTTACTGTTAAAAGTTTCAGGTTCTAAAATTTGTCTTCTGAGTCGCTCCTGGACGGATTGCGACCAGAATTTGTTCAGAAAAGCACGCTCAAACTCACTGTACGTGGTACATACGTCAGCTTGACTGTATGCCCAGACAGCTGCATCGCCTTGGATGTAACCGACAATATATGAAATCTTTTTCCGGTCACTCCAAGTGCGTGGAAATGCGTTACTAAAAGATTTAAGAAAAATCACCGGATGAATGGTTCGTTTTTCTGGGATAAAAATCTGAAATTGCCTGTGTTTCATTAAGCTTTCATTTTCCTTCGCATTGTGATATGGATTTATTCCACTGTAATTACTGGTATGTTCAGCTGGCGAGTAATTACGATAATGTTGCTGTGGTTTACCATGATAATAGCTTGTGTTTGTGTTTCCACATCGTGGTATGTGTTGTAGTCGTGGTGTGTTTTGTTCTTGTGTATTTGTCGTGTGCGGAATGTATGTATCAGACTAGAATGTATATTGGTTTCTGAACTGTACATTTTGACTGATATTTTCGTTACATTCAGACTGTAGTTGATCGGTGAATTGTCTCATGGGTGCAGTGACGGATTGTACTGCGTCACTGATCAGCTGTTTGTTATTAGTAATGTATTGCGCTACGGAGTCGTGTACAATTGTTGGTAAATTTTCACGTAAGCATCTATCAAAATGTTTGTCTTTGTTCTCAACCCAATCATGAAATTCTTTATTAATATTTTGAAAACGAGCTGTGGCATTTGATTGTAAGATGTCAGTCAGGTGTTGTTCAACATTGTCAAATTTATTCTGTACGTCAGTAATTCGTTTTTCAAGATTGTCATGTACTGAAGGATATGTTTGAATTTGTTCAGTAAGGACTTCACACGTGACATTAAGGTTTTTTACTTGTGTCTGTAAAAGTGCTACGTCAGTTGTAGTCTTTTCTTGTCTCGTATTGAGCTGGGAAAATTTAGTACTGAGTTCGGTCATCTGTTTGGTCAGTGTGGCGTCTATAAGTTCTACACGTTTACACAAAGTGTCATTACCTATCTTGATTGCTATGAGATCAGATTTGATTTCGTCATTTTGTGTTTTTAACTGTTCATTTTGTGTCTCTAATTGTGCCTTTAAGGTTGCCATGTTTTCGGCGTTCTGTTTCCTTATGGTTGCCATATTTTCTGCGTTTTGTTTCATTAGTATTTGTAACAAGTCGGCAATGTTTACTGTTTGCAAGGTCTCTGCCCCCGCCGCGTCATTAGACGTGACGTCATGCATTAACATGGGCTCTGATTGAGATTTTGAAATTTTTGTAGTGGACGGCCTATCGTCAAAATTTTCGTCAACACTTGCGTCAATGTTTGATGAACCGTCACTACCGGTTGCTGTCATAAAGTCATTTTCTAACACTAGTCTCACGTCCGAGTCGGATTGCGTCTGAATAGTACGTCCTTGCTGTTCCATTTTTGCGTATTGTTTTCTAGTTATTACCAAGCCACACGTGATATATGTTTCAAGAAAATTTTTTACACTGATTTTAAAATAAAATGTAGTTGAGCATGAATCGCTCGTAGCAACAATGGCTGTCTGTTAATTTAAAAATATAAACTGAATTTGAGATTATTTGTAATGGCTGCTGGCCATGTTACATGATATCATACAGAAGTCGGCCATATTGTACACTCGTGTATTGGTATTGTTGCATACGTTATTGTTTAGGGAAAAGTACTGAGAATGAAATTTATCACTGAAACTGTTATGCAGAAAAGAAACACTACAGAATTTACTGAAAAGCTAATACACTGAATTATACGTCTGGTCAAGCCTGCTAATGCAAAGATGCTGCGTCTTACCTTATTTTGCTGGAAGTTTCATTGCGTCTTCCCGCGAAATTTCAGAATTGGAAAATATCTTCAGATTTTCTTATCTCTCATACATTGACGTCCAGGTCCAGAATGTTGATTTTTTACATGAAACAAAGAGAACAATGTAACAAATGACAAAATAACAAGTCCGACACGCAGTCGCCAATATAAAATAAATAAAATAAATAAAAAAGTATATATATTGTTATAAATATGTCAATTATTCTATCTGTATGATGGTGATTGTGATTGCAATTGTATTGGCTTATCTGGAACGTGGATGTTTAATTATTCGGTATCAGACGCTTGACAAAGGCTTTTTCGTAAAGGCAATGTTACTAGTAGTTGACCGTGAAATAAAACTGAATAATCGGACTTCGTAATTAAATCGTTTCCAAAGACTGCTGCGGTAGGTGCGGACTCATAATCTAAAACTCAATATTACAATAATTTGCCAGCCATGCCAATACGTCGTACAGAGGTGATTGTCTACTAAACATTAAAAAGTTACACAGTTAGATAAATCAGATATATTCAATGAATAAGCCTACTGTTCATATTCCTACTTACTTTTATAAATATAAATTCTTTACAGAATCGAGTGCCTAGTGTGGTTGCAACTCGCAGTATTCTTCTATAACATGAAATATGGCGGTGTGCCAGACAATAAAATAAAATACATGCTTCTCGCACCACTTCTACCAGAGCTCTCCTTTCTTAATCAAACATAAGAGTAACGTAATTGTGCTTTTGTTTTATCGGCGACACAGCGCTGCAGTTGTGTGCCATAGGCTTTATTTATTTGTCACTGATTATTTATCTAATTAATATTTCGCGTTTCCGAGGAAACTCATGCTCGGCATGCAAATGTGCCTTTATATAATGCCGACTTAAGTACATGATGACTGACTTATATTACTGTCTATATTTTGAACCATTCCTGTGACACTAGTTATAGGTTCTGATGCTTCACTTCAGGTTTACCGTGTCCCTTGGACCTTCTTATTGACGATGAAACACAGAAACTGCATCGGAATTAAATACAAACGGCACAATGCCGACTTATGTACAAAAGACTGACTGATCTTACTGTCTATGTTTTGAAACATTCCTGTGACACTAGTTATAGTTTTCGATGCTTCACTTCAGGTTTACTGTATCCCTCTGACCTTTCTCGCGTCCGTCGGCCGTCGTAATTTAATGTATATATTATTATTGTTATTATTATTTTTTTGATTGTTGCCGACTTACGTGGTGGGCCTTAATAAAAATGATATTTAAGTTGAACAATGTAATAAACTTTTCATATAAATTTCCTCGGCTAGTCAGTTGACGTTAAAGCAAAAGATCTTTAGTTATTAATTACAATTGCGGCCCACACACGCGCGAGAGTATTTTCTTACCTCCGATAACCATTGTATTGTAGTCAGAGTCCTGGCTCTGGGTCTCGGCTATGGTACTGAAAATAAGAATCTTAAAGCTAAGTATTTCTGCAACTTCGTGCGGCTGTGGAGAAAAATTGATATTATGCTAATAGCGGGCGAGTTTTCAGCTTCCGTTAAATTTTCATAAGTTAATATTGCCACGTAATGGCGTCGTTGGCTGCATCGGCCGCTGCGATTGTTGCGCTGTAAATTACTTGAATGCAGGTTAATTCAAGGAAGGCGGACATGAAATCGGGATCACCTCTTACAAATTAAAAGTGCACAATAATATAAAATCAGTATATTATATGCTTAACTCATACAAATATGCTTACATTCGTCAGCACACGCAAGATGTCCCTCTCGACACATTCAAGACAAAAGAGGAAGTGAAGTCGACTAAAAAATTAACAAAAGAGCGTATCTTGTCGTCTCTTTAGATCATTCTGTCATAAATTATTTCTTTGCAATCTAAACCTACACAGAGAAATTATTATTTTACGGCTACATGATAAAAAAAATCTCTTACAAATTATGAATGTCTTCTTTATAAATAATTTAAAGTCTTTTCGTAATATGGCACTGGGGACGCTATATTGCCCCCCGAAATGTTTATGTCATAAAAAATGTTCGTGTTTTTGACATAAATATATCCTCTTTCATGTCCACCGTGTCCACACGCAGATTTTTCTTTCACAGTTTACATATGTCACATCGTATATTTAAAGCGTTAAATTACTGAGGTGTGTTGTCCACAAAGTGTAATACAGATGAGGTTCAAGGTATACAACCACGAGTTAGTCCGGAATATTTGAAGTCTCAGGGGTGTCAACTGTTCGCTCCCCATTTGGCGCGGCCGTAGGGGAACCTGGGGAAAACCTCGGCGGAGCGACAGACTAACTGCTTTGGTCACTTTCACTTAATTTTTTCTGGAATGTCATTGGAGTACAGGATGTGCATACAAATATTTTTGTTGCACTATGCAAAAAATTAGATCATTAAAACAATTGATTGCGGTGTCGTTGATGATCTACGCCGCGACGTTTGGCTCACGACGGCGTCGGTTGGTGTGTTCGGTGCTCGGCGTTCGCGGCGGCTGCGGAGAGGTCAACGCCCGCTCGACGCCAGCGTGTGTCTCGCCGTCGCGGAACGTCAGAATCAGCTGATCGGCTGCACCGTTGGCGATGCGCTTCTGTCTCGGCCGGGCGTGGCGGAGTGGGATGATATCCGCCCCCCGCTCTTGTTGGCAGGAGTCAGCTCTGCTACGCATCTCCGACGTAGTACATGAAACACACACACAACCAACGTAATATTTGTTTCCCGCCGCAGATGGTTACGCTAGTGGGAAAGAAGCATTTATTAGTGCGGCAGTTGTTGTTAAGTTTTCGCCAGTTTCCGAGTGTCAAGCTAGCACTGTCTTGCAGAAAACATGACATGGACCTTCTCCCGTGAATGCAGTTTTGATGGAATACTGTTTCCATTACACGTCAGTTTTTGTCTTGATAAAATTATTTATGTTTTCGCCGCACTCGCAGGCACTGGTGAGTGTCCCAATACGAGCTTAGAACAAACATTCGCCGTTTCTGCGGTCGCTGTTTTGCAACAGTCCACGCATCGCATTCCAATCTCGCATTATTGTGCTCACTGAAACTACAGTCTGTCCCAAAAATATTGACTGTGGGTTCACTTCACGTTAACAGTTCACATTTATAAGCAAATTCACAGTTTTTCGTGCGTAATATTGGCGTTTGGCGTCCTCACCGCTGTTGAACGTTCAATACTAGCACTTCACTGTCCATATCACAGTTTCACCTTCACAGTATTTCACACTCTTTAAAGTAACTGTTTCGATTAGTTCACAAACACTAATGTATTTCATTCAGTCTGAACTGGATTTTGGCTAGTGCTGGATTTTACCAGTCTCTCGCACTAATTATCTCTTCTTATTTTCCACTTAGAGTCGTACTTGCCTTCAGATTTTTTGACTATACAATTGTATTTCCGTCTCATCTGAGGTAAGTCCCCATGTCATGTCTGCCCACTCATTGCGTACTTGCTCTCCAGAGCCAGGCTCGACTTTACAAAACCTTGCCTCTCGCATTATTGTACACATTTTATAATCCAGGCCTAGCGTGCAAGTTCCTAGATTAATGTTAGATTTATGACTTTTGTTTGCACTACAAATTCGTGCAAATCTCTGCCTTAGCAGATGGCAATATATTTTAACACTGCTAAGCGGTAGTCGCGTTAACTGATTTGCTTTGTACCTTGTCCACAACACATGAGGTACCTTGGGTGATGTACACCCTGCACTCATGTTGTTAAGTAAATTATGCTTGAGCATATTTCAAGATCGGTATAGACATAAATACATGAAACGACTTATACACTATAATATTGAATTTCATAAGTTGCATTACTACTACAGTTCAAAAATATTCATGACACACTAATGAAAAATTCTTTCATCATTACATGTTATTGATTTTTTTTTTTTAATATTTTTAAAGCATTTTTCAACATGAAATTTTTAACATATTCTTAAACCTACGTTCATTTTTTTTCTTCAAAATGCAATTGCTTAAAAATACTATTATTCCTTAACATCTACAAAATTGAATAGCACTAATCTTGTGTGCCTCATTGTCTTTAAATATTACACTAAAATCGGAACATTTACACACAGAAAAATACACTATAAACTTAACCTACTACACACAAATGTAAACGTTGCTCTACTGAGCGAACTTCTTTAAGTCTTTGTAAGTATTTTTTCTTATTTCCTTGGTAACTGCCTCCTTATTTGACCACGGAATGGTGTAGTTTGCGTGACAGAAAGTATCGTGAGGTACCACTTCGATGTTATACGTGTAGCCTTCGATAACACCGGGTTTTTCCGAAAACACATTCTCATAATCTGTAAGTAGCTGAGTCAATTCGTTTTGTTGTGCTTTAGTCAAATGTTCTGACTCCCTAACTTTCATGGCTATCAGTTTCCTTTTTTCCTCTCTGTCTTCAGTAATAAACTCCTTATAACATGCTTGTCTTGTACTTAAGTCAGAATATAAATTCATTACCTGTATTCCTTCGAATCTCGTTTGAAAGCTCCGGCAATATTTACCGTGCACTTCCCGTGTCCTCAACAACGGCAAAATTACACGTCTATCCTCATTCATAAGGCTTACTTCCCCGCACAAGAGGTCGATTTTTGCGTCCCTCTGGCGTAAAAATTCCATCCCCAGGATGCAAGCAACACCTAATCCCTTAACTACTAGGAACGAGCTTTTCATTGCTTCATTTCCTACCGTAAACTCGACTTGCACCTGGTGCTTTATGATATGAGATTGTGCACCTATTGCACCTGTAACACGACAATTCTTCACTGGCAATACTGGTATTCTATTATTTTGACTCAAGTACTTGTAAAAATTTGCGCTCATGACATTGGTTGACGCACCGGTATCGACTATTATGTGTATTGGTGCTCCATACATATCTGCTTGCAATATAGCCTGCACAACACTTTTGTCGGTTCGGTTACATGTCTGCGGTATGTCTACAAGTTCCTTTTCTATTTTTGTTCCTTCATTGTATCTCAGCATACAAAGTTTATGGCTGTCATCTGTGAATGTGCCCTCACTACACCATCCTGCAGCCAACAACGGAGAGCGTATTGTGGCTGTCTTTAGTTTAACGGATGAGCATCAGTGGGTTGACAGTTGTCTGTCACTTCCACTAACCTCACATTGTGGTTCTGGTTGTTGTTGTTGCTACTGTTGGGTTGGCCGCCCTGCCTCCCCGATGGTGTATTTTGATATTGTGTATGGCTCTGGTTTTGTGGTGGTCGGTTGTAACTCCCTGACATGTTCTGTGACGGACCTGGGTTGGCGTTCCATTGTGGCGCTGTGTTTTGTTGCCACTGTGGTGTCGGTTCGTTACGACCACGCCACTGGTTTCGGTTGTTCCGCCATTGCGGATTGCCGTTACCATTATGTCCATTACTCATGCGTCCATCATGATGTCTCTTTCGATTTTCACGATTATAACCGTTGCCGTTATAACCATTGCCATTGTTTGTGCCTTGATTCTGTTGCCGGTGCTCTTGCCAATTCCCGTTACCATTTGGTACTAAGTTACTACCGTTACTGTGGCTGCTATTGTAATCGGCTTTGTGTTGATTATAGCCTGCATGGTTCCACTTGTTTTCGGTTTTCATATCTTCGATCAATAGGTCAACAGAATCCACTATTTCCATGAATTGTTCTATATCGTATTCCGGCACATTGATGAAATATCTTTTAATTTCACTGGGCAACTTCATTTTTATTAATCTTATTATATCACGATCGGACATTGGCTCGTCCCAGTACCTGGTTTTGTTTATATACTTTTCGAAATATTTGCGTAACGTTCCCATCTTAGGATTGTACATTTCTGGACTGTACAACTCCTTTCGTAGTCTTTCTTGGACGCTATCGGACCAGAATTTTAGCAAGAATGCACCTTCAAACTGTTGCATCGTTAGACATTTTTCGGACACGTCGGTGGCCCACAGTGCCGCGTCACCTTGAATAAAGGAGACCACGAACTGTATTCTTTGTCTTTCCGTCCATGTCCTGGGAAACACATTCCTGAAGCTCTTAATAAATACAACAGGGTGGACATTTCGTTTTTCGCTATTGAAGGGTTGGAATGTCCTGTGTTTTATTACATTGTTCTCTTTTTTGCACATCTGATTGCTACATTCTGGGACATTCATCACTTCGTGATGTGCGCTGCACGGTATCGCATGTTGTTCGTGCTCATAATTCGCATTAGGTTGCGGTTGCGCACTCGCACCCTGGCTACCGTCAGCGTTATTATAGTAATCAGTGCGCGAAGTCGGATTGATGATCTGTCCGCCACTGTTTACATTGCTTTCCAACGCAGACAGTCTCCGCGGGACCTCCTGTTGCCAATTTGGCAACTCCGCTGTCACACGGGATTTGATCTGTGTTAATTCGGCACGTAGTGCGGCAGCGCTAGCGTCAATATTTACACTCGCGGCCGCAGTCGCTTGTTCTACAGCTGTTTTTACATCGCTTTCAATCTTTGCAGATATCTCGCGATCCTTTACTATTAGCCATTCATTTAATTCTTTTTCTACTTTTTGAGCTTGCACTTCCAAATATGCGTCAATACTTTTCCGTGCATCTATCTCCACATTATCCACGCGGTTGGTTAAAGTCTGGACATTGTCTTCAAGCCTAGCCTGCGATATCTGTAATTTTTGCATTTCGCCGGCTAAGCTTTGCACAAGATCGGGTATTTCTTTGCACGCGTCCCGCATCTCGGCTAGTTCGCTTTGGATACTGTCGAGTTTTGCTTCACTGCGCTGCCCTTGCTCAATGAGCTTTTGCGTTAATTTTTTCTCCTGCTCATGCAACATCTGAGCCAGTTTTTCGTCTCTTTGTTTTTCCCTCTGTTCTGACATTCTTTCCTTTTCCCTTTCTTTCTGTTCTCTTTGTTGCTCTTGCTCATAGAGCATCTGAGCCAGTTTCTGATCTCTTTCCCTATCTCTTTCTTCTAACCTGCGCAGAAATTCTGCAAATGGGTCTGCAATCGGTGAGCATACTGGTGCCCCGCTTAATCTAGCACTCGATTGGCCCCCCTGCCCAGGCAGTGGAGTTGTTCCTCTATTCCCATTCTGCTGTGGAGCGTCATTCACCGTCCACAGATCCTCGCCCCCCGCTCCGGAAATTATGTTATCCGAGGCGGTGGCTTGGGATTCGTTTACGTATTGCAAATGATCCTCACTTTTCATATTAACAGAATTTTGTTCTTCTGGTACGGATGCTTTAGGTTGTCCTATCTTACCCATACTAAATTCACTTTAAGCCACTGACGAATCTTTAACACTGATACACACACGATTAATTATCCCCTCCAAAAATAAACACATAAATACACAAAACGAATAATTATCCCTCCAAAAATAAACACATAAATACAAGAAACACCGAAGGTATCTCATGTGCACATGTGTTCGATATTCCGCACAGAGCTACACAGGATGCTTGCACAATAGGCCTTACCTTACTTATTTTTCTTTCTCGCAATCCTTTTTCTTTTCTACACTTTTTCCTCTCCAGATCTTCTCAGGGTGTGGTTTTGTTGTTGTACATGTAAAAGAATTCATACAAGCATTAATATTTTACAACAATTAGACACATACATAATTACATTCATTGCAATAGAATCATATTAATCGGGCCCCAAAGTTGCGGCGCCAATCTCGCGTCCGTCGGCCGTCGTAATTTAATGTATATATTATTATTGTTATTATTATTTTTTGATTGTTGCCGACTTACGTGGTGGGCCTTAATAAAAATGATATTTAAGTTGAACAATGTAATAAACTTTTCATATAAATTTCCTCGGCTAGTCAGTTGACGTTAAAGCAAAAGATCTTTAGTTATTAATTACAATTGCGGCCCACACACGCACGAGAGTATTTTCTTACCTCCGTTAACCATTGTATTGTAGTCAGAGTCCTGGCTCTGGGTCTCGGCTATGGTACTGAAAATAAGAATCTTAAAGCTAAGTATTTCTGCAACTTCGTGCGGCTGTGGAGAAATATTGATATTATGCTAATAGCGGGCGAGTTTTCTGCTTCCGTTAAATTTTCATAAGTTAATATCGCCACGTAATGGCGTCGTTGGCTGCATCGGCCGCTGCGATTGTTGCGCTGTAAATTACTTGAATGCAGGTTAATTCAAGGAAGGCGGACATGAAATAGGGATCACCTCTTACAAATTAAAAGTGCACAATAATATAAAATCAGTATATTATATGCTTAACTCATACAAATATGCTTACATTCGTCAGCACACGCAAGATGTCCCTCTCGACACATTCAAGACAAAAGGGGAAGTGAAGTCGACTAAAAAATTAACAAAAGAGCGTATCTTGTCGTCTCTTTAGATCATTCTGTCATAAATTATTTCTTTGCAATCTAAACCTACACAGAGAAATTATTATTTTACGGCTACATGATAAAAAAAATCTCTTACAAATTATGAATGTCTTCTTTATAAATAATTTTAAGTCTTTTCGTAATATGGCACTGGGGACGCTATACCTTCTTATTGACGACGAAACACAGAAATTGCATCGGAATTAAATAGAAAAGGCACAATGCCGACGTCAGTACAAGAGAACCGACTCTTCTTACTGTCTATGTTTTGAACTATTCCTGTGACACTAGTAATAGATTCCGATGTTACACTTCAGGTTTACTGTGTCCCTTGGACCTTCTTATTGACGACGAAACACAGAAATTGAATCGGAATTGAATCGAAAAGGCGCAATGCCGACTTGAGTACAAAAAGACTGACCCTTCGTATTGTCTATGCTTTGAACCATTCCTGTGACTATTGTTATAGATTTCGATGCTTCACCTCAGGTTTACTGTATCCCTCTGACCTTCTTATTGATGATGAAACACAGAAATTGAATCGGAATGAAATAGAAAAGGCACAATGCCGACTGAAGTACAAGAATACTGACTCTTTTTACTGTCTATGATTTGAACTATTCCTGTGACACTAGTTATAGATTCCGTTGATTCACTTCAAGTTTACTGTACCCCACTGACCTTCCTGTTGAAGATGAAACACAGAAATTGCATCGGAATAAAATAGAAAATGCACAATGCCGACTTAAGTACAAGAAGACTGACTCTTTTTACTGTCTATGTTTTGAACCATTCCTGTGACACTAGTTATGGATTCCGATGCTTCACTTCAGGTTTACTGTATCCCTTGGACCTTCTTATTGACGATGGACCACAGAAATCACATCGGAATTAAATAGAAAAGGCACAATGCCGTTTTATGTACAAGAAGACTGACTCATCATAATGTCTATGTTTGAACTATTCCTGTGACACTAGTTATAGATTCCGATACTTCACTTCAGGTTTACTGTATCCCTTGGGCCCTCTTATCGACGATCAAACACAGAAATTGCATGGGAATTAAATACAAAAGGCACAATGCCGACTTTAGTACAAGAAGACTGAGTCATCTTACTGTCTATGATTTGAACCATTCCTGTGACACTAGTTACAGATTCCGATGCTTCACTTCAGATTTACTGTACCCCTTGGACCTTCTTATTGACGACGAAACACAGAAATTGCATCGCAATTAAATAGAAAAGGCACAATGCCGACATAAGTACACGAAGACTGATTCTTCCTACTGTCTATGATTTGAACCACTCCAGTTACACTAGTTATAGATTTCGGTGCTTCACTTCAGGTTTACTGTATACCTCTGACATTCTTATAGACGATGAAACACAGAAATTGCATCGCAATTAAATGCAAAAGACACAATGCCGACTTAAGTACAAGAAGATTGACTTTTATTACTGTCTATATTTTGAACTATTCCTGTGCCACTAGTTATAGATTCAGATGCTTCAGTTCAGGTTTACTGTATCCCTTGGACCTTCTTATTGACGATGAAACACAGAAATGGCATCGGAATTAAATACAAAATGCACAATGCCGACTTTAGTACAGGAAGACTGACTCTTCTTACTGTCTATGTTTTGAACCATTCCTGTGACACTAGTTATAGATTCCGAAGCTTCCCTCAGGTTTACGGTATCTCACTGACCTTCTTATTGACGATGAAACACAGAAATTGCATCGGAATTGGATACAAAAAGCACAATGCCGAATTCAGTACAAGAGGACCGACTCTTCTTACTGTCTATGATTTGAACTATTCCTGTGACACTAGTAATAGATTCCGATGTTTCACCTCAGGTTTACTGTATCCCTTGGACCTTCATATTGACGACGAAACACAGAAATTGTATCGGAATTAAATAGAAAAGGAACAATGCCGACATAAGTACAAGAAGACTGACTCTTCTTACTGTCTATGTTTTGAACCATTCCTGTGATACTAGTTATGGATTCCGATGCTTCACTTCAGGTTTTCTGTATCCCTTGGACCTTCTTATTGACGATGAACCACAGAAATTACATCGGAATTAAATAGAAAAGGCACAATGCCGACTTATGTACAAGAAGACTGACTCATCCTACTGTCTATGTTTTGAACCATTCCTGTGACACTAGTGATAGATTCCGATGCTTCACTTCAGGTTTACTGTATCCCTCTGACCTTCTTATTGACGAAGAAACACAGAAATTGCATCGGAATTAAATACAAAAGGCACAATGCCGACTTAAGTACAAGAAGAGTGATTCTTCTTACTGTCTATGTTTTGAACCGTTCCTGTGACACTAGTTATAGATTCCGATGCTTCTCTTCAGGTTTACTGTATCCCTTGGACTTATTGAGGATAAAATACAGAAATGGCATCGGAATTAAATACAAAAGGCACAATGCCGACTTAAGTACAAGAAGACTGACTCTTCTTACTGTCTATGTTTTGAACCATTCCTGTGACACTACTTATAGAGTCCGATGCCTCACTTCAGGTTTACGGTATCCCTCTGACCTTGTTATTGACGATGAAGCACAGAAATTGCATCGAAATTCAATTAAATGGCACAATGCCGATTTAAGTACAAGAAGACTGACTCTTCCTACTGTCTATGTTTTGAACCATTCCTGTTACACTAGTTATAGATTCCGATGCTTCACTTCACGTTTACTGTATACCTCTGACCTTCTTATTGCCGAAGAAACACAGAAATTGCTTCAGAATTAAATACAAAAGGCACAATGACGACTTGAGTACAAGAAGACTGACCCTTCCTATTGTCTATGTTTTGAACCATTCCTGTGACACTTGTTATAGTTTCCGATGCTTCACTTTAGGTTTACTGAATCCCTCTGACCTTCTTATTCACGATGAAACTCAGATATTGAATCGGAATGAAATAGAAAAGGCACATTGCTGACTTAAGTACAAGAAGACTGACTCTTTTTACTGTCTATGTTTTGAACCATTCCTGTGACACTAGTTATAGATTCCGTTGATTCACTTCAGGTTTACTGTACCCCGCTGACCTTCCTATTGAAGTTGAAACACAGAAATTGCTTCGGAATTAAATAGAAAAGGCACAACGTCGACTTAAGTACAAGAAGGCTGACTCTTCTTACTGTCTATGTTTTGAACCATTCCTGTGACACTACTTATAGATTCCAATGCTTCACTTCAGGTTTACTGTATCCCTTGGACCTCCTTATTGACGATGAACCACAGAAATTACATCGGAATTAAATAGAAAAGGCTCAATGCCGACTTATGTACAAGAAGACAGATTCATCTTAATGTCTATGTTTGAACTATGCCTGTGATACTAGTTATGGATTCCGATGCTTCACTTCAGATTTACTGTATCCTTTGGACCTTCCTATTGATGACGAAACACAGAAATTGCATCGGAATTATATAAAAATGCACAATGCCGACTTAAGTACAAGAAGACTGACTCATCCTACTGTCTATGTTTTGAACCTTACCTGTGACACTAGTGATAGATTCCGATGCTTCACTTCAGGTTTACTGTATCCCTTGGACCTTCTTATTGACGATGAAACACAGAAATGGCATCAGAATTAAATACAAAAGGCACAATGCCGACTTAAGTACAAGAAGACTGACTCTTCCTACTGTCTATGTTTGAACCATTCCTGTTACACTAGTTATAGATTCCGATGCTTCACTTCACGTTTACTGTATACCTCTGACCTTCTTATTGACGATCAAACACAGAAATTCCCTTGGAATTAAATAGAAAAGGCACAATGCCGACTTAAGTACAAGAAGACTGACTCTTTTTACTGACTATGTTTTGAGCCATTCCTGTGTCACTAGTTATAGATTCCGATTCTTCACTTCAGGTATACTGTATCCCTCTGACCTTCTTATTGACGATGGAACACAGAGATTGCATCGGAATTAAATAGAAAAGGCACAATGACGACTTAAGTACAAGATGACTGACTCTTCCTACTGAGTATGTTTTGAACCATTCCTGTGACACTAGTTATAGACTCCGATGCTTCACTTCAGGTTCACTGTATCCCTCTGACATTGTTATTGACGACGAAACACAGAAATTGCATCGGAATTAAATAGAAGAGGCACAAAGCCGACTTATTTACAAGAAGGCTGACTCTTCCTAATGTCTATGTATTGAACCATTCCTGTGACACTAGTTATAGATTCCGAAGCTTCACCTCAGGTTTATGGTATCTCTCTGACCTTCTTATTGACGATGAAACACAGAAATTGCATCGGAATTGGATACAAAAAGCACAATGCCGACTTCAGTACAAGAGGACCGACTCTTCTTGCTGTCTATGTTTTGAACTATTCCTGTGACACTAGTTATAGATTCCGATGCTTCACTTCAGGTTTACTGTATCATTTGGACATTCTTATAAACGATGAAACACAGAAAATACATCGGAATTAAATACAAAAGGCACAATGCCGACTTAAGTACAAAAAGACTGAATCTTCTTACTGACTCTGCTTTGAACCATTCCTGTGACACTAGTTATAGATTCCGATGCTTCTCTTCAGGTTTACTGTATCCCTTGGACTTATTGAGGATAAAATACAGAAATGGCATCGGAATTAAATACAAAAGGCACAATGCCGACTTAAGTACAAGAAGACTGACTCTTCTTACTGTCTATGTTTTGAACCATTCCTGTGACACTACTTATAGAGTCCGATGCCTCACTTCAGGTTTACGGTATCCCTCTGACCTTGTTATTGACGATGAAGCACAGAAATTGCATCGAAATTCAATTAAATGGCACAATGCCGATTTAAGTACAAGAAGACTGACTCTTCCTACTGTCTATGTTTTGAACCATTCCTGTTACACTAGTTATAGATTCCGATGCTTCACTTCACGTTTACTGTATACCTCTGACCTTCTTATTGCCGAAGAAACACAGAAATTGCTTCAGAATTAAATACAAAAGGCACAATGACGACTTGAGTACAAGAAGACTGACCCTTCCTATTGTCTATGTTTTGAACCATTCCTGTGACACTTGTTATAGTTTCCGATGCTTCACTTTAGGTTTACTGAATCCCTCTGACCTTCTTATTCACGATGAAACTCAGATATTGAATCGGAATGAAATAGAAAAGGCACATTGCTGACTTAAGTACAAGAAGACTGACTCTTTTTACTGTCTATGTTTTGAACCATTCCTGTGACACTAGTTATAGATTCCGTTGATTCACTTCAGGTTTACTGTACCCCGCTGACCTTCCTATTGAAGTTGAAACACAGAAATTGCTTCGGAATTAAATAGAAAAGGCACAACGTCGACTTAAGTACAAGAAGGCTGACTCTTCTTACTGTCTATGTTTTGAACCATTCCTGTGACACTACTTATAGATTCCAATGCTTCACTTCAGGTTTACTGTATCCCTTGGACCTCCTTATTGACGATGAACCACAGAAATTACATCGGAATTAAATAGAAAAGGCTCAATGCCGACTTATGTACAAGAAGACAGATTCATCTTAATGTCTATGTTTGAACTATGCCTGTGATACTAGTTATGGATTCCGATGCTTCACTTCAGATTTACTGTATCCTTTGGACCTTCCTATTGATGACGAAACACAGAAATTGCATCGGAATTATATAAAAATGCACAATGCCGACTTAAGTACAAGAAGACTGACTCATCCTACTGTCTATGTTTTGAACCTTACCTGTGACACTAGTGATAGATTCCGATGCTTCACTTCAGGTTTACTGTATCCCTTGGACCTTCTTATTGACGATGAAACACAGAAATGGCATCAGAATTAAATACAAAAGGCACAATGCCGACTTAAGTACAAGAAGACTGACTCTTCCTACTGTCTATGTTTGAACCATTCCTGTTACACTAGTTATAGATTCCGATGCTTCACTTCACGTTTACTGTATACCTCTGACCTTCTTATTGACGATCAAACACAGAAATTCCCTTGGAATTAAATAGAAAAGGCACAATGCCGACTTAAGTACAAGAAGACTGACTCTTTTTACTGACTATGTTTTGAGCCATTCCTGTGTCACTAGTTATAGATTCCGATTCTTCACTTCAGGTATACTGTATCCCTCTGACCTTCTTATTGACGATGGAACACAGAGATTGCATCGGAATTAAATAGAAAAGGCACAATGACGACTTAAGTACAAGATGACTGACTCTTCCTACTGAGTATGTTTTGAACCATTCCTGTGACACTAGTTATAGACTCCGATGCTTCACTTCAGGTTCACTGTATCCCTCTGACATTGTTATTGACGACGAAACACAGAAATTGCATCGGAATTAAATAGAAGAGGCACAAAGCCGACTTATTTACAAGAAGGCTGACTCTTCCTAATGTCTATGTATTGAACCATTCCTGTGACACTAGTTATAGATTCCGAAGCTTCACCTCAGGTTTATGGTATCTCTCTGACCTTCTTATTGACGATGAAACACAGAAATTGCATCGGAATTGGATACAAAAAGCACAATGCCGACTTCAGTACAAGAGGACCGACTCTTCTTGCTGTCTATGTTTTGAACTATTCCTGTGACACTAGTTATAGATTCCGATGCTTCACTTCAGGTTTACTGTATCATTTGGACATTCTTATAAACGATGAAACACAGAAAATACATCGGAATTAAATACAAAAGGCACAATGCCGACTTAAGTACAAAAAGACTGAATCTTCTTACTGACTCTGCTTTGAACCATTCCTGTGACACTAGTTATAGATTCCGATGCTTCACTTCAGGTTTACTGTATCCCTTGGACCTTCGTATTGACGATGAAACACAGAAATCGCATCGGAATTAAATACAAAAGGCACAATGCCAACTTAAGTACAAGAAGACCGTATCTTCTTACTGTCTATGTTTAGAACCATTCCTGTGACACTAGTTATAGATTCCGATGCTTCACTTCAGGTTTAATGTTCCCTCTAACCTTCGTATTGCCGATGAAACACAGAAATTGCATCGGAATTAAATAGAAAAGGCACAATGCCGACTTAAGTACAAGAAGACTGACTCTTCTTTCTGTCTATGTTTTGAACCGTTCCTGTGACACTAGTTATAAATTCCGATGCTTGACTTCAGGTTTACTGTATCCCTATGGCTTTCTTATTGACGATGAAACACAGAAATGGCATCGGAATAAAATACAAAAGGCACAAAGTCGACTTAAGTACAAGAAGAGTGACTCTTCATACTGACTATGCTTTGAACCATATCTGTGACACTAGTTATAGATTCCGATGCTTCACTTCGGGGTTACTGTATCCCTCTGACCTTCTTATTGACGATGAAACACAGAAATTGCACCGGAATTAAATGCAAGAGGCACAATGCCGACTTAGGTAAAAGAAGACTGACTCTTCTTACTGTCTACGTTTTGAACCAATCCTGTGACACTAGTTATAAATTCCGATGCTTCACTTCAGGGTTACTGTATCCCTCTGACCTTCTTATTGACGATGAATCACAGATATTGCATCTGAATTAAATACAAAAGGCACAATGCCGACTTAAGTACAAGAAGACTTACACTTCTTACTGTCTATGATTTGAACCATTCCTGTGACACTAGTTATAGATTCCGATGCTTCACTTCAGGTTTACTGTATCCCTTGGACCTTCTTATTGACGATGAAACACAGAAATTGTATCGGAATTAAATACAAAAGGCACAATGCCGACTTAAGTACATGAAGACCGACTCTTCTTACTGACTATGGTTTGAACCATTCCTGTGACACTAGTTATAAATTCCGATGCTTCACTTCAGGGTTACTTTATCCCTCTGACCTTCTTATTGACGATGAATCACAGAAATTGCATCTGAATTAAATACAAAAGGCACAATGCCGACTTAAGTACAAGAAGACTTACACTTCTTACTGTCTATGATTTGAACCATTCCTGCGACACTAGTTATAGATTCCGATGCTTCACTTCAGGTTTACTGTATCCCTTGGACCTTCTTATTGACGATGAAACACAGAAATTGTATCGGAATTAAATACAAAAGGCACAAGGCCGACTTAAGGACAAGATGACTGACTCTTCTTACTGACTATGTTTGAACCAATCCTGTGACACTAGTTATAGATTCCGATGCTTCACTTCAGGTTTACTGTATCCCTCTGACCTTCATATTGACGATGAAACACTGAAATTACACCGGAATTAAATACAAAAGGTACAATGCCGACTTAAGTACAAGAAGACTGACTCCTCTTACTGTCTATGTTTTGAACCATTCCATTGACACTAGTTATAGATTTCGATGCTTCACTTCAGGTTTACTGTTCCCTCTAACCTTGTTATTGCCGATGAAACACAGAAATTGGATCGGAATTAAATAGAAAAGGCACAATGCCGACTTAAGTACAAGAAGACTGACTCTTCTTACTGTCTACGTTTTGAACCAATCCTGTGACACTAGTTATAGATTCCGATGCTTCACTTGAGGTTTACTGTATCCCTTGGACCTTCTTATTGACGATGAAACACAGAAATTGCACTGGAATTAATTATAAAAGGCATAATGCCGACTTAAGTACATGAAGAGCGACTCATGTTGCTGACTACGTTTTGAACCATTCCTCTGACACTAGTTATAGATTCCGATGCTTCACTTCAGGTTTACTGTATCCATCTGACCGTCGTATTGACGATGAAACACAGAAATTGCACCGGAATTAATTACAAAAGGCACAATGCCGACTTAATTACATGAAGACCGACTCTTCTTACTGACTATGGTTTGAACCATTCCTGTGACACTAGTTATAAATTCCGACGCTTCACTTCAGGGTTACTGTATCCCTCTGACCTTCTTATTGACGATGAAACACAGAAATTGCATCTGAATTAAATACAAAAGGCACAATGCCGACTTAAGTACAAGAAGACTTACTCTTCTTACTGTCTATGATTTGAACCATTCCTGTGACACTGGTTATAGATTCCGATGCTTCACTTCATGTTTACTGTATCCCTTGTACCATCTTATTGACGATGAAACACAGAGTTGCATCGGAATTAAATACAAATTGCACAATGCCGACTTAAGTACACGTACACTTACTCTTCCTACTGTCTATGTTTTGAACCATTCTTGTGACACTAGTTATAGATTCCGGTGCTTATCTCCAGGTTTACTGTATCCCTTGGACCTTGTTATTGACGATGAAACACAGAAATTCTATCGGAATTAAATACAAAAGGCACAAGGCCGACTTATTGACAAGAAAACTGACTCTTCTTACTGACTATGTTTGAACCAATCCTGTGACACTAGTTATAGATTCCGATGCTTCACTTCAGGTTTACTGTATCCCTCTGACCTTCTTATTGACGATGAAACACAGAAATTGCATAGGAATTAAATACAAAAGCACAATGCCGACTTAAGGACAAGAAGACTGACTCTTCTTACTGACTACGTTTTCAACCATTCCTGTGACACTAGTTATAGATTCCGATGCTTCACTTCAGGTTTACTCTTCCCTCTAACCTCCTTATTGCCGATGAAACACAGAAATTGCATCGGAAATAAATAGAATAGGCACAATGCCGACTTAAGTACAAGAAGACTGACTCTTCTTTCTGTCTATGTTTTGAACCATTCCTGTGACACTAGTTATAGATTCCGATGCTTCACTTCAAGTTTACTGTATCCCTCTGACTATCTTATTGACGATGAAACACAGAAATTGCATCGGAATTAAATACAAGAGACCCATTGCCGACTTAGGTACAAGAAGACTGACTCTTCTTACTGTCTACGTTTTGAACCAATCCTGTGACACTAGTTATTGATTCCGATGCTTCACTTCAGGTTTACTGTATCCCTTGGACCTTCTTATTGACGATGAAACACAGAAATTGCACCGTAATTAAATACAAAAGGCACAATGCCAACTTAAGTACAAGAAGACAGTATCTTCTTACTGTCTATGCTTTGAACCATTCCTGTGACACTAGTTATAGATTCCGATGCTTCACTCCAGGTTTACTGTATCCCTTGGACCTTCTTATTGACGATGAAACACAGAAATTGCATAGGAATTAAATACAAAAGGCACAATGCCGACTTCAGTACATGAAGACCGACTCTTCTTACTGACTATGGTTTGAACCATTCCTGTGACACTAGTTATAAATTCCGATGTTTCACTTCAGGTTTACTGTATCCATCTGACCTTCGTATTGACGCCGAAACACAGAAATTGCACCGGAATTAAATACAAAAGGCAAAATGCCGACTTAAGTACATGAAGACCGACTCTTCTTACTGACTATGATTTGAACCATTCCTGTGACACTAGTTATAGATTCCGATGCCTCACTCCAGGTTTACTGTATCCCTTGGACCTTCTTATTGACGATGTAACACAGAAATTGTATCGGAATTAAATACAAAAGGCACAAGGGCGACTTAAGGACAAGAAGACTGACTCTTCTTACTGACAATGTTTGAACCATTCCTGTGACACTAGTTATAGATTCCGATGCTTTACTTCAGGTTTACTGTATCCCTCAGACCTTCTTATTGACGATGAAACACAGAAATTACACCGCAATTAAATACAAAAGGCACAATGCCGACTTAAGTACAAGAAGACTGACTCTTCTTACTATCTATGTTTTGAACCATTCCATTGACACTAGTTATAGATTCCGATGCTTCACTCCAGGTTTACTGAATCCCTTGGACATTCATATTGACGATGAAACACTAAAGTTGCATCGGAATTAAATAGAAAATGCACAATGCGACATAAGTACAAGAAGGCTGACTCTTCTTACTGACTATGCTTTGAACCATTCCTGTGACACTAGTTATAGATTCCGATGCTTCACTTCAGGTTTACTGTATCCCTTGGACCTTCTTATTGACGATGAAACACAGAAATTGCATAGGAATTAAATACAAAAGGCACAATGCCGACTTAAGTACATGAAGACCGACTCTTCTTACTGACTATGGTTTAAACAATTCCTGTGACACTAGTTATAAATTCCGATGTTTCACTTCAGGTTTACTGTATCCATCTGACCTTCGTATTGACGCCGAAACACAGAAATTGCACCGGAATTAAATACAAAAGGCAAAATGCCGACTTAAGTACATGAAGACCGACTCTTCTTACTGACTATGATTTGAACCATTCCTGTGACACTAGTTATAGATTCCGATGCCTCACTCCAGGTTTACTGTATCCCTTGGACCTTCTTATTGACGATGTAACACAGAAATTGTATCGGAATTAAATACAAAAGGCACAAGGCCGACTTAAGGACAAGAAGACTGACTCATCTTACTGACTATGTTTGAACCATTCCTGTGACACTAGTTATAGATTCCGAAGCTTTACTTCAGGTTTACTGTATCCCTCAGACCTTCTTATTGACGATGAAACACAGAATTTACACCGGAATTAAATACAAAAGGCACAATGCCGACTTAAGTACAAGAAGACTGACTCTTCTTACTATCTATGTTTTGAACCATTCCATTGACACTAGTTATAGATTCCGATGCTTCACTCCAGGTTTACTGAATCCCTTGGACCTTCTTATTGACGATGAAAAACTAAAGTTGCATCGGAATTAAATAGAAAATGCACAATGCGACATAAGTACAAGAAGGCTGACTCTTCGTACTGACTATGCTTTGAACCATTCCTGTGACAATAGTTATAGATTCCGATGCTTCACTTTAGGTTTAGTGTATCCCTTGAACCTTCTTATTGACGATGAAACACAGAAATTGCATCGGAATTAAATACAAAAGGCACAATGCCAACTTAAGAACACGAAGAACGTACCTTCTTACTGTCTATGTTTTGAACCATTCCTGTGACACTAGTTATAGATTCCGATGCTTCACTCCAGGTTTACTGTATCCCTTGGACCTTCTTATTGACGATGAAACACAGAAATTGCATAGGAATTAAATACAAAAGGCACAATGCCGACTTAAAGACAAGAAGACTGACTCTTCTTACTGACTACGTTTTCAACCATTCCTGTGACACTAGTTATAGATTCCGATCCTTCACTTCAAGTTTACTGTTCCCTCTAACCTTCTTATTGCCGATTAAACACAGAAATTGCATCGGAATTAAATACAAAGGCACAATGCCGACTTAAGTACTAGAAGAATGACTCTTCTTTCTGTCTATGTTTTGAACCATTCCTGTGACACTATTTATAGATTCCGATGCTTGCCTTCAGGTTTACTGTATCCCTCTGACTTTCTTATTGACGATGAAACACAGAAATGGCATCGGAATTAAATACAAAAGGCACAAAGCCGACTTAAGTACAAGAAGAGTGATTCTTTTTACTGACTATGTTTTGAACCATTTCTGTGACACTAGTTATAGATTCCGATGCTTCAATTCAGGGTTACTGTATCCCTCTGACCTTCTTATTGACCATGCAACACAGAAATTGCATCGGAATTAAATACAAGAGGCATAATGCCGACTTAGGTACAAGAAAACTGACTATTCTTATGTCTACGTTTTGAACCAATCCTGTGACACTAATTATAGATTCCGATGCTTCACTTCAGGTTTACTGTATCCCTTGGACCTTCTTATTGACGACGAAACACAGAAATTGCATCGTAATTAAATACAAAAGGCACAATGCCAACCTAAGTACAAGAAGACAGTATCTTCTTACTGTCTATGCTTTGAACCATTCCTGTGACACTAGTTATAGATTCCAATGCTTCACTCCAGGTTTACTGTATCCCTTGGACCTTCTTATTGACGATGAAACACAGAAATTGCAAAGGAATTAAATACAATAGGCACAATGCCGATTTAAGGGCAGGAAGACTGACTCTTCTTACTGACTATGATTTGAACCATTCCTGTGACACTAGTTATTGATTCCGATGCTTCACTTCAGGTTTACTGTATCCAACTGACCTTCGTATTGACGACGAAACACAGAAATTGCACCGGAACTAAATACAAAAGGCACAATGGCGACTTAAGTACATGAAGACCGACTCTTCTTACTGACTATGGTTTGAACCATTCCTGTGACACTAGTTATAAATTCCGATGCTTCACTTCAGGTTTACTGTATCCTTCTGACCTTCTTATTGACGATGAAACACAAAAATTTCATTGGAATTAAATACAAAAGGCACAATGCCGACTTAAGTACAAGAAGACTGACTCTTCTTACTGTCTATGTTTTGGACCATTCCTGTGACACTAGTTATAGATTCCGATGCTTCACTTCAGGTTTACTGTATCCCTTGGACCTTCTTATTGACGATGAAACACAGAAATTGCATCGGAATTAAATACAAATGGCACAATGCCGACTTAAGTGCAAGAACACTTACACTTCCCACTGTCTATTATTTGAACCATTCCTGTGACACTAGTTATAGATTCCGATGCTTCACTCTAGGTTTACTGTATCCCTTGGACCTTCTTATTGACGATTAAACACAGAAATTGTATCGGAATTAAATACAAAAGGCACAAGGCCGACTTAAGGACAAGAAGGCTGACTCTTCTTACTGAATATGTTTTGAACCATTCCTGTGACACTAGTTATAGATTCCGATGCTTCCCTTCAGGTTTACTGTATCCCTCTGACTTTCTTATTGACGATGCAACACAGAAATGGCATCGGAATTAAATACAAAAGGCACAAAGCCGACATAAGTACAAGAGGAATGACTCTTCTTACTGACTATGTATTGAACCATTTCTGTGACACTACTTATAGATTCCGATGCTTCACTTCAGGGTTACTGTATCCCTTTGACCTTCTTATTGACCATAAAACACAGAAATTGCTTCGTAATTAAATACAAAAGGCACAATGCCAACTTAAGTACAAGAAGACCGACTCTTCTTACTGAGTATGTTTTGAACGATTTCTGTGACACTAGTTATAGATTCCGATGCTTCACTTCAGGGTTACTGTATCCCTATGATCATCTTATTGACGATTAAACACAGAAATTGCATCGGAATTAAATACAATAGGCACAATGCCGACATAAGTACATGAAGACTGGCTCTTCTTACTGACTATGTTTTGAACCATTCCTGTGACACTAGTTATAGTTTCCGATACTTCACTTCAGGTTTACTATATCCCTTGGACCGTCTTAATGACCATGAAACACAGAAATTGCATCGGAATTAAATGGAAAAATCACAATGCCGACTAAAGTACAAGAATACTGACTCCTCTTACTGTCTATGTTTTCAACCATTCCTGTGACTCTAGTTATATATTCCGATGCTTGACTTGAGGTTTACTGTATCACTTGGAACTTCTTATTGACGATGAAACACAGAAATTGCATCGTAATTTAATACAAAAAGCAGTATGTCGACTCAAGTACAAGAAGACTGACTCTTCTTAAGGTCTATGCTTTGAACCATTCGTTTGACACTAGTTGTAGATTCTAATGCTTCACTCCAGGTTTACTGTATCCCTTGGACCTTCTTATTGACGATGAAACACAGAAATTGCACCGTAATTAAATACAAAAGGCACAATGCCAACTTAAGTACAAGAAGACCGTATCTTCTTACTGTCTATGTTTTGAAACATTCCTGTGACACTAGTTATAGCTTCCGATGCTTCACTCCAGGTTTACTGTATCCCTTGGACCTTCTTATTGACGATGAAACACAGAAATTGCATAGGAATTAAATACAAAATGCACAATGCCGACTAAGGACAGAAAGACTGACTCTTCTTACTGACTATGCTTTGAACCATTTCTGTGACACTAGTTATGGATTCCGATGCTTCACTTCAGGTTTACTGTATCCATCTGACCTTCGTATTGACGACGAAACACGGAAATTGCACCGGAATTAAATACAAAAGGCACAATGCCGACTTAAGTACATGAAGACCGAAACTTCTTACTGACTATGATTTGAACCATTCCTGTGACACTAGTTATAGATTCCGATGCTTCACTTCAGGTTTACTGTATCCCTTGGACCTTCTTATTGACGATGATACACAGAAATGGCATTGTAAATAAATACAAAAGGCACAATGCCAACTTAAGTACATGAAGATCGACTCTTCTTACTGACTATGGTTTGAACCATTTCTGTGACACTAGTTATAGATTCCGATGCTACACTCCAGGTTTACTGTTTCCCTTGGACCTTCTTATTGACGATGAAACACAGAAATTGCAAAGGAATTAAATACAAAAGGCACAATGCCGACTTAAGGACAAGAAGACTGACTCTTCTTACTGACTACGCTTTCAACCATTCCTGTGACACTAGTTATAGATTCCGATGCTTCACTTCAGGTTTACTGTTTCCTCTAACGTTCTTATTGCCGATGAAACACAGAAATTGCATCGGAATTAAATAGAAAAGCCACAATGCCGACTTCAGTACAAGAAGACTGACTCTTCTTTCTGTCTACGCTTTGAACCATTCCTGTGACATTATATATAGATTCCGATGCTTGACTTCAGGTTTACTGTATCCCTCTGACTTTCTTATCGACGATGCAACACAGAAATTGCATCCGAATTAAATACAAAAGGCACAAAGCCGACTTAAGTACAAGAAGAGCGACTCTTCTTACTGACTATGTATTGAACCATTTCTGTGACACTACTTATACATTCTGATGCTTCACTTCAGGGTTACTGTATCCCTCTGACCTTCTTATTGACCATAAAACACAGAAATTGCATCGGAATTAAATACAAGAGGCATAATGCCGACTTAGGTACAAGAAGACTGACTCTTCTTACTGTCTACGTTTTGAACCAATCCTGTGACACTAGTTATAGATTCCGATGCTTCACTTCAGGTTTACTGTATCCCTTGGACCTTCTTATTGACGATGATACACAGAAATGGCATCGTAAATAAATACAAAAGGCACAATGCCAACTTAAGTACAAGGAGACAGTATCTTCTTACTGTCTATGCTTTGAACCATTCCTGTGACACTAGTTATAGATTCCAATGCTTCACTCCAGGTTTACTGTATCCCTTGGACCTTCTTATTGACGATGAAACACAGAAATTGCATAGGAATTAAATACAATAGGCACAATGCCGACTTAAGGACAGGAAGACTGACTCTTCTTACTGACTATTTTTGAACCATTCCTGTGGCACTAGTTATAGATTCCGATGCTTCACTTCTGGTTTACTGTATCCATCTGACCTTCGTATTGACGACGAAACACAGAAATTGCACCAGAATTAAATACAAAAGGCACAATGCCGACTTAAGTACATGAAGATCGACTCTTCTTACTGACTATGGTTTGAACCATTTCTGTGACACTAGTTATAGATTCCGATGCTTCACTTCAGGTTTACTGTATCCCTCTGACCTTCTTATTGACGATGAAACACAGAAATTGCATCGGAATTAAATAGAAAAATCACAATGCCTTCTTAAGTACAAGAATACTGACTCTTCTTACTGTCTATGTTTTGAACCATTTCTGAGACACTAGTTATAGATTCCGATGCTTGCCTTCAGGTTTACTGTATCCCTTGGTCTTTCTAAATGACTACGAAACACAGAAATTGCATCGGAATTAAATACGAAAGGCACAATGCCGACTTAAGTACAAAAAGACTGACTCTTCTTACTGACTATGTTTTGAACCATTCCTGTGACACTAGTTATAGATACCGATGCTTCACTTCAGGATAACTGTATCGTTCTAACCTTCTTATTGACGATGAAACACAGAAATTGCATCGGAATTAAATAGAAAAATCACAATGCCGACTTATGTACAAGAAGACTGACTCTTATTACTGACTATGTTTTGAACCATTTCTGTGACACTAGTTATAGATTCCGATGCTTCATCTCAGTTTTACTGTATCCCTCTGATCATCTTATTGACGATGAAACACGGAAATTGCATCGGAATTAAATACAAAAGGCACAATGCCGACTTAAGTACAAGAAGACTGACTCTTCTTACTGTCGATGTTTTGAACCATTCCTGTAACACTAGTTATAGATTCCAATGCTTCACTTCAGGTTTACTGTATCCCTTGGACCTTCTTATTAACGATGAAACACAGAAATTGCATCGGAATTAAATAAAAAGGGCACAATGCTGACTTAAGTACAACAAGACTGTATCTTCTTACTGTCTATGTTTTGAACCATTCCTGTGACACTAGTTATAGATTCCGATGCATCACTCCAGGTTTACTGTATACCTTGCACGTTCTTATTGACGATGAAACACAGAAATTGCATCGGAATTAAATACAAAACGTACAATGCCGACTTAAGGACAAGAAGACTGACTCTTCTTACGGACTATGTTTTGAACCATTCCTGTGACACTAGTTATAGATTCCGATGCTTCACTTCAGGTTTACTGTATCCCTCTGACCTTCTTATTGACGATGAAACACAGAAATTACACCGGAATTAAATACAAAAGGCACAATGCCGACTTAAGTACATGAGGACCGACTCTTCTTACTTACTATGTTTTGACCCATTCCTGTGACACTAGTTATAGATTCCGATGCTTGACTCCAGGTTTACTGTATCCCTTGGACCTCCTTATTGACGATGAAACACTGAAATTGAATCGGTATTAAGTAGATTAGGCAAATGTGCCGACTTAAGTACAAGAAGACTGACTCTTCTTACTGACTATGTTTTCAACCACTCCTGTGACACTAGTTATGGATTCCGATGCTTCACTTCAGGTTTACTGTATCCCTTGGACCTTCTTATTGACGATGAACACAGAAATTGCATCGGAATTAAATACAAAAGGCACAATGCCGACTTAAGTACATGAAGACTGACTCTTCTTACTGACTATGTTTTGAACCATTCCTGTTACACTAGTTATAGATTCCGATGCTTCACTTCAGGTTTACTGTATCCCTCTGACCTTCTTATTGACGATGAAACACAGAAATTGCATCGGTATTAAACACTAAAGGCTCAATGCCGACTTAAGTACAAGAAGACTGACTCTTCTTACTGTCTATGTTTTGAACCATTCCATTGACACTAGTTATAGATTCCGATGCTTCACTCCAGGTTTACTGTATCCCTTGGACCTTCTTATTGACGATGAAACACTGAAATTGAATCGGAATTACGTAGATTAGGCAAATGTGCCGACATAAGTACAAGAAGACTGACTCTTCTTACTGACTATGGTTTCAACCAGTCCTGTGACACTAGTTATAGATTCCGATGCTTGACCTCAGGTTTACTGTATCACTTGGACCTTCTTATTGACGATGAATCACAGAAATTGCATCTAAATTTAATACAAAAAGCACAATGCCGACTCAAGTACAAGAAGACTGACTCTGCTTACTGTCTATGCTTTGAACCATTCCTGTGACACTAGTTATTGATTCCGATGTTTCACTTCGGGTTTACTGTATCCCTCTGACCTTCTTATTGACGATGAAACACAGAAAATGCATCGGAATTAAATACAAAAGGCACAATGCCGACTTAAGTACAAGAAGACTGACTCTTCTTACTGACTATGTTTTGAACCATTTCTGTGACACTAGTTATAGATGCCGATGCTTCACTTCAGGGTAACTGTATCCCTATGATCATCTTATTGACGATGTAACACAGAAATTGCATCGGAATTAAATACAAAAGGCACAATGCCGACTTAAGTACATGAAGACTGACTCTTCTTACTGACTATGTTTTAAAAGATTCCTGTGACACTAGTTATAGATTCCGATGCTTCACTTCAGGTTTACTGTATCCCTTGGTCCTTCTTAATGACGACGAAACACAGAAATTGCATCGGAATTAAATACGAAAGGCACAATGCCGACTTAAGTACAAAAAGACTGACTCTTCTTACTGACTATGGTTTGAACCATTCCTGTAACACTAGTTATAGATACCGATGCTTCACTTCAGGATTACTGTATCGTTCTAACCTTCTTATTGACGATGAAACACAGAAATTGCATCGGAATTAAATAGAAAAATCACAATGCCGACTTAAGTACAAGAAGACTGACTCTTCTTACTGACTATGTTTTGAACCATTTCTGTGACACTAGTTATAGATTCCGATGCTTCATTTCAGGGTTACTGTATCCCTCTGATCATCTTATTGACGATGAAACACGGAAATTGCATCGGAATTAAATACAAAAGGCACAATGCCGACTTAAGTACAAGAAGACTGACTCTTCTTACTGTCGATGTTTTGAACCATTCCTGTAACACTAGTTATAGATTCCAATGCTTCACTTCAGGTTTACTGTATCGATTGGACCTTCTTATTAACGATGAAACACAGAAATTGCATCGGAATTAAATACAAAGGGCACAATGCTGACTTAAGTACAACAAGACTGTATCTTCTTTCTGTCTATGTTTTGAACCATTCCTGTGACACTAGTTATAGATTCCGATGCATCTCTCCAGGTTTACTGTATCCCTTGCACGTTCTTATTGACGATGAAACACAGAAATTGCATCGGAATTAAATACAAAACGTACTATGCCGACTTAAGGACAAGAAGACAGACTCTTCTTACGGACTATGTTTTGAATCATTCCTGTGACACTAGTTATAGATTCCACTGCTTCACTTCAGGTTTACTGTATCCCTCTGACCTTCTTATTGACGATGAAA
This sequence comes from Schistocerca serialis cubense, assembly GCF_023864345.2. Lineage (NCBI taxonomy): Eukaryota > Metazoa > Arthropoda > Insecta > Orthoptera > Acrididae > Schistocerca > Schistocerca serialis. The sequence goes on along the minus strand of NC_064645.1, from coordinate 19,209,722 downwards.
CACAGAAATTACACCGGAATTAAATACAAAAGGCACAATGCCGACTTAAGTACATGAGGACCGACTCTTCTTACTTACTATGTTTTGACCCATTCCTGTGACACTAGTTATAGATTCCGATGCTTGACTCCAGGTTTACTGTATCCCTTGGACCTCCTTATTGACGATGAAACACTGAAATTGAATCGGTATTAAGTAGATTAGGCAAATGTGCCGACTTAAGTACAAGAAGACCGACTCTTCTTACTGACTATGTTTTCAACCATTCCTGTGACACTAGTTATGGTTTCCGATGCTTCACTTCAGGTTTACTGTATCCCTTGGACCTTCTTATTGACGATGAAACATAGAAATTGCATCGGAATTAAATACAAAAGGCACAATGCCGACTTAAGTACATGAAGACTGACTCTTCTTACTGACTATGTTTTGAACCATTCCTGTGACACTAGTTATAGATTCCGATGCTTCACTTCAGATTTACTGTATCCCTTGGACCATCTTATTGACGACGAAACACAGAAATTGCATCGGAATTAATTAGAAATGGCACAATGCCGACTAATGTACAAGAAGACTGACTCATCCTACTGTCTATGTTTTGAACCATTCCTGTTACACTAGTTATAGATTCCGATGCTTCACTTCAGGTTTACTGTATACCTCTGACCTTCTTATTGACGATGAAACACGGAAATTGCATCGGAATAAAATACAAAAGGTAAAATGCCGATTTAAGGACAAGAAGACTGGCTCTTCTTACTGACTATGTTTTGAACCATTCCTGTGACACTAGTTATAGATTCCGATGCTTTACTTCAGGTTTACTGTATCCCTCTGACCTTCTTATTGACGATGAAACACAGAAATTGCACCGGTATTAAACACAAAAGGCTCAATGCCGACTTAAGTACAAGAAGACTGACTCTTCTTACTGTCTATGTTTTGAACCATTCCATTGACACTAGTTATAGATACCTATGCTTCACTCCAGGTTTACTGTATCCCTTGGACCTTCTTATTGACGATGAAACACAGAAATTGCATCAGAATTAAATACAAAAGGCACAATGCCGACTTAAGTACATGAAGACTGACTCTTCTTACTGACTATGTTTGAACCATTCCTGTGACACAAGTTATAGATTCCGATGCTTCACTTCAGGTTTACTGTATCCCTTGGACCTTCTTAATGACGATGAAACACAGAAATTGCATCGCAATTAAATACCAAAAAGCACAATGCCGACCTAAGTACATAAAGACCGACTCTTCTTACTGTCTATCCATTGAACCATTCCTGTGACACTAGTTATAGATTCCGATGCTTCACTTCAGGTTTACTGTATCCCTCTGACCTACTTACTGACGATGAAACACAGAAATGGCATCGGAATTAAATACAAAAGAGACAATGACGTCTTAAGTACAAGAAGACTGACTCTTCTTACTGACTATGTTTTGAACCATTTCTGTGACACTAGTTATAGATTCCGATGCTTCACTTCAGGGTTACTGTATCCCTCTGATCATCTTATTGACGATGAAACACAGAAATTGCATCGGAATTAAATACAAAAGGCACAATGCCGACTTAAGTACAAGAAGACTGTATCTTCTTACTGTTTATGTTTTGAACCATTCCTGTGACACTAGTTATGGATTCCGATGCTTCACTCCAGGTTTACTGTATCCCTTGGACCTTCTTATTGACGATGAAACACAGAAATTGCATCGGAATTAAATACAAAAGACACAATGCCGACTTAAGTACAAGAAGACTGTATCTTCTTACTGTTTATGTTTTGAACCATTCCTGTGACACTAGTTATGGATTCCGATGCTTCACTCCAGGTTTACTGTTTCCCTTGGACCTTGTTATTGACGATGAAACACAGAAATTGCATCGGAATTAAATACAAAAGGCATAATGCCGGCGTAAGTACAAGAAGACTGACTCTTCTAACTGTCTATGTTTTGAACCATTCCTGTGACACTAGTTATAGGTTCCGATGCTTTACTTCAGGTTTACTGTATTCCTCTGACCTTCTTATTGACGATGAATCACAGAAATTGCACCGGAATTAAACCCAAAAGGCACAATGCCGATCTAAGTACAAGAAGAATGACTCTTCTTACTGGCTATGTTTTGAACCATTCCATTGACACTAGTTATAGATTCCGATGCTTTACTTCAGGTTTACTGTATCCCTCTGACCTTCTTATTGACGATGAAACACAGAAATTGCACCGGAATTAAACCCAAAAGGCTCAATGCCGACTTAAGTACAAGATGACTGACTCTTCTTACTGTCTATGTTTTGCACCATTCCATTGACACTAGTTATAGATTCCGATGCTTCACTCCAAATTTACTGTATCCCTTGGACCTTCTTATTGACGATGAAACACTGAAATTGCATCGGAATTAAGTAGATTAGGCAAATATGCCGACTTCAGTACAAGAAGACTGACTCTTCTTACTGACTATCTTTTCAACCATTCCTGTGACACTAGTTACAGCTTCCGATGCATCACTTCAGGTTTACTGTATCCCTTGGACCTTCTTACTGACGATGAAACACAGAAATTGCATCGGAATTAAATACAAAAGGCACAATGCCGACTTAAGTACATGAGGACTGACTCTTCTTACTGACTATATTTTGAACCATTCCTGTGACACTAGTTATTGATTCCGATGCTTCAGTTCAGGTTTACTGTATCCCTTGGACCTTCTTGTTGACGATGAAACACAGAAATTGCAACGGAATTAAATACAAAGTGCACAATGCTGACTTAAGTACAACAAGACTGTATCTTCTTACTGTCTATGTTTTGAACCATTCCTGTGACACTAGTTATAGATTCCGATGCATCACTCCAGGTTTACTGTATACCTTGCACGTTCTTATTGACGATGAAACACAGAAATTGCATCGGAATTAAATACAAAACGTACAATGCCGACTTAAGGACAAGAAGACTGACTCTTCTTACGGACTATGTTTTGAACCATTCCTGTGACACTAGTTATAGATTCCGATGCTTCACTTCAGGTTTACTGTATCCCTCTGACCTTCTTATTGACGATGAAACACAGAAATTACACCGGAATTAAATACAAAAGGCACAATGCCGACTTAAGTACATGAGGACCGACTCTTCTTACTTACTATGTTTTGACCCATTCTTGTGACACTAGTTATAGATTCCGATGCTTGACTCCAGGTTTACTGTATCCCTCTGACCTTCTTATTGACGATGAAACACAGAAATTGCATCGGTATTAAACACTAAAGGCTCAATGCCGACTTAAGTACAAGAAGACTGACTCTTCTTACTGTCTATGTTTTGAACCATTCCATTGACACTAGTTATAGATTCCGATGCTTCACTCCAGGTTTACTGTATCCCTTGGACCTTCTTATTGACGTTGAAACACTGAAATTGAATCGGAATTACGTAGATTAGGCAAATGTGCCGACATAAGTACAAGAAGACTGACTCTTCTTACTGACTATGTTTTCAACCAGTCCTGTGACACTAGTTATAGATTCCGATGCTTGACCTCAGGTTTACTGTATCACTTGGACCTTCTTATTGACGATGAATCACAGAAATTGCATCTGAATTTAATACAAAAAGCACAATGCCGACTCAAGTACAAGAAGACTGACTCTGCTTACTGTCTATGCTTTGAACCATTCCTGTGACACTAGTTATTGATTCCGATGTTTCACTTCGGGTTTACTGTATCCCTCTGACCTTCTTATTGACGATGAAACACAGAAAATGCATCGGAATTAAATACAAAAGGCACAATGCCGACTTAAGTACAAGAAGACTGACTCTTCTTACTGACTATGTTTTGAACCATTTCTGTGACACTAGTTATAGATGCCGATGCTTCACTTCAGGGTAACTGTATCCCTATGATCATCTTATTGACGATGTAACACAGAAATTGCATCGGAATTAAATACAAAAGGCACAATGCCGACTTAAGTACATGAAGACTGACTCTTCTTACTGACTATGTTTTAAAAGATTCCTGTGACACTAGTTATAGATTCCGATGCTTCACTTCAGGTTTACTGTATCCCTTGGTCCTTCTTAATGACGACGAAACACAGAAATTGCATCGGAATTAAATACGAAAGGCACAATGCCGACTTAAGTACAAAAAGACTGACTCTTCTTACTGACTATGGTTTGAACCATTCCTGTGACACTAGTTATAGATACCGATGCTTCACTTCAGGATTACTGTATCGTTCTAACCTTCTTATTGACGATGAAACACAGAAATTGCATCGGAATTAAATAGAAAAATCACAATGCCGACTTAAGTACAAGAAGACTGACTCTTCTTACTGACTATGTTTTGAACCATTTCTGTGACACTAGTTATAGATTCCGATGCTTCATTTCAGGGTTACTGTATCCCTCTGATCATCTTATTGACGATGAAACACGGAAATTGCATCGGAATTAAATACAAAAGGCACAATCCCGACTTAAGTACAAGAAGACTGACTCTTCTTACTGTCGATGTTTTGAACCATTCCTGTAACACTAGTTATAGATTCCAATGCTTCACTTCAGGTTTACTGTATCGATTGGACCTTCTTATTAACGATGAAACACAGAAATTGCATCGGAATTAAATACAAAGGGCACAATGCTGACTTAAGTACAACAAGACTGTATCTTCTTTCTGTCTATGTTTTGAACCATTCCTGTGACACTAGTTATAGATTCCGATGCATCTCTCCAGGTTTACTGTATCCCTTGCACGTTCTTATTGACGATGAAACACAGAAATTGCATCGGAATTAAATACAAAACGTACTATGCCGACTTAAGGACAAGAAGACAGACTCTTCTTACGGACTATGTTTTGAATCATTCCTGTGACACTAGTTATAGATTCCACTGCTTCACTTCAGGTTTACTGTATCCCTCTGACCTTCTTATTGACGATGAAACACAGAAATTACACCGGAATTAAATACAAAAGGCACAATGCCGACTTAAGTACATGAGGACCGACTCTTCTTACTTACTATGTTTTGACCCATTCCTGTGACACTAGTTATAGATTCCGATGCTTGACTCCAGGTTTACTGTATCCCTTGGACCTCCTTATTGACGATGAAACACTGAAATTGAATCGGTATTAGGTAGATTAGGCAAATGTGCCGACTTAAGTACAAGAAGACCGACTCTTCTTACTGACTATGTTTTCAACCATTCCTGTGACACTAGTTATGGTTTCCGATGCTTCACTTCAGGTTTACTGTATCCCTTGGACCTTCTTATTGACGATGAAACATAGAAATTGCATCGGAATTAAATACAAAAGGCACAATGCCGACTTAAGTACATGAAGACTGACTCTTCTTACTGACTATGTTTTGAACCATTCCTGTGACACTAGTTATAGATTCCGATGCTTCACTTCAGATTTACTGTATCCCTTGGACCATCTTATTGACGACGAAACACAGAAATTGCATCGGAATTAAATAGAAATGGCACAATGCCGACTAATGTACAAGAAGACTGACTCATCCAACTGTCTATGTTTTGAACCATTCCTGTTACACTAGTTATAGATTCCGATGCTGCACTTCAGGTTTACTGTGTACCTCTGACCTTCTTATTGACGATGAAACACGGAAATTGCATCGGAATAAAATACAAAAGGTAAAATGCCGACTTAAGAACAAGAAGACTGACTCTTCTTACTGACAATGTTTTGATCCATTCCTGTGACACTAGTTATAGATTCCAATGATTCACTTCAGGTTTACTGTATCCCTATGACCTACTTACTGACGATGAAACACAGAAATGGCATCGGAATTAAATACAAAAGAGACAATGACGTCTTAAGTACAAGAAGACTGACTCTTCTTACTGACTATGTTTTGAACCATTTCTGTGACACTAGTTATAGATTTCGATGCTTCACTTCAGGGTTACTGTATCCCTCTGATCATCTTATTGACGATGAAACACAGAAATTGCATCGGAATTAAATACAAAAGGCACAATGCTGACTTAAGTACAACAAGACTGTTTCTTCTTACTGTCTATGATTTGAACCATTCCTGTGACATTAGTTATAGATTCCGATGCTTCACTCCTAGTTTACTGTATCCCTTGGACCATCTTATTGACGATGAAACACAGAAATTGCATCGGAATTAAATACAAAAGTTACAATGCCGACTTAAGGAAAAGAAGGCTGACTCTTCTTACTGACTATGTTTTGAACCATTCCTGTGACACTAGTTATAGATTCCGATGCTTCACTTCAGATTTACTGTATCCCTCTGACCTTCTTATTGACGATGAGACACAGACATTGCACCGGAATTAAATACAAAAGCACAATGCCGACTTAAGTACATGAAGACCGACTCTTCTTACTGACTATGCTTTGAACCATTCCTGTGACACTAGTTATTGATTCCGATGCTTCACTTCAGTTTTACTGTATCCCTTGGACCTTCTTATTGACGATGAAACACAGAAATTGCATCGGAATTAAATACAAAAGACACAATGCCGACTTAAGTACAAGAAGACTGTATCTTCTTACTGTTTATGTTTTGAACCATTCCTGTGACACTAGTTATGGATTCCGATGCTTCACTCCAGGTTTACTGTTTCCCTTGGACCTTCTTATTGACGATGAAACACAGAAATTGCATCGGAATTAAATACAGAAGGCATAATGCCGGCGTAAGTACAAGAAGACTGACTCTTCTAACTGTCTATGTTTTGAACCATTCCTGTGACACTAGTTATAGATTCCGATGCTTTACTTCAGGTTTACTGTATTCCTCTGACCTTCTTATTGACGATGAATCACAGAAATTGCACCGGAATTAAACCCAAAAGGCACAATGCCGATCTAAGTACAAGAAGAATGACTCTTCTTACTGGCTATGTTTTGAACCATTCCATTGACACTAGTTATAGATTCCGATGCTTTACTTCAGGTTTACTGTATCCCTCTGACCTTCTTATTGACGATGAAACACAGAAATTGCACCGGAATTAAACCCAAAAGGCTCAATGCCGACTTAAGTACAAGATGACTGACTCTTCTTACTGTCTATGTTTTGCACCATTCCATTGACACTAGTTATAGATTCCGATGCTTCACCCCAAATTTACTGTATCCCTTGGACCTTCTTATTGACGATGAAACACAGAAATTGCACCGGAATTAAATACAAAAGCACAATGCCAACTTAAGTACAAGAAGACTGTATCTTCTTACTGTCTATGTTTTGAACCAATCCTGTGACACTAGTTATGGATTCCGAAGCTTCACTCCAGGTTTACTGTATCGCTTGGACCTTCTTATTGACGATGAAACACAGAAATTGCATCGGAATTAAATACAAAAGTCATAATGCCGACTTAAGGACAAGAAGACTGACTCTTCTTACTGACTATGTTTTGAACCATTCCTGTGACACTAGTTATAGATTCCGATGCTTTACTTCAGGTTTACTGTATCCCTCTGACCTTCTTATTGACGACGAAACACAGAAATTGCACCGGAATTAAACCCAAAAGGCACAATGCCGACCTAAGTACAAGAAGACTGACTCTTCTTACTGTCTATGTTTTGAACCATTCCATTGACACTAGTTATAGATTCCGATGCTTCACTCCAGGTTTACTGTATCCCTTGGACCTTCTTATTTACGATGAAACACTGAAATTGCATCGGAATTAAATAGATTAGGCAAATATGCCGACTTAAGTACAAGAAGACTGACTTTTCTTACTGAGTATGTTTTCAACCATTCCTGTGACACTAGTTATAGATTCCGATGCTTCACTTCAGGTTTACTGTATCCCTTGGACCTTCTTATTGACGATGAAACACAGAAATTGCATCGGAATTAAATACAAAAGCACAATGCCGACTTAAGTACATAAAGACTGACTCTTCTTACTGACTATGTTTTGAACCATTCCTGTGACACTAGTTATAGATTCCGAAGTTTCACTTCAGCTCTACTGTATCCCTTGGACCTTCTTAATGACGATGAAACACAGAAATTGCATCAGAATTAAATACAAAAGGCACAATGCCGACTTAAGTACATGGAGGCCGACTCTTCTTACTGACTATGTTTTGAACCATTCCTGTGACACTAGTTATAGTTTCCGATGCTTCACTTCAGGTATATTGTATCCCTCTGACCTTCTTATTGACGATGAAACACAGAAATTGCACCGGAATTAAATACAAAAGGCACAATGCCGACTTAAGTACAAGAATACTCACTCTTCTTGCTGACTATGTTTTGAACCATACCTGTGACACTAGTTATAGATTCCGATGTTTCACTTCGGGTTTACTGTATCCCTTGGACATTCTTATTGGCGATGAAACACAGAAATTGCATCGGAATTAAATACAAAAGTCACAATGCCGACTTAAGTACATGAAGACTGACTCTTCTTACTGACTATGTTTTGTACCATTCCTGTGACACTAGTTATAGATTCCGATGCCTCACTTCAGGTTTACTGTATCATTTGGACCTTCTTATTGTCGAAGAAACACAGAAATTACATCGGAATTAAATACATAGGCACAATGCCGACTTAAGTACAAAAAGACTGACTCTTGTTACTGACTATGTTTTGAACCATTCCTGTGACACTAGTTATAGATTCCAATGCTTCACTCCAGGTTTACTGTATCCCTCTGACCTTCTTATTGACGATGAAACACAGAAATTGCATCGGAATCAAATAGAAAAAGCACAATGCCGACTAAAGTACAAGAAGACTGACTCTTCTTACTGAATATGTTTTGGACCATTTCTGTGACACTAGTTATAGACCCCGATGCTTCACGTCAGGGTTACTGTATCCCTCTGACCTTCTTATTCACGATGAAACACAGAAATAGCATTGGGATTAAATACAAACGGCACAATGCCGGCTTTAGGACAAGTAGACTGACTCTTCTTACTGACTGTGTTTTGAACCATTCCTGTGACACTAATTATAGATTCCGATGCTTTACTTCAGGTTTACTGTATCTCTCTGACCTTGTTATTGACGACGAAACACAGAAATGGCACCGGAATTAAACCCAAAAGGCACAATGCCGACCTAAGTACAGGAAGACTGACTCTTCTTACTGTCTATGTTTTGAACCATTCCATTGACACTAGTTATAGATTCCGATGCTTCACTCCAGGTTTACTGTATCCCTTGGACCTTCTTATTGACGATGAAACACTGAAATTGCATCGGAATTAAATAGATTAGGCAAATATGCCAACTTAAGTACAAGAAGACTGACTCATCTAACTGACTATGTTTTCAACCATTCCTGTGAGACTAGTTATAGATTCCGATGCTTCACTTCAGGTTTACTGTATCCCTTGGACCTTCTTATTGACGATGAAACACAGAAATTGCATCGGAATTAAATACAAAGGCACAATGCCGACTTAAGTATATGAAGACTGACTCTTCTTACTGACTATGTTTTGAACCATTCCTGTGACACTAGTTATAGATTCCGATGTTTCACTTCAGGTCTACTGTATCCCTTGGACCTTCTTAATGACGATGAAACACAGATATTGCATCGGAATTAAATACAAAAGGCACAATGCCGATATAAGTACATGAAGGCAGACTCTTCTTACTGACTATGTTTTGAACCATTCCTGTGACACTAGGTATAGATTCCGATGTTTGACTTCAGGTTTACTGTTTCCCGTGGACCTTCTTATTGACGATGAAACACAGAAATTGCATCGGAATTAAATACAAAAGGCACAATGCCGACTTAAGTACTGTCTATGTTTGAACCATTCCTGCGACATTAGTTATAGATTCCGATGCTTCACTCCAGGTTAACTGTATCCCTTGGACCTTCTTATTGACGATGAAACACAGGTATAGCATCGGAATTAAATACAAAAGCCACAAGGCCGACTTAAGGGCAAGTAGACTGACTCTTCTTACTGACTATGTTTTGAACCATTCCTGTGACACTAGTTATAGATTCCGATGCTTCACTTCAGGTATATTGTATCCCTCTGACCTTCTTACTGACGATGAAACACAGAAATTGCACCGGAATTAAATACAAAAGGCACAATGCCGACTTAAGTACAAGAATACTCACTCTTCTTGCTGACTATGTTTTGAACCATACCTGTGACACTAGTTATAGATTCCGATGCTTCACTTCGGGTTTACTGTATCCCTTGGACCTATTATTGACGATGAAACACTAAAATTGCATCGGAATTAAATAGAAAAGGCACAATGCCGACTTAAGTACAAGAAGACTCACTCTTCTTGCTGACTATGTTTTGAACCATTCCTGTGACACTAGTTATAGATTCCGATGCTTCACTTCGGGTTTACTGTATCCCTTGGACATTCTTAATGATGATGAAACACAGAAATTGCATCGGAATTAAATACAAAAGGCACAATGCCGACTTAAGTACATGAAGACTGACTCTTCTTACTTACTATGTTTTGTACCATTCCTGTGACACTAGTTATAGATTCCGACGCTTCACTTCAGGTTTACTGTATCATTTGGACCTTCTTATTGACGATGAAACACAGAAATTACATCGGAATTAAATACAAACGCACAATGCCGACTTAAGTACAAAAAGACTGACTCTTGTTACTGACTATGTTTTGAACCATTCCTGTGACACTAGTTATAGATTCCGATGCTTCACTCCAGGTTTACTGTATCCCTCTGACCTTCTTATTGACGATGAAACGCAGAAATTGCATCGGAATCAAATAGAAAAAGCACAATAGCGACTTAAGTACAAGAAGACTGACTCTTCTTACTGACTATGTTTTGAACCATTTCTGTGACACTAGTTATAGACTCCGATGCTTCACTTCAGGGTTGCTGTATCCCTCTGACCTTCTTATTCACGATGAAACACAGAAATTGCATCGGAATTAAATACAAACGGCACAATGCCGACTTAAGGACAAGAAGACTGACTCTTCTTACTGCCTATGTTTTGAACCATTCCTGTGACACTAGTTATAGATTCCGATGCTTCACTTCAGCTTTACTGTATCCCTCTGACCTTCTTATTGACGATGAAACACAGAAATAGTATCGGAATTAAATACAAAAGGCACAACTCCGACTTAAGTACAAGAAGACTGACTCTTCTTACTGACTATGATTTGAACCATTTCTGTGACACTAGTTATAGATTCTGATGCTTCACTTCATTGTTACTGTATCTTTCTGACCTTCTTATTGACGATGAAACACAGAAATTGCATCGGAATTAAATACAAAAGGCACAATGCAGACTAAAGTACAAGAAGACTGACTCTTCTTACTGACTATGTTTTGAACCATTTCTGTGACACTAGTTATAGATTCCTATGCTTCAATTCAGGGTTACTGTATCCCTCTGACCATCTTGTTCACGATGAAACACAGAGATTGCATCGGAATTAAATACAAAAGGCACAATGCCGACTTAAGGACAAGAAGACTGACTCTTCTTACTGACTATGTTTTGAACCATTCCTGTGACACTAGTTATAGATTCCGTTGCTTCACTTCAGGTTTGCTGTATCCCTCTGACCTTCTTATTGACGATGAAACACAGAAATTGCACCGGGATTAAATACAAAAGGCACAATGCCGACTTAAGTACATGAAGACCGACTCTTCTTAGTGCCTATGATTTGAACCATTCGTGTTACACTAGTTATAGATTCCGATGCTTCACTTCAGGTTTACTGTATCCATTGGACCTTCTTATTGACGATGAAAAACAGAAATTGTATCGGAATTAAATACAAAAGGCACAATACCGACTTAAGTACATGAAGACTGACTCTTCTTGCTGACTATGCCTTGAACCATTCCTGTGAACCCTTGTTATAGATTCCGATGCATCACTTCAGGTTTACTGTGTCCCTTGGACCTTCTTATTGACGATGAAACACAGAAATTGCATCGGAATTTAATACAAAAGGCACAATGCCGACTCTAGTACAAGAAGACTGACTCTTCTTCCTGTTTATGTTTTGAACCATTCCTGTGACACTAGTTATAGATTCCGATGCTTCACTTCAGGTTTACTGTATCCCTCTGACCTTCTTATTAACGATGAAACACAGAAATTGCATCGGAATTAAATACAAAAGGCACAACGCCGACTTAAGTACAAGAAGACTGACTCATCTTACTGACTATGCTTTGAACCATTTCTGTGACACTAGTTATAGATTCCGATGCTTCACTTAATTGTTACTGTATCCCTCTGACCTTCGTATTCGCGATGAAACACAGAAATTGCATCGGAATTAAATACAAACGGCACAATGCTGACTTAAGGACAAGAAGACTGACTCTTCTTACTGACTATGTTTTGAACCATTCCTGTGACACTAGTTATAGATTCCGATGCTTCACTTCAAGTTTACTGTATCCCTCTGAACTTCTTATTGACGATGAAACACAGAAATTGCATCGGGATTAAATACAAAAGGCACAATGCCGACTTAAGTACATGAAGACCGACTCTTCTTAGTGACTATGTTTTGAACGATTCCTGTGACACTAGTTATAGATTCCGATGCTACACTCCAGGTTTACTGTATCCCTTGGACCTTCTTATTGACGATGAAACACAGAAATTGCATCGGGATTAAATACAAAAGGCACAATGCCGACTTAAGTACATGAAGACCGACTCTTCTTAGTGACTATGTTTTGAACCATTCCTGTGACAGTAGTTATAGATTCCGATGCTACACTCCAGGTTTACTGTATCCCTTGGACCTTCTTATTGACGATGCAACACAGAAATTGCATCGGAATTAAATACAAAAGGCACAATGCCGACTTTACTACAAAAAGACTGTACCTTCTTACCGTCTATGTTTTGACCATTCCTGTGATACTTGTTATAGATTCCGATGCTTCACTCCAGGTTTACTGTATCCCTTGGACCTTCTTATTGACGATGAAACACAAAAATTGCATCGGAATTAAATACGAAAGGCACAATGCCGACTTAAGTACATGAAGACTGACTCTTTTTACTGACTATTCCTTGAACCATTCCTGTTACACTTGTTATAGATTCTGATCCTTCACTTCAGGTTTACTGTATCCCTTGGACCATCTTATTGACGATTAAACACAGAAATTGCATCGGAATTAAATACAAAAGGCACAATGCCGACTTAAGGCCAAGATGACTGCCTCCTCTTACCGGCCTTGTTTTCAACCATTCCTGTGACACTAGTTATAGATTCCGATGCTTCACTTCATGTTTATTGTATCTTTTGGACCTTTTTATTGACGATGAAACACAGAAATTACATCGGAATTAAATACAAAAGGCATAATGCCGACTTAAGTACAAAAAGACTGACTCTTGTTACTGACTATGATTTGAACCCTTCCTGTGACACTAGTTATAGATTCCGATGCTTCACTTCAGGTTTACTGTATCCCTCTGACCTTCTTATTGACGATGAAACACAGAAATCGCACCGGGATCAAATACAAAAGGCATAATGCCGACTTAAGTACACGAAGATAGACTCTTCTTAGTGACTTTGATTTGAACCATTCCTGTGAAACTAGTTATAGATTCCGTTGCTTCACTCCAGGTTTACTGTTTCCTTTGGACCTTCTTATTGACGATGAAACACAGATATTGGATCGGAATTAAATACAATCGGCACAATGCCGCCTTAAGGACAAAAAGACTGACTCTTCTTACTGTCTATGGTTTGAACCAATCCTGTGACACTAGTTATGGATTCCGTAGCTTCACTCCAGGTTTACTGTATCCTTTGGACCTTCTTATTGACGATGAAACACAGATATTGCATCGGAATTAAATACATTCGGCACAATGCCGCCTTAAGGACAAGAAGACTGACTCTTCTTACTGACTATGTTTTGAACCATTCCTGTGACACTAGTTATAGATTCCGATGCTTCACTTCAGGTTTACTGTATCCCTTGGACCTTCTTGTTGACGATGAAACGCAGAAATTGCATCGGAATTGAATACAAAAGGCTCATTGCCAACTTAAGTACATGAAGACTGACTCTTCTGGCTGACTATGTTTTGAACCATTCCTGTGACACTAGTTATAGATTCCGATGCTTCACTTCAGGTTTACTGTATCCCTCTGACCTTCTTATTGACGATGAAACACAAAATTGCATCGGAATTAAATACAAAAGTCACAGCGCCGACTTAAGTACAAGAAGACTGACTCTTCATACAGACTATGCTTTGAACCATTTCTGTGACACTAGTTATAGATTCCGATGCTTCACTTCATTGTTACTGTATCCCTCTGATCTTCTTATTCACGATGAAACACAGAATTTGCATCGGAATTAAATACAATCGGCACAATGCTGACGTAAGGACAAGAAGACTGACTCTTCTTACTGACTATGTTTTGAACCATTCCTGTGACACTAGTTATAGATTTCGGTGCTTCACTTCAGGTTTACTGTATCCCTCTGACCTTCTTATTGACGATGAAACACAGAAATTGCACCGCGATTAAAAACAAAAGGCACAATGCCGACTTAAGTACATGAAGACCGACACTTCTTAGTGACTATGCTTTGAACCATTCCTGTGACACTAGTTATAGATTCCGATGCTACACTCCAGGTTTACTGTATCCCTTGGACCTTCTTATTGACGATGCAACACAGAAATTGCATCGGAATAAAATACAAAAGGCACAATGCCGACATAAGGACAAGATGACTGACCCTTCTTTCTGACTATGTTTTGAACCATTCCTGTGACACTAGTTATAGATTCCGATGCTTCACTTCACGTTTAATGTATCCCTCTGACCTTCTAATTGACGATGAAACACAGAAATTGCATCGGAATTAAATACGAAAAGCACAATTCCGACTTAAGTACAAAAAGACTGTACCTTCTTACCGTCTATGTTTTGCCATTCCCGTGACACTAGTTATTGATTCCGATGCTTCACTCCAGGTTTACTGTATCCCTTGGACCTTCTTATTGACGATGAAACACAGAAATTCCATCGGAATTAAATACAAAAGGCACAATTCTGACTTAAGTACATGAATACTGACTCTTTTTACTGACTATTCCTTGAACCATTCCTGTGACACTTGTAATAGATTCCGATGCTTCACTTCAGGTTTACTGTATCCCTTGGACCTTCTTATTGACGATGAAACACAGAAATTGCATCGGAATTAAATAAAAAAGTCACAATGCCAACATAGGTACATGAAGACTGACTGTTCTTACTTTCTATGTTTTGAACCAGTCCTGTGACACTAGTTATAGATTCCGATGCTACACTCTTGGTTTACTGTATCCCTTGGACCTTCTTATTTACGATGAAACACTGAAATTGCATCGGAATTAGATACAAAAGGCACATTGCCGACTTAAGGGGAGTTGGAATGCCCTATCTCGCCAATGTTAAATTTGCTAACTTTGTGTACCTTTTTCTTTGGAACTATTATCTTCAGAACTTTGAAATTCTGGCAGAGGTTTTCAGCATATATTGTGAGCCCACTGAACTAGAACCAATGTTTTCTTTTTGTTGGTATAGTATTTATGAATTTTTTACCATTAAGCCATTTTTTATTGGAAAAAGTATAACATAAACTTCCCTAGTTCAGAGAATAAGCCAGTTCTTGTCATGATTCTAGTTCAGTGGCCTCTTTGAACTGTTTTGCAGCATTTCTGAAAATTTGAATGTTGTTGGTTGAGTGGTTTATGAGATAAAGGTACATGTAACACTAAAAATGTCAAATGCCAGAAAATGCGATTAAAGTAATTTATTATGAAAATTCACAAATACCTTTTATTCTATTATCAAAAGTGTCCAGCAGAGTAATCAGGGTCATCTTCTAGTTCTTCTTCTTCACCTAGAAGCTTTCTTCTCCTTGCTGCCCTTGCTTTTTTTGTATTAAATTCAGCTGCATACTGAGCCTTCCTTACTCGCACGCTGTCCAGAAGCTGAAGACCTCTGATGGTGTTGATACCAGGAGCAATGCCGAGCCTTGCCATGACCTTTAGCCTACCCATATGACCATCATTGAATGAAATAACAGCATCACTGACTCCCCATTTCAATGTTTTTATCCCAACAAATACATTCTTAGGTACACGAGTCCAAATGAGGTTGTTGAACGACTCGTTTTGATTCTGGGTACAACCATGAAGACATTTTCGCAGAAGATCAGGATGCCCCAAGTCTCTATATATTGGTTTAATTACTTCCATAACAGCCAATGGAATATAATTTTTATGGTGATAAGGATCCCCAGTAGCTTGAGATTTTCTATAATTGCACCATGACTGAGGACCATCTGGACAAGCAAAATGTTGAGGATTATCATCAGTTGATGATCGATGTAAATATGTGGCCCATACAGCTTGTCTCATTTCCTGCAAATTATTTGCATTATTTCTTATTGCCATACCATAGTATTGTTGTAATTCATTTATAATTTTATCTGACAGGCGACCTCTAATGGTTTTACCATCTGACAAAATTTTGTCCTTCAGATTCTGTTTCAGTTTCCTTAGACGAGTGCCCATTCGTTTCTGAACATGACCGACACATTCTAGTTTAGTTATTGTCTTATTGACATATGGCATGGATTCTGTAACACTTTTGTATGCCTTGGAGTCCCCATCTCCAAGGAATTTTGTGTAAAATACTCCCCGTTCTTTTTCTGATCTGCTAAACATTTTCACAGCAGCGGCAGCCTCCATGCCTCCACTCGTACCTTCATAATTCTTGCTACATATGTGAGCTGCTTCTATCTTACCAGATGCACAATGGTAACAATGTTTAGTGAGCACTTCATAGTCCAAAACTTTACCGCTGTCCACACTAGTAACAGTAGCAACAGCATTTTTGGATGTGTGACCCCTTTTCTGCCAGGTTCCATCAAAAGCAACAGGGATATCTGGGTTTCCTTCATTTATATATTTTGCTTCACTGGCAGCAGCTTTCATTGATAAATCTGCTACAGACTGAACAGCATCTCCTATCACTTCAGTGTAATTGTCAATTTTAGCAGGTGGAGGTGGAAGATTCATTATGGCACAAAATGTTTGAGCAGCAGTATGTCCTTTACCAATTGCTCTCATTGCATACATTAGCCTGATATTACTCTCAAACAAATTGCTACTGCATGTTTTAGAGCTCCAAAAACAGGTCTCATTTTCACAACTGGCACAAACTATAGCAATTTTGCAGGAAAGTCCTATAGATTTTGTTATGTTCATATCAAAAGAACCTCCACAAAGATTACAACACAAACATTTCTTCATAAACTCAGTAAAAACAGGAAAGTCGACTAAAACATATTGTTCATTAGAAGCTTCATCTGTAATTTCACTTGCACAGTTTGATAACTTCTTTTTTGATGCACTGGTGGGCGTGTCTCCTTCACACATCTCAGCTGTACAAACGTCAGAACTTTCACCAGCATCAACAGGTGCTGAAGCAGAATCACTTGAACAAACGTTATTTGTAAATCTATTACCGCGAAACTTTCGCTTTTTAAATAATGATGCACTCCTAGGCATCGTAGAAACTACGCACTCACCACTGAAAGTCAAAACAAGACAGATAACAAACTCCAAATGAGCGACAAACTAAACTCGAGGCTCAAAACAAACACTCACAGATCAAAAACTGAACAATAAACACAGCTAGTCGTAAAAACAATGGTACCTATGGAAGGATCAAAGATTCTACAACTGAAGAGTGAAATCCACAGCCTTCTATATGTAATGTTTTCGGAAATGCGAAGATTTAAATGTGTACAAATCACAAGATGGGTAACTTTGCTGGGCGCACATGTAATTTTGAAAAATTAAATAAAAATACTTCCAATTGGAATTTCTTAACAAATTTTGCACCATTTTAAGCAGAAAATTTCAAATTAAGTTATAAGGTTAAAAACTGAAAATGTGAATTTTTTCCATTTTCCGGCATTCCAACTCCCCTTAAGGACATGAAGACTGACTCCTCTTACAGACTATGTTTTCAACCATTCCTGTGACACTAGTTATAGATTCCGATGCTTCACTTCAGGTTTACTGTATCATTTGGACCTTCTTATTGACGATGAAACACAGAAATTACATCGGAATTAAATACAAAAGGCACAATGCCGACTTTAGTAAAAAAAGACTGATTCTTGTTACTGACTATGTTTTGAACCATTCCTGTGACACTACTTATAGATTCCGATGCTTTACTTCAGGTTTACTGCATCCCTCTGAAATTCCTATTGACGATGAAACACAGAAATTGCATCGGAATGAAATAGAAAAGGCACAATGCCGACTTAAGTACAAGAAGACTGTCTCTTCTTACTGTCTATGTTTTGAACCATTCCTGTGGCACTAGTTATAGATTCCGATGCTTGACTTCAGGTTTAGTGTATCCCTAGGACCTTCTTATTGACGATGAAACACAAAAAATGGCATCGGAATTTAATACAAAGGGCACAATGCCGACACAAGTACAAGAAGACTGACTCTTCTTCCTGTCTATGTTTTGAACCATTCCTGTGGCACTAGTTATAGATTCCGACGCTTCACTTCAGGTTTACTGTATCCCTCTGACCTTCTTATTGACGATGAAACACAGAAATTGCATCGGAATTAAATACAAAAGGCACAATGCAGACTTAAGGCCAAGAAGACTGACTCTTCTTACTGACTATGTATTGAACCATTCCTGTGACACTAGTTATAGATTCCGATGCTTCACTTCAGGTTTACTGTATCCCTCTACCCGTCTTATTGTCGATGAAACACAGAAATTGCACCGGGATTAAATACAAAAGGCACAATGCCGACTTAAGTACATGAAGACCGACTCTTCTTAGTGACTACGATATGAACCATTTCTGTGACACTAGTTACAGATTCCGATGCTTCACTTCAGGTTTACTGTATCCCGTGGACCTTCTTATTGACGATGAAACACAGAAATTGCGTCGGAATGAAATACAAAAGGCACAATGCCGACTTAAGTAAAAGAAGACTGTATCTTCTTACTGTCTATGGTTTGATACATTCCTGTGACACTAGTTATAGATTCCGTCGCTTCACTCCTGGTTTACTGTATCCTTTGGACCTTCTTATTGACGATGAAACACAGGTATTGGAATGGAATTAAATACAAACGGCACAATGCCGCCTTAAGGACAAGAAGACTGTCTCTTCTTACTGACTATGTTTTGAACCATTCCTGTGACACTAGTTATAGATTCCGATGCTTCACTCCAGGTTTAGTGTACCCCTTGGACCTTCTTATTGACGATGAAACACAGAAATTGCATCGGAATTAAAGAGAAATGGCACAATGCCGATTTAAGTACAAGAAGACTGACTCATCCTACTGTCTATGTTTTGAACCATTCCTGTGACACTAGTTTTGGATTCCGATGCTTCACTTCAGGTTTACTGTATCCCTCTGACCTTCGTATTGACGATGAAAAACAGAAATTGCATCGGAATGAAATACAAAAGGCACAATGCCGACTTAAGTACAAGAAGACAGACTCTTCCTACTGTCTATGTATTGAACCATTCCTGTGACACTAGTTTAAGATTCCGATGCTTTACTCCAGGTTAACTGTATCCCTCTGACCTTCTTATAGACGATGAAACACAGTTATTGCATCGGAATTAAATACAAACGGCACAATGCCGCCTTAAGGACAAGAAGACTGACTCTTCTTACTGACTATGTATTGAACCATTTCTGTGACACTAGTTACAGATTCCGATGCTTCACTTCAGGTTTACTGTATCCCGTGGACCTTCTTATTGACGATGAAACACAGAAATTGCATCGGAATTAAATACAAAAAGCACAATGCCGACTTAAGTACAAAAAGACTGTACCTTCTTACCGTCTATATTTTGACCATTCCTGTGACACTAGTTATAGATTCCGATGCTTCACTCCAGGTTTACTGTATCCCTTGGACCTTCTTATTCACGATGAAACACAGAAATTGCATCGGAATTAAATACAAAAGGCACAATTCTGACTTAAGTACATGAATACTGACTCTTTTTACTGACTATTCCTTGAACCATTCCTGTGACACTTGTTATAGATTCCGATGCTTCACTTCAGGTTTACTGTATCCCTTGGACATTCTTATTGACGATGAAACACAGAAATTGTATCGGAATTAAATACAAAAGTCACAATGCCAACATAGGTACATGAAGACTGACTGTTCTTACTTTCTATGTTTTGAACCATTCCTGTGACACTAGTTATAGATTCCGATGCTACACACTTGTTTTACTGTATACCTTGGACCTTCTTATTTACGATGAATCACTGAAATTGCATCGGAATTAGATACAAAAGGCACAGTGCCGACTTAAGGACTAGAAGACTGTCTCTTCTTACTCTCTATGTTTTGAACCCCTCCTGTGACACTAGTTATGGATTCAGAAGCTTGACTTCAGGTTTACTGTATCCCTAGGACATTCTTATTGACGATGAAACACAAAAAATTGCATCGGAATTTAATACAAAGGGCACAATGCCGACACAAGTACAAGAAGACTGACTCTTCTTCCTGTCTATGTTTTGAACCATTCCTGTGACACTAGTTATAGATTCCGACGCTTCACTTCAGGTTTACTGTATCCCTCTGACCTTCGTATTGACGAAGAAACACAGAAATTGCATCGGAATTAAATACAAAAGGCACAATGCAGACTTAAGGCCAAGAAGACTGACTCTTCTTACTGACTATGTATTCAACCATTCCTTTGACACTAGTTATAGATTCCGATGCTTCACTTCAGATTTACTGTATCGCTCTGACCGTCTTATTGTCGATGAAACACAGAAATTGCACCGGGATTAAATACAAAAGGCACAATGCCGACTTAAGTACATGAAGACCGACTCTTCTTAGTGACTACGATTTGAACCATTCCTGTGACACTAGTTACAGATTCCGATGCTTCACTTCAGGTTTACTGTATCCCTTGGAAATTCTTATTGACGATGAAACACAAAAAATTGCATCGGAATTTAATACAAAGGGCACAATGCCGACACAAGTACAAGAAGACTGACTCTTCTTCCTGTCTATGTTTTGAACCATTCCTGTGACACTAGTTATAGATTCCGACGCTTCACTTCAGGTTTACTGTATCCCTCTGACCTTCTTATTGACGAAGAAACACAGAAATTGCGTCGGAATTAAATACAAAAGGCACAATGCAGACTTAAGCCCGAGAAGACTGACTCTTCTTACTGACTATGTATTCAACTATTTCTGTGACACTAGTTATAGATTCCTATGCTTCACTTCAGGGTTACTGTATCCCTCTGACCTTCTTGTTCACGAAGAAACACAGAAATTGCATCGGAATTAAATACAAAAGGCACAATGCCGACTTAAGGACAAGAAGACTGACTCTTCTTACTGACTATGTTTTGAACCATTCCTGTGACACTAGTTATAGATTCCGATGCTTCACTTCAGGTTTACTGTATCCCTCTGACCTTCTTATTGACGATGAAACACAGAAATTGCACCGGGATTAAATACAAAAGGCACAATGCCGACTTAAGTACATGAAGATAGACTCTTCTTAGTGACTTTGATTTGAACCATTCCTGTGAAACTAGTTATAGATTCCGATGCTTCACTTCAGGTTTACTGTATCCCTTGGACCTTCTTATTGACGATAAGACACAGAAATTGCTTCGGAATTAAATACAAAGGGCACAATGCCGACTTAAGTAAAAGAAGACTGTATCTTCTTACTGTCTATGGTTTGAACCATTCCTGTGACACTAGTTATAGATTCCGTTGCTTCACTCCAGGTTTACTGTATCCTTTGGACCTTCTTATTGACGATGAAACACAGAAATTGCATCGGAATTAAATACAATCGGCACAATGCTGACGTAAGGACAAGAAGACTGACTCTTCTTACTGACTATGTTTTGAACCATTCCTGTGACACTAGTTATAGATTCCGATGCTTCACTTCACGTTTAATGTATCCCTCTGACCTTCTAATTGACGATGAAACACAGAAATTGCATCGGAATTAAATACAAAAAGCACAATTCCGACTTAAGTACAAAAAGACTGTACCTTCTTACCGTCTACGTTTTGCCATTCCTGTGACACTAGTTATAGATTCCGATGCTTCACTTCACGTTTAATGTATCCCTCTGACCTTCTAATTGACGATGAAACACAGAAATTGCATCGGAATTAAATACAAAAAGCACAATTCCGACTTAAGTACAAAAAGACTGTACCTTCTTACCGTCTATGTTTTGCCATTCCTGTGACACTAGTTATAGATTCCGATGCTTCACTCCAGGTTTACTGTATCCCTTGGACCTTCTTATTGACGATGAAACACAGAAATTGCATCGGAATTAAATACAAAAGGCACAATTCTGACTTAAGTACATGAATACTGACTCTTTTTACTGACTATTCCTTGAACCATTCCTGTGGCACTTGTAATAGATTCCGATGCTTCACCTCAGGTTTACTGTATCCCTTGGACCTTCTTATTGACGATGAAACACAGAAATTGCATCGGAATTAAATACAAAATCACAATGCCAACATAGGTACATGAAGACTGACTGTTCTTACTTTCTATGTTTTGAACCAGTCCTGTGACACTAGTTATAGATTCCGATGCTACACTCTTGGTTTACTGTATCCCTTGGACCTTCTTATTTACGATGAAACACTGAAATTGCATCGGAATTAGATACAAAAGGCACAATGCCGACTTAAGGACATGAAGACTGACTCCTCTTACAGACTATGTTTTCAACCATTCCTGTGACACTAGTTATAGATTCCGATGCTTCACTTCAGGTTTACTGTATCACTTGGACCTTCTTATTGACGATGAAACACAGAAATTGCATCGGAATTAAATACAAAAGGCACAATGCAGACTTAAGGCCAAGAAGACTGACTCTTCTTACTGACTATGTATTGAACCATTCCTGTGACACTAGTTATAGATTCCGGTGCTTCACTTCAGTTTTACTGTATCTTTCTTACCGTCTTATTGTCGATGAAACACAGAAATTGCACCGGGATTAAATACAAAAGGCACAATGCCGACTTAAGTACAAGAAGACCGACTCTTCTTAGTGACTACGATTTGAACCATTCCTGTGACACTAGTTACAGATTCCGATGCTTCACTTCAGGTTTACTGTATCCCGTGGACCTTCTTATTGACGATGAAACACAGAAATTGCGTCGGAATTAAATACAAAAGGTACAATGCCGACTTAAGTAAAAGAAGACTGTATCTTCTTACTGTCTATGGTTTGAAACATTCCTGTGACACTAGTTATAGATTCCGTCGCTTCACTCCTTGTTTACTGTATCCTTTGCACCATCTTATTGACGATGAAACACAGATATTGGAATGGAATTAAATACAAACGGCACAATGCCTCCTTAAGAACAAGAAGACTGTCTCTTCTTACTGACTATGTTCTGAACCATTCCTGTGACACTAGTTATAGATTCCGATGCTTCACTTCAGGTTTACTGTATCCCTTGGAACTTCTTATTTACGATGAAACACAGAAATTGCATCGGAATTAAATACAAAAGGCACAATGCCGACTTAAGTACATGAAGACTGACTCTTCTTACTGACTATGTTTTGAACCATTCCTGTCACACTAGTTATAGATTCCGATGCTTCACTTCAGGTTTACTGTATCCCTTGGACCTTCTTATTGACGATGAAACACAGACATTGCATCGGAATTAAATAGAAAAGGCACAATGCCGACTTAAGTACAAGAAGACTGACTCTTCTTACTGACTATGTTTTGAACCATTCCTGTGACACTAGTTATAGATTCCGATGCTTCACTCCAGGTTTAGTGTACCCCTTGGACCTTCTTATTGACGATAAAACACAGAAGTTGCATCGGAATTAAATAGAAATGGCACAATGCCGACTTAAGTACAAGAAGACTGACTCATCCTACTGTCTATGTTTTGAACCATTCCTGTGACACTAGTTTTGGATTCCGATGCTTCACTTCAGGTTTACTGTATCCTTTGGACCTTCTTATTGACGATGATACACAGATATTGGAATGGAATTAAATACAAACGGCACAATGCCGCCTTAAGGACAAGAAGACTGTCTCTTCGTACTGACTATGTTTTGAACCATTCCTGTGACACTAGTTATAGATTCCGAAGCTTCACTTCAGGTTTACTGTATCCCTTGGACCTTCTTATTTACGATGAAACACAGAAATTGCAACGGAATTAAATACAAAAGGCACAATGCCGACTTAAGTACATGAAGACTGACTCTTCTTACTGACTATGTTTTGGACCATTCCTGTGACACTAGTTATAGATTCCGATGCTTCACTTCAGGTTTACTGTATTCCTTGGACCTTCTTATTGACGATGAAACACAGACATTGCATCGGAATTAAATAGAAAAGGCACAATGCCGAATTAGGTACAAGAAGACTGACTCTTCTTACTGACTATGTTTTGAACCATTCCTGTGACACTAGTTAGAGATTCCGATGCTTCACTCCAGGTTTAGTGTACCCCGTGGACCTTCTTATTGACGATGAAACACAGAAATTGCATCGGAATTAAATACAAAAATCACAATGCCGACATAAGTACATGAAGACTGACTCCTCTTACTGACTATGTTTTGAACCATTCCTGTGACACTAGTTATAGATTCCGATGCTTCACTTCAGGTTTACTGTATCCCTCTGACCTTCTTATTGACAATGAAACACAGAAATTGCATCGGAATTATATACAAAAGGCACAACGCCGACTTAAGTACAAGAAGACTGACTCTTCTTACTGACTATGCTTTGAACCATTTCTGTGACACTAGTTATAGATTCCGATGCTTCACTTCATTGTTACTGAATCCCTCTGACCTTCTTATTCACGATGAAACACAGAAATTGCATCGGAATTAAATACAAATGGCACAATGCCGACTAAAGTACATGAAGACCGACTCTTCTTAGTGACTATGTTTTGAACCATTCCTGTGACACTAGTTATAGATTCCGATGCTTCATTTCAGGTTTACTGTATTCCTTGGACCTTCTTATTGCCGATGCAACACAGATATTGCATCGGAATTAAATACAAAAGGCACAATGCCGACATAAGGACAAGATGACTGACCCTTCTTTCTGACTATGGTTTGAACCATTCCTGTGACACTAGTTATGGATTCAGATGCTACACTCCAGGTTTACTGTATTCCTTGGACCTTCTTATTGCCGATGCAACACAGATATTGCATCGGAATTAAATACAAAAGGCACAATGCCGACATAAAGACACGATGACTGACCCTTCTTTCTGACTATGGTTTGAACCATTCCTGTGACACTAGTTATAGATTCCGATGCTTCACTTCGGGTTTACTGTATCCCTGTGACCTTCTTATTGACGATGAATCACAGAAATGGCATCGGAATTAAATACAAAAGGCACAATGCCGACTTAAGTACAAAAAGACTGTACCTTGTTACCGTCTATGTTTTGTCCATTCCTGTGACACTAGTTATGGATTCTGATGCTTCACTCCAGGTTTACTGTATCCCTTGGACCTTCTTATTGACGATGAAACACAAAAATTGCATCGGAAATAAATACAAAAGGCACAATGCCGACTTAAGTACATGAATACTGACTCTTTTTACTGACTATTCCTTGAACCGTTCCTGTGCACTTGTAATAGATTCCGATGCTTCACTTCAGGTTTACTGTATCCCTTGGACCTTCTTATTGACGAAGAAACACAAAAATTGCATTGGAATTAAATACAAAAGGCACAATGCCAACATAGGTACATGAAGACTGACTCTTCTTACTTTCTATGTTCTGAACCATTCCTGTGACACTAGTTATAGATTCCGTTGCTACACTCTTGGTTTACTGTATCCCTTGGACCTTCTTATTTACGATGAAACACAGAATTTGCATCGGAATTAAATACAAAAGGCACAATGGCGACTTAAGGACAAGAAGACTGACTCCTCTTACAGACTATGTATTCAAACATTCCTGTGACACTAGTTATAGATTCCGATGCTTCACTTCAGGTTTACTGTATCATTTGGACCTTCTTATTGACGATGAAACACAGAAATTACATCGGAATTAAATACAAAAGGCACAATGCCGACATAAGGACAAAAAGACTGACTCTTGTTACTGACTATGTTTGAACCATTCCTGTGACACTAGTTATAGATTCCGATGCTTCACTTCAGGTTTACTGTATCCCCCTGAAATTCTTATTGACGATGAAACACAGAAATTGCATCGGAATGAAATAGAAAAGGCACAATGCCGACTTAAGTACAAGAAGACTGGCTCCTCTTACTGTCTATAATTTGAACCATTCCTGTGACACTAGTTATAGATTCCGATGCTTGACTTCAGGTTTACTGTATCCCTAGGACCTTCTTATTGACGATTAAACACAGAAATTGCATCGGAATTTAATACAAAAGGCACAATGCCGACACAAGTACAAGAAGACTGACTCTTCTTCCTGTCTATGTTTTGAACCATTCCTGTGACACTAGTTATAGATTCCGATGCTTCACTTCAGGTTTACTGTATCCCTCTGACCTTCTTATTGATGATGAAACACAGAAATCGCACCGGGATTAAATACAAAAGGCACAATCCCGACTAAAGTACATAAAGACCGACTTTTCTTAGTGACTATGTTTGAACCATTCCTGTGACACTAGTTATAGATTCCGATGCTACACTCAAGGTTTACTGTATCCCTTGGACCTTCTTATTGACGATGCAACACAGAAATTGCATCGGAATTAAATACAAAAGGCACAATGCCGACATAAGGACAAGAAGACTGACCCTTTTTTCTGACTATGTTTTGGACCATTCCTGTGACACTAGTTATAGATTCCGATGCTTCACTTCAGGTTTACTGTATCCCTCTGACCTTCTTATTGACGATGAAACACAGAAATTGCATCGGAATTAAATACAAAAGGCACAATGCAGACTTAAGTACAAGAAGACTGACTCTTCTTACTGACTATGTTTTGAACCATTTCTGTGACACTAGTTATAGATTCCTATGCTTCACTTCAGGGTTATGTATCCCTCAGACCTTCTTGTTCACGATGAAACACGAAAATTGCATCGGAATTAAATACAAAAGGCACAATGCCGACTTAAGGCCGAGAAGACTGACTCTTCTTACTGACTATGTTTGAACCATTCCTGTGACACTAGTTATAGATTCCGATGCTTCACTTCAGGTTTACTGTATCCCTCTGACCTTCTTATTGAAGATGAAACTCAGAAATTGCACCGGGATTAAATACAAATGGCACAATGCCGACTTAAGTACATGAAGACCGACTCTTCTTAGTGACTATGATTTGAACCATTCCTGTGACACTAGTTATAGATTCCGATGCTTCACTTCAGGTTTACTGTACCCTTGGACCTTCTTATTGACGATGAAACACAGAAATTGCATCGGAATTAAATACAAAAGGACAATGTCGACTTAAGTAAAAGAAGACTGTATCTTCTTACTGTCTATGGTATAAATTATTCCTGTGCCACTAGTTATAGATTTTGTTGCTTCACTCCAGGTTCACTGTATCCTTTGGACCTTCTTATTGACGATGAAACACAGATATTGCATCGGAATTAAATACAAACGGCACAATGCCGCCTTAAAGACAAGAAGACTGACTCTTCTTACTGACTATGTTTTGAACCATTCCTGTGACACTAGTTATAGATTCCGATGCTTCACTTCAGGTTTACTGTATCCCTTGGACCTTCTTATTGACGATGAAACACAGAAATTGCATCGGAATTAAATACAAAAGGCACAATTCTGACTTAAGTACATGAATACTGACTCTTTTTACTGACTATTACTTGAACCATTCCTGTGACACTTGTTATAGATTCCGATGCTTCACTTCAGGTTTACTGTATCCCTCTGACCGTCTTATTGTCGATGAAACACAGAAATTGCACCGGGATTAAATACAAAAGGCACAATGCCGACTTAAGTACATGAAGACCGACTCTTCTTAGTGACTACGATTTGAATCATTCCTGTGACACTAGTTACAGATTCCGATGCTTCACTTCAGGTTTACTGTATCCCTTGGACCTTCTTATTGACGATGAAACACAGAAATTGCATCGGAATTAAATACAAAAGGCACAATGCCTACTTAAGTAAAAGAAGACTGTATCTTCTTACTGTCTATGGTATGAAACATTCCTGTGACACTAGTTATAGATTCCGACGCTTCACTCCAGGTTTACTGTATCCTTTGGACCTTCTTATTGACGATGAAACACAGATATTGGAATGGAATTAAATAGAAACGGCACAATGCCGCCTTAAGGACAAGAAGACTGTCTCTTCTTCCTGACTATGTTTTGAACCATTCCTGTACCACTAGTTATAGATTCCGATGCTTCACTTCAGGTTTACTGTATCCCTTGGACCTTCTTATTTACGATGAAACACAGAAATTGCATCGGAATTAAATACAAAAGGCACAATGCCGACTTAAGTACATGAAGACTGACTCTTCTCACTGACTATGTTTTTAACCATTCCTGTGACACTAGTTATAGATTCCGATGCTTCACTTCAGGATTACTGTATCCCTTGGACCTTCTTATTGACGATGAAACACAGACATTGCATCGGAAATAAATAGAAAAGGCACAATGCCGACTTAAGTACAAGAAGACTGACTCTTCTTACTGACTATGTTTTGAACCATTCCTGTGACACTAGTTATAGATTCCGATGCTTCACTCCAGGTTTAGTGTACCCCTTGGACCTTCTTATTGACGATGAAACACAGAAATTGCATCGGAATTAAATTGAAATGGCACAATGCCGATTTAAGTACAAGAAGATTGACTCTTCTTACTGACTATGTGTTGAACCATTCCTGTGACACTAGTTATAGATTCCGATGCTTCACTTCAGGTTTACTGTATCCCTTGGACCTTCTTATTGACCATGAAACACCGAAATTGCATCGGAATTAAATACAAAGGGCACAATGCCGACTTAAGTACATGAAGACTGACTCATCCTACTGTCTATGTTTTGAACCATTCCTGTGACACTAGTTTTGGATTCCGATCCTTCACTTCAGGTTTACTGTATCCCTCTGACCTTCGTATTGACGATGAAACACAGAAATTGCATCGGAATGAAATACAAAAGGCACAATGCCGACTTAAGTACAAGAAGACAGACTCTTCCTACTGTCTATGTTTTGAACCATTCCTGTGACACTAGTTAAAGATTCCGATGATTTACTCCAGGTTAACTGTATCCCTCTGACCTTCTTATTGACGATGAAACACAGTTATTGCATCGGAATTAAATACAAACGGCACCATGCCGCCTTAAGGAAAAGAAGACTAACTCTTCTTACTGACTATGTTTTGAACCATTCCTGTGACACTAGTTATAGATTCCGATGCTTCACTTCAGGTTTACTGTATCCCTTGGACCTTCTTATTTACGATGAAACACAGAAATTGCATCGGAATTAATTTCAAAAGGCACAATGCCGACTTAAGTACATGAAGACTGACTCTTCTTACTGACTATGTTTTGAACCATTCCTGTGACACTAGTTATAGATTCCGATGCTTCACTTCAGGTTTACTGTATCCCTTGGACCTTCTTATTGACGATGAAACACAGACATTGCATCGGAATTAAATAGAAAAGGCACAATGCTGACATAAGTACAAGAAGACTGACTCTTCTTACTGACTATGTTTTGAACCATTCCTGTGACACTAGTTATTGATTCCGATGCTTCACTCCAGGTTTAGTGTACCCCTTGGACCTTCTTATTGACGATGAAACACAGAAATTGCATCGGAATTAAATAGAAATGGCACAATGCCGATTTAAGTACAAGAAGATTGACTCTTCTTACTGACTATGATTTGGACCATTCCTGTGACACTAGTTATAGATTCCGATGCTTCACTTCAGGTTTACTGTATCCCTTGGACCTTCTTATTGACCATGAAACACCGAAATTGCATCGGAATTAAATACAAAGGGCACAATGCCGACTTAAGTACAAGAAGACTGACTCATCCTACTGTCTATGTTTTGAACCATTCCTGTGACACTAGTTTTGGATTCCGATGCTTCACTTCAGGTTTACTGTATCCCTCTGACCTTCGTATTGACGATGAAACACAGAAATTGCATCGGAATGAAATACAAAAGGCACAATGCCGACTTAAGTACAAGAAGACAGACTCTTCCTACTGTCTATGATTTGAACCATTCCTGTGACACTAGTTTAAGATTCCGATGCTTTACTCCAGGTTAACTGTATCCCTCTGACCTTCTTATTGACGATGAAACACAGTTATTGCATCGGAATTAAACACAAACGGCACAATGCCGCCTTAAGGACAATAAGACTGACTCTTCGTACTGACTATGTTTTGAACCATTCCTGTGACACTAGTTATAGATTCCGATGCTTCACTCCAAGTTTACTGTATCCCTTGGACCTTCTTATTGACGATGAAACACAGAAATTGCATCGGAAATAAATACAAAAGGCACAATGCCGACTTAAGTACATGAATACTGACTCTTTTTACTGACTATTCCTTGAACCGTTCCTGTGACACTCGTTATGGATTCCGATGCTTCACTTCAGGTTTACTGTATCCCTTGGACCTTCTTATTGACGAAGAAACACAAAAATTGCATCGGAATTAAATAGAAAAGGCACAATGCCAACATAGGTACATGAAGACTGACTCTTCTTACTTTCTATGTTTTGAACCATTCCTGTGACACTAGTTATAGATTCCGGTGCTACACTCTTGGTTTACTGTATCCCTTGGACCTTCTTATTTACGATGAAACACAGAAATTGCATCGGAATTAAATACAAAAGGCACAATGGCGACTTAAGGACAAGGAGACTGACTCCTCTTACAGACTATGTATTCAAACTTTCCTGTGACACTAGTTATACATTCCGATGCTTCACTTCAGGTTTACTGTATCATTTGGACCTTCTTATTGACGATGAAACACAGAAATTACATCGGATTTAAATACAAAAGGCACAACGCCGACATAAGAACAAATAGACTGACTCTTGTTACTGACTATGTTTGAACCATTCCTGTGACACTAGTTATAGATTCCGATGCTTTACTTCAGGTTTACTGTATCCCTCTGAAATTCTTATTGACGATGAAACACAGAAATTGCATCGGAATGAAATAGAAAAGGCACAATGCCGACATTAAGTACAAGAAGACTGGCTCTTCTTACTGTCTATGTTTTGAACCATTCCTGTGACACTAGTTATAGATTCCGATGCTTGACTTCAGGTTTACTGTATCCCTAGGACCTTCTTATTGACGATGAAAAACAGAAATTGCATCGGAATTTAATACAAAAGGCACAATGCCGACACAAGTACAAGAAAACTGACTCTTCTTCCTGTCTATGTTTTGAACCATTCCTGTGACACTAGTTATAGATTCCGATGCTTCACTTCAGGTTTACTGTATCCCTTGGACATTCTTATTGACGATGAAACACAGAAATTGCACGGGGATTAAATACAAAAGGCACAATGCCGACTAAAGTACATAAAGACCGACTCTTCTTAGTGACTATGTTTGAACCATTCCTGTGACACTAGTTATAGATTACGATGCTACACTCCAGGTTTACTGTATCCCTTGGCCCTTCTTATTGACGATGCAACACAGAAATTGCATCGGAATTAAATACAAAAGGCACAATGCTGACATAAGTACAAGAAGACTGACCCTTCTTTCTGACTATGTTTTGATCCATTCCTGTGACACTAGTTATAGATTCCGATGCTTCACGTCAGGTTTACTGTATCCCTCTGACCTTCTTATTGACGATGAAACACAGAAATTGCATCGGAATTAAATACAAATGGCACAATGCAGACTTAAGTACAATAAGACTGACTCTTCTTACTGACTATGTTTTGAACCATTTCTGTGACACTAGTTATAGATTCCTATGCTTCACTTCAGGGTTACTGTATCCCTCTGACCTTCTTGTTCACGATGAAACACGGAAATTGCATCGGAATTAAATACAAAAGGCACAATGCCAACTTAAGGCCGAGAAGACTGAATCTTCTTACTGACTATCTTTTTGAACCATTCCTGTGTCACTAGTTATAGATTCCGATGCTTCACTTCAGGTTTACTGTATCCCTCTGACCTTCTTATAGACGACGAAACACAGAAATTGCACCGGGATTAAAGACAAAAGGCACAATGCCGACTTAAGTACATGAAGACCGACTCTTCTTAGTGACTATGATTTGAACCATTCCTGTGACACCAGTTATAGATTCCGATGCTTCACTTCAGGTTTACTGTATCTCTCTGACCTTCTTATTGACGATGAAACACAGAAATTGCATCGGAATTAAATACAAATGCACAATGCCGACTTAAGTAAAAGAAGACTGTATCTTCTTACTGTCTATGGTTTGAACCATTCCTGTGACACTAGTTATAGATTTTGTTGCTTCACTCCAGGTTTCTGTATCCTTTGGACCTTCTTATTGACGATGAAACACAGATATTGCATCGGAATTAAATACAAACGGCACAATGCCGCCTTAAGGACAAGAAGACTGACTCTTCTTACTGACTATGTTTTGAACCATTCCTGTGACACTAGTTATAGGTTCCGATGCTTCACTTCAGGTTTACTGTATCCCTTGGACCTTCTTATTGACGATGAAGCACAGAAATTGCATCGGAATAAATACAAAAGGCACAATGCCGACTTAAGTACATGAAGACTGACTCTTCTTACTGACTATGTTTTGAACCATTCCTGTGACACTAGTTATAGACTCTGATGCTTTACTTCAGGTTTACTGTATCCGTCTGAAATTCTTATTGACGATGCAACACAGAAATTGCATCGGAGTGAAATAGAAAAGGCACAATGCCGACTTAAGTACAAGAAGACTGTCTCTTCTTACTGTCTATGTTTTGAACCATTCCTGTAACACTAGTTATAGATTCCGATGCTTGACTTCAGGTTTACTGTATCCCTAGGACCTTCTTATTGACGATGAATCACAAAAAAATTGCATCGGATATTAATACAAAAGGCACAATGCCGACTTAAGTAAAAGAAGACTGTATCTTCTTACTGTCTATGGTTTGAACCATTCCTGTGACACTAGTTATAGATTTTGTTGCTTCACTCCAGGTTTACTGTATCCTTTGGACCTTCTTATTGACGATGAAACACAGATATTGCATCGGAATTAAATACAAACGGCACAATGCCGCCTTAAGGACAAGAAGACTGACTCTTCTTACTGACTATGTTTTGAACCATTCCTGTGACACTAGTTATAGGTTCCGATGCTTCACTTCAGGTTTACTGTATCCCTTGGACCTTCTTATTGACGATGAAGCACAGAAATTGCATCGGAATAAATACAAAAGGCACAATGCCGACTTAAGTACATCAAGACTGACTCTTCTTACTGACTATGTTTTGAACCATTCCTGTGACACTAGTTATAGATTCCGATGCTTTACTTCAGGTTTACTGTATCCCTCTGAAATTCTTATTGACGATGAAACACAGAAATTGCATCGGAATGAAATAGAAAAGGCACAATGCCGACTTAAGTACAAGAAGACTGTCTCTTCTTACTGTCTATGTTTTGAACCATTCCTGTAACACTAGTTATAGATTCCGATGCTTGACTTCAGGTTTACTGTATCCCTAGGACCTTCTTATTGACGATGAAACACAAAAAAATTGCATCGGATATTAATACAAAGGGCACAATGCCGACACAAGTACAAGAAGACTGACTCTTCTTCCTGTCTATGTTTTGAACCATTCCTGTGACACTAGTTATAGGTTCCGATGCTTCACTTCAGGTTTACTGTATCCCTTGGAGCTTCCTATTGACGATGAAACACAGAAATTGCATCGGAATTAAATACAAAAGGCACAATGCCGACTTAAGTAAATGAAGACTGTATCTTCTTACTGTCTATGGTTTGAAACATTCCTGTGACACTAGTTATAGATTCCGTCGCTTCACTCCAGGTTTACTGTATCCTTTGGACCTTCTTATTGACGATGAAACACAGATATTGGAATGGAATTAAATACAAACAGAACAATGCCGCCTTAAGGACAAGAAGACTGTCTCTTCTTACTGACTATGTTTTGAACCATTCCTGTGACACTAGTTATAGATTCCGATGCTTCACTTCAGCTTTACTGTATCCCTTGGACCTTCTTATTTACGATGAAACACAGAAATTGCATCGGAATTAAATACAAAAGGCACAATGCCGACTTAAGTACATGAAGACTGACTCTTCTTACTGACTATGTTTTGAACCATTCCTGTGACACTAGTTATAGATTCCGATGCTTCACTCCAGGTTTAGTGTACCCCTTGGACCTTCTTATTGACGATGAAACACAGAAATTGCATCGGAATTAAATTGAAATGGCACAATGCCGATTTAAGTACAAGAAGACTGACTCTTCCTACTGACTATGTTTTGAACCATTCCTGTGACACTAGATATAGATTCCGATGCTTCACTTCAGGTTTACTGTATCCCTTGGACCTTCTTATTGACCATGAAACACCGAAATTGCATCGGAATTAAATACAAAGGGCACAATGCCGACTTAAGTACAAGAAGACTGACTCATCCTACTGCCTATGCTTTGAACCATTCCTGTGACACTAGTTTTTAGATTTCGATGCTTCACTTCAGGTTTACTGTATCCCTCTGACCTTCGTATTGACGATGAAACACAGAAATTGCATCGGAATGAAATACAAAAGGCACAATGCCGACTTAAGTAAAAGAAGACAGACTCTTCCTAATGTCTATGTTTTGAACCATTCCTGTGACACTAGTTTAAGATTCCGATGCTTTACTCCAGGTTAACTATATCCCTCTGACCTTCTTATTGACGATGAAACACAGTTATTGCATCGGAATAAAATACAAACGGCACAATGCCGCCTTAAGGACAAGAAGACTGACTCTTCTTACTGACTATGTTTTGAACCATTCCTGTGACACTAGTTATAGATTCCGATGCTTCACTTCAGGTTTACTGTATCCCTTGGACCTTCTTATTGACGATGAAACACAGAAATTGTATCGTAATTAAATACAAAAGGCACAATGCCGACATAACTACATGAAGACTGATTCTTCTTACTGACTATGTTTTGAACCATTCCTGTGACACTAGTTATAGATTCCGATGCTTCACTTCAGGTTTACTGTATCCCTCTGACCTTCTTATTGACGATGAAACACAGAAATTGCATCTGAATTAAATACAAAAGGCACAACGCCGACTTAAGTACAAGAAGACTGACTCTTACTGACTATGCTTTGAACCATTCCTGTGACACTAGTTATAGATACCGATGCTTCACTTCATTGTTACTGTATCCCTCTGACCTTCTTATTCACGATGAAACACAGAAATTGCATCGGAATTAAATACAAACGGCACAATGCTGACTTAAGGACAAGAAGACTGACTCTTCTTACTGACTATGTTTTGAACCATTCCTGTGACACTAGTAATAGATTCCGATGCTTCACTTCAGGTTAACTGTATCTCTCTGACCGTCTTATTGACGATGAAACACAGAAATTGCACCGGGATTAAATACAAATGGCACAATGCCGACTAGAGTACATGAAGACCGACTCTTCTTAGTGACTATGTTTGAACCATTCCTGTGACACTAATTATAGATTCCGATGCTACACTCCAGGTTTCCTGTATCCCTTGGACCTTCTTATTGCCGATGCAACACAGATATTGCTTCGGAATTAAATACAAAAGCCACAATGCCGACTTAAGGCCGAGAAGACTGACTCTTCTTACTGACTATGTTTTGAACCATTCCTATGACACTAGTTATAGATTCCGATGCTTCACTTCAGGTTTACTGTATCCCTTGTACATTCTTATTGACGATGAAACACAGAAATTGCATTGGAATTAAATACAAAAGGCACAATGCAGACTTAAGTACAATAAGACTGACTCTTCTTACTGACTATGTATTGAACCATTTCTGTGACACTAGTTATAGATTCCTATGCTTCACTTCAGGGTTACTGTATCCCTCTGACCTTCTTGTTCACGATGAAACACGGAAATTGCATCGGAATTAAATACAAAAGGCACAATGCCGACTTAAGGCCGAGAAGACTGACTCTTCTTACTGACTATATTTTGAACCATTCCTGTGACACTAGTTATAGATTCCGATGCTTCACTTCAGGTATACTGTATCCCTCTGACCTTCTTATTGACGACGAAACACAGAAATTGCACCGGGATTAAATACAAAAGGCACAATGCCGACTTAAGTACATGAAGACCGACTCTTCTTAGTGACTATGATTTGAACCATTCCTGTGACACTAGTTATAGATTCCGATACTTCACTTCAGGTTTACTGTACCCTTGGACCTTCTTATTGACGATGAAACACAGAAATTGCATCGGAATTAAATACAAACGGCACAATGCTGACTTAAGGACAAGAAGACTGACTCTTCTTACTGACTATGTTTTGAACCATTCCTGTGACACTAGTAATAGATTCCGATGCTTCACTTCAGGTTTACTGTATCTCTCTGACCTTCTTATTGACGATGAAACACAGAAATTGCACCGGGATTAAATACAAATGGCACAATGCCGACTAAAGTACATGAGGACCGACTCTTCTTAGTGACTATGTTTGAACCAATCCTGTGACACTATTTACAGATTCCGATGCTACACTCCAGGTTTACCGTATCCCTTGGACCTTCTTATTGCCGATGCAACACAGATATTGCATCGGAATTAAATACAAAAGGCACAATGCCGACATAAGGACAAGAAGACTGACCCTTCTCTCTGACTATGTTTTGAACCATTCCTGTGACACTAGATATAGATTCCGATGCTTCACTTCAGGTTTACTGTATCCCTCTGACCTTCTTATTGACGATGAATCACAGAAATTGCTTCGGAATTAAATACAAAAGCCACAATGCCGACTTAAGG
Source organism: Schistocerca serialis cubense (assembly GCF_023864345.2). NCBI lineage: Eukaryota > Metazoa > Arthropoda > Insecta > Orthoptera > Acrididae > Schistocerca > Schistocerca serialis. Next base: position 19,172,385 of record NC_064645.1, on the reverse strand, counting down.
CCGAGAAGACTGACTCTTCTTACTGACTATGTTTTGAACCATTCCTGTGACACTAGTTATAGAATCCGATGCTTCACTTCAGGTTTACTGTATCCCTCTGACCTTCTGATTGACGATGAAACACAGAAATTGCACCGGGATTAAATACAAAAGGCACAATGCCGACTTAAGTACATGAAGACCGACTCTTCTTAGTGACTATGATTTGAACCATTCCTGTGACACTAGTTATAGATTCCGATGCTTCACTTCAGGTTTACTGTATCCATTGGACCTTCTTATTGACGATGAAACACAGAAATTGTATCGGAACTAAATAAAAAAGGCACAATGCCGACTTAAGTAAAAGAAGACAGTATCTTCTTACTGTCTATGGTTTGAACCATTCCTGTGACACTAGTTATAGATTTTGTTGCTTCACTCCAGGTTTACTGTATCCTTTGGACCTTCTTATTGACGATGAAACACAGATATTGCATCGGAATTAAATACAAACGGCACAATGCCGCCTTAAGGACAAGAAGACTGACTCTTCTTACTGACTATGATTTGAACCATTCCTGTGACACTAGTTATAGATTCCGATGCTTCACTTCAGGTTTACTGTATCCCTTGGACCTTCTTATTGACGATGAATTACAGAAATTGCATCGGAATAAATACAAAAGGCACAATGCCGACTTAAGTACATGAAGACTGACTCTTCTTACTGACTATGTTTTGAACCATTCCTGTGACACTAGTTATAGATTCCGATGCTTTACTTCAGGTTTACTGTATCCCTCTGAAATTCTTATTGACGATGAAACACAGAAATTGCATCGGAATGAAATAGAAAAGGCACAATGCCGACTTAAGTACAAGAAGACTGTCTCTTCTTACTGTCTATGTTTTGAACCATTCCTGTGACACTAGCTATAGATTCCGATGCTTGACTTCAGGTTTACTGTATCCCTAGGACCTTCTTATTGACGATGAAACACAAAAAAATTGCATCGGATATTAATACAAAGTGCACAATGCCGACACAAGTACAAGAAGACTGACTCTTCTTCCTGTCTATGTTATGAACCATTCCTGTGACACTAGTTATAGATTCCGACGCTTCACTTCAGGTTTACTGTATCCCTCTGACCTTCTCATTGACGATGAAACACAGAAATGGCATCGGAATTAAATACAAAAGGCACAATGCAGTCTTAAGTCCAAGAAGACTGACTCTTCTTACTGACTATGTATTGAACCATTCCTGTGACACTAGTTATAGATTCCGATGCTTCACTTCAGGTTTACTGTATCCCTCTGACCTTCTTATTGTCGATGAAACACAGAAATTACACCGGGATTAAATACAAAACTCACAATGCCGACTTAAGTACATGGAGACCGCCTCTTCTTAGTGACTATGATTTGAACCATTCCTGTGACGCTAGTTACAGATTCCGATGCTTCACTTCAGGTTTACTGTATCCCTTGGACCTTCTAATTGACGATGAAACACAGAAATTGCATCGGAATTAAATACAAAAGGCACAATGCCGACTTAAGTAAAAGAAGACTGTATCTTCTTACTGTCTATGGTTTGAAACATTCCTGTGACACTAGTTATTGATTCCGTCGCTTCACTCCAGGTTTACTGTATCCTTTGGACCTTCTTATTGACGATGAAACACAATTATTGGAATGGAATTAAATACAAACAGCACAATGCCGCCTTAACGACAAGAAGACTGTCTCTTCTTACTGACTATGTTTTGAACCATTCCTGTGACACTAGTTATAGATTCCGATGCTTCACTTCAGCTTTACTGTATCCCTTTGACCTACTTATTTACGATGAAACACAGAAATTGCATCGGAATTAAATACAAAAGGCACAATGCCGACTTAAGTACAAGAAGACAGACTCTTCCTACTGTCTATGTTTTGAACCATTCCTGTGACACTAGTTTAAGATTCCGATGCTTTACTCCAGGTTAACTGTATCCCTCTGACCTTCTTATTGACGATGAAACACAGTTATTGCATCGGAATAAAATACAAACGGCACAATGCCGCCTTAAGGACAAGAAGACTGACTCTTCTTACTGACTATGTTTTGAACCATTCCTGTGACACTAGTTATAGATTCCGATGCTTCACTTCAGGTTTACTGTATCCCTTGGACCTTCTTATTGACGATGAAACACAGAAATTGCATCGTAATTAAAAAACAAAAGGCACAATGCTGACATAAGTACATGAAGACTGACTCTTCTTACTGACTATGTTTTGAACCATTCCTGTGACACTAGTTATAGATTCCGATGCTTCACTTCAGGTTTACTGTATCCCTCTGACCTTCTTATTGACGATGAAACACAGAAATTGCATCTGAATTAAATACAAAAGGCACAACGCCGACTTAAGTACAAAAAGACTGACTCTTACTGACCATGCTTTGAACCATTCCTGTGACACTAGTTATAGATTCCGATGCTTCACTTCATTGTTACTGTATCGCTCTGACCTTCTTATTCACGATGAAACACAGAAATTGCATCGGAATTAAATACAAACGGCACAATGCTGACGTAAGGACAAGAAGACTGACTCTTCTTACTGACTATGTTTTGAACCATTCCTGTGACACTAGTAATAGATTCCGATGCTTCACTTCAGGTTTACTGTATCTCTCTGACCTTCTTATTGACGATGAAACACAGAAATTGCACCGGGATTAAATACAAATGGCACAATGCCGACTAAAGTACATGAGGACCGACTCTTCTTAGTGACTATGTTTGAACCATTCCTGTGACACTAGTTACAGATTCCGATGCTACACTCCAGGTTTACCGTATCCCTTGGACCTTCTTATTGCCGATGCAACACAGATATTGCATCGGAATTAAATACAAAAGGCACAATGCCGACATAAGGACAAGAAGACTGACCCTTCTTTCTGACTATGTTTTGAACCATTCCTGTGACACTAGATATAGATTCCGATGCTTCACTTCAGGTTTACTGTATCCCTCTGACCTTCTTATTGACGATGAATCACAGAAATTGCTTCGGAATTAAATACAAAAGCCACAATGCCGACTTAAGGCCGAGAAGACTGACTCTTCTTACTGACTATGTTTTGAACCATTCCTGTGACACTAGTTATAGATTCCGATGCTTCACTTCAGGTTTACTGTATCCCTCTGACCTTCTTATTGACGATGAAACACAGAAATTGCACCGGGATTAAATACAAAAGGCACAATGCCGACTTAAGTACATGAAGACCGACTCTTCTTAGTGACTATGATTTGAACCATTCCTGTGACACTAGTTATAGATTCCGATGCTTCACTTAAGGTTTACTGTATCCATTGGACCTTCTTATTGACGATGAAACACAGAAATTGTATCGGAACTAAATAAAAAAGGCACAATGCCGACTTAAGTAAAAGAAGACAGTATCTTCTTACTGTCTATGGTTTGAACCATTCCTGTGACACTAGTTATAGATTTTGTTGCTTCACTCCAGGTTTACTGTATCCTTTGGACCTTCTTATTGACGATGAAACACAGATATTGCATCGGAATTAAATACAAACGGCACAATGCCGCCTTGAGAACAAGAAGACTGACTCTTCTTACTGACTATGATTTGAACCATTCCTGTGACACTAGTTATAGATTCCGATGCTTCACTTCAGGTTTACTGTATCCCTTGGACCTTCTTATTGACGATGAATTACAGAAATTGCATCGGAATAATTACAAAAGGCACAATGCCGACTTAAGTACATGAAGACTGACTCTTCTTACTGACAATGTTTTGAACCATTCCTGTGACACTAGTTATAGATTCCGATGCTTTACTTCAGGTTTACTGTATCCCTCTGAAATTCTTATTGACGATGAAACACAGAAATTGCATCGGAATGAAATAGAAAAGGCACAATGCCGACTTAAGTACAAGAAGACTGTCTCTTCTTACTGTCTATGTTTTGAACCATTCCTGTGACACTAGCTATAGATTCCGATGCTTGACTTCAGGTTTACTGTATCCCTAGGACCTTCTTATTGACGATGAAACACAAAAAAATTGCATCGGATATTAATACAAAGTGCACAATGCCGACACAAGTACAAGAAGACTGACTCTTCTTCCTGTCTATGTTATGAACCATTCCTGTGACACTAGTTATAGATTCCGACGCTTCACTTCAGGTTTACTGTATCCCTCTGACCTTCTCATTGACGATGAAACACAGAAATGGCATCGGAATTAAATACAAAAGGCACAATGCAGTCTTAAGTCCAAGAAGACTGACTCTTCTTACTGACTATGTATTGAACCATTCCTGTGACACTAGTTATAGATTCCGATGCTTCACTTCAGGTTTACTGTATCCCTCTGACCTTCTTATTGTCGATGAAACACAGAAATTACACCGGGATTAAATACAAAAGGCACAATGCCGACTTAAGTACATGGAGACCGCCTCTTCTTAGTGACTATGATTTGAACCATTCCTGTGACGCTAGTTACAGATTCCGATGTTTCACTTCAGGTTTACTGTATCCCTTGGACCTTCCAATTGACGATGAAACACAGAAATTGCATCGGAATTAAATACAAAAGGCACAATGCCGACTTAAGTAAAAGAAGACTGTATCTTCTTACTGTCTATGGTTTGAAACATTCCTGTGACACTAGTTATTGATTCCGTCGCTTCACTCCAGGTTTACTGTATCCTTTGGACCTTCTTATTGACGATGAAACACAGCTATTGGAATGGAATTAAATACAAACAGCACAATGCCGCCTTAACGACAAGAAGACTGTCTCTTCTTACTGACTATGTTTTGAACCATTCCTGTGACACTAGTTATAGATTCCGATGCTTCACTTCAGCTTTACTGTATCCCTTTGACCTACTTATTTACGATGAAACACAGAAATTGCATCGGAATTAAATACAAAAGGCACAATGCCGACTTAAGTACAAGAAGACAGACTCTTCCTACTGTCTATGTTTTGAACCATTCCTGTGACACTAGTTTAAGATTCCGATGCTTTACTCCAGGTTAACTGTATCCCTCTGACCTTCTTATTGACGATGAAACACAGTTATTGCATCGGAATAAAATACAAACGGCACAATGCCGCCTTAAGGACAAGAAGACTGACTCTTCTTACTGACTATGTTTTGAACCATTCCTGTGACACTAGTTATAGATTCCGATGCTTCACTTCAGGTTTACTGTATCCCTTGGACCTTCTTATTGACGATGAAACACAGAAATTGCATCGTAATTAAAAAACAAAAGGCACAATGCTGACATAAGTACATGAAGACTGACTCTTCTTACTGACTATGTTTTGAACCATTCCTGTGACACTAGCTATAGATTCCGATGCTTCACTTCATTGTTACTGTATCGCTCTGACCTTCTTATTCACGATGAAACACAGAAATTGCATCGGAATTAAATACAAACGGCACAATGCTGACTTAAGGACAAGAAGACTGACTCTTCTTACTGACTATGTTTTGAACCATTCCTGTGACACTAGTAATAGATTCCGATGCTTCACTTCAGGTTTACTGTATCTCTCTGACCTTCTTATTGACGATGAAACACAGAAATTGCACCGGGATTAAATACAAATGGCACAATGCCGACTAAAGTACATGAGGACCGACTCTTCTTAGTGACTATGTTTGAACCATTCCTGTGACACTAGTTACAGATTCCGATGCTACACTCAAGGTTTACCGTATCCCTTGGACCTTCTTATTGCCGATGCAACACAGATATTGCATCGGAATTAAATACAAAAGGCACAATGCCGACATAAGGACAAGAAGACTGACCCTTCTTTCTGACTATGTTTTGAACCATTCCTGTGACACTAGATATAGATTCCGATGCTTCACTTCAGGTTTACTGTATCCCTCTGACCTTCTTATTGACGATGAATCACAGAAATTGCTTCGGAATTAAATACAAAAGCCACAATGCCGACTTAAGGCCGAGAAGACTGACTCTTCTTACTGACTATGTTTTGAACCATTCCTGTGACACTAGTTATAGATTCCGATGCTTCACTTCAGGTTTACTGTATCCCTCTGACCTTCTTATTGACGATGAAACACAGAAATTGCACCGGGATTAAATACAAAAGGCACAATGCCGACTTAAGTACATGAAGACCGACTCTTCTTAGTGACTATGATTTGAACCATTCCTGTGACACTAGTTATAGATTCCGATGCTTCACTTCAGGTTTACTGTATCCCTTGGACCTTCTTATTGACGATGAAACACAGAAATTGCATCGGAATTAAATAAAAAAGGCACAATGCCGACTTAAGTAAAAGAAGACTGTATCTTCTTACTGTCTATGGTTTGAACCATTCCTGTGACACTAGTTATAGATTTTGTTGCTTCACTCCAGGTTTACTGTATCCTTTGGACCTTCTTATTGACGATGAAACACAGATATTGCATCGGAATGAAATACAAACGGCACAATGCCGCCTTGAGGACAAGAAGACTGACTCTTCTTACTGACTATGTTTTGAACCATTCCTGTAACACTAGTTATAGATTCCGATGCTTCACTTCAGGTTTACTGTATCCCTTGGACCTTCTTATTGACGATGAAACACAGAAATTGCAACGGAATTAAATACAAAAGGCACAATGCCGACTTAAGTACATGAAGACTGACTCTTCTTACTGACTATGTTTTGAACCATTCCTGTGACACTAGTTATAGATTCCGATGCTTCAGTCCAGGTTTAGTGTACCCCTTGGACCTTCTTATTGACGATGAAACACAGAAATTGCATCGGAATTAAATAGAAATGGCACAATGCCGATTTAAGTACAAGAAGACTGACTCTTCTTACTGACTATGTTTTGAACCATTCCTGTGACACTAGTTATAGATTCCGATGCTTCACTTTAGGTTTACTGTATCCCTTGGACCTTCTTATTGACCATGAAACACCGAAATTGCTTCGGAATTAAATACAAAAGGCACAATGCCTACTTAAGTACAAGAAGACTGACTCTCCCTACTGTCTATGTTTTGAACCATTCCTGTGACACTAATTTTGGATTCCGATGCGTCACTTCAGGTTTACTGTATCCCTCTGACCTTATTGACGATGCAACACAGAAACTGCATCGGAATTAAATACAAAAGGCACAATAACGACTTAAGTACAAGAAGACTGACTCTTCTTACTGTCTATATTTTGAACCATTCCTGTGACACTATATATAGATTCCGATGCTTCACTTCAGGGTTACTGTATCCCTCTGACCTTCTTATTCACGATGAAACACAGAAATTGCATCGAATTTAAATACAGAAGGCACAATGCCGACTTAAGTAAAAGAAGACTGTATCTTCTTACTGTCTATGGTTTGAACCATTCCTGTGACACTAGTAATAGATTATGTTGCTTCACTCCAGGTTTACTGTATCCTTTGGACCTTCTTATTGACGATGAAACACAGATATTGCATCGGAATTAAATACAAACGGCACAATGCCGCCTTGAGGACAAGAAGACTGACTCTTCTTACTGACTATGTTTTGAACCATTCCTGTAACACTAGTTATAGATTCCGATGCTTCACTTCAGGTTTACTGTACCCTTGGACCTTCTTATTGACGATGAAACACAGAAATTGCATCGGAATTAAATACAGAAGGCACAATGCCGACTTAAGTAAAAGAAGACTGTATCTTCTTACTGTCTATGGTTTGAACCATTCCTGTGACACTAGTAATAGATTATGTTGCTTCACTCCAGGTTTACTGTATCCTTTGGACCTTCTTATTGACGATGAAACACAGATATTGCATCGGAATTAAATACAAACGGCACAATGCCGCCTTAAGGACAAGAAGACTGACTCTTCTTACTGACTATGTTTTGAACCATTCCTGTGACACTAGTTATAGATTCCGATGCTTCACTTCAGGTTTACTGTATCCCTTGGACCTTCTTATTGACGATGAAGCACAGAAATTGCATCGGAATAAATACAAAAGGCACAATGCCGACTTAAGTACATGAAGACTGACTCTTCTTACTGACTATGTTTTGAACCATTCCTGTGACACTAGTTATAGTTTCCGATGCTTTACTTCAGGTTTACTGTATCCCTCTGAAATTCTTATTGACGATGAAACACAGAAATTGCAACGGAATGAAATAGAAAAGGCACAATGCCGACTTAAGTACAAGAAGACTGTCTCTTCTTACTGTCTATGTTTTGAACCATTCCTGTGACACTAGTTATAGATTCCGATGCTTGACTTCAGGTTTACTGTATCCCTAGGACCTTCTTATTGACGATGAAACACAAAAAAATTGCATCGGATATTAATACAAAGGGCACAATGCCGACACAAGTACAAGAAGACTGACTCTTCTTCCTGTCTATGTTTTGAACCATTCCTGTGACACTAGTTATAGATTCCGACGCTTCACTTCAGGTTTACTGTAGCCCTCTGACCTTCTTATTGACGATGAAACACAGAAATTGCATCGGAATTAAATACAAAAGGCACAATGCAGTCTTAAGTCCAAGAAGACTGACTCTTCTTACTGACTATGTATTGAACCATTCCTGTGACACTAGTTATAGATTCCGATGCTTCACTTCAGGTTTACTGTATCCCTCTGACCTTCTTATTGTCGATGAAACACAGAAATTACACCGGGATTAAATACAAAAGGCACAATGCCGACTTAAGTACAAGAAGACAGATTCTTCCTACTGTCTATGTTTTGAACCATTCCTGTGACACTAGTTTAAGATTCCGATGCTTTACTCCAGGTTAACTGTATCCCTCTGACCTTCTTATTGACGATGAAACACAGTTATTGCATCGGAATAAAATACAAACGGCACAATGCCGCCTTAAGGACAAGAAGACTGACTCTTCTTACTGACTATGTTTTGAACCATTCCTGTGACACTATTTATAGATTCCGATGCTTCACTTCAGGTTTACTGTATCCCTTGGACCTTCTTATTGACGATGAAACACAGAAATTGCATCGTAATTAAATACAAAAGGCACAATGCTGACATAAGTACATGAAGACTACTCTTCTTACTGACTATGTTTTGAACCATTCCTGTGACACTAGTTATAGATTCCGATGCTTCACTTCAGGTTTACTGTATCCCTCTGACCTTCTTATTGACGATGAAACACAGAAATTGCATCTGAATTAAATACAAAAGGCACAACGCCGACTTAAGTACAAGAAGACTGACTCTTACTGACCATGCTTTGAACCATTCCTGTGACACTAGTTATAGATTCCGATGCTTCACTTCATTGTTACTGTATCGCTCTGACCTTCTTATTCACGATGAAACACAGGAATTGCATCGGAATTAAATACAAACGGCACATTGCTGACTTAAGGACAAGAAGACTGACTCTTCTTACTGACTATGTTTTGAACCATTCCTGTGACACTAGTAATAGATTCCGATGCTTCACTTCAGGTTTACTGTATCTCTCTGACCTTCTTATTGACGATGAAACACAGAAATTGCACCGGGATTAAATACAAATGGCACAATGCCGACTAAAGTACATGAGGACCGACTCTTCTTAGTGACTATGTTTGAACCATTCCTGTGACACTAGTTATAGATTCCGATGCTACACTCCAGGTTTACTGTATCCCTTGGACCTTCTTATTGCCGATGCAACACAGATATTGCATCGGAATTAAATACAAAAGGCACAATGCCGACATAAGGACAAGAAGACTGACCCTTCTTTCTGACTATGTTTTCAACCATTCCTGTGACACTAGATATAGATTCCGATGCTTCACTTCAGGTTTACTGTATCCCTCTGACCTTCTTATTGACGATGAATCACAGAAATTGCATCGGAATTAAATACAAAAGCCACAATGCCGACTTACGGCCGAGAAGACTGACCCTTCTTACTGACTATGTTTTGAACCATTCCTGTGACACTAGTTATAGATTCCGATGCTTCACTTCAGGTTTACTGTATCCCTCTGACCTTCTTATTGACGATGAAACACAGAAATTGCACCGGGATTAAATACAAAAGGCACAATGCCGACTTAAGTACATGAAGACCGACTCTTCTTAGTGACTATGATTTGAACCATTCCTGTGACACTAGTTATAGATTCCGATGCTTCACTTCAGGTTTACTGTATCCCTTGGACCTTCCAATTGACGATGAAACACAGAAATTGCATCGAAATTAAATACAAAATGCACAATGCCGACTTAAGTAAAAGAAGACTGTATCTTCTTACAGTCTATGGTTTGAACCATTGCTGTGACACTAGTTATAGATTTTGTTGCTTCACTCCAGGTTTACTGTATCCTTTGGACCTTCTTATTGACGATGAAACACAGATATTGCATCGGAATTAAATACAAACTGCACAATGCCGCCTTAAGGACAAGAAGACTGACTCTTCTTACTGACTATGTTTTGAACCATTCCTGTGACACTAGTTATAGATTCCGATGCTTCACTTCAGGTTTACTGTATCCCTTGGACCTTCTTATTGACGATGAAACACAGAAATTGCAACAGGATTAAATACAAAAGGCACAATGCCGACTTAAGTACATGAAGACTGACTCTTCTTACTGACTATGTTTTGAACCATTCCTGTGACACTAGTTATAGATTCCGATGCTTCACTTCAGGTTTACTGTATCCCTTGGACCTTCTTATTGACGATGAAACACAGACATTGCATCGGAATTAAATAGAAAAGGCACAATGCCGACTTAAGTACAAGAAGACTGACTCTTCTTACTGACTATGATTTGAACCATTCCTGTGACACTAGTTATAGATTCGGATGCTTCAGTCCAGGTTTAGTGTACCCCTTGGACCTTCTTATTGACGATGAAACACAGAAATTGCATCGGAATTATATAGAAATGGCACAATGCCGATTTAAGTACAAGAAGACTGACTCTTCTTACTGACTATGTTTTGAACCATTCCTGTGACACTAGTTATAGATTCCGATGCTTCACTTCAGGTTTACTGTATCCCTTGGACCTTCTTATTGACCATGAAACACCGAAATTGCTTCGGAATTAAATACAAAAGGCACAATGCCTACTTAAGTACAAGAAGACTGACTCTCCCTACTGTCTATGTTTTGAACCATTCCTGTGACACTAATTTTGGATTCCGATGCTTCACTTCAGGTTTACTGTATCCCTCTGACCTTACTGACGATGCAACACAGAAATTGCATCGGAATTAAATACAAAAGGCACAATAACGACTTAAGTACAAGAAGACTGACTCTTCTTACTGTCTATGTTTTGAACCATTCCTGTGACACTAGATATAGATTCAGATGCTTCACTTCAGGGTTACTGTATCCCTCTGACCTTCTTATTCACGATGAAACACAGAAATTGCATCGAATTTATATACAAAAGGCACAATGCCGACTTAAGGAAAAGAAGACTGACTCTTCTTACTGACTATGTTTTGAACCATTCCTGTGACACTAGTTATAGATTCCGATGCTTCACTTCAGGGTTACTGTATCCCTCTGACCTTCTTATTGACGATGAAACACAGAAATTGCACCGGGATTAAATACAAAAGGCACAATGCCGACTTCAGTTCATGAAGACCGACTCTTCTTAGTGACTATGTCTTGAACCATTCCTGTGACACTAGTTATAGATTCCGATGCTTCACTCCAGGTTTACTGTATCCCTTGGACATTCTTATTGACCATGAAACACAGAAATTGCATCGGAATTAAATACAAAAGGCACAATGCCGCCTTAAGGACAAGAATACTGACTCTTCTTACTGACTATGTTTTGAACAATTCCTGTGACACTAATTATAGATTCCGATGCTTCACTTCAGGTTTACTGCATCCCTGGACCTTCGTGTTGACGATGAAACACAGACATTGCATCGGAATTAAATAGAAAAGGCACAATGCCGACTTAAGTACAAGAACACTGACTCTTCTTACTGACTATGTGTTAAACCATTCCTGTGACACTAGTTATAGATTCCGATGCATCACTCCAGGGTTAGTGTACCCCTCGGACCTTCTTATTGACGATGAAACACAAAAATTGCATCGGAATTAAATAGAAATGGCACAATGGAGATTTAAGTACAAGAAGACTGCGTCTTCTTGCTGACTATGTTTAGAATCATTCCTGTGACACTAGTTATAGATTCCGATGCTTCACTTCAGGTTTACTGTATCACTCTGACCATCTTATTGACGATGAATAACAGAAATTGCACAGGGATTAAATAGAAATGGCACAATGCCGACTAAAGTACATGAAGACCGACTCTTCTTAGTGACTAAGTTTGAACCATTCCTGTGACACTAGTTATAGATTCCGATGCTACACTCCAGGTTTACTGTATCCCTTGGACATTCTTATTGCCGATGCAACACAGATATTGCATCGGAATTAAATAAAAAAGGCACAATGCCGACTTAAGGACAAGAATACTGACTCTTCTTACTGACTATGTTTTGAACCATTCCTGTGACACTAGTTATAGATTCCGATGCTTCACTTCAGGTTTACTGTATCCCTTGGACGATCTTATTGACGATGAAACACAGAAATTGCATCGGAATTAAGTACAAAAGGCACAATGCCGACTTAAGTACATGATGACTGACTCTTCTAACTGAGTATGTTTTGAACCATTCCTGAGACACTAGTTATAGATTCCGATGCTTCACTCCAGGTTTAGTGTACCCCTTGGACTTTCTTATTGACGACGAATCACAGAAATTGCATCGGAATTAAATAGAAATGGCACAATGCCGACTTAAGTACAAGAAGACTGACTCTTCTTACTGACTATGATTTAACCCTTCCTGTGACACTAGTTATAGATTCCGATGCTTCACTTCAGGTTTACTGTATACCTTGGAGGTTCTTATTGACGATGAAACACAGAAATTGCATCGGAATTAAATACAAAAGGCACAATGCCGACTTAAGGACAAGAAGACTGACTCTTCTTACTGACTATGTGTTAAACCATTCCTGTGACACTATTTATAGATTCCGATGCTTCATTCCAGGTTTAGTGTACCCCTCGGACCTTCTTATTGACGATGAAACACAACAATTGCATCGGAATTAAATGGAAATGGCACAATGGAGATTTAAGTACAAGAAGACTGACTGTTCTTACTGACTATGTTTCGAACCATTCCTGTGACACTAGTTATAGATTCCGATGCTTCACTTCAGGTTTACTGTATCCCTCTGACCTTCTTATTGACGATGAATCACAGAAATTGCACCGGGATTAAATAGAAATGGCACAATGCCGAATAAAGTACATGAAGACCGACTCTTCTTAGTGACTATGTTTGAACCATTCCTGTGACACTATTTATAGATTCCGATGCTACACTCCAGGTTTACTGTATCCCTTGGACCTTCTTATTGCCGATGCAACACAGATATTGCATCGGAATTAAATACAAAAGGCACAATGCCGACTTAAGGACAAGAATACTGACTCATCTTACTGACTATGTTTTGAACCATTCCTGTGACACTAGTTATAGAGTCCGATACTTCACTTCAGGTTTACTGTATCCCTTGGACGTCTTATAGACGATGAAACACAGAAATTGCATCGGAATTAAGTACAAAAGGCACAATGCCGACTTAAGTACATGATGACTGACTCTTCTAACTGAGTATGTTTTGAACCATTCCTGAGACACTAGTTATAGATTCCGAAGCTTCACTCCAGGTTTAGTGTACCCCGTGGACTTTCTTATTGACGATGAATCACAGAAATTGCATCGGAATTAAATAGAAATGGCACAATGCCGACTTAAGTACAAGGAGACTGACTCTTCTTACTGACTATGTTTTGAACCATTCCTGTGACACTAGTTATAGATTCCGATGCTTCACTTCAGGTTTACTGTATACCTTGGAGCTTCTTATTGACGATGAAACACCGAAATTGCATCGAAATTAAATCCAAAAGGCACAATGCCGACTTAAGGACAAGAAGACTGACTCTTCTTACTGACTATGTGTTAAACCATTCCTGTGACACTATTTATAGATTCCGATGCTTCACTCCAGGTTTAGTGTACCCCTCGGACCTTCTTCTTGACGATGAAACACAAAAATTGCATCGGAATTAAATAGAAATGGCACAATGGAGATTTAAGTACAAGAAGACTGACTCTTCTTACTGACTATGTTTCGAACCATTCCTGTGACACTAGTTATAGATTCCGATGCTTCACTTCAGGTTTACTGTATCCCTCTGACCTTCTTATTGACGATGAAACACAGAATCTGCATCGGAATTAAATACAAAAGGCACAATGCGCCAACTTAATTTCATGAAGACTGACTCTTCTTACCGACTATGATTTGAAACATTCCTGTGACACCAGTTATAGATTCCGATGCTTCACTTCAGGTTTACTGTATCCCTTTGACCTAGTCATTGACGATGAAACACAGAAAATGCATCGGAATTAAATACAAAAGGCACAATGTTGACTTAGGTACATGAACACTGACTCTTCTTACTGTCTATGTTTTGAACCATTCCTGTGACACTACTTATAGATTCCGATGCTACACTCCAGGTTTACTGTATCGCTTGGACCTTCGTATTCACGATGAAGCACAGAAATTGCATCGGAATTAAATACAAAAGGCACAATGCTGATTTAAGGACAAGAAGACTGACTCTTCTTACTGACTATGCTTTGAACCATTCCTGAGACGCTAGTTATAGATTCCGATGCTTCACTTCAGGTTTACTGTATCCCTCTGACCTTCTTATTGACGATGAAACACAGAAATTGCATCGGAATTAAATAGAAAAGGCACAATGCCGACTTAAGTACAACAAGACTGACTCTTCTTACTGACTATCATTTTAACAATTTCCTGTGACACTAGTTATAGATTCCGATGCTTCACTCCAGGTTTAGTGTACCCCTTGGACCTTCTTATCGACGATGAAACACAGAAATTGCGTCGGAATTAAATAGAAATAGCACAATGCCGACTTAAGTACAAGAAGACTGACTCTTCTTACTGACTATGTTTTGAACCATTTCTGTGACACTAGTTATAGATTCCGATGCTTCACTTCAGGTTTACTGTATCCCTTGGACCTTCTTTTTGACGATGAAACACCGAAGTTGCTTCGGAATTAAATACAAAAGGCACAATGCCGACTTAAGTACAAGAAGACTGACTCTCCTTACTGACTATGCTTTGAACCATTCCTGAGACGCAAGTTATAGATTCCGATGCATCACTTCAGGTTTACTGTATCCCTCTGACCTTCTTATTGACGATGAAACACAGAAATTGCATCGGAATTAAATAGAAAAGCCACAATACAGACTTAAGTACAACAAGACTGACTCTTCTTACTGACTATGTTTTGAACCATTCCTGTAACACTAGTCATAGATTCCGATGCTTGACATCAGTTTTACTGTATCGCTCTGACCTTCGTATTGACGATGAAACATAGAAATTGCATCGGAATTAAATACAAAATGCACAATGCCGACTTAAGTACAAGAAGACTGACTCTTCCTACTGTCTATGTTTTGAACCATTCCTGTGACACTAGTTATATATTCCGATGCTTCACTTCAGGTTTACTGTATCCCTCTGACCTTATTGACGATGCAACGCAGAAATTACATCGGAATTAAATACAAAAGGCACAATACCGACTTAAGTACAAGAAGACTGACTCTTCTTACTGTCTATGTTTTGAACCATTCCTGTAACACTAGTCATAGATTCCGATGCTTCACTTCAGGTTTACAGTATCCCTCTGACCTTCTTATTGACGATGAAACACAGAAATTGCACCGGGATTCAATACAAAAGGCACAATGCCGACTTAAGTAAATGAAGACCGACTCTTCTTAGTGACTATTATTTGAACCATTCCTGTGACACTAGTTATAGATTCTGATGCTTCACTTCAGGTTTACTGTATCCCTTGAACCTTCTTATTGACGATGAAACACAGACATTGCATCGGAATTAAATACAAAATTCACAATGCCGACTTAAGTACAAGAAGACTGTATCTTCTTACTGTCTATGTCTTGTACCGTTCCTGTGACACTAGTTATAGATTCCGATGCTTCACTCCAGGTGTACTGTATCCCTTGGACCTTGTTATTGACGATGAAACACAGAAATTGCATCGGAATTAAATACAAAAGGCACAATGCCGCCTTAAGGACAAGAATACTCACTCTTCTTACTGACTATGTTTTGAACCATTCCTGTGACACTAGTTATAGATTCCGATGCTTCACTTCATGTTTACTGTATCCCTTGGACCTTCTTATTCACGATGAAGCACAGAAATTGCATCGGAATGAAATACAAAAGGCACAATGCTGATTTAAGGACAAGAAGACTGACTCTTCTTACTGACTATGCTTTGAACCATTCCTGAGACGCTTGTTATAGATTCCGATGCTTCACTTCAGGTTTACTGTATCCCTCTGACCTAATTATTGACGATGAAACACAGAAATTGCATCGGAAATAAATACAAAAGGCACAATGCGCCGACTTAATTTCATGAAGACTGACTCTTCTTACCGACTATGATTTGAAACATTCCTGTGACACCAGTTATAGATTCCGATGCTTCACTTCAGGTTTACTGTATCCCTTTGACCTAGTCATTGACGATGAAACACAGAAAATGCATCGGAATTAATTACAAAAGGCACAATGTCGACTTAGGTACATGAACACTGACTCTTCTTACTGTCTATGTTTTGAACCATTCCTGTGACACTACTTATAGATTCCGATGCTACACTCCAGGTTTACTGTATCGTTTGGACCTTCTTATTCACGATGAAGCACAGAAATTGCATCGGAATGAAATACAAAAGGCACAATGCTGATTTAAGGACAAGAAGACTGACTCTTCTTACTGACTATGCTTTGAACCATTCCTGAGACGCTAGTTATAGATTCCGATGCTTCACTTCAGGTTTACTGTATCCCTCTGACCTTCTTATTGACGATGAAACACAGAAATTGCATCGGAATTAAGTAGAAAAGGCACAATGCCGACTTAAGTACAACAAGACTGACTCTTCTCACTGACTATCTTTTGAACAATTTCCTGTGACACTAGTTATAGATTCCGATGCTTCACTCCAGGTTTAGTGTACCCCTTGGACCTTCTTATCGATGATGAAACACAGAAATTGCATCGGAATTAAATACAAAAGCCCAATGCCGACTTAAGTACAAGAAGACTGACTCTTCTTACTGACTATGTTTTGAACCATTTCTGTGACACTAGTTATAGATTCCGAAGCTTCACTTCAGGTTTACTATATCCCTTGGACCTTCTTTTTGACGATGAAACACCGAAGTTGCATCGGAATTAAATACAAAAGGCACAATGCCGACTTAAGTACAAGAAGACTGACTCTCCTTACTGACTATGCTTTGAACCATTCCTGAGACGCAAGTTATAGATTCCGATGCTTCACTTCAGGTTTACTGTATCCCTCTGACCTTCTTATTGACGATGAAACACAGAAATTGCATCGGAATTAAATAGAAAAGCCACAATGCTGACTTAAGTACAACAAGACTGACTCTTCTTACTGACTATCTTTTGAACCATTCCTGTGACACTAGTTATAGATTCCGATGCTTCACTCCAGGTTTAAGGTACCCCTTGGACCTTCTTATTGACGATGAAACATAGAAATTGCATCGGAATTAAATACAAAAGGCACAATGCTGACTTAAGTACAAGAAGACTGACTCTTCTTACTGACTATGTTTTCAACCATTCCTGTGACACTAGTTATAGATTCCGACGCTTCACTTCAGGGTTACTGTATCCCTCTGACCTTCTTATTCCCGATGATTCACAGAAATTGCATCGGAATTAAATACAAAAAGCACAATGCCGACTGAAGGACAAGAAGACTGACTCTTCTTACTGACTATGTTTTGAACCATTCCTGTAACACTAGTCATAGATTCCGATGCTTGACATCAGTTTTACTGTATCGTTCTGACCTTCGTATTGACGATGAAACACAGAAATTGCATCGGAATTAAATACAAAAGGCACAATGCCGACTTAAGTACAAGAAGACTGACTCTTCCTACTGTCTATGTTTTGAACCATTCCTGTGACACTAGTTATATATTCCGATGCTTCACTTCAGGTTTACTGTATCCCTCTGACCTTATTGACGATGCAACGCAGAAATTGCATCGGAATTAAATACAAAAGGCACAATACCGACTTAAGTACAAGAAGACTGACTCTTCTTACTGTCTATGATTTGAACCATTCCTGTAACACTAGTCATAGATTCCGATGCTTCACTTCAGGTTTACAGTATCCCTCTGACCTTCTTATTGACGATGAAACACAGAAATTGCACCGGGATTCAATACAAAAGGCACAATGCCGACTTAAGTACATGAAGACCGACTCTTCTTAGTGACTATTATTTGAACCATTCCTGTGACGCTAGTTATAGATTCTGATGCTTCACTTCAGGTTTACTGTATCCCTTGGACCTTCTTATTGACGATGAAACACAGACATTGCATCGGAATTAAATACAAAATTTACAATGCCGACTTAAGTACAAGAAGACTGTATCTTCTTACTGTCTATGTCTTGAACCGTTCCTGTGACACTAGTAATAGATTCCGATGCTTCACTCCAGGTGTACTGTATCCCTTGGACCTTCTTATTGACGATGAAACACAGAAATTGCATCGGAATTAAATACAAAAGGCACAATGCCGACTTAAGTACTTGAAGACTGACTCTTCTTACTGACAATGTTTTGAACCATTCCTGTGACACTAGTTATAGATTCCGATGCTTCACTCCAGGTTTAGTGTACCCCTTGGACCTTCTTATTGACGATGAAACACAGAAATTGCATCAGGATTAAATAGAAATGGCACAATGCCGACTTAAGTACAAGAAGACTGACTCTTCTTACTGAATATGTTTTGAACCATTCCTGTGACACTAGTTATAGATTCCGATTCTTCACTTCAGGTTTACTGTATCCCTTGGACCTTCTTATTGACGATGAAACACCGAAATTGGATCGGAATTAAATACAAAAGGTACAATGCCGACTTAAGTACAAGAAGACTGACTCTTCCTACTGTCTATGTATTGAACCATTCCTGTGACACTAATTAAGGATTCCGATGCTTCACTTCAGGTTTACTGTATCCCTCTGACCTTCTAATTGACGATGAAACACAGAAATTGCATCGGAATTAAATATAAAAGGCACAATGCCAACTTAAGTACAAGAAGACTAACTCTTCGTACTGACTATGTTTTGAACCATTCCTGAGACACTAGTTATAGGTTCCAATGCTTCACTTCAGGTTTACTGAATCCCTCTGACCTTCTTATTGACGATCAAACACAGAAATTGCATCGGAATTAAATAGAAAAGACACAATGCTTACTTAAGTACAACAAGACTGACTCTTCTTTCTGACTATCTTTTGAACCATTCCTGTGACACTAGTTATAGATTCCGATGCTTCACTCCAGGTTTATTGTACCCCTTGGACCTTCTTATTGACGATGAAACACAGAAATTGCATCGGAATTAAATAGAAATGGCACAATGCTGACTTAAGTACAAGACGACTGACTCTTACTACTGTCTATGTTTTGAATCATTCCTGTGACACTAGTTATAGATTCCGATGCTTCCCTTCAGGTTTACTGTATCCCTGTGACCTTATTGACGATGAAACACAGAAATTGCGTCGGAATTAAATACAAAAGGCACAATGCCGACTTAAGTACAACAAGACTGACTCTTCTTACTGTCTATATTTTGAACCATTCCAGTGACACTAGTTATAGATTCCGATGCTTCTCTTCACGGTTACTGTTTCCCTCTGACCTTCTTATTCACGATGAAACACAGAAATTGCACCGGAATTAAATACAAAAGGCACAATGCCGACTTAAGGACAAAAAGACTGACTCTTCTTACTGACTATGTTTTGAACCATTCCTGTGACACTAGTAATAGATTCCGATGCTTCACTTCAGGCTGACTGTATCCCTCTGATCTTCTTATTCACGATGAAACACAGAAATTGCACCGGAATTAAATACAAAAGGCACAATGCCGACTTAAGGACAAGAAGACTGACTCTTCTTACTGTCTATGTTTTGATAAATTCCTGTGACACTAGTTATAGATTCAGATGCTTCACTTCAGGTTTACTGTATCCCTGTGACCTTCATATTGACGATGAAAGACGGAAATTGCACCGGGATTAAATATTAAAGGCACAATGACGACTTAAGTACATGAAGACCGACTCTTCTTAGTGACTATGTTTTGAACCGTTCCTGTGACACTAGTTATAGATTCCGATGCTTCACTTCAGGTTTACTGTATCTCTTGGACCTTCTTATTGACGATGAAACACAGAAATTGCATCGGACTTAAAAACAAAAGGCAAAATGCCGACTTAAGTGCAAGAAGACTGTATCTTCTTACTGTCTATGTTTTGAACCATTCCTGTGACACTTGTTATAGATTCCGATGCTTCACTCCAGGTTTACTGTATCCTTTGGACCTTCTTATTGACGATGAAACACAGAAATTGCATCGGAATTAAATACAAGGGCCACAATGCCGCCTTAAGGACAAGAAGACTGACTCTTCTTACTGACTATGTTTTGAACCATTCCTGTGACAGTGGTTATAGATTCCGATGCTTCTCTTCAGGTTTACTGTATCCCTTCGACCTTCTTATTGACGATGAAACACCGAAGTTGCATCGGAATTAAATACAATAGGCACAATGCTGACTTAAGTACAAGAAGACTGACTCTTTCTACTGTCTATGTTTTGAATCATTCCTGTGACACTAGTTATAGATTCCGATACTTCCCTTCAGGTTTACTGTTTCCCTGTGACCTTATTGACGATGAAACACAGAAATTGCATCGGAATTTAATACAAAAGGCACAATGACGACTTAAGTACAACAAGACTGACTCTTCTTACTGTCTATGTTTTGAACCATTCCTGTGACACTAGTTATAGATTCCGATGCTTCACTTCAGGGTGACTGTATCCCTCTGACCTTCTTATTCACGATGAAACACAGAAATTGCATCGGAATTAAATACAAAAGGCACAATGCCGACTTAAGGATAAGAAGACTGACTCTTCTTACTGACTATGTTTTGAACCATTCCTGTGACACTAGTTATAGATTCCGATGCTTCACTTCAGGTTTACTGTAGCCCTCTGACCTTCATATTGACGATGAAACACAGAAATTGCACCGGGATTAAATATAAAAGGCACAATGACGACTTAAGTACATGAAGACCGACTCTGCTTATTGACTATGATTTGAACCATTCCTGTGACACTAGTTATAGATTCCGATGCTTCACTTCAGGTTTACTGTATCCGTTGGACCTTCTTAGTGACGATGAAACACAGAAATTGCATCGGAATTAAATACAAAAGGCACAATGCCGACTTAAGTACAAGAAGACTGTATCTTCTTATTGTCTATGATTTGAACCGTTCCTGTGACACTAGTTATAGATTCCGATGCTTCACTCCAGGTTTACTGTATCCCTTGGACGTTCTTATTGACGATGAAACACAGAAATTGCATCGGAATTAAATACAAATGGCACAATGCCGACTTAAGTACAAGAGGACTGACTCTTCTTACTGTCTATGTTTTGAACCATTCCAGTGACACTAGTTATAGATTCCGATGCTTCACTTCAGGTTTACTGTATCATTTGGACCTTCTTATTGACGATGAAACACAGAAATTGCATCGGAATTAAATACAAAAGGCACAATGCTGACTTAAGTACAAGAAGACTGACTCTTTCTACTGTCTATGTTTTGAACCATTCCTGTGACACTAGTTATAGATTCCGATGCTTCCCTTCAGGTTTACTGTATCCCTGTGACCTTATTGAGGATGATACACAGAAATTGCATCGGAATTAAATACAAAAGGCACAATGCCGACTTAAGTACAACAAGACTGACTCTTCTTACTGTCTATGTTTTGAACCATTCCTGTGACACTAGTTATAGATTCCGATGCTTCACTTCACGGTTACTGTATCCGTCTGACCTTCTTATTCATGATGAAACACAGAAATTGCATCGGAATTAAATTCAAAAGGCACAATGCCGACTTAAGGACAAGAAGACAGACTCTTCTTACTGACTATGTTTTGAACCATTCCTGTGACACTAGTTATAGATTCCGATGCTTCACTTCAGGGTGACTGTATCCCTCTGACCTTCTTATTCACGATGAAACACAGAAATTGCATCGGAATTAAATACAAAAGGCACAATGCCGACTTAAGGACAAGAAGACTGACTCTTCTTACTGACTATGTTTTGATAAATTCCTGTGACACTAGTTATAGATTCCGATGCTTCACTTCAGGTTTACTGTATCCCTCTGACCTTCATATTGACGATGAAACACAGAAATTGCACCGGGATTAAATATAAAAGTCACAATGACGAAATAAGTACATGAAGACCGACTCTTCTTAGTGACTAAGTTTTGAACCATTCCTGTGACACTAGTTATAGATTCCGATGCTTCACTTCAGGTTTACTGTATCCCTTGGACCTTCTTATTGACGATGAACAACAGAAATTGCATCGGAATTAAATACAAAAGGCACAATGCCGACTTAAGTACAAGAATACTGATTCTTCTTACTGACTATGTTTTGAACCAATCCTGTGACACTAGTTATAGATTCCGATGCTTCACTTCAGGTTTAATGTATCCCTTGGAGCTTTTTATTGACGATGAAACACAGAAATTGCATCGGAATTAAATAGAAAAAGCACAATGCCGACTTAAGTACAAGAAGACTGACTCTTCTTACTGACTATGTTTGAACCATTCCTGTGACACTAGTTATAGATTCCGACGCATCACTCCAGGTTTAGTGTACCCCTTGGACCTTCTTATTGACGATGAAACACAGAAATTGCATCGGAATTAAATAGAAATGGCACAATGCCGAATTAAGTACAAGAAGACTGACTCTTCTTACTGTCTATGTTTTGAACCATTCCAGTGACACTAGTTATAGATTCCGATGCTTCACTTCAGGTTTACTGTATCATTTGGTATATCTTATTGACGATGAAACACTGAAATTACATCGCAAATAAATACAAAAGGCACAATGCCGACTTAAGTACAAAACGACTGACTCTTCTTACTGACTATGTTTTGAACCATTCCTGTGACACTAGTTATAGATTCCGGTGCTTCACTTCAGGTTTACTGTATCCCTTGGACCTTCTTATTGACGATGAAACACCGATATTGCATCGGAATTAAATACAAAATGCACAATGCTGACTTAAGTACAAGAAGACTGACAGTTCCTACTGTCTATGTTTTAAACCATTCCTATGACACTAATTTTGGATTCCGATGCTACACTTCAGGTTTACTGTATCCCTATGACCTTCTTATTGACGATGAAACACAGATATTGCATCGGAATTAAATAGAAAAGACACAATGCCGTCTTAATTGCAAGATGACTGACTCTTCTTACTGTCTATGTTTCGAACCATTCCTGTGACACTAGTTATAGATTCCGATGCTTCACACCAGGTTTACTGTATCACTTGGACCTTCTTATTGACGATGAAGCATCGAAATTGCATCGGAAATAAATAGAAAAGGCACAATGCCGACTTAGGTACAAGAAGACTGACTCTTGTTACTGACTTTGTTTTGAACCATTCCTGTGACACTAGTTATAGATTCCGATGCTTCACTTCAGGTTTACTGTATCCCTCTGACCTTCTTATTGACGATGAAACACAGAAATTGCATCGGAAGTAAATACAAAAGGCACAATGCCGACTTAAGAACAAGAAGACTGACTCTTCTTACTGACTATCTTTTGAACCATTCCTGTGACACTAGTTATAGATTCCGATGCTTCACTCCAGGTTTAGTGTACCCCTTGGACCTTCTTATTGACGATGAAACACAGAAATTCATAGGAATTAAATGCAAAAGGCACAATGCCGACTTAAGAACAAGAAGACTGACTCTTCTTACTGACTATGCTTTGAACCATTCCTGTGACACTAGTTATGGATTCCGATGCTTCACTTCAGGGAGACTGTATCCCTCTGACCTTCTTATTCACGATGAAACACAGAAATTGCATCGGAATTAAATACAAAAGGCACAATGCCGACCTAAGTACAAGAAGACTGACTCTTTCTACTGTCTATGTTTTGAAACATTCCTGTGACACTAGATATAGATTCCGATGCTTCCCTTCAGGTTTACTGTATCCCTGTGACCTAATTGAATATGAAACACAGAAATTGCATCGGAATTAAATACAAAAGGCACAATGCCGACTTAAGGACAAGAAGACTGACTCTTCTTAGTGACTATGTTTTGAACCATTCCTGTGACACTAGTTATAGATTCCGATGCATCACTTTAGGTTTACTGTATCCCTTGGACCTTCTTATTGACGATGAAACACAGAAATTGCATCGGAATTAAATACAAAAGGCACAATGCCGACTTAAGTACAGGAAGACTGTATCTTCTTACTGTCTATGTTTTGATCCGTTCCTGTGACACTAGTTATAGATTCCGATGCTTCACTCCAGGTTAACTGTATCCCTTGGACCTTCTTATTGACGATGAAACACAGAAATTGCATCGGAATTAAATACAAAAGGCACAATGCCGACTTAAGGACAAGAAGACTGACTCTTCTTACTGACTATGCTTTGAACCATTCCTGTGACACTAGTTATAGATTCCGATGCTTCACTTCAGGGTGACTGCATCCCTCTGACCTTCTTATTCACGATGAAACACAGAAATTGCATCGGAATTAAATACAAAAGGCACAATGCCGACTTAAGTACAAGAAGACTGACTCTTTCTACTGTCTATGTTTTGAAACATTCCTGTGACACTAAATATAGATTCCGATGCTTCCCTTCAGGTTTACTGTATCCCTGTGACTTTATTGAGGATGAAACACAGAAATAGCATCGGAATTAAATACAAAAGGCACAATGCCGACTTAAGGACAAGAAGACTGACTCTTCTTACTGACTATGTTTTGAACCATTCCTGTGACACTAGTTATAGATTCCGATGCTTCACTTCAGGGTGACTGTATCTCTCTGACCTTCTTATTCACGATGAAACACAGAAATTGCATCTGAATTAAATACAAAAGGCACAATGCCGACTTAAGGACAAGAAGTCTGACTCTTCTTACTGACTATGTTTTGATCCATTCCTGTGACACTAGTTATAGATTCCGATGCTTCACTTCAGGTTTACTGTATCCCTCTGACCTTCATATTGGCGAAGAAACACAGAAATGGCACCGGGATTAAATGTAAAAGGCACAATGACGACTTAAGTACATGAAGACCGACTCATCTTAGTGACTATGTTTTGAACCATTCCTATGACACTAGTTATAGATTCCGATGCTTCACTTCGGGTTTACTGTATCCCGTGGACCTTCTTATTGACGATGAAACACAGAAATTGCATCGGAATTAAATACAAAAGGCACAATGCCGCCTTAAGTACAAGAAGACTGTATCTTCTTACTGTCTATGTTTTGAACCGTTCCTGTTGCACTAGTTATAGATTCCGATGCTTCACTCCAGGTTTACTGTATCCCTTGGACCTTCTTATTGACGATGAAACACAGATATTGCATCGGAATTAAATACAAAAGGCACAATGCCGCCTTAAGGAGAAGAATACTGATTCCTCTTACTGACTATGTTTTGAACCATTCCTATGACACTAGTTATAGATTCCGATGCTTCACTTCAGGTTTAATGTATCCCTTGGACCTTCTTATTGACGATGAAACACAGAAATTGCATCGGAATTAAATAGAAAAGACACAATGCCGACTTAAGTACAAGAAGACTGACTCTTCTTACTGACTATGTTTTGAACCATTCCAGTGACACTAGTTATAGATTCCGATGCATCACTCCAAGTTTAGTGTACCCCTTGGACCTTCTTATTGACGATGAAACACAGAAATTGCACCGGAATTAAATAGAAATGGCACAATGCCGACTTAAGTACAAGAAGACTGACTCTTCTTACTGTCTATGTTTTGAACCATTCCAGTGACATTAGTTATAGATTCCGATGCTTCACTTCAGGTTTACTGTATCATTTGGACCTTCTTATTGACGATGAAACACAGAAATTACATCGGAAATAAATAGAAAAGGCACAATGCTGACTTAAGTACAAAGAGACTGACTCTTCTTACTGACTATGTTTTGAACCATTCCCGTGACACTAGTTATAGATTCCGATGCTTCACTTGAGGTTTACTGTATCCCTTGGACCTTATTATTGACGATGAAACACCGATATTGCATCGGAATTAAATACAAACGGCACAATGCTGACTTAAGTACAAGAAGCCTGACTCTTCCTACTGTCTATGTTTTGAACCATTTCTGTGACACTAATTTTGGATTCCGATGCTACACTTCAGGTTTACTGTATCCCTATGACCTTCTTATTGACGATGAAACACAGATATTGCATCGCAATGAAATAGAAAAGGCACAATGCCGACTTAATTGCAAGAGGACTGACTCTTCTTACTGTCTATGTTTCGAACCATTCCTGTGACACTAGTTATAGATTCCGATGCTTCACACCAGGTTTACTGTATCACTTGGACCTTCTTATTGACGATGAAGCACCGAAATTGCATCGGAAATAAATAGAAAAGGCACAATGCCGACTTAGGTACAAGAAGACTGACTCTTGTTACTGACTATGTTTTGAACCATTCCTGTGACACTAGTTATAGATTCCCATGCTTCACTTCAGGTTTACTGTATCCCTTGGACCTTCTTATTGACGATGAAAGCCAGATATTGCACCGGAATTAAATACAAAATGCACAATACCGATTTTTGTTCATGAAGACTGACTCTTCATACTGCCTATGTTTTGAAACATTACTGTGACACTAGTTATAGATTCCGATGCTTCACTTCAGGGTTACTGTATTCCTTGGATCTTCTTATTGACGATGAAACACAGAAATTGCATCGGAAGTAAATACAAACGGCACAATGCTGACTTAAGTACAAGAAGCCTGACTCTTCCTACTGTCTATGTTTTGAACCATTTCTGTGACACTAATTTTGGATTCCGATGCTACACTTCAGGTTTACTGTATCCCTTTGACCTTCTTATTGACGATGAAACATGGAAATTGCATCGGAATTAAATACAAAAGGCGCAATGCCGACTTAAGTGCATGAAAACTGACTCTTCTTACTGACTATGTTTTGAACCATTCCTGTGGCACTAGTTATAGATTCCGATGCTTCACTTCAGGTTTACTGTATCCCTTGGATCTTCTTATTGACGATGAAACACAGAAATTGCATCGGAATTAAATAGAAAAGGCATAATGCCGACTTATGGACAAGAAGATTGACTCTTCTTACTGACTATGTTTTGAACCATTCCTGTGACACTAGTTATAGAATCCGATGCTTCACACCAGGTTACTGTATCCCTTGGACATTCTTATTGACGATGAAACACAGAAATTGAATCGGAATTAAATAGAAAAAGCACAATGCCGACTTAAGTACAAGAAGACTGACTCTTCTCTCTGACTATGCTTTGAACCTTTCCTGTGACACTAGTTATAGATTCTGATGCTTCACTTCAAGTTTACTGTATCCCTTGGACCTTCTTATGGACGATGAAACACCGATATTGCATCGGAATTAAATACAAAAGGCACAATGCTGACTTAAGTACAAGAAGACTGACTCTTCCTAATGTCTATGTTTTGAACCATTCCTGTGACACTAATTTTGGATTCCGATGCTACACTTCAGGTTTACTGTATCCCTATGACCTTCTTATTGACGACGAAACACAGATATTGCATCGGAATGAAATAGAAAAGGCACAATGCCGACTTAATTGCAAGAGGACTGACTCTTCTTACGGTCTATGCTTCGAACCATTCCTGTGACACTGGTTATAGATTCCGATGCTTCACACCAGGTTTACTGTATCACTTGGACCTTCTTATTGACGATGAAGCACCGAAATTACATCGGAAATAAATAGAAAAGGCACAATGCCGACTTAGGTAAAAGAAGACTGACTCTTGTTACTGACTATGTTTTGAAAAATTCCTGTGACACTAGTTATGGAGTCCGATGCTTCACTTCAAGTTTACTGTATCCCTTGGACCTTCTTATTGACGATGAAACCCAGAAATTGCACCGGAATTAAATACAAAAGGCACAATACCGACTTAAGTACATGAAGACTGACTCTTCTTACTGGCTATGTTTTGAACCATTACTGTGACACTAGTCATAGATTCCGATGCTTCACTTCAGGTTTACTGTATCCCTCTGACCTTCTTATTGACGATGAAACACAGAAATTGCATTGGAAGTAAATACAAAAGGCACAATGCCGACTTAAGTACAACAAGACTGACACTTCTTCCTGACTATCTTTTGAACCATTCGTGTGACACTAGTTATAGATTCCGATGCTTCACTCCAGGTTTAGTGTACCCCTTGGACCTTCTTATTGACGATGAAACACAGAAATTGCATCGGAATTAAATACAAAAGGCACATTGCTGACTTAAGTACAAGAAGACTGACTCTTTCTACTGTCTGTGTTTTGAACCATTCCTGTGACACTAGTTATAGATTCCGATGCTTCCCTTCAGTTTTGCTGTATCCCTGTGACCTTATTGAGGATGAAACAGAGAAATTGCATCGGAATTAAATACAAAAGGCACAATGCCGACTTAAGTACAACAAGACTGACTCTTCTTACTGTCTATGTTTTGAACCATTCCTGTGACACTAGTTATAGATTCCGATGCTTCACTTCACGGTTACTGTATCCCTCTGACCTTCTTATTCACGATGACACAGAAATTGCATCGGAATTAAATACAAAAGGCACAATGCCGACATAACGACAAGAAGACTGACTCTTGTTACTGACTATGTTTTGACCCATTCCTGTGACACTAGTTATAGATTCCGATGCTTCACTTCAGGGTGACTGTAACCCTCTGACCTTCTTATTCACGATGAAACACAGATATTGCATCGGATTTAAATACAAAAGGCACAATGCCGACTTAAGGACAAGAAGACTGACTCTTCTTACTGACTATGTTTTGATCGATTCCTGTGACACTAGTTATAGATTCCGATGCTTCACTTCAGGTTTACTGTATCCCTCTGACCTTCTTATTGACGATGAAACACAGAAATTGCATTGGAATTAAATACAAAAGGCACAATGCCGACTTAAGTACAAAAAGACTGTATCTTCTTACTGTCTATGTTTTGAACCGTTCCTGTGACACTAGTTATAGATTCCGATGCTTCACTCCAGGTTTAGTGTACCCCTTGGACCTTCTTATTGACGATGAAACACAGAAATTGCATCGGAATTAAATACAAAAGGCACATTGCTGACTTAAGTACAAGAAGACTGACTCTTTCTACTGTCTGTGTTTTGAACCATTCCTGTGACACTAGTTATAGATTCCGATGCTTCCCTTCAGTTTTGCTGTATCCCTGTGACCTTATTGAGGATGAAACAGAGAAATTGCATCGGAATTAAATACAAAAGGCACAATGCCGACTTAAGTACAACAAGACTGACTCTTCTTACTGTCTATGTTTTGAACCATTCCTGTGACACTAGTTATAGATTCCGATGCTTCACTTCACGGTTACTGTATCCCTCTGACCTTCTTATTCACGATGACACAGAAATTGCATCGGAATTAAATACAAAATGCACAATGCCGACATAACGACAAGAAGACTGACTCTTGTTACTGACTATGTTTTGACCCATTCCTGTGACACTAGTTATAGATTCCGATGCTTCACTTCAGGGTGACTGTAACCCTCTGACCTTCTTATTCACGATGAAACACAGATATTGCATCGGATTTAAATACAAAAGGCACAATGCCGACTTAAGGACAAGAAGACTGACTCTTCTTACTGACTATGTTTTGATCGATTCCTGTGACACTAGTTATAGATTCCGATGCTTCACTTCAGGTTTACTGTATCCCTCTGACCTTCTTATTGACGATGAAACACAGAAATTGCATTGGAATTAAATACAAAAGGCACAATGCCGACTTAAGTACAAAAAGACTGTATCTTCTTACTGTCTATGTTTTGAACCGTTCCTGTGACACTAGTTATAGATTCCGATGCTTCACTCCAGGTTTACTGCATCCCTTGGACCTTCTTATTGACGATGAAACACAGAAATTGCATCGGAATTAAATACAAAAGGCACAATGCCGACTTAAGGACAAGAAGACTGACTCTTCTTACTGACTATGCTTTGAACCATTCCTGTGACACTAGTTATAGATTCCGATGCTTCACTTCAGGGTGACTGCATCCCTCTGACCTTCTTATTCACGATGAAACACAGAAATTGCATCGGAATTAAATACAAAAGGCACAATGCCGACTTAAGTACAAGAAGACTGACTCTTTCTACTATCTATGTTTTGAAACATTCCTGTGACACTAAATATAGATTCCGATGCTTCCCTTCAGGTATACTGTATCCCTGTGACCTTATTGAGGATGAAACACAGAAATAGCATCGGAATTAAATACAAAAGGCACAATGCCGACTTAAGGACAAGAAGACTGACTCTTCTTACTGACTATGCTTTGAACCATTCCTGTGACACTAGTTATAGATTCCGATGCTTCACTTCAGGGTGACTGTATCTCTCTGACCTTCTTATTCACGATGAAACACAGATATTGCATCGGAATTAAATACAAAAGGCACAATGCCGACTTAAGGACAAGAAGTCTGACTCTTCTTACTGACTATGTTTTGATCCATTCCTGTGACACTAGTTATAGATTCCGATGCTTCACTTCAGGTTTACTGTATCCCTCTGACCTTCATATTGGCGATGAAACACAGAAATGGCACCGGGATTAAATATAAAAGGCACAATGACGACTTAAGTACATGAAGACCGACTCATCTTAGTGACTATGTTTTGAACCATTCCTGTGACACTAGTTATAGATTCCGATGGTTCACTTCGGGTTTACTGTATCCCGTGGACCTTCTTATTGACGATGAAACACAGAAATTGCATCGGAATTAAATACAAAAGGCACAATGCCGACTTAAGTACAAGAAGACTGTATCTTCTTACTGTCTATGTTTTGAACCGTTCCTGTTGCACTAGTTATAGATTCCGATGCTTCACTCCAGGTTTACTGTATCCCTTGGACCTTCTTATTGACGATGAAACACAGAAATTGCATCGGAATTAAATACAAAAGGCACAATGCCGCCTTAAGGAGAAGAATACTGATTCCTCTTACTGACTATGTTTTGAACCATTCCTATGACACTAGTTACAGATTCCGATGCTTCACTTCAGGTTTAATGTATCCCTTGGACCTTCTTATTGACGATGAAACACAGAAATTGCATCGGAATTAAATAGAAAAGGCACAATGCCGACTCAAGTACAAGAAGACTGACTCTTCTTACTGACTATGTTTTGAACCATTCCAGTGACACTAGTTATAGTTTCCGATGCATCACTCCAAGTTTAGTGTACCCCTTGGACCTTCTTATTGACGATGAAACACCGATATTGCATCGGAATTAAATACAAATGGCACAATGCTGACTTAAGTACAAGAAGCCTGACTCTTCCTACTGTCTATGTTTTGAACCATTTCTGTGACACTAATTTTGGATTCCGATGCTACACTTCAGGTTTACTGTATCCCTATGACCTTCTTGTTGACGATGAAACACAGATATTGCATCGGAATGAAATAGAAAAGGCACAATGCCGACTTAATTGCAAGAGGACTGACTCTTCTTACTGTCTATGTTTCGAACCATTCCTGTGACACTAGTTATAGATTCCGATGCTTCACACCAGGTTTACTGTATCACTTGGACCTTCTTATTGACGATGAAGCACCGAAATTGCATCGGAAATAAATAGAAAAGGCACAATGCCGGCTTAGGTACAAGAAGACTGACTCTTGTTACTGACTAAGTTTTGAACCATTCCTGTGACACTAGTTATAGATTCCCATGCTTCACTTCAGGTTTACTGTATCCCTTGGACCTTCTTATTGACGATGAAAGCCAGATATTGCACCGGAATTAAATACAAAATGCACAATACCGATTTTTGTTCATGAAGACTGACTCTTCATACTGCCTATGTTTTGAAACATTACTGTGACACTAGTTATAGATTCCGATGCTTCACTTCAGGTTTACTGTATTCCTTGGATCTTCTTATTGACGATGAAACACAGAAATTGCATCGGAAATAAATACAAAAGGCACAATGCCGACTTAAGGACAAGTAGACTGACCCTTTATACTGTCCATGTTTAAACCACTCCTGTGACACTAGTTATAGATTCCGATGCTTCACACCAGGTTTACTGTATCCTTTGGACCTTCTTATTGACGATGAGACAGAGAAATTGCATCGGAATTAAATAGAAAAGGCACAATGCAGACTTAAGTAAGAGAAGACTGACTCTTGTTACTGACTATGTTTTGAACCATTCCTGTGACACTAGTTATAGATTCCGATGCTTCACTTCACGTTTACTGTATCCCTTTGACCTTCTTATTGACGATGAAACATGGAAATTGCATCGGAATTAAATACAAAAGGCGCAATGCCGACTTAAGTGCATGAAAACTGACTCTTCTTACTGACTATGTTTTGAACCATTCCTGTGGCACTAGTTATAGATTCCGATGCTTCACTTCAGGTTTACTGTATCCCTTGGATCTTCTTATTGACGATGAAACACAGAAATTGCATCGGAATTAAATAGAAAAGGCATAATGCCGACTTATGGACAAGAAGATTGACTCTTCTTACTGACTATGTTTTGAACCATTCCTGTGACACTAGTTATAGATTCCGATGCTACACACCAGGTTTACTGTATCCCTTGGACCTTCTTATTGACGATGAAACACAGAGGTTGCATCGGAATTAAATAGAAAATGCACAATGCCGACCTAAGTACAAGAAGACTGACTCTTCTTACTGTCTATGTTTTGAACCATTCCTGTGCCACTAGTTATAGATTCCGATGCTTCACACCAGGTTTACTGTATCCCTTGGACATTCTTATTGACGATGAAACACAGAAATTGAATCGGAATTAAAATAGAAAAAGCACAATGCCGACTTAAGTACAAGAAGACTGACTCTTCTCTCTGACTATGCTTTGAACCTTTCCTGTGACACTAGTTATAGATTCTGATGCTTCACTTCAAGTTTACTGTATCCCTTGGACCTTCTTATTGACGATGAAACACCGATATTGCATCGGAATTAAATACAAAAGGCACAATGCTGACTTAAGTACAAGAAGACTGACTCTTCCTAATGTCTATGTTTTGAACCATTCCTGTGACACTAATTTTGGATTCCGATGCTACACTTCAGGTTTACTGTATCCCTATGACCTTCTTATTGACGACGAAACACAGATATTGCATCGGAATGAAATAGAAAAGGCACAATGCCGACTTAATTGCAAGAGGACTGACTCTTCTTACTGTCTATGCTTCGAACCATTCCTGTGACACTGGTTATAGATTCCGATGCTTCACACCAGGTTTACTGTATCACTTGGACCTTCTTATTGACGATGAAGCACCGAAATTGCATCGGAAATAAATAGAAAAGGCACAATGCCGACTTAGGTACAAGAAGACTGATTCTTGTTACTGACTATGTTTTGAAAAATTCCTGTGACACTAGTTATGGAGTCCGATGCTTCACTTCAAGTTTACTGTATCCCTTGGACCTTCTTATTGACGATGAAACCCAGAAATTGCACCGGAATTAAATACAAAAGGCACAATACCGACTTAAGTACATGAAGACTGACTCTTCTTACTGGCTATGTTTTGAACCATTACTGTGACACTAGTTATAGATTCCGATGCTTCACTTCAGGTTTACTGTATCCCTCTGACCTTCTTACTGACGATGAAACACAGAAATTGCATTGGAAGTAAATACAAAAGGCACAATGCCGACTTAAGTACAACAAGACTGACTCATCTTCCTGACTATTTTTTGAACCATTCCTGTGACACTAGTTATAGATTCCGATGCTTCACTCCAGGTTTAGTGTACCCCTTGGCCCTTCTTATTGACGATGAAACACAGAAATTGCATCGGAATTAAATACAAAAGGCACAATGCTGACTTAAGTACAAGAAGACTGACTCTTTCTACTGTCTATGTTTTGAACCATTCCTGTGACACTAGTTATAGATTCCGATGCTTCACACCAGGTTTACTGTATCCCTTGGACATTCTTATTGACGATGAAACACAGAAATTGAATCGGAATTAAAATAGAAAAAGCACAATGCCGACTTAAGTACAAGAAGACTGACTCTTCTCTCTGACTATGCTTTGAACCTTTCCTGTGACACTAGTTATAGATTCTGATGCTTCACTTCAAGTTTACTGTATCCCTTGGACCTTCTTATTGACGATGAAACACCGATATTGCATCGGAATTAAATACAAAAGGCACAATGCTGACTTAAGTACAAGAAGACTGACCCTTCCTAATGTCTATGTTTTGAACCATTCCTGTGACACTAATTTTGGATTCCGATGCTACACTTCAGGTTTACTGTATCCCTATGACCTTCTTATTGACGACGAAACACAGATATTGCATCGGAATGAAATAGAAAAGGCACAATGCCGACTTAATTGCAAGAGGACTGACTCTTCTTACTGTCTATGCTTCGAACCATTCCTGTGACACTGGTTACAGATTCCGATGCTTCACACCAGGTTTACTGTATCACTTGGACCTTCTTATTGACGATGAAGCACCGAAATTGCATCGGAAATAAATAGAAAAGGCACAATGCCGACTTAGGTACAAGAAGACTGATTCTTGTTACTGACTATGTTTTGAAAAATTCCTGTGACACTAGTTATGGAGTCCGATGCTTCACTCCAGGTTTACTGTACCCCTTGGACCTTCTTATTGACGATGAAACACAGAAATTGCATCGGAATTAAATACAAAAGGCACAATGCTGACTTAAGTACAAGAAGACTGACTCTTTCTACTGTCTATGTTTTGAACCATTCCTGTGACACTAGTTATAGATTCCGATGCTTCCCTTCAGTTTTACTGTATCCCTGTGACCTTATTGAGGATGAAACAGAGAAATTGCATCGGAATTAAATACAAAAGGCACAATGCCGACTTAAGTACAACAAGACTGACTCTTCTTACTGTCTATGTTTTGAACCATTCCTGTGACACTAGTTATAGATTCCGATGCTTCACTTCACGGTTACTGTATCCCTCTGACCTTCTTATTCACGATGAAACACAGAAATTGCATCGGAATTAAATACAAAAGGCACAATGCCGACATAACGACAAGAAGACTGACTCTTCTTACTGACTATGTTTTGAACCATTCCTGTGACACTAGTTATAGATTCCGATGCTTCACTTCAGGGTGACTGTAACCCTCTGACCTTCTTATTCACAATGAAACACAGATATTGCATCGCATTTAAATACAAAAGGCACAATGCCGACTTAAGGACAAGAAGACTGACTCTTCTTACTGACTATGTTTTGATCCATTCCTGTGACACTAGTTATAGATTCCGATGCTTCACTTCAGGTTTACTGTATCCCTTCGACCTTCTTATTGACGATGAAACACCAAAGTTGCATCGGAATTAAATACAAGAGGCACAATGCCGACTTAAGTACAAGAAGACTGACTCTTCTTACTGACTATGTTTTGAACCATTCCTGAGACACTAGTTATAGATTCCAATGCTTCACTTCAGGTTTACTGTATCCCTCTGACCTTCTTATTGACGATGAAACACAGAAATTGCATCGGAATTAAATAGAAAAGGCACAATGCCGACTTAAGTACATCAAGACTGACTCTTCCTACTGTCTATGTTTTGACCATTCCTGTGACACTAATTTTGGACTCCGATGCTACACTTCAGGTTTACTGTATCCCTATGACCTTCTTATTGACGATGAAACACAGAAATTCCATCGGAAGTAAATACAAAAGGCACAATGCCGACTTAAGTACAACAAGACTGACTCTTCTTTCTGACTATCTTTTGAACCATTCCTGTGACACTAGTTATAGATTCCGATGCTTCACTCCACGTTTAGTGTACCCCTTGGACCTTCTTATTGACGATGAAACACAGAAATTGCATCGGAATTAAATACAAAAAGCACAATGCTGACTTAAGTACAAGAAGACTGACTCTTTCTACTGTCTATGTTTTGAAAAATTCCTGTGACACTAGTTATAGATTCCGATGCTTCCCTTCAGGTTTACTGTATCCCTGTGACCTTATTGAGGATGAAACACAGAAATTGCATCGGAATTAAATACAAAAGGCACAATGCCGACTTAAGTACAACAAGACTGACTCTTCTTACTGTCTATGTTTTGAACCATTCCAGTGACACTAGTTATGGATTCCGATGCTTCACTTCACGGTAAATGTATCCCTCTGACCTTCTTATACACGATGAAAATCAGAAATTGCATCGGAATTAAATACAAAAGGCACAATGCCGACTTAAGGACAAGAAGTCTGACTCTTCTTACTGACTATGTTTTGATCCATTCCTGTGACACTAGTTATAGATTCCGATGCTTCACTTCAGGTTTACTGTATCCCTCTGACCTTCATATTGATGATGAAACACAGAAATGGCACCGGGATTAAATATAAAAGGCACAATGACGACTTAAGTACATGAAGACCGACTCTTCTTAGTGACTATGTTTTGAACCATTCCTGTGACACTAGTTATAGATTCCGATGCTTCACTTCAGGTTTACTGTATCCCTTGGACCTTCTTATTGACGATGAAACACAGAAATTGCATCGGAATTAAATACAAAAGGCACAATGCCGACTTAAGTACAAGAATACTGATTCTTCTTACTGACTATGTTTTGAACCATTCCTATGACACTAGTTATAGATTCCGATGCTTCACTTCAGGTTTAATGTATCCCTTGGACCTTGTTATTGACGATGAAACACAGAAATTGCATCGGAATTAAATAGAAAAGGCACAATGCCGACTTAAGTACAAGAAGACTGACTCTTCTTACTGACTATGATTTGAACCATTCCTGTGACACTAGTTATAGATTCCGATGCATCACTCCAGGTTTAGTGTACCCCTTGGACTTTCTTATTGACGATGAAACACAGAAATTGCACCGGAATTAAATAGAAATGGCACAATGCCGACTTAAGTACAAGAAGACTGAATCTTCTTACTGTCTATGTTTTGAACCATTCCAGTGACACTAGTTATTGATTCCGATGCTTCACTTCAGGTTTACTGTATCATTTGGACCTTCTTATTGACGATGAAACACAGAAATTACATCGGAAATAAATAGAAAAGGCACAATGCCGACTTAAGTACAAAAAGACTGACTCTTCTTACTGACTATGTTTTGAACCATTCCCGTGACACAAGTTATAGATTCCGATGCTTCACTTGAGGTTTACTGTATCCCTTGGACCTTCTTATTGACGATGAAACACCGATATTGCATCGGAATTAAATACAAACGGCACAATGCTGTCTTAAGTACAAGAAGACTGACTCTTCCTACTGTCTATGTTTTGAACCATTCCTGTGACACTAATTTTGGATTCCGATGCTACACTTCAGGTTTACTGTATCCCTATGACCTTCTTATTGACGATGAAACACAGATATTGCATCGGAATTAAATAGAAAAGGCACAATGCCGACTTAATTGCAAGAGGACTGACTCTTCTTACTATCTATGTTTCGAACCATTCCTGTGACACTAGTTATAGATTCCGATGCTTCACACCAGGTTTACTGTATCACTTGGACCTTCTTATTGACGATGAAGCACCGAAATTGCATCGGAAATAAATAGAAAAGGCACATTGCCGACTTAGGTACAAGAAGACTGACTCTTGTTACTGACTATGTTTTGAACCATTCCTGTGACACTAGTTATAGATTCCGATGCTTCACTTCAGGTTTACTGTATCCCTTGGACCGTCTTAATGACGATGAAAGCCAGATATTGCACCTGAATTAAATACAAAAGGCACAATACCGACTTTAGTTCATGAAGACTGACTCTTCATACTGACTATGTTTTGAACCATTACTGTGACACTAGTTATAGATTCCGATGCTTCACTTCAGGTTTACTGTATTTCTTTTATCTTCTTATTGACGATGAAACACAGAAATTGCATCGGAAGTAAATACAAAAGGCACAATGCCGACTTAAGGACAAGTAGACTGACTCTTTATACTGTCCATGTTTGAACCATTCCTGTGACACTAGTTATAGATTCCGATGCTTCACACCAGGTTTACTGTATCCTTTGGACCTTCTTATTGACGATGAAACAGAGAAATTGCATCGGAATTAAATAGAAAAAGCACAATGCAGACTTAAGTACAAGAAGACTGACTCTTGTTACTGACTATGTTTTGAACCATTCCTGTGACACTAGTTATAGATTCCGATTCTTCACTTCACGTTTACTATTTCCCTTGGTCCTTCTTATTGACGATGAAACACAGAATTTGCATCGGAATTAAATACAAAAGGCGCAATGCCGACTTAAGTGCATGAAAACTGACTCTTCTTACTGACTATGTTTTGAACCATTCCTGTGGCACTAGTTATAGATTCCGATGCTTCACTTCAGGTTTACTGTATCCCTTGGATCTTCTTACTGACGATGAAACACAGATATTGCATCGGAATTAAATAGAAAAGGCATAATGCCGACTTATGGACAAGAAGATTGACTCTTCTTACTGACTATGTTTTGAACCATTCCTGTGACACTAGTTATAGATTCCGATGCTACACACCAGGTTTACTGTATCCCTTGGTCCTTCTTATTGACGATGAAACGCAGAAGTTGCATCGGAATTAAATAGAAAATGCACAATGATGACCTAAGTACAAGAAGACTGACTCTTCTTACTGTCTATGTTTTGAACCATTCCTGTGACACTAGTTATAGATTCCGATGCTTCACACCAGGTTTACTGTACCCTTTGGACATTCTTATTGACGATGAAACACAGAAATTGAATCGGAATTAAATAGAAAAAGCACAATGCCGACTTAAGTACAAGAAGACTGACTCCTCTCTGACTATGCTTTGAACCATTCCTGTGACACTAGTTATAGATTCCGATGCTTCACTTCAAGTTTACTGTATCCCTTGGACCTTCTTATTGACGATGAAACACATAAATTGTATAGGAATTATATACAAAAGGCAAAATGCCGACTTAAGTACAAGAAGACTGACTCTTCCTACTGTCTATGTTTTGAACCATTCCTGTGACACTAGTTATGGATTCCGATTCTTCACTTCAAGTTTACTGAATCCCTTGGACCTTCTTATTGACGATGAAACACATAAATTGCATCGGAATTAAATACAAAAGGCACAATGCCGACTTAAGTACAAGAAGACTGACTCTTCCTTCTGTCTATGTTTTGTACCATTCCAGTGACACTACTTATAGATTCCGATGTTTCACTTCAGGTTTACTGTATCCCTCGGACCTTCTTATTGACGATTAAACACAGAAATTGCATCGGAATTAAATACAAAAGGCACAATGCCGACTTAAGTACAAGAAGACTGACTCTTCTTACTGACTTGTTTTGAACCATTCCTGTGACACTAGTTATAGATTCCGATGCTTCACTTCAGGTTTACTGAAACCCTTGGACCTTCTTATTGACGATGAAACACAGAAGTTGCGTCGGAATTAAATAGAAAAGGCACAATGCCGACTTAAGTACAAAAGACTATCTCTTCCTACTGTCTATGTTTTGAATAATTCCTGTGACACTAGTTTTAGATTCCGATGCTTCACTTCAGGTTTACTGTATCCCTCTGACCTTCATATTGACGATGAAACACAGAAATTGTATCGGAATTAAATACAAAACGCACAATGCCGACTTAAGTACAAGAAGACTGACTCTTCCTACTGTCTATATTTTGAACCATTCCTGTGACACTAGTTTAGTGATTCCGATGCTTCACTTCAGGTTTACTGTATCCCTTGGATCTTCTTATTGACGATGAAACACGGAAATTGCATCAGAATTAAATACAAAAGGCACAATGCAGACTTAAGTACAAGAAGACTGACTCTTCTTACTGTCTATGTTTTGAACCATTCCTGTGACACTAGTTATAGATTCCGATGCTTCACTTCAGGTTTGCTGAAACCCTTGGACCTTCTTATTGACGATGAAACACAGAAATTAGATCGGAATTAAATATTAAAGGCACAATGCCGAATTAAAGACAAGAAGACGGACTCTCCTTACTGTCTATGTTTTTAACCATTCCTGTGATGCTAGTTATAGATTCCGATGCTTCACTTGAGGTTTACTGTATCACTTGGACCATCTTATTGACGACGAAACACAGAAATAGTGTGGAATTAAATAGAAAAGGCACAATGCCGACTTAAGTACAAGAAGACAATCTCTTCCTACTGTCTATGTTTTGTACCATTCCTGTGACACTAGCTATAGATTCCGATGCTTCACTTCAGGTTTTCTTTATCCGTTGGACCTTCTTATTGACGATGAAACTCAGAAATTGAATCGGAATTAAATAGAAAAAGCACAATGCCGACTTAAGTACAAGAAGACTGACTCTTCTCTCTGACTATGCTTTGAACCATTCCTGTGACACTAGTTATAGATTCCGATGCTTCACATCAAGTTTACTGTATCACTTGGACCTTCTTATTGACGATGAAACACAGAAATTGCATCGGAATTAAATACAAAAGGCAAAATGCCGACTTAAGTACAAGAAGACTGACTCTTCCTACTGTCTATGTTTTGAACCATTCCTGTGCCACTAGTTATGGATTCCGATGCTTCACTTCAAGTTTACTGAATCCCTTGGACCTTCTTATTGACGATGAAACACATAAATTGCATCGGAATTAAATACAAAAGGCACAATGCCGACTTAAGTACAAGAAGACTGACTCTTCCTACTGTCTATGCTTTTTTCCATTCCAGTGACACTAGTTATAGATTCCGATGCTTCACTTCAGGTTTACTGTATCCCTCGAACTTTCTTATTGACGATTAAACACAGACATGGCATCGGAATTAAATACAAAAGGCAAAATGCCGACTTAAGTACAAGAAGACTGACTCTTCCTACTGTCTATGTTTTGAACCATTCCTGTGACACTAGTAATAGATTCCGATGCTTCACTTCAGGTTTGCTGAAACCCTTGGACCTTCTTATTGACGATGAAACACAGAAATTAGATCGGAATTAAATATTAAAGGCACAATGCCGAATTAAAGACAAGAAGACGGACTCTCCTTACTGTCTATGTTTTTAACCATTCCTGTGATGCTAGTTATCGATTCCGATGCTTCACTTGAGGTTTACTGTATCACTTGGACCATCTTATTGACGACGAAACACAGAAATAGTGTGGAATTAAATAGAAAAGGCACAATGCCGACTTAAGTACAAGAAGACAATCTCTTCCTACTGTCTATGTTTTGTACCATTCCTGTGACACTAGCTATAGATTCCGATGCTTCACTTCAGGTTTTCTTTATCCGTTGGACCTTCTTATTGACGATGAAACTCAGAAATTGATTCGGAATTAAATAGAAAAAGCACAATGCCGACTTAAGTACAAGAAGACTGACTCTTCTCTCTGACTATGCTTTGAACCATTCCTGTGACACTAGTTATAGATTCCGATGCTTCACATCAAGTTTACTGTATCACTTGGACCTTCTTATTGACGATGAAACACAGAAATTGCATCGGAATTAAATACAAAAGGCAAAATGCCGACTTAAGTACAAGAAGACTGACTCTTCCTACTGTCTATGTTTTGAACCATTCCTGTGCCACTAGTTATGGATTCCGATGCTTCACTTCAAGTTTACTGAATCCCTTGGACCTTCTTATTGACGATGAAACACATAAATTGCATCGGAATTAAATACAAAAGGCACAATGCCGACTTAAGTACAAGAAGACTGACTCTTCCTACTGTCTATGCTTTTTTCCATTCCTGTGACACTAGTTATAGATTCCGATGCTTCACTTCAGGTTTACTGTATCCCTCGAACTTTCTTATTGACGATTAAACACAGAAATGGCATCGGAATTAAATACAAAAGGCACAATGCCGACTTAAGTACAAGAAGACTGACTCTTCCTACTGTCTATGTTTTGAACCATTCCTGTGACACTAGTTATAGATTCCGATGCTTCACTTCAGGTTTACTGAAACCCTTGGACCTTCTTATTGACGATGAAACACAGATATTGCGTCGGAATTAAATAGAAAAGGCACAATGCGGACTTAAGTACAAGAAGACTATCTCTTCCTACTGTCTATGTTTTGAACAATTCCTGTGACACTAGTTTTAGATTCCGATGCTTCACTTCAGGTTTACTGTATCCCTCTGACCTTCATATTGACGATGAAACACAGAAATTGAATCGGAATTAAATACAAAAGGCACAATGCGGACTTAAGTACAAGAAGACTGACTCTTCCTACTGTCTATATTTTGAACCATTCCTGTGACATTAGTTATAGATTCCGATGCTTCACTTCAGGCTTACTGTATCCCTTGGACCTTCTTATTGACGATGAAACACAGAAATTGCATCGGAATTAAATACAAAAGGCACAATGCAGACTTAAGTACAAGAAGACTGACTATTCTTACTGTCTATGTTTTGAACCATTCC
Source organism: Schistocerca serialis cubense (assembly GCF_023864345.2). NCBI lineage: Eukaryota > Metazoa > Arthropoda > Insecta > Orthoptera > Acrididae > Schistocerca > Schistocerca serialis. The sequence continues at coordinate 19,129,229 of NC_064645.1, read as the reverse complement.
TGTGACACTAGTTATAGATTCCGATGCTTCACTTCAGGTTTGCTGAAACCCTTGGACCTTCTTATTGACGATGAAACACAGAAATTGCATCGGAATTAAATATTAAAGGCACAATGCTGAATTAAAGACAAGAAGACGGACTCTTCTTACTGTCTATGATTTGAACCATTCCTGTGATGCTAGTTATAGACTCTGATGCTTCACTTGAGGTTTACTGTATCACTTGGACCTTCTTATTGACGACAAAACACAGAAATAGTGTGGAATTAAATAGAAAAGGCACAATGCCGACTTAAGTACAAGAAGACAATCTCTTCCTACTGTCTATGTTTTGTACCATTCCTGTGACACTAGCTATTGATTCCGATGCTTCACTTCAGGTTTTCTTTATCCGTTGGATCTTCTTATTGACGATGAAACACAGAAATTGCATCGGAATTAAATACAAAAGGCACAATGCCGACTTAATTACAAGAAGACTGACTCTTCTTACTGACTTGTTTTGAACCATTCCTGTGACACTAGTTATAAATTCCGATGCTTCACTTCAGGTTTACTGAAACCCTTGGACCTTCTTATTGACGATGAAACACAGATATTGCGTCGGAATTAAATAGAAAAGGCACAATGCCGACTTAAGTACAAGAAGACCATCTCTTCCTACTGTCTACGTTTTGAACAATTCCTGTGACACTAGTTTTAGATTCCGATGCTTCACTTCAGGTTCACTGTATCCCTCTGACCTTCACATTGACGATGAAACACAGAAATTGAATCGGAATTAAATACAAAAGGCACAATGCCGACTTAAGTACAAGAAGACTGACTCTTCCTACTGTCTATATTTTGAACCATTCCTGTGACACTAGTTATAGATTCCGATGCTTCACTTCAGGTTTACTGTATCCCTTGGACCTTCTTATTGACGATGAAACACAGAAATTGCATCGGAATTAAATACAAAAGGCACAATGCAGACTTATGTACAATAAGACTGACTCTTCTTACGGTCTATGTTTTGAACCATTCCTGAGACACTAGTTATAGATTCCGATGCTTCACTTCAGGTTTGCTGAAACCCTTGGACCTTCTTATTGACGATGAAACACAGAAATTGCATCGGAATTAAATATTAAAGGCACAATGCCGAATTAAAGACAAGAAGACGGACTCTTCTTACTGTCTATGTTTTGAACCATTCCTGTGATGCTAGTTATAGATACCGATGCTTCACTTGAGGTTTACTGTATCACTTGGACCTTCTTATTGACGACGAAACACAGAAATAGTGTGGAATTAAATAGAAAAGGCACAATGCCGACTTAAGTACAAGCAGACAATCTCTTCCTACTGTCTATCTTTTGTACCATTCCTGTGACACTAGCTATAGATTCCGATGCTTCACTTCAGGTTTTCTTTATCCGTTGGACCTTCTTATTGACGATGAAACACAGAAATTGAATCGGAATTAAATAGAAAAAGCACAATGCCGACTTAAGTACAATAAGACTGACTCTTCTCTCTGACTATGCTTTGAACAATTCCTGTGACAATAGTTATAGATTCCGATGCTTCACTTCAGGTTTACTGTATCCCTCCGACCTTCTTATTGACGATTAAACACAGAAATTGCATCGGAATTAAATACAAAATGCACAATGCCGACTTAAGTACAAGAAGACTGACTCTTCTTACTGACTTGTTTTGAACCATTCCTGTGACACTAGTTATAGATTCCGATGCTTCACTTCAGGTTTACTGAAACCCTTTGACCTTCTTATTGACGATGAAACACAGAAATTGCGTCGGAATTAAATAGAAAAGGCACAATGCCGACTTAAGTACAAGAAGACTATCTCTTCCTACTGTCTATGATTTGAAAAATTCCTGTGACACTAGTTTTAGATTCCGATGCTTCACTTCAGGTTTGCTGTATCCCTCTGACCTTCATATTGACGATGAAACACAGATATTGAATCGGAATTAAATACAAAAGGCACAATGCCGACTTAAGTACAAGAAGACTGACTCTTCCTACTGTCTGTATTTTGAACCATTCCTGTGACACTAGTTATAGATTCCGATGCTTCACTTCAGGTTTACTGTATCCCTTGGACCTTCTTATTGACGATGAAACACAGAAATTGCATCGGAATTAAATACAAAAGGCACAATGCAGACTTAAGTACAAGAAGACTGACTCTTCTTACTGTCTATGTTTTGAACCATTCCTGTGACACTAGTTATAGATTCCGATGCTTCACTTCAGGTTTGCTGAAACCCTTGGACCTTCTTATTGACGATGAAACACAGAAATTGCATCGGAATTAAATATTAAAGGCACAATGCCGAATTAAAGACAAGAAGACGGACTCTTCTTACTGTCTATGTTTTGAACCATTCCAGTGATGCAGGTTATAGATTCCGATGCTTCACTTGAGGTTTACTGTATCACGTGGACCTTCTTATTGACGACGAAACACAGAAATAGTGTGGAATTAAATAGAAAAGGCACAATGCCGACTTAAGTACAAGAAGACAATCTCTTCCTACTGTCTATGTTTTGTACCATTCCTGTGACACTAGCTATAGATTCCGATGCTTCACTTCAGGTTTTCTTTATCCGTTGGACCTTCTTATTGACGATGAAACACAGAAATTGCATCGGAATTAAATACAAAAGGCATAATGTGGACTTAAGTACAAGAAGACTGACTCTTCTTACTGACTATGTTTTGAACCATTCCTGTGACACTAGTTGTAGATTCCGATGCTTCCTTCAGGATTACTATATCCCTTGGACCTTCTTATTGACGATGAAACACAGGAAGTGCATCGGAATTAAATAGAGTAAGAACAATGCCGACTTAAGTACAATAAGACTGACACTTCTTACTGTCTATGTTTTGAACCATTCCTTTGACACTAGTTATTGATTCTGATGCTTCACTCCTGGTTTACTGTATCCCTTGGACCTCCTTATTGACGATGAAACACAGAAATTGCATCCGAATTAAATAGAAAAGACACAATGCCGACTTAAGTACAAGAAGACTGACTCTTCTCACTGACTATGTTTTGAACCATTCCTGAGACACTAGTTATAGATTCGGATGCTTCACTTCAGGTTTGCTGTATCCATGGGACCTTCTAATTGGCGATGAAACACAGAAATTGCATCGGAACTAAATAGAAAAGGCACAATGCCGACTTAAGTACAAGAAGACTGACTCTTCTACTGTCTATGTTTTGAACAATTCCTGTGACACTAGTTTTAGATTCCGATGCTTCACTTCACGTTTACTGTATCCCTCTGACCTTCTTATTGACGACGAAGCACAGAAATTGCATCGGAATTAAATACAAAAGGCACAATGCTGACATAAGTACAAGAAGACTGACTCTTCCTACTGTGTATGTTTTGAACCTTTCCTGTGACACCAGTTATAGATTGCGATGCTTCACTTCAGGTTTACTGAATCCCTTGGACCATCTTATTGACGATGAAACACAGAAATTGAATCGGAATAAATGCAAAAGCACAATGCCGACTTAAGTACAATAAGACTTACTGTTCTTACTGTCCATGCATTGAACCATTCCTGTGACACTAGTTATAGATTCCGATGCTTCACACCAATTTATTGAATCCCTTGGACCTTCATATTGACGATGAAACACCGAAATTGCATCGGAATTAAATAGAAAAGGCACAATGCCGACTTAAGTACAAGAGGTCTGACTCTTTTTACCGACTATGTTTTGAACCTTTCCTGTGACACTAGTTATAGATTCCGATGCTTCACTTCAGGTTTACTGTATCCCTTGGACCTTCTTATTGACGATGAAACACAGAAATTGCATCGGAATTAAATACAAAAGGCACAATGCCGACTTAAGTAATGAAAACTGACTCTTCTTACTGACTATGGTTTGAACCATCCCTGTGACACTAGTTATAGATTCCAATGCTTCACTTCAGGTTTACTGTATCCCTTCTATCTTCTTATTGACAATGAAACACAGAAATTGCATCGGAATTAAATACAAAAGGCACAATGCCGATTTATGGACAAGAAGACTGACTCTTCCTACTGTCTATGTTTTGAACCATTCCTGTGACACTAGTTATGGATTCCGATGCTTCACTTCAAGTTCACTGAATCCCTTGGACCTTCTTATTGACGATGAAACACATAAATTGCATCGGAATTAAATACAAAAGGCACAATGCCGACTTAAGTACAAGAAGACTGACTCTTCCTACTGTCTATGCTTTTTTCCATTCCAGTGACACTAGTTATAGATTCCGATGCTTCACTTCAGGTTTACTGTATCCCTCGAACTTTCTTATTGACGATTAAACACAGAAATGGCATCGGAATTAAATACAAAAGGCAAAATGCCGACTTAAGTACAAGAAGACTGACTCTTCCTACTGTCTATGTTTTGAACCATTCCTGTGACACTAGTTATAGATTCCGATGCTTCACTTCAGGTTTACTGAAACCCTTGGACCTTCTTATTGACGATGAAACACAGATATTGCGTCGGAATTAAATAGAAAAGGCACAATGCCGACTTAAGTACAAGAAGACTATCTCTTCCTACTGTCTATGTTTTGAACAATTCCTGTGACACTAGTTTTTGATTCCGATGCTTCACTTCAGGTTTACTGTATCCCTCTGACCTTCATATTGACGATGAAACACAGAAATTGAATCGGAATTAAATACAAAAGGCACAATGCGGACTTAAGTACAAGAAGACTGACTCTTCCTACTGTCTATATTTTGAACCATTCCTGTGACATTAGTTATAGATTCCGATGCTTCACTTCAGGCTTACTGTATCCCTTGGACCTTCTTATTGACGATGAAACACAGAAATTGCATCGGAATTAAATACAAAAGGCACAATGCAGACTTAAGTACAAGAAGACTGACTCTTCTTACTGTCTATGTTTTGAACCATTCCTGTGACACTAGTTATAGATTCCGATGCTTCACTTCAGGTTTGCTGAAACCCTTGGACCTTCTTATTGACGATGAAACACAGAAATTGCATCGGAATTAAATATTAAAGGCACAATGCTGAATTAAAGACAAGAAGACGGACTCTTCTTACTGTCTATGATTTGAACCATTCCTGTGATGCTAGTTATAGATTCCGATGCTTCACTTGAGGTTTACTGTATCACTTGGACCTTCTTATTGACGACAAAACACAGAAATAGTGTGGAATTAAATAGAAAAGGCACAATGCCGACTTAAGTACAAGAAGACAATCTCTTCCTACTGTCTATGTTTTGTACCATTCCTGTGACACTAGCTATTGATTCCGATGCTTCACTTCAGGTTTTCTTTATCCGTTGGATCTTCTTATTGACGATGAAACACAGAAATTGCATCGGAATTAAATACAAAAGGCACAATGCCGACTTAATTACAAGAAGACTGACTCTTCTTACTGACTTGTTTTGAACCATTCCTGTGACACTAGTTATAAATTCCGATGCTTCACTTCAGGTTTACTGAAACCCTTGGACCTTCTTATTGACGATGAAACACAGAAATTGCGTCGGAATTAAATAGAAAAGGCACAATGCCGACTTAAGTACAAGAAGACTATCTCTTCCTACTGTCTACGTTTTGAACAATTCCTGTGACACTAGTTTTAGATTCCGATGCTTCACTTCAGGTTCACTGTATCCCTCTGACCTTCACATTGACGATGAAACACAGAAATTGAATCGGAATTAAATACAAAAGGCACAATGCCGACTTAAGTACAAGAAGACTGACTCTTCCTACTGTCTATATTTTGAACCATTCCTGTGACACTAGTTATAGATTCCGATGCTTCACTTCAGGTTTACTGTATCCCTTGGACCTTCTTATTGACGATGAAACACAGAAATTGCATCGGAATTAAATACAAAAGGCACAATGCAGACTTATGTACAATAAGACTGACTCTTCTTACAGTCTATGTTTTGAACCATTCCTGAGACACTAGTTATAGATTCCGATGCTTCACTTCAGGTTTGCTGAAACCCTTGGACCTTCTTATTGACGATGAAACACAGAAATTGCATCGGAATTAAATATTAAAGGCACAATGCCGAATTAAAGACAAGAAGACGGACTCTTCTTACTGTCTATGTTTTGAACCATTCCAGTGATGCAGGTTATAGATTCCGATGCTTCACTTGAGGTTTACTGTATCACTTGGACCTTCTTATTGACGACGAAACACAGAAATAGTGTGGAATTAAATAGAAAAGGCACAATGCCGACTTAAGTACAAGAAGACAATCTCTTCCTACTGTCTATGTTTTGTACCATTCCTGTGACACTAGCTATAGATTCCGATGCTTCACTTCAGGTTTTCTTTATCCGTTGGACCTTCTTATTGACGATGAAACACAGAAATTGCATCGGAATTAAATACAAAAGGCATAATGTGGACTTAAGTACAAGAAGACTGACTCTTCTTACTGACTATGTTTTGAACCATTCCTGTGACACTAGTTGTAGATTCCGATGCTTCCTTCAGGATTACTATATCCCTTGGACCTTCTTATTGACGATGAAACACAGGAAGTGCATCGGAATTAAATAGAGAAAGAACAATGCCGACTTAAGTACAATAAGACTGACACTTCTTACTGTCTATGTTTTGAACCATTCCTTTGACACTAGTTATTGATTCCGATGCTTCACTCCTGGTTTACTGTATCCCTTGGACCTCCTTATTGACGATGAAACACAGAAATTGCATCCGAATTAAATAGAAAAGACACAATGCCGACTTAAGTACAAGAAGACTGACTCTTCTCACTGACTATGTTTTGAACCATTCCTGAGACACTAGTTATAGATTCGGATGCTTCACTTCAGGTTTGCTGTATCCATGGGACCTTCTAATTGGCGATGAAACACAGAAATTGCATCGGAACTAAATAGAAAAGGCACAATGCCGACTTAAGTACAAGAAGACTGACTCTTCTACTGTCTATGTTTTGAACAATTCCTGTGACACTAGTTTTAGATTCCGATGCTTCACTTCACGTTTACTGTATCCCTCTGACCTTCTTATTGACGACGAAGCACAGAAATTGCATCGGAATTAAATACAAAAGGCACAATGCTGACATAAGTACAAGAAGACTGACTCTTCCTACTGTGTATGTTTTGAACCTTTCCTGTGACACCAGTTATAGATTGCGATGCTTCACTTCAGGTTTACTGAATCCCTTGGACCATCTTATTGACGATGAAACACAGAAATTGAATCGGAATAAATGCAAAAGCACAATGCCGACTTAAGTACAATAAGACTTACTGTTCTTACTGTCAATGCATTGAACCATTCCTGTGACACTAGTTATAGATTCCGATGCTTCACACCAATTTATTGAATCCCTTGGACCTTCATATTGACGATGAAACACCGAAATTGCATCGGAATTAAATAGAAAAGGCACAATGCCGACTTAAGTACAAGAGGTCTGACTCTTTTTACCGACTATGTTTTGAACCTTTCCTGTGACACTAGTTATAGATTCCGATGCTTCACTTCAGGTTTACTGTATCCCTTGGACCTTCTTATTGACGATGAAACACAGAAATTGCATCGGAATTAAATACAAAAGGCACAATGCCGACTTAAGTAATGAAAACTGACTCTTCTTACTGACTATGGTTTGAACCATCCCTGTGACACTAGTTATAGATTCCAATGCTTCACTTCAGGTTTACTGTATCCCTTCTATCTTCTTATTGACAATGAAACACAGAAATTGCATCGGAATTAAATACAAAAGGCACAATGCCGATTTATGGACAAGAAGACTGACTCTTCCTACTGTCTATGTTTTGAACCATTCCTGTGACACTAGTTATGGATTCCGATGCTTCACTTCAAGTTTACTGAATCCCTTGGACCTTCTTATTGACGATGAAACACATAAATTGCATCGGAATTAAATACAAAAGGCACAATGCCGACTTAAGTACAAGAAGACTGACTCTTCCCACTGTCTATGCTTTTTTCCATTCCAGTGACACTAGTTATAGATTCCGATGCTTCACTTCAGATTTACTGTATCCCTCGAACTTTCTTATTGACGATTAAACACAGAAATGGCATCGGAATTAAATACAAAAGGCAAAATGCCGACTTAAGTACAAGAAGACTGACTCTTCCTACTGTCTATGTTTTGAACCATTCCTGTGACACTAGTTATTGATTCCGATGCTTCACTTCAGGTTTACTGAAACCCTTGGACCTTCTTATTGACGATGAAACACAGATATTGCGTCGGAATTAAATAGAAAAGGCACAATGCCGACTTAAGTACAAGAAGACTATCTCTTCCTACTGTCTATGTTTTGAACAATTCCTGTGACACTAGTTTTTGATTCCGATGCTTCACTTCAGGTTTACTGTATCCCTCTGACCTTCATATTGACGATGAAACACAGAAATTGAATCGGAATTAAATACAAAAGGCACAATGCGGACTTAAGTACAAGAAGACTGACTCTTCCTACTGTCTATATTTTGAACCATTCCTGTGACATTAGTTATAGATTCCGATGCTTCACTTCAGGCTTACTGTATCCCTTGGACCTTCTTATTGACGATGAAACACAGAAATTGCATCGGAATTAAATACAAAAGGCACAATGCAGACTTAAGTACAAGAAGACTGACTCTTCTTACTGTCTATGTTTTGAACCATTCCTGTGACACTAGTTATAGATTCCGATGCTTCACTTCAGGTTTGCTGAAACCCTTGGACCTTCTTATTGACGATGAAACACAGAAATTGCATCGGAATTAAATATTAAAGGCACAATGCTGAATTAAAGACAAGAAGACGGACTCTTCTTACTGTCTATGATTTGAACCGTTCCTGTGATGCTAGTTATAGATTCCGATGCTTCACTTGAGGTTTACTGTATCACTTGGACCTTCTTATTGACGACAAAACACAGAAATAGTGTGGAATTAAATAGAAAAGGCACAATGCCGACTTAAGTACAAGAAGACAATCTCTTCCTACTGTCTATGTTTTGTACCATTCCTGTGACACTAGCTATTGATTCCGATGCTTCACTTCAGGTTTTCTTTATCCGTTGGATCTTCTTATTGACGATGAAACACAGAAATTGCATCGGAATTAAATACAAAAGGCACAATGCCGACTTAATTACAAGAAGACTGACTCTTCTTACTGACTTGTTTTGAACCATTCCTGTGACACTAGTTATAAATTCCGATGCTTCACTTCAGGTTTACTGAAACCCTTGGACCTTCTTATTGACGATGAAACACAGAAATTGCGTCGGAATTAAATAGAAAAGGCACAATGCCGACTTAAGTACAAGAAGACTATCTCTTCCTACTGTCTACGTTTTAACAATTCCTGTGACACTAGTTTTAGATTCCGATGCTTCACTTCAGGTTCACTGTATCCCTCTGACCTTCACATTGACGATGAAACACAGAAATTGAATCGGAATTAAATACAAAAGGCACAATGCCGACTTAAGTACAAGAAGACTGACTCTTCCTACTGTCTATATTTTGAACCATTCCTGTGACACTAGTTATAGATTCCGATGCTTCACTTCAGGTTTACTGTATCCCTTGGACCTTCTTATTGACGATGAAACACAGAAATTGCATCGGAATTAAATACAAAAGGCACAATGCAGACTTATGTACAATAAGACTGACTCTTCTTACAGTCTATGTTTTGAACCATTGCTGAGACACTAGTTATAGATTCCGATGCTTCACTTCAGGTTTGCTGAAACCCTTGGACCTTCTTATTGACGATGAAACACAGAAATTGCATCGGAATTAAATATTAAAGGCACAATGCCGAATTAAAGACAAGAAGACGGACTCTTCTTACTGTCTATGTTTTGAACCATTCCTGTGATGCTAGTTATAGATACCGATGCTTCACTTGAGGTTTACTGTATCACTTGGACCTTCTTATTGACGACGAAACACAGAAATAGTGTGGAATTAAATAGAAAAGGCACAATGCCGACTTAAGTACAAGCAGACAATCTCTTCCTACTGTCTATGTTTTGTACCATTCCTGTGACACTAGCTATAGATTCCGATGCTTCACTTCAGGTTTTCTTTATCCGTTGGACCTTCTTATTGACGATGAAACACAGAAATTGAATCGGAATTAAATAGAAAAAGCACAATGCCGACTTAAGTACAATAAGACTGACTCTTCTCTCTGACTATGCTTTGAACAATTCCTGTGACAATAGTTATAGATTCCGATGCTTCACTTCAGGTTTACTGTATCCCTCCGACCTTCTTATTGACGATTAAACACAGAAATTGCATCGGAATTAAATACAAAATGCACAATGCCGACTTAAGTACAAGAAGACTGACTCTTCTTACTGACTTGTTTTGAACCATTCCTGTGACACTAGTTATAGATTCCGATGCTTCACTTCAGGTTTACTGAAACCCTTGGACCTTCTTATTGACGATGAAACACAGAAATTGCGTCGGAATTAAATAGAAAAGGCACAATGCCGACTTAAGTACAAGAAGACTATCTCTTCCTACTGTCTATGTTTTGAACCATTCCAGTGATGCTAGTTATAGATTCCGATGCTTCACTTGAGGTTTACTGTATCACTTGGACCTTCTTATTGACGACGAAACACAGAAATAGTGTGGAATTAAATAGAAAAGGCACAATGCCGACTTAAGTACAAGAAGACAATCTCTTCCTACTGTCTTTGTTTTGTACCATTCCTGTGACACTAGCTATAGATTCCGATGCTTCACTTCAGGTTTTCTTTATCCGTTGGACCTTCTTATTGACGATGAAACACAGAAATTGCATCGGAATTAAATACAAAAGGCATAATGTGGACTTAAGTACAAGAAGACTGACTCTTCTTACTGACTATGTTTTGAACCATTCCTGTGACACTAGTTGTAGATTCCGATGCTTCCTTCAGGATTACTATATCCCTTGGACCTTCTTATTGACGATGAAACACAGGAAGTGCATCGGAATTAAATAGAGAAAGAACAATGCCGACTTAAGTACAATAAGACTGACACTTCTTACCGTCTATGTTTTGAACCATTCCTTTGACACTAGTTATTGATTCCGATGCTTCACTCCTGGTTTACTGTTTCCCTTGGACCTCCTTATTGACGATGAAACACAGAAATTGCATCCGAATTAAATAGAAAAGGCACAATGCCGACTTAAGTACAAGAAGACTGACTCTTCTCACTGACTATGTTTTGAACCATTCCTGAGACACTAGTTATAGATTCGGATGCTTCACTTCAGGTTTGCTGTATCCATGGGACCTTCTAATTGGCGATGAAACACAGAAATTGCATCGGAACTAAATAGAAAAGGCACAATGCCGACTTAAGTACAAGAAGACTGACTCTTCTACTGTCTATGTTTTGAACAATTCCTGTGACACTAGTTTTAGATTCCGATGCTTCACTTCACGTTTACTGTATCCCTCTGACCTTATTGACGACGAAGCACAGAAATTGCATGGGAATTAAATACAAAAGGCACAATGCTGACATAAGTACAAGAAGACTGACTCTTCCTACTGTGTATGTTTTGAACCATTCCTGTGACACCAGTTATAGATTGCGATGCTTCACTTCAGGTTTACTGAATCCCTTGGACCATCTTATTGACGATGAAACACAGAAATTGAATCGGAATAAATGCAAAAGCACAATGCCGACTTAAGTACAATAAGACTTACTCTTCTTACTGTCCATGCATTGAACCATTCCTGTGACACTAGTTATAGATTCCGATGCTTCACACCAATTTATTATATCCCTTGGACCTTCTTATTGACGATGAAACACCGAAATTGCATCGGAATTAAATAGAAAAGGCACAATGCCGACTTAAGTACAAGAGGTCTGACTCTTTTTACCGACTATGTTTTGAACCTTTCCTGTGACACTGGTTATAGATTCCGATGCTTCACTTCAGGTTTACTGTATCCCTTGGACCTTCTTATTGACGATGAAACACAGAAATTGCATCGGAATTAAATACAAAAAGCACAATGCCGACTTAAGTAATGAAAACTGACTCTTCTTACTGACTATGTTTTGAACCATCCCTGTGACACTAGTTATAGATTCCAATGCTTCACTTCAGGTTTACTGTATCCCTTCTATCTTCTTATTGACAATGAAACACAGAAATTGCATCGGAATTAAATACAAAAGGCACAATGCCGATTTATGGACAAGAAGACCGACTCTTCCTACTGTCTATAATTTGAACCATTCCTGTGACACTAGTTATGGAATCCGATGCTTCACTTCAGGATTACTGAATTCCTTGGACCTTCGTATTGACGATGAAATACATAAATTGCATCGGAATTAAGTACAAAAGGCACAATGCCGACTTAAGTACAAGAAGACTGACTCTTTCTACTTTCTATGATTTTTACCATTCCAGTGACACTAGTTTTAGATCCGATGCTTCACTTAAGGTTTACTGTATCCCTCGGACCTTCATATTGACGATGAAACACAGAAATTGAATCGGAATTAAAAACAAAAGGCACAATGCCGACTTAAGTACAAGAAGACTGACTCTTCCTACTGTCTGTATTTTGAACCATTCCTGTGACACTAGTTATAGATTCCGATGCTTCACTTCAGGTTTACTGTATCCCTTGGACCTTCTTATTGACGATGAAACACAGAAATTGCATCGGAATTAAATACAAAAGGCACAATGCAGACTTAAGTACAAGAAGACTGACTCTTCTTACTGTCTATGTTTTGAACCATTCCTGTGACACTAGTTATAGATTCCGATGCTTCACTTCAGGTTTGCTGAAACCCTTGGACCTTCTTATTGACGATGAAACACAGAAATTGCATCGGAATTAAATATTAAAGGCACAATGCCGATTTAAAGACAAGAAGACGGACTCTTCTTACTGTCTATGTTTTGAACCATTCCAGTGATGCTAGTTATAGATTCCGATGCTTCACTTGAGGTTTACTGTATCACTTGGACCTTCTTATTGACGACGAAACACAGAAATAGTGTGGAATTAAATAGAAAAGGCACAATGCCGACTTAAGTACAAGAAGACAATCTCTTCCTACTGTCTTTGTTTTGTACCATTCCTGTGACACTAGCTATAGATTCCGATGCTTCACTTCAGGTTTTCTTTATCCGTTGGACCTTCTTATTGACGATGAAACACAGAAATTGCATCGGAATTAAATACAAAAGGCATAATGTGGACTTAAGTACAAGAAGACTGACTCTTCTTACTGACTATGTTTTGAACCATTCCTGTGACACTAGTTGTAGATTCCGATGCTTCCTTCAGGATTACTATATCCCTTGGACCTTCTTATTGACGATGAAACACAGGAAGTGCATCGGAATTAAATAGAGAAAGAACAATGCCGACTTAAGTACAATAAGACTGACACTTCTTACCGTCTATGTTTTGAACCATTCCTTTGACACTAGTTATTGATTCCGATGCTTCACTCCTGGTTTACTGTTTCCCTTGGACCTCCTTATTGACGATGAAACACAGAAATTGCATCCGAATTAAATAGAAAAGGCACAATGCCGACTTAAGTACAAGAAGACTGACTCTTCTCACTGACTATGTTTTGAACCATTCCTGAGACACTAGTTATAGATTCGGATGCTTCACTTCAGGTTTGCTGTATCCATGGGACCTTCTAATTGGCGATGAAACACAGAAATTGCATCGGAACTAAATAGAAAAGGCACAATGCCGACTTAAGTACAAGAAGACTGACTCTTCTACTGTCTATGTTTTGAACAATTCCTGTGACACTAGTTTTAGATTCCGATGCTTCACTTCACGTTTACTGTATCCCTCTGACCTTATTGACGACGAAGCACAGAAATTGCATGGGAATTAAATACAAAAGGCACAATGCTGACATAAGTACAAGAAGACTGACTCTTCCTACTGTGTATGTTTTGAACCATTCCTGTGACACCAGTTATAGATTGCGATGCTTCACTTCAGGTTTACTGAATCCCTTGGACCATCTTATTGACGATGAAACACAGAAATTGAATCGGAATAAATGCAAAAGCACAATGCCGACTTAAGTACAATAAGACTTACTCTTCTTACTGTCCATGCATTGAACCATTCCTGTGACACTAGTTATAGATTCCGATGCTTCACACCAATTTATTGAATCCCTTGGACCTTCTTATTGACGATGAAACACCGAAATTGCATCGGAATTAAATAGAAAAGGCACAATGCCGACTTAAGTACAAGAGGTCTGACTCTTTTTACCGACTATGTTTTGAACCTTTCCTGTGACACTGGTTATAGATTCCGATGCTTCACTTCAGGTTTACTGTATCCCTTGGACCTTCTTATTGACGATGAAACACAGAAATTGCATCGGAATTAAATACAAAAAGCACAATGCCGACTTAAGTAATGAAAACTGACTCTTCTTACTGACTATGTTTTGAACCATCCCTGTGACACTAGTTATAGATTCCAATGCTTCACTTCAGGTTTACTGTATCCCTTCTATCTTCTTATTGACAATGAAACACAGAAATTGCATCGGAATTAAATACAAAAGGCACAATGCCGATTTATGGACAAGAAGACTGACTCTTCCTACTGTCTATAATTTGAACCATTCCTGTGACACTAGTTATGGAATCCGATGCTTCACTTCAGGATTACTGAATTCCTTGGACCTTCGTATTGACGATGAAATACATAAATTGCATCGGAATTAAGTACAAAAGGCACAATGCCGACTTAAGTACAAGAAGACTGACTCTTTCTACTTTCTATGATTTTTACCATTCCAGTGACACTAGTTTTAGATCCGATGCTTCACTTAAGGTTTACTGTATCCCTCGGACCTTCTTATTGACGATGAAACACAGAAATTGCATCGGAATTAAATACAAAAGGCACAATGCCGACTTAAGTACCAGAAGACTGACTCATCTTACTGACTTTGTTTTGAACTATTCCTGTGACACTAGTTATAGATTCCGATGCTTCACTTCAGGTTTACTGAAACCATAGGACCATCTTACTGA
Source organism: Schistocerca serialis cubense (assembly GCF_023864345.2). NCBI lineage: Eukaryota > Metazoa > Arthropoda > Insecta > Orthoptera > Acrididae > Schistocerca > Schistocerca serialis. Next base: position 19,114,072 of record NC_064645.1, on the reverse strand, counting down.
CGATGAAACACAGAAACTGCATCGGAATTAAATACAAAAGGCACAATGCCAACTTAAGTACAAGAAGACTGACTCTTCTTACTGTCTATGTTTTGAACCATTCCTGTGACAATAGTTATAGATTCCGATGCTTCACTTCAGGTTTACTGTATCGCGTGGGCCTTCTTATTGACGACGAACACAGAAATTGCGTTGGAATTAAATAGAAAAGGCACAATGCCAACTTAAGTACAAGAAGACTTACTTTTCTTACTTGCTATGTTTTGAACCATTCCTGTGACACTAGTTATAGGTTCCGATGCTTCACGTCAGGTTAGCTGAAACCCTTGGACCCTCTTATTGACGATGAAACACAGATTATTGCATCGCAATTAAATACAAAAGGCACAATGCCGACTTAAGTACAAGAAGACTATCTCTTCCTACTGTCTATGTTTTGTAGCATTCCTGTGACACTAGTTGTAGATTCCGATGCTTCCTTCAGGTTTACTATATCCATTGGACCTTCTTATTGACGATGAAACACAGAAATTGAATCGGAATTAAATAGATAAAGCACAATGCCGACTTAAGTACAAGAAGACTGACTCTTCTCTCTGACTATGCTTTGAACCATTCCTGTGACACTAGTTATAGATTCCGATGCTTCACCTCAAGTTTACTGTATCCCTTGGACCTTCTTATTGACGATGAAACACAGAAATTGCATCGGAATTAAATACAAAAGGCAAAATGCCGACTTAAGTTCAAGAAGACTGACTCTTCCTACTGTCTATGTTTTGAACCATTCCTGTGACACTAGTTATGGATTCCGATGCTTCACTTCAAGTTTACTGAATCCCTTGGACCTGCTTATTGACGATGAAACACATAAATTGCATCGGAATTAAATACAAAAGGCACAATGCCGACCTCAGTACAAGAAGACTGACTCTTCCTACTGTCTATGTTTTTTCCATTCCAGTGACACTAGTTATAGATTCCGATGCTTCACTTCAGTTTTACTGTATCCCTCGGACCTTCTTATTGACGATTAAACACAGAAATTGCATCGGAATTAAATACAAAAGGCACAATGCCGACTTAAGTACAAGAAGACTGACTCTTCTTACTGACTTGTTTTGAACCATTCCTGTGACACTAGTTATAGATTCCGATGCTTCACTTCAGGTTTACTGAAACCCTTGGACCTTCTTATTGACGATGAAACACAGGAATTGCGTCGGAATTAAATAGAAAAGGCACAATGCCGACTTAAGTACAAGAAGACTATCTCTTCCTACTGTCTATGTTTTCAACAATTCCTGTGACACTAGTTTTAGATTCCGATGCTTCACTTCAGGTTTACTGTAACCCTCTGACCTTCATATTGACGATGAAACACAGAAATTGAATCGGAATTAAATACAAAAGGCACAATGCGGACTTAAGTACAAGAAGACTGACTCTTCCTACTGTCTATATTTTGAACCATTCCTGTGACACTAGTTATAGATTCCGATGCTTCACTTCAGGTTTACTGTATCCCTTGGACCTTCTTATTGACGATGAAACACAGAAATTGCATCGGAATTAAATACAAAAGGCACAATGCAGACTTAAGTACAAGAAGACTGACTCTTCTTACTGTCTATGTTTTGAACCATTCCTGTGACACTAGTTATAGGTTCCGATGCTTCACTTCAGGTTTGCTGAAACCCTTGGACCTTCTTATTGACGATGAAACACAGAAATTGCATCGGAATTAAATATTAAAGGCACAATGCCGAATTAAAGACAAGAAGACGGACTCTTCTTACTGTCTATGTTTTGAACCATTCCTGTGATGCTAGTTATAGATTCCGATGGTTCACTTGAGGTTTACTGTATCACTTGGACCTTCTTATTGACGACAAAACACAGAAATAGTGTGGAATTAAATAGAAAAGGCACAATGCCGACTTAAGTACAAGATGACTATCTCTTCCTACTGTCTATGTTTGTACCATTCCTGTGACACTAGCTATAGATTCCGATGCTTCACTTCAGGTTTTCTTTATCCGTTGGAACTTCTTATTGACGATGAAACACAGAAATTGCATCGGAATTAAATACAAAAGGCATAAAGTCGACTTAAGTACAAGAAGACTGACTCTTCTTACTGACTATGTTTTGAACCATTCCTGTGACACTAGTTGTAGATTCCGATGCTTCCTTCAGGATTACTATATCCCTTGGACCTTCTTATTGACGATGAAACACAGGAAGTGCATCGGAATTAAATAGAGAAGGAACAATGCCGACTTAAGTACAATAAGACTGACACTTCTTACTGTCTATGTTTTGAACGATTCCTTTGACACTAGTTATTGATTCCGATGCTTCACTCCTGGTTTACTGTATCCCTTGGACCTCCTTATTGACGATGAAACACAGAAATGACATCCGAATTAAATAGAAAAGGCACAATGCCGACTTAAGTACAAGTAGACTGACTCTTCTCTCTGACTATGTTTTGAACACTTCCTGTGACACTAGTTTTAGATTCCGATGCTTCACTTCAGGTTTACTGTATCCCTCTGACCTTCATATTGACGATGAAACACAGAAATTGAATCGGAATTAAATAGAGAAGGAACAATGCCGACTTAAGTACAATAAGACTGACACTTCTTACTGTCTATGTTTTGTACCATTCCTGTGACACTAGCTATAGATTACGATGCTTCACTTCAGGTTTACTGTATCCCTCGGACCTTCTTATTGACGATTAAACACAGAAATTGCATCGGAATTAAATACAAAAGGCACAATGCCGACTTAAGTACTAGAAGAGTGACTCTTCTTACTGACTTGCTTTGAACCATTCCTGTGACACTAGTTATAGATTCCGATGCTTCACTTCAGGTTTACTGAAACCCTTGGACCTTCTTATTGACGATGAAACACAGAAATTGCGTCGGAATTAAATAGAAAAGGCACAATGCCGACTTAAGTACAAGAAGACTATCTCATCCTACTGTCTATGTTTTGAACAATTCCTGTGACACTAGTTTTAGATTCCGATGCTTCACTTCAGGTTTACTGTATCCCTCTGACCTTCATATTGACGATGAAACACAGAAATTGAATCGGAATTAAATACAAAAGGCACAATGCCGACTTAAGTACAAGAAGACTGACTCTTCCTACTGTCTATGTTTTGTACCATTCCAGTGACACTAGTTATAGATTCCGATGCTTCACTTCAGGTTTACTGTATCCCTCAGACCTTCCTATTGACGATTAAACACAGAAATTGCATCGGAATTAAATACAAAAGGCACAATGCCGACTTAAGTACAACAAGACTGACTCTTCTTACTGACTTGTTTTGAACCAATCCTGTGACACTAGTAATAGATCCCGATGCTTCACTTCAGGTTTACTGAAACCCTTGGACCTTCTTATTGACGATGAAACACAGAAATTGCGTCGGAATTAAATAGAAAAGGCACAATGCCGACTTAAGTACAAGAAGACTATCTCTTCCTACTGTCTATGTTTTGAACAATTCCTGTGACACTAGTTTTAGATTCCGATGCTTCACTTCAGGTTTACTGTATCCCTCTGACCTTCATATTGACGATGAATCACAGAAATTGAATCGGAATTAAATACAAAAGGCATAATGTCGACTTAATTACAAGAAGACTGAATCTTTTTACTGACTATGTTTTGAACCATTCCTGTGACACTAGTTGTAGATTCCGATGCTTCCTTCAGGATTACTATATCCCTTGGACCTTCTTATTGACGATGAAACACAGGAAGTGCATCGGAATTAAATAGAGAAGTAACAATGCCGACTTAAGTACAATAAGACTGACACTTCTTACTGTCTATGTTTTGAACCATTCCTTTGACACTAGTTATTGATTCCGATGCTTCACTCCTGGTTTACTGTATCCCTTGGACCTCCTTATTGACGATGAAACACAGAAATTGCATCCGAATTAAATAGAAAAGGCACAATGCCGACTATGTTTTGAACCTTTCCTGTGACACTAGTTATAGATTCCGATGCTTCACTTCAGGTTTACTGTATCCCTTGGTCCTCCTTATTGACGATGAAACACAGAAATTGCATCAGAATTAAATACAAAAGGCACAATGCCGACTTAAGTAATGAAAACTGACTCTTCTTACTGACTATGTTTTGAACCATCCCTGTGACACTAGTTATAGATTCCAATGCTTCACTTCAGGTTTACTGTATCCCTTCTATCTTCTTATTGACGATGAAACACAGAAATTGCATCGGAATTAAATACAAAAGGCACAATGCCGACTTATGGACAAGAAAACTGACTCTTCCTACTGTCTATGACTTGAACCATTCCTGTGACTCTAGTTATGGAATCCGATGCTTCACTTCAGGATTACTGAATCCCTTGGACCTTCGTATTGACGATGAAACACATAAATTGCATCGGAATTAAGTACAAAAGGCACAATGCCGACTTAAGTACAAGAAGACTGACTCTTCCTACTGTCTATGTTTTGAACCATTCCTGTGACACTAGTTATAGAATCCGGTGCTTCACTTCAGGTTTACTGTATCCGTTGGACATTCTTATTGACGATGAAACACAGAAATTGCATCGGAATTAAATACAAAAGGCACAATGCCGACTTAAGTACAAGAAGACTGACTTTTCTTACTGGCTTTGTTTTGAACCATTCCTGTGACACTAGTTATAGATACCGATGATTCACGTCAGGTTTGCTGAAACGCTTGGACCCTCTTATTGACGATGAAACACAGATTATTGCATCGCAATTAAATACAAAAGGCAAAATGCCGACTTAAGTACAAGAAGGCTATCTCTTCCTACTGGCTATGTTTTGTACCATTCCTGTGACACTAGTTGTAGATTCCGATGCTTCCTTCAGGTTTACTATATCCATTGAACCTTCTTATTGACGATGAAACACAGAAATTGCATCGGAATAAAATACAAAAGGCTCAATGAAGACTTAAGTACAAGAAGACTGACTCCTCTTACTGACTGTGTTTGAACCATTCCTGTGACACTAGTTATAGATTCTGATGCTTCACTTCAGGTTTACTGTATCCCTTGGATCTTCTTATTGACGATGAAACACAGAAATTGCATCGGAATTTAATACAAAAGGCACAATACCGACTTAAGTACAAGAAGACTGATTCGTCTTAGTGACTATGTTTTGAACCATTCCTAGGACACTAGTTAGAGATTCCGATGCTTCATTTCAGGTTTACTGTATCCCTCTGACCTTGGTATTGACGATGAAACACAGTAATTGCATCGGAATTTAATTGAAAAGGGCACTATGCCGACTTAAGTACAAGAAGACTGACTCTTCTTACTGTCTATGTTTTGAAACCTTTCTGTGACACTAGTTACAGATTCCGATGCTTCACTTCAGGTTTACTGTATACCTTGGACCTTCTTATAGACGATGAAACACCAAAATTGCATCGCAATTAAATACAAAAGGCACAATGCCGACTTAAGTACAAGAAGACTGACTCTTCCTACTGTCTATGTTTTGAACCATTCCTGTGACACTAATTTTGGATTCCGATGCTTCACTTCAGGTTTACTGTATCCCTCTGACCATCTTGTTGACGATGAAACACAGAAATTGAATCGGAATTGAATACAAAAGGCACAATGCCGAATTAAATACAAGAAGACTGACTCTTCTTACTGACTATTTTTTGAACCTTTCCTGTGACACTAGTTATAGATTCCGATGCTTCACTTCAGGTTTACTGTATCCCTTGCACCTTCTTATAGACGATGAAACACAGAAATTGCATCGGAATTAAATACAAAAGGCACAATGCCGACTTAAGTAAAGAAAACTGACTCTTCTTACTGACTATGTTTTGAACCATCCCTGTGACACTAGTTATAGATTCCAATGCTTCACTTCAGGTATACTGTATCCCTTGGATCTTCTTATTGACGATGAAACACAGAAATTGCATCGGAATTAAATACAAAAGGCACAATGCCGACTTATGGACAAGAAAACTGACTCTTCCTACTGTCTATGATTTGAACCATTCCTGTGACACTAGTTATGGAATCCGATGCTTCACTTCAGGATTACTGAATCCCTTGGACCTTCGTATTGACGATGAAACACATAAATTGCATCGGAATTAAGTACAAAAGGCACAATGCCGACTTAAGTACAAGAAGACGGACTCTTCCTACTGTCTATGATTTGTACCATTCCAGTGACACTAGTTTTAGATCCGATGCTTCACTTCAGGTTTACTGTATCCCTCGGACCTTCTTATTGACGATGAAACACAGAAATTGCATCGGAATTAAATACAAAAGGCACAATGCAGACTTAAGTACAAGAAGACTGTCTCTTCTTACTGACTATGTTTTGAACTATTCCTGTGACACTAGTTATGGATTCCGATGCTTCACTTCAGGTTTACTGAAACCATTGGACCATCTTACTAACGATGAAACACAGAAACTGCATCGGAATTAAATACAAAAGGCACAATGCCGACTTAAGTACAAGAAGACTGACTCTTCTTACTGTCTATGTTTTGAACCATTCCTGTGACACTAGTTATAGATTCCGATGCTTCACTTCAGGTTTACTGTATCGCGTGGGCCTTCTTATTGACGACGAAACACAGAAATTGCGTTGGAATTAAATAGAAAAGGCACAATGCCAACTTAAGTACAAGAAGACTATCTCTTCCTACTGTCTATGTTTTGAACCGTTCCTGTAACACTAGTTTTAGATTCCGATGCTTCACTTCAGGTTTGCTGTATCCCTCTGACCTTCATATTGACTATGAAACACAGAAATTGAAACGGAATTCAATACAAAAGGCACAATGCCGACTTAAGTACAAGAAGACTGACTCTTCCTACTGTCTATGTTTTGAACCATTCCTGTGACACTAGTTATAGAATCCGGTGCTTCACTTCAGGTTTACTGTATCCCTTGGACATTCTTATTGACGATGAAACACAGAAATTGCATCGGAATTAAATACAAAAGGCACAATGCCGACTTAAGTACAAGAAGACTGACTTTTCTTACTGGCTTTGTTTTGAACCATTCCTGTGACACTAGTTATAGATTCCGATGCTTCACGTCAGGTTTGCTGAAACGCTTGGACCCTCTTATTGACGATGAAACACAGATTATTGCATCGCAATTAAATACAAAAGGCAAAATGCCGACTTAAGTACAAGAAGGCTATCTCTTCCTACTGGCTATGTTTTGTACCATTCCTGTGACACTAGTTGTAGATTCCGATGCTTCCTTCAGGTTTACTATATCCATTGAACCTTCTTATTGACGTTGAAACACAGAAATTGCATCGGAATAAAATACAAAAGGCACAATGCTGACTTAAGTCTAAGAAGACTGACTCTTCTTACTGACTACGTTTTGAACCGTTCCTGTGACACTAATTATAGATTCCGATGCTTCACTTCAGGTTTACTGTATCCCTTGGACCTTCTTATTGACGATGAAACACAGAAATAGCATTCGAATTAAATACAAAAAGCACAATGCCGACTTAAGTACAAGAAGACTGACTCTTCCTACTGTCTATGTTTTGAACCATTCCTATGACATTCGTTATAGATTCCGATGCTTCCCTTCAGGTTTACTGTATCCTTTGCACCTTCTTATTGGCGACGAAACACAGAAATTGCATCGGAATTAAATAGAAAAGGCACAATGCCGACTTAAGTACAAGAAGACTGACTCTTCCTACTGTCTATGGTTTGAACCATTCCTGTGACACTAGTTATAGATTCCGATGCTTCACCTCCGGTTTACTGTATCCCTCTGACCTTGTTATTGACGATGAAACACAGAAATTGCATCGGAATTAAATAGAAAAGGCACAACGCCGACTTAAGTACAAGAAGACTGACTCTTCTTACTGTCAATGTTTTGAACCATTGCTGTGACGCTAGTTACAGATTCCGATGCTTCACTTCAGGTTTACTGTATCCCTTGGACCTTCTTATTGACGATGAAACACAGAAATTGCATCGGAATTAAATAGAAAAGGCACAATGCCGACTTATGTACAAGGAGACTGACTCTCCTTACTGACTATGTTTTGAACCATTCCTGTGACACTAGTTATAGATTCCGATGCTTCACCTCAGGTTTACTGTATCGCTCTGACCTTCTTATTGACGATGAGACACAGAAATTGCATCGTAATTAAATAGAAAAGGCACAATGCCGACTTAAGTACAAGAAGACTGACTCTTCTTACTGACTATGTTCGAACCATTCCTGTGACACTAGTTATAGATTCCGATGCTTCACTTCAGGTTTAATGCATCCCTTGGACCTTCTTATTGACGATGAAACACAGAAATTGCATCGGAATTATATACCTAAAGACCAATGCCGACTTAAGTACAAGAAGACTGACTGTTCTTACTGACTATGTTTGAACCATTACTGTGACACCAGTTATAGATTCCGATGCTTCACTTCAGGTTTACTGTATCCCTTGGACCTTCTTATTGACGATGAAACACAGAAATTACATCGGAATTATATACCAAAAGACCAATGCCGACTTAAGTACAAGAAGACTGACTGTTCTTACTGACTATGTTTGAACCATTCCTGTGTCACTAGTTAGAGATTCCGATGCTTCATTTCAGGTTTACTGTATCCCTCTGACCTTCGTATTGACGATGAAACACAGTAATTGCATCGTAATTAAATTGAAAAGGGCACAATGCCGACTTAAGTACAAGAAGACTGACTCTTCTTACTGTCTATGTTTTGAACCATTCCTGTGACACTAGTTACAGATTCCGATGCTTCACTTCAGGTTTACTGTATACCTTGGACCTTCTTATTGACGATGGAACACAGATATTGCATCGGAATGAAATACAAAAGACACAATGAAGACTTAAGTACAAGAAAAGGGACCCTTCTTACTGTCTATGTTTTGAACCATTCCTGTGACAAAAGTTCTAGATTCGAATGCTTCACTTCAGGTTTACTGTATCCCTCCGAACATCTTATTGTCGATGAAACACAGAAATTGAATCGGAATTAAATACAAAAGGCACAATGCCGACTTAAATACAAGAAGACTGACTCTTCTTACTGACTATGTTTTGAACCATTCCTGTGACACTAGTTATAGATTCCGATGCTTCACTTCAGATTTACTGTATCCCTTGGACCTTCTTATTGACGATGAAACACTGAAATTGCATCGGAATTAAATAGAAAAGGCACAATGCCGACTTAAGTACAATTAGACTGACTCTTCTTACTGACTATGTTTGGAACCATTCCTGTGACACTAGTTATAGATTCCGATGCTTCACTTCAGGTATACTGTGTCCCTCTGTCCTTCGTATTGACGATGAAACACAGAAATAGCATATGAAAAAAATACAAAAGGCACAATGCCGACTTAAGTACAAGAAGACTGACTCTTCTTACTGTCTATGTTTTGAACCATTCCTTTGACGCTAGTTATGGATTCCGATGCTTCACTTCAGGTTTACTGGATCCCTCGGACCTTCTTATTGTCGATGAAACACTGAAATTGCATCGGAATTAAATACAAAGGGCACAATGCCGACTTAAGTACAAGAAGACTGACTCTTCTTACTGACTATATCTTGATCCATTCCTGTGACACTAGTAATGGATTTCGATACTTCACTTCAGGTGTACTGTATCCCTTGGACCTTCTTATTGACGATGAAACACAGAAATTGCATCGGAATTAAATACAAAAGGCACAATGCCGACATAAGTACAAGAAGACTGACTCTTCTTACTGCCTGTGATTTGATCCATTCCTGTGACACTAGTTGTAGATTCCGATGCTTCACTTCAGATTTACTGTATCCCTCTGACCTTCTTATTCTCGATGAAACACAGAAATTGCATCGGAATTAAATACAAAAGGCACAATGAAGACTTAAGTACAAGAAGACTGACTCCTCTTACTGACTATGTTTGAACCATTCCTTTGACACCAGTTATAGAATCCGATGCTTCACTTCAGGTTTACTGTATCCCTTGGAACTTCTCATTGACGATGAAACACAGATATTGCATCGGAATTTAATACAAAAGGCACAATACCGACTAAAGTACAAGAAGACTGATTCGTCTTAGTGACTATGATTTGAACCATTCCTGTGACACTAGTTAGAGATTCCGATGCTTCATTTCAGGTTTACTGTATCCCTCTGACCTTCGTATTGACGATGAAACACAGTAATTGCATCGGAATTTAATTAAAAAGTGCACTATGCCGACTTAAGTACAAGAAGACTGACTCTTCTTTCTGTCTATGTTTTGAAACCTTCCTGTGACACTAGTTACAGATTCCGATGCTTCACTTCAGGTTTACTGTATACCTTGGACCTTCTTATTGACGATGAAACACCAAAATTGCATCGGAATTAAATACAAAATGCACAATGCCGACTTAAGTACAAGAAGACTGACTCTTCCTACTGTCTATTTTTTGAACCATTCCTGTGACACTAATTTTGGATTCCGATGCTACACCTCAGGTTTACTGTATCCCTCTGACCATCTTATTCACGATGAAACACAGAAATTGAATCGGAATTAAATACAAAAGGTACAATGCCGAATTAAATTCAAGAAGACTGACTCTTCTTACTGACTATGTTTTGAAACATTCCTGTGACACTAGTTATAGATTCCGATGCTTCACTTCAGCTTTACTGTATCCCTTGGACCTTCTTATTGACGATGAAACACAGAAATTGCATCTGAATTTAATACAAAAGGCACAATACCGACTTAAGTACAAGAAGACTGACTCGCCTTTGAGACTATGTTTTGAACCATTGCTGTGTCACTAGTTAGAGATTCCGATGCTTCATTTCAGGTTTACTGTATCCCTCTGACCTTCGTATTGACGATGAAACACAGTAATTGCATCGTAATTAAATTGAAAAGGGCACAATGCCGACTTAAGTACAAGAAGACTGACTCTTCTTACTGTCTATGTTTTGAACCATTCCTGTGACACTAGTTACAGATTCCGATGCTTCACTTCAGGTTTACTGTATACCTTGGACCTTCTTATTGACGATGAAACACAGATATTGCATCGGAATGAAATACAAAAGACACAATGAAGACTTAAGTACAAGAAAAGGGACCCTTCTTACTGTCTATGTTTTGAACCATTCCTGTGACAAAAGTTCTAGATTCGGATGCTTCACTTCAGGTGTACTGTATCCCTTGGACCTTCTTATTGACGATGAAACACAGAAATTGCATCGGAATTAAATACAAAAGGCACAATGCCGACATAAGTACAAGAAGACTGACTCTTCTTACTGCCTGTGATTTGATCCATTCCTGTGACACTAGTTGTAGATTCCGATGCTTCACTTCAGATTTACTGTATCCCTCTGACCTTCTTATTCTCGATGAAACACAGAAATTGCATCGGAATTAAATACAAAAGGCACAATGAAGACTTAAGTACAAGAAGACTGACTCCTCTTACTGACTATGTTTGAACCATTCCTTTGACACCAGTTATAGAATCCGATGCTTCACTTCAGGTTTACTGTATCCCTTGGAACTTCTCATTGACGATGAAACACAGATATTGCATCGGAATTTAATACAAAAGGCACAATACCGACTAAAGTACAAGAAGACTGATTCGTCTTAGTGACTATGATTTGAACCATTCCTGTGACACTAGTTAGAGATTCCGATGCTTCATTTCAATTTTACTGTATCCCTCTGACCTTCGTATTGACGATGAAACACAGTAATTGCATCGGAATTTAATTAAAAAGTGCACTATGCCGACTTAAGTACAAGAAGACTGACTCTTCTTTCTGTCTATGTTTTGAAACCTTCCTGTGACACTAGTTACAGATTCCGATGCTTCACTTCAGGTTTACTGTATACCTTGGACCTTCTTATTGACGATGAAACACCAAAATTGCATCGGAATTAAATACAAAATGCACAATGCCGACTTAAGTACAAGAAGACTGACTCTTCCTACTGTCTATTTTTTGAACCATTCCTGTGACACTAATTTTGGATTCCGATGCTACACCTCAGGTTTACTGTATCCCTCTGACCATCTTATTCACGATGAAACACAGAAATTGAATCGGAATTAAATACAAAAGGTACAATGCCGAATTAAATTCAAGAAGACTGACTCTTCTTACTGACTATGTTTTGAAACATTCCTGTGACACTAGTTATAGATTCCGATGCTTCACTTCAGCTTTACTGTATCCCTTGGACCTTCTTATTGACGATGAAACACAGAAATTGCATCTGAATTTAATACAAAAGGCACAATACCGACTTAAGTACAAGAAGACTGACTCGCCTTTGAGACTATGTTTTGAACCATTGCTGTGTCACTAGTTAGAGATTCCGATGCTTCATTTCAGGTTTACTGTATCCCTCTGACCTTCGTATTGACGATGAAACACAGTAATTGCATCGTAATTAAATTGAAAAGGGCACAATGCCGACTTAAGTACAAGAAGACTGACTCTTCTTACTGTCTATGTTTTGAACCATTCCTGTGACACTAGTTACAGATTCCGATGCTTCACTTCAGGTTTACTGTATACCTTGGACCTTCTTATTGACGATGAAACACAGATATTGCATCGGAATGAAATACAAAAGACACAATGAAGACTTAAGTACAAGAAAAGGGACCCTTCTTACTGTCTATGTTTTGAACCATTCCTGTGACAAAAGTTCTAGATTCGGATGCTTCACTTCAGGTTTACTGTATCCCTCCGAACATCTTATTGTCGATGAAACACAGAAATTGAATCGGAATTAAATACAAAACGCACAATGCCGACTTAAATACAAGAAGACTGACTCTTCTTACTGACTATGTTTTGAACCATTCCTGTGACACTAGTTATAGATTCCGATGCTTCACTTCAGCTTTACTGTATCCCTTGGACCTTCTTATTGACGATGAAACACTGAAATTGCATCGGAATTAAATAGAAAAGGCACAATGCCGACTTAAGTACAATTAGACTGACTCTTCTTACTGACTATGTTTGGAACCATTCCTGTGACACTAGTTATAGATTCCGATGCTTCACTTCAGGTATACTGTGTCCCTCTGTCCTTCGTATTGACGATGAAACACAGAAATAGCATATGAAATAAATACAAAAGGCACAATGCCGACTTAAGTACAAGAAGACTGACTCTTCTTACTGTCTATGTTTGAACCATTCCTTTGACGCTAGTTATGGATTCCGATGCTTCACTTCAGGTTTACTGTATCCCTTAGACCTTCTTATTGTCGATGAAACACTGAAATTGCATCGGAATTAAATACAAAGGGCACAATGCCGACTTAAGTACAAGAAGACTGACTCTTCTTACTGACTATATCTTGATCCATTCCTGTGACACTAGTAATGGATTTCGATACTTCACTTCAGGTGTACTGTATCCCTTGGACCTTCTTATTGACGATGAAACACAGAAATTGCATCGGAATTAAATACAAAAGGCACAATGCCGACATAAGTACAAGAAGACTGACTCTTCATACTGACTGTGATTTGATCCATTCCTGTGACACTAGTTGTAGATTCCGATGCTTCACTTCAGATTTACTGTATCCCTCTGACCTTCTTATTCTCGATGAAACACAGAAATTGCATCGGAATTAAATACAAAAGGCACAATGAAGACTTAAGTACAAGAAGACTGACTCTTCTTACTGACTATGTTTGAACCATTCCTTTAACACCAGTTATAGAATCCGATGCTTCACTTCAGGTTTACTGTATCCCTTGGAACTTCTTATTGACGATGAAACACAGATATTGCATCGGAATTTAATACAAAAGGCACAATACCGACTAAAGTACAAGAAGACTGATTCGTCTTAGTGACTATGATTTGAACCATTCCTGTGACACTAGTTAGTGATTCCGATGCTTCATTTCAGGTTTACTGTATCCCTTGGACCTTCTTATTGACGACGAAACTCTGAAATTGCATCGGAATTAAATAGAAAAGGCACATTGCCGACTTAAGTACAAGAAGACTGACTCTTCTTACTGACTTTACCTTAATCCATTCCTGTGACACTAGTTATAGATTTCGATTCTTCGCTTCAGGTTTACTGTATCCCTTGGACCTTCTTCTTGACGATGAAACAAAGAAATGGCATCAAAATTAAATAGAAAAGGCACAATGCCGACTTAAGTACAAGAAGACTGACTCTTCCTACTGTCTATGTTTTGAACCATTCCTGTGACACTAGTTATAGATTCCGAAGCTTCACCTCCGGTTTACTGTATCCCTCTGACCTTCTTATTGACGATGAAACACAGAAACTGCATCGGAATCAAATACAAAAGGCACAATACCGACTTAAGTACAAGAAGACTGACTCTTCTTACTGTCTATGTTTTGAACCATTCCTGTGACGCTAGTTATAGATTCCGATGCTTCACTTCAGGTTTACTGTATCACTTGGCCCTTCTCATTGACGACGAAACACAGAAATAGCGTCGGAATTAAATTGAAAAGGCACAATGCCGACTTGAGTACAAGAAGACTAACTCTTCCCACTGTCTATGATTTGTACCATTCCTGTGACACTAGTTATAGATTCCGATGCTTCACTTCAGGTTTACTGTATCCTTTGCACCTTCTTAATGGCGACGAAACACAGAAATTGCTTCGGAATTAAATAGAAAAAGGCACAATGCCGACTTAAGTACAAGAAGACTGACTCTTCCTACTGTCTATGCTTTGAACCATTCCTGTGACACTAGTCACAAATTCCGATGCTTCACTTCCGGTTTACTGTATCCCTCTGACCTTCTTATTGACGATGAAACACAGAAATTGCATCGGAATTAAATGCAAAAGGCACAATGTCGACTTAAGCACAAGAAGACTAACTCTTCTTACTGTCTATATTTTGAACCATTCTTGTGACGCTAGTTATAGATTCCGATGCTTCACTTCAGGTTTACTGTATCACTTGGTCCTTCTTATTGACGACGAAACACAGAAATAGCGTCGGAATTAAATAGAAAAGGCACAATGCCGACTTAAGTACAAGAAGACTATCTCTTCCTACTGTCTATGTTTTGTACCATTCCAGTGACACTAGTTATTGATTCCGATTCTTCACTTCAGGTTTACCGTATCCCTTGGACCTTCTTATTGACGATGAAACTCAGAAATTGCATCGGAATTGAATACAAAAGGCACAATGCCGACTTAAGTACAAGAAGACTGACTCTTCCTACTGTCTATGTTTTGAACCATTCCTGTGACACTAATTTTGGATTCCGATGCTTCACTTCAGGTTTACTGTATCCCTCTGACCATCTCATTCACGATGAAATACAGAAATTGAATCGGAATTGAATACAAAAGGCACAATGCCGAATTAAATACAAGAAGACTGACTCTTCTTACTGACTATGTTTTGAACCATTCCTGTGACGCTAGTTATAGATTCCGATGCTTCACTTCAGCTTTACTGTATCCCTTGGACCTTCTTATTGACGACGAAACACTGAAATTGCATCGGAATTAAATAGAAAAGGCACATTGCCGACTTAAGTACAAGAAGACTGACTCTTCTTACTGACTTTATCTTAATCCATTCCTGTGACACTAGTTATAGATTTCGATTCTTCGCTTCAGGTTTACTGTATCCCTTGGACCTTCTTATTGACGATGAAACACAGAAATTGCATCGGAATTAAATACAAAAGGCATAATGCCGACTTAATTACAAGAAGACTGACTCTTCTTACTGACTGTGATTTGAACCATTCCTGTGACACTAGTTGTAGATTCCGATGCTTCATTTCAGGTTTACTGAATCCCTTGGACCTTCTTCTTGACGATGAAACACAGAAATGGCATCAAAATTAAATAGAAAAGGCACAATGCCGACTTAAGTACAAGAAGACTGACTCTTCCTACTGTCTATGTTTTGAACCATTCCTGTGAAACTAGTTATAGATTCCGATGCTTCACCTCCGGTTTACTGTATCCCTCTGACCTTCTTATAGACGATGAAACACAGAAACTGCATCGGAATTAAATAAAAAAGTCACAATACCGACTTAAGTACAAGAAGACTGAGTCTTCTTACTGACTATGTTTTGAACCATTCCTGTGACGCTAGTTATAGATTCCGATGCTTCACTTCAGGTTTACTGTATCACTTGGACCTTCTTATTTACGACGAAACACAGAAATAGCGTCGGAATTAAATAGAAAAGGCACAATGCCGACTTAAGTACAAGAAGACTATCTCTTCCTACTGTCTATGTTTTGTACCATTCCAGTGACACTAGTTATAGATTCCGATGCTTCACTTCAGGTTTACTGTATCCTTTGCACCTTCTTATTGGCGACGAAACACAGAAATTGCATCGGAATTAAATAGAAAAGGCACAATGCCGACTTAAGTACAAGAAGACTAACTCTTGTTACTGTCTATGTTTTGAACCTTTCCTGTGACGCTAGTTACAGATTCTGATGCTTCACTTCGGGTTTACTGTATCCCTTGGACCTTCTTATTGACGATGAAACACAGAAATTCCATCGGAATTAAATAGAAAAGGTACAATGCCGACTTACGTACAAGGAGACTGACTCTCCTTACTGACAATGTTTTGAACCATTCCAGTGACACTAGTTATAGATTCCGATGCTTCCCCTCAGGTTTACTGTATCCCTCTGACCTTCTTATTGACGATAAAACACAGAAATTGCATCGGAATTAAATACAAAAGGCACAATGCCGACTTAAGTACAAGAAGGCTGACTTTTCCTACTGACAATGTTTGCACCATTCCTGTGACACTAGTTATAGATTCCGATGCTTCACTTCAGGTTTACTGTATCCCATGGACCTTCTTATTGACGATGAAACACAGAAATTGCATCGGAATTAAATACAAAAAGCAAAATGCCGACTTCAGTACAAGAAGACGGACTCTTCTTTCTGACTATGTTTGAACCATTCCTGTGACACCAGTTATAGATTCCGATGCTTCACTTCAGGTTTACTGTATTCCTTGGACCTTCTTATTGACGATGAAACACAGATATTGCATCGGAATTTAATACAAAAGGCACAATACCGACTAAAGTACAAGAAGACTGATTCGTGTTAGTGACTATGTTTTGAACCATTCCTGTGACACTAGTTAGAGAATCCGATGCTTCATTTCAGGTGTACTGTATCCCTCAGACCTTCGTATTGACGATGAAACACAGTAATTGCATCGGAATTAAATTGAAAAGGGCACAATGCCGACTTAAGTACAAGAAGACTGACTCTTCCTACTGTGTATGTTTTGAACCATTCCTGTGACACTAGTAATAGATTCCGATGCTTCACTTCAGGTTTACTGTATACCTTGGACCTTCTTATTGACGATGAAACAGAGAAATTGCATCGGAATTAAATACAAAGGGCACAATGAAGACTTAAGTACAAGAAACGGACCGTTCTTACTGTCTTTGTTTTGAACCATTTCTGTGACAAAAGTTCTAGATTCCGAAGCTTCACTTCAGGTTTACTGTACCTATCTGACGATCTTATTGACGATGAAACACAGAAATTGAATCGGAATTAAATACAAAAGGCACAATGAAGACTTAAGTACAAGAAGACTGACTCTTCTTACTAACTATGTTTGAACCATTCCTGTGCCACTAGTTATAGATTCCGATGCTTCACTTCAGGTTTACTGTATCCCTTGGATCTTGTTATTGACGATGAAACACAGAAATTGCATCGGAATTAAATACCAAAAGCACAATGCTGACTTAAGTACAAGATGACTGACTCTCCTTACTGACTATGTTTGAACCATTATTGTGACACCAGTTATAGTATCCGATGCTTCACTTTAGGTTTACTGTATCCCTCTGACCATCTTATTGACGATGAAACACAGAAATTGAATCGGAATTAAATAGAAAAGGCACATTGCTGACTTAAGTACAAGAAGACTGACTCTTCTTACTGACTATATTTTGAACCATTCCTGTGACACTAGTTATAGATTCCGATGCTCCACTTCAGATTTACTGTATCCCTTGGACCTTCTTATTGACGATGAAAAACAGAAATTCCATAGGAATTAAATACAAAAGGCAAAATGCCGACTTAAGTACTAGAAGACTGACTCTTCTTACTGTCTGTGTTTGAACCATTCCTATGACACTAGTTAGGGATTCCGATGCTTCACTTCAGGTTTACTGTATCCCTTGGACCTTCTTACTGACGATGAAACACAGAAATTGCAACGGAATTAAATACAAAAGGCACAATGCCGACTTAAGTACAAGAAGACTGACTCTTCTTACTGACTTTATCTTAATCCATTCCTGTGACACTAGTTATAGATTTCGATTCCTTGCTTCAGGTTTACTGTATCCCTTGGACCTTCTTATTGACGATGAAACACAGAAATTGCATCGGAATTAAATACAAAAGGCATAATGCCGACTTAAGTACAAGAAGACTGACTCTTCTTACTGACTGTGATTCTAACCATTCCTGTGACACTAGTTGTAGATTCCGATGCTTCATTTCAGGTTTACTGAATCCCTTGGACTTTCTTCTTGACGATGAAACACAGAAATGGCATCAAAATTAAATAGAAAAGGCACAATGCCGACTTAAGTACAAGAAGACTGACTCTTCCTACTGTCTATGTTTTGAACCATTCCTGTGTCACTAGTTATAGATTCCGATGCTTCACCTCCGGTTTACTGTATCCCTCTGACCATCTTATTCACGATGAAACACAGAAATTGCATCGGAATTAAATACAAAAGGCACAATGCCGACTTAAGTACATGAAGACTGACTCTTCCTACTGTCTATGTTTTGAACCATTCCTGTGACACTAATTTTGGATTCCGATGCTTCACTTCAGGTTTACTGTATCCCTCTGACCATCGTATTCACGATGAAACACAGAAATTGAATCGGAATTAAATACAAAAGGCACAATGCCGAATTAAATACAAGAAGACTGACTCGTCTTACTGACTATGTTTTGAACCATTCCTGTGACACTAGTTATAGATTCCGATGCTTCACTTCAGCTTTACTGTATCCCTTGGACCTTCTTATTGACGACGAATCACTGAAATTGCATCGGAATTAAATAGAAAAAGCACATTGCCGACTTAAGTACAAGAAGACGGACTCTTCTTACTGACTTTATCTTAATCCATTCCTGTGACACTAGTTATAGATTACGATTCTTCGCTTCAGGTTTACTGTATCCCTTGGACCTTCTTATTGACGATGAAACACAGAAATTGCATCGGAATTAAATACAAAAGGCATAATGCCGACTTAAGTACAAGAAGACTGACTCTTCTTACTGACTGTGATTTGAACCATTCCTGTGACACTAGTTGTAGATTCCGATGCTTCATTTCAGGTTTACTGAATCCCTTGGACCTTCTTCTTGACGATGAAACAGAGAAATGGCATCAAAATTAAATAGAAAAGGCACAATGCCGACTTAAGTACAAGAAGACTGACACTTCCTACTGTCTATGTTTTGAACCATTCCTGTGACACTAGTTATAGATTCCGATGCTTCACCTCCGGTTTACTGTATCCCTCTGACCTTCTTATTGACGATGAAACACAGAAACTGCATCGGAATTAAATACAAAAGTCACAATACCGACTTAAGTACAAGAAGACTGACTCTTCTTACTGTCTATGTTTTGAACCATTCCTGTGACGCTAGTTATAGATTCCGATGCTTCACTTCAGGTTTACTGTATCACTTGGCCCTTCTCATTGACGACGAAACACAGAAATAGCGTCGGAATTAAATTGAAAAGGCACAATGCCGACTTAAGTACAAGAAGACTATCTCTTCCCACTGTCTATGATTTGTACCATTCCTGTGACACTAGTAATAGATTCCGATGCTTCACTTCATTTTTACTGTATCCTTTGCACCTTCTTAATGGCGACGAAAAACAGAAATTGCTTCGGAATTAAATAGAAAAAGGCACAATGCCGACTTAAGTACAAGAAGACTGACTCTTCCTACTGTCTATGTTTTGAACCATTCCTGTGACACTAGTTACAAATTCCGATACTTCACTTCCGGTTTACTGTATCCCTCTGACCTTCTTATTGACGATGAAACACAGAAATAGCGTCGGAATTAAATACAAAAGGCACAATGCCGACTTAAGTATAAGAAGACTATCTCTTCCTACTGTCTATGTTTTGTACCATTCCAGTGACACTAGTTACAGATTCCGATGCTTCACTTCAGGTTTACTGTATCCTTTGCACCTTCTTATTGGCGACGAAACACAGAAATTGCATCGGAATTAAATAGAAAAGGCACAATGCCGACTTAATGACAAGAAGACTAACTCTTCTTACTGTCTATGTTTTGAACCTTTCCTGTGACGCTAGTTACAGATTCTGATGCTTCACTTCAGGTATACTGTATCCCTTGGACCTTCTTATTGACGATGAAACACAGAAATTGCATCGGAGTTAAATAGAAAAGGTACAATGCCGACTTATGTACAAGGAGACTGACTCTCCTTACTGACAATGTTTTGAACCATTCCAGTGACACTAGTTATAGATTCCGATGCTTCCCCTCAGGTTTACTGTATCCCTCTGACCTTCTTATTGACGATGAAACACAGAAATCGCATCGGAATTAAATACAAAAGGCACAATGCTGACTTAAGTACAAGAAGGCTGACTTTTCCTACTGACAATGTTTGCACCATTCCTGTGACACTAGTTATAGATTCCGATGCTTCACATCAGGTTTACTGTATCCCTTGGACTTTCTTATTGACGATGAAACACAGAAATTGCATCGGAATTAAATACAAAAAGCAAAATGCCGACTTCAGTACAAGAAGACGGACTCTTCTTTCTGACTATGTTTGAACCATTCCTGTGACACCAGTTATAGATTCCGATGCTTCACTTCAGGTTTACTGTATCCCTTGGACCTTCTTATTGACGATGAAACACAGATATTGCATCGGAATTTAATACAAAAAGCACAATACCGACTAAAGTACAAGAAGACTGATTTGTCTTAGTGACTATGTTTTGAACCATTCCTGTGACACTAGTTAGAGATTCCGATGCGTCATTTCAGGTGTACTGTATCCCTCTGACCTTCGTATTGACGATGAAACACAGTAATTGCATCGGAATTAAATTGAAAAGGGCACAATGCCGACTTAAGTACAAGAAGACTGACTCTTCCTACTGTCTATGTTTTGAACCATTCCTGTGACACTAGTAATAGATTCCGATGCTTCACTTCAGGTTTACTGTATACCTTGGACCTTCTTATTGACGATGAAACACAGAAATTGCATCGGAATTAAATACAAAGGGCACAATGAAGACTTAAGTACAAGAAACGGACCGTTCTTACTGTCTTTGTTTTGAACCATTTCTGTGACAAAAGTTATAGATTCCGATGCTTCACTTCAGGTTTACTGTATCCCTCTGACGATCTTATTGACGATGAAACACAGAAATTGAATCGGAATGAAATACAAAAGGCACAATGAAGACTTAAGTACAAAAAGACTGACTCTTCTTACTGACTATGTTTGAACCATTCCTGTGCCACTAGTTATAGATTCCGATGCTTCACTTCAGGTTTACTGTATCCCTTGGATCTTCTTATTGACGATGAAACACAGAAATTGCATCGGAATTAAATACCAAAAGCACAATGCTGACTTAAGTACAAGATGACTGACTCTCCTTACTGACTATGTTTGATCCATTATTGTGACACCAGTTATAGTATCCGATGCTTCACTTCAGGTTTACTGTATCCCTTGGACCTTCTTATTGACGATGAAACACAGATATTGCATCGGAATTTAATACAAAAGGCACAATACCGACTAAAGTACAATAAGACTCATTCGTCTTAGTGACTTTGCTTTGAACCATTCCTGTGACACTAGTTAGAGATTCCGATGCTTCATTTCAGGTTTACTGTATCCCTCTGACCTTCGTATTGACGATGAAACACAGTAATTGCATCGGAATTAAATTGAAAAGGGCACAATGCCGACCTAAGTACAGGAAGACTGACTCTTCCTACTGTCTATGTTTTGAACCATTCCTGTGACACTAGTAATAGATTCCGATGCTTCACTTCAGGTTTACTGTATACCTTGGACCTTCTTATTGACGATGAAACACCAAAATTGCATCGGAATTAAATACAAAAGGCACAATGCCGACTTAAGTACAAGAAGACTGACTCTTCCTACTGTCTATGTTTTGAACCATTCCTGTGACACTAATTTTGGATTCCGATGCTTCACTTCAGGTTTACTGTATCCCTCTGACCATCTTATTGACGTTGAAACACAGAAATTGAATCGGAATTAAATACAAAAGGCAGAATGCCGAATTAAATACAAGAAGACTGACTCTTCTTACTGACTATGTTTTGAACCATTCCTGTGACACTAGTTATAGATTCCGATGCTTCACTTCAGCTTTACTGTATCCCTTGGACCTTCTTATTGACGACGAAACACTGAAATTGCATCGGAATTAAATACAAAAGGCAAAATGCCGACTTAAGTACAAGAAGACTGACTCTTCTTACTGTCTGTGTTCGAACCATTCCTATGACACTAGTTATGGATTCCGATGCTTCACTTCAGGTTTACTGTATCCCTTGGACATTCTTACTGACGATGAAACACAGAAATTGCAACGGAATTAAATACAAAAGGCACAATGCCGACTTAAGTACAAGAAGACTGACTCTTCTTACTGACTGTGATTCTAACCATTCCTGTGACACTAGTTGTAGATTCTGATGCTTCATTTCAGGTTTACTGATTCCCTTGGACCTTCTTCTTGACGATGAAACACAGAAATTGCATCGGAATTAAATAGAAAAGGCACAATGCCGACTTAAGTACAAGAAGACAGACTCTTCCTACTGTCTATGTTTTGAACCATTCCCTTGACACTAGTTATAGATTCCGATGCTTCACCTCCGGTTTACTGTATCCCTCTGACCTTCTTATTGACGATGAAACACAGAAACTGCATCGGAAATAAATACAAAAGGCACAATACCGACTTAAGTACAAGAAGACTGACTCTTCTTACTGTCTATATTTTGAACCATTCCTGTGACGCTAGTTATAGATTCCGATGTTCACTTCAGGTTTACTGTATCCATTGCACCTTCTTAATGGCGACGAAACACAGAAATTGCTTCGGAATTAAATAGAAAAAGGCACAATGCCGACTTAAGTACAAGAAGATTGACTCTTCGTACTGTCTATGTTTTGAACAATTCCTGTGACACTAGTTACAAATACCGATGCTTCACTTCAGGTTTACTGTATCCCTCTGACCTTCTTATTGACGATGAAACACAGAAATTTCATCGGAATTAAATGCAAAAGGCACAATGCCGACTGAAGCACAAGAAGACTAACTCTTCTTACTGTCTATGTTTTGAACCATTCCTGTGACGCTAGTTATAGATTCCGATGCTTCACGTCAGGTTTACTGTATCACTTGGCCCTTCTCAATGACGGCGAAGCACAGAAATAGCGTCGGAATTAAATTGAAAAGGCACAATGCCGACTTAAGTACAAGAAGACTATCTCTTCCCACTGTCTATGTTTGTACCATTCCTGTGACACTAGTTATAGATTCCGATGCTTCACTTCAGGTTTACTGTATCCATTGCACCTTCTTAATGGCGACGAAACACAGAAATTGCTTCGGAATTAAATAGAAAAAAGGCACAATGCCGACTTAAGTACAAGAAGACTGACTCTTCCTACTGTCTATGTTTTTAACCTTTCCTGTGACGCTAGTTACAGATTCTGATGCTTCACTTAAGGTTTACTGTATCCCTTGGACCTTCTTATTGACGATGAAACACAGAAATTGCATCGGAATTAAATAGAAAAGGTACAATGCCGACTTACGTACAAGGAGACCGACTCTCCTTACTGACAATGATTGGAACCATTCCAGTGACACTAGTTATAGATTCCGATGCTTCCCCTCAGGTTTACTGTATCCCTTGGACCTTCTTATTGACGATGAAACACAGAAATTACATCGGAATTTGACACAAAAGGCATAATACCGACCTAAGTACAAGAAGACTGATGCGTCTTAGTGACTATGTTTTGAACCATTCATGTGACACTAGTTAGAGATTCAGATGCTTCATTTCAGGTTTACTGTATCCCTCTGACCTTCGTATTGACGATGAAACACAGTAATTGCATCGGAATTAAATTGAAAAGGGCACAATGCCGACTTAAGTACAAGAAGACTGACTCTTCCTACTGTCTATGTTTTGAACCATTCCTGTGACACTAGTATTAGATTCCGATGCTTCACTTCAGGTTTACTGTATACCTTGGACCTTCTTATTGACGATGAAACACAGAAATTACATCGGAATTAAATACAAAAGGCACAATGAAGACTTAAGTACAAGAAACGGACCGTAATTACTGTCTTTGTTTTGATCCATTCCTGTGACAAAATTTCTAGATTCCGATGTTTCACTTCAGGTTTACTGTATCCCTCTGACGATCTTATTGACGATGAAACACAGAAATTGAATCGGAATGAAATACAAAAGGCACAATGCCGACTTAAATACAAGAAGACTGACTCTTCTTACTGACTATGTTTTGAACCATTCCTGTGACACTAGTTATAGATTCCGATGCTTCACTTCAGCTTTACTGTATCCCTTGGAAATTCTTATTGACGATGAAACACTGAAATTGCATCGGAATTAAATAGAAAAGGCACAATGCCGACTTAAGTACAAGAAGACTGACTCTTCTTACTGACTATGTTTGGAACCATTCCTGTGACACTAGTTATAGATTCTGATGTTTCACTTCAGTTATACTGTGTCCCTGTGTCCTTCGTATTGACGATGAAACACAGAAATAGCATCTGAATTAAATACAAAAGGCACAATGCCGACTTAAGTACAAGAAGACTGACTCTTCTTACTGACTATGTTTGAACCATTCCTGTGACACCAGTTATAGATTCCGATGCTTCACTTCAGGTTTACTGTATCCCTTGGACCTTCTTATTGACGATGAAACACAGAAATTGCATCGGAATTTAATACAAAAGGCACAATACCGGCTTAAGTACAAGAAGACTGACTCTTCTTACTGACTATGTTTGGAACCATTCCTGTGACACTAGTTATAGATTCCGATGCTTCACTTCAGGTTTACTGTTTACCTTGTACCTTCTTATTGACGATGAAACACAGAAATTGCATCGGAATTAAATACAAAAGGCACAATGAAGCCTTAAGTACAAGAAAACGGACAGTTCTTACTGTCTACGATTTGAACCATTCCTGTGACAAAAGTTATAGATTCCGATGCTTCACTTCAGGTTTACTGTATCCCTCTGACCATCTTATTGACGATGAAACACAGAAATTGCATCGGAATTAAATACAAAAGGCACAATGCCGACTTAAATACAAGGAGACTGACTCTTCTTACTGACTATGTTTTGAACCATTCCTGTGACACTAGTTATAGATTCCGATGCTTCACTTCAGCTTTACTGTATCCCTTGCAACTTCTTATTGACGATGAAACACTGAAATCGCATCGCAATTAAATAGAAAAGGCACAATGCCGACTTAGGTACAAGAAGACTGGCTCTTCTTAGTGACTATGCTTGGAACCATTCCTGTGACACTAGTTATAGATTCCGATGCTTCACTTCAGGTATACTGTGTCCCTGTGTCCTTCGTATTGACGATGAAACACAGAAATAGCATCTGAATAAAATACAAATTGCACAATGACGACTTAAGTACAAGAAGACTGACTCTTCTTACTGACTATGTTTTGAACCATTCCTGTGACACTAGTTGTAGATTCCGATGCTTCACTTCAGGTTTACTGTATCCCTTGGACCTTCTTATTGACGATGAAACACAGAAATTGCGTATAAATTAAATACAAAAGGCAAAATGCCGACTTAAGTACAAGAAGACTGACTCTTCTTACTGTCTATGCTTTGAATCATTCCTGTGACGCTAGTTATAGATTCCGATGCTTCACTTCGGATTTACTGTATCCCTTGGACCTTCTTATTGACGTCGAAACACATAAATTGCATCGGAATTAAATAGAAAAGTCACAATTCCGACTTATGTACAATAAGACTGTCTCTACCTACTGTCTATGTTTTGAACCATTCCTGTGACACTAGTTATGGATTCCGATGCTTCACTTCAGGTTTACTGTATCCCTTGGACCTTCTTATTGACGATGAAACACAGAAATTGCATCGGAATTAAATACAAAAGGCACAATGCCGACTTAAGTACAAGAAGACTGGCTCTTCTTACTGACTATGTTTGGAACCATTCCTGTGACACTAGTTATAGATTCCGATGCTTCGCTTCAGTTATACTGTGTCCCTGTTTCCTTCGTATTGACAATGAAACACAGAAATAGCATCTGAATTAAATACAAAAGGCACAATGCCGACTTAAGTACAATAAGACTGACTCCTCTTACTGACTATATCTTGATCCATTCCTGTGACACTAGTTATAGATTTCGATACTTCACTTCAGGTTTACTGTATCCCTTGGACCTTCTTATTGACGATGAAACACAGAAATTGCATATAAATTAAATACAAAATGCAAAATGCCGACTTAAGTACAAGAAGACTGACTCTTCTTACTGTCTATGTTTTGAATCATTCCTGTGACGCTAGTTATAGATTCCGATGCTTCCCTTCAGGTTTACTGTATCCCTTGGACCTTCTTATTGACGACGAAACGCAGAAATTGCATCAGAATTAAATAGAAAAGGCACAATTCCGACTTATGTACAAGAAGACAGTCTCTTCCTACTGTCTATGTTTTGAACCATTCCTGTGACACTAGTTATGGATTCCGATGCTTCACTTCAGGTCTACTGTATCCCTTGGACCTTCTTAGTGACGATGAAACACAGAAATTGCATCGGAATTAAATACAAAAGGCAAAATGCCGACTTAAGTACAAGAAGACTGAATCTTCTTACTGACTATACCTTGATTCATTCTTGTGACACTAGTTATAGATTTCGATACGTCACTTCAGGTTTACTGTATCCCTTGGACCTTCTTATTGACGATGAAACACGGAAATTGCATCGAAATTAAATACAAAAGGCACAATGCCGGCTTAAGTACAAGAAGACTGACTCTTCTTACTGTCTGTGATTTGAACCATTCCTGTGACCCTAGTTGTAGATTCCGATGCTTCACTTCAGGTTTACTTTATCCCTCTGACCATCTTATTGACGATGAAAAACAGAAATTTAATCGGAATGAAATACAAAAGGCACAATGCCGACTTAAATACAAGAAGACTGACTCATCTTACTGACTATGTTTTGAACCTTTCCTGTGACACTAGTTATAGACTCCGATGCTTCACTTCAGCTTTACTGTATACCTGGGACCTTCTTATTGACGATGAAACACTGAAATTGCATCGGAATTATATAGAAAAGGCACAATGCCGACTTAAGTAAAAGAAGACTGGCTCTTCTTACTGACTATGTTTGGAACCATTCCTGTGACACTAGTTATAGTTTCCGATGCTTCACTTCAGGTTTACTGTTTACCTTGTTCTTTCTTATTGACGATGAAACAGAGAAATTGCGTCGGAATTAAATACAAAAGGCACAATGAAGAGTTAAGTACAAGAAAACGGACCCTTTTTACTGTCTACGTTTTGAACCATTCCTGTGACACTAGTTATAGATTCTGATGCTTCACTTCAGGTTTACTGTTCCCCTTGGACCTTCTTATTGACGATGAAACACAGAAATTGAATCGGAATGAAATACAAAAGGCACAATGCCGACTTAAATACAAGAAGACTGACTCTTCTTACTGACTATGTTTTGAACCATTCCTGTGACACTAGTTATAGATTCCGATGCTTCACTTCAGCTTTACTGTATCCCTTGGACATTCTTATTGACGATG
This sequence comes from Schistocerca serialis cubense, assembly GCF_023864345.2. Taxonomy (NCBI): domain Eukaryota; kingdom Metazoa; phylum Arthropoda; class Insecta; order Orthoptera; family Acrididae; genus Schistocerca; species Schistocerca serialis. The sequence goes on along the minus strand of NC_064645.1, from coordinate 19,085,913 downwards.
AAACACTGAAATTGCATCGGAATTAAATAGAAAAGGCACAATGCCGACTTAAGTACAAGAAGACTGACTCTTCTTACTGACTATGTTTGGAACCATTCCTGTGACACTAGTTATTGATTCTGATGTTTCACTTCAGTTATACTGTGTCCCTGTGTCCTTCGTATTAACGATGAAACACAGAAATAGCATCTGAATTAAATACAAAAGGCACAATGCCGACTTAAGTACAAGAAGACTGAATCTTCTTACTGACTATACCTTGATTCATTCCTGTGACACTAGTTATAGATTTCGATACTTCACTTCAGGTTTACTGTATCCCTTGGACCTTCTTATTGACGATGAAACACGGAAATTGCATCGAAATTAAATACAAAAGGCACAATGAAGCCTTAAGTACAAGAAAACGGACACTTCTTACTGTCTACGTTTTGAACCATTCCTGTGACAAAAGTTATAGATTCCGATGCTTCACTTCAGGTTTACTGTATCCCTCTGACCATCTTATTGACGATGAAACACAGAAATTGCATCGGAATTAAATACAAAAGGCACAATGCCGACTTAAATACAAGCAGACTGACTCTTCTTACTGACTATGTTTTGAACCATTCCTGTGAAACTAGTTATAGATTCCGATGCTTCACTTCAGCTTTACTGTATCCCTTGCAACTTCGTATTGACGATGAAACACTGAAATCGCATCGCAATTAAATAGAAAAGGCACAATGCCGACTTAGGTACAAGAAGACTGGCTCTTCTTAGTGACTATGCTTGGAACCATTCCTGTGACACTAGTTATAGATTCCGATGCTTCACTTCAGGTATACTGTGTCCCTGTGTCCTTCGTATTGACGATGAAACACAGAAATAGCATCTGAATAAAATACAAATTGCACAATGACAACTTAAGTACAAGAAGACTGACTCTTCTTACTGACTATGTTTTGAACCATTCCTGTGACACTAGTTGTAGATTCCGATGCTTCACTTCAGGTTTACTGTAGCCCTTGGACCTTCTTATTGACTATGAAACACAGAAATTGCATATAAATTAAATACAAAAGGCAAAATGCCGACTTAAGTACAAGAAGACTGACTCTTCTTACTGTCTATGCTTTGAATCATTCCTGTGACGCTAGTTATAGATTCCGATGCTTCACTTCGGATTTACTGTATCCCTTGGACCTTCTTATTGACGACGAAACACATAAATTGCATCGGAATTAAATAGAAAAGTCACAATTCCGACTTATGTACAATAAGACTGTCTCTACCTACTGTCTATGTTTTGAAACATTCCTGTGACACTAGTTATGGATTCCGATGCTTCACTTCAGGTTTACTGTATCCCTTGGACCTTCTTATTGACGATGAAACACAGAAATTGCATCGGAATTAAATACAAAAGGCACAATGCCGACGTAAGTACAAGAAGACTGGCTCTTCTTACTGACTATGTTTGGAACCATTCCTGTGACACTAGTTATAGATTCCGATGCTTCGCTTCAGGTATACTGTGTCCCTGTTTCCTTCGTATTGACAATGAAACACAGAAATAGCATCTGAATTAAATACAAAAGGCACAATGCCGACTTAAGTACAATAAGACTGACTCCTCTTACTGACTATGTCTTGATCCATTCCTGTGACACTAGTTATAGATTTCGATACTTCACTTCAGGTTTACTGTATCCCTTGGACCTTCTTATTGACGATGAAACACAGAAATTGCATATAAATTAAATACAAAATGCAAAATGCCGACTTAAGTACAAGAAGACTGACTCTTCTTACTGTCTATGTTTTGAACCATTCCTGTGACGCTAGTTATAGATTCCGATGCTTCCCTTCAGGTTTACTGTATCCCTTGGACCTTCTTATTGACGACGAAACGCAGAAATTGCATCGGAATTAAATAGAAAAGGCACAATTCCGACTTATGTACAAGAAGACAGTCTCTTTCTACTGTCTATGTTTTGAACCATTCCTGTGACACTAGTCATGGATTCCGATGCTTCACTTCTGGTCTACTGTATACCTTGGACCTTCTTAGTGACGATGAAACACAGAAATTGCATCGGAATTAAATACAAAAGGCAAAATGCCGACTTAAGTACAAGAAGACTGAATCTTCTTACTGACTATACCTTGATTCATTCCTGTGACACTAGTTATAGATTTCGATACTTCACTTCAGGTTTACTGTATCCCTTGGACCTTCTCATTGACGATGAAACACGGAAATTGCATCGAAATTAAATACAAAAGGCACAATGCCGGCTTAAGTACAAGAAGACTGACTCTTCTTACTGTCTGTGATTTGAACCATTCCTGTGACCCTAGTTGTAGATTCCGATGCTTCACTTCAGGTTTACTTTATCCCTCTGACCATCTTATTGACGATGAAAAACAGAAATTGAATCGGAATGAAATACAAAAGGCACAATGCCGACTTAAATACAAGAAGACTGACTCTTCTTACTGACTATGTTTTGAATCATTCCTGTGACACTAGTTATAGACTCCGATGCTTCACTTCAGCTTTACTGTATCCCTGGGACCTTCTTATTGACGATGAAACACTGAAATTGCATCGGAATTATATAGAAAAGGCACAATGCCGACTTAAGTACAAGAAGACTGGCTCTTCTTACTGACTATGTTAGGAACCATTCCTGTGACACTAGTTATAGTTTCCGATGCTTCACTTCGGGTTTACTGTTTACCTTGTTCTTTCTTATTGACGATGAAACAGAGAAATTGCATCGGAATTAAATACAAAAGGCACATTGAAGAGTTAAGTACAAGAAAACGGACCCTTTTTACTGTCTACGTTTTGAACCATTCCTGTGACACTAGTTATAGATTCTGATGCTTCACTTCAGGTTTACTGTTCCCCTTGGACCTTCTTATTGACGATGAAACACAGAAATTGCATCGGAATTAAATACAATAGGCACAATGCCGACTTAAGTACAAGATGACTGAGTCTTCTTACTGACTATATCTTGATCCATTCCTGTGACTCTAGTTATAGATTTCGATACTTCACTTCAGGGTTACAGTATCCCTTGGACCTTCTTATTGACGATGAAACACAGAAATTGCATCGGAATTAAATACAAAAGGCACAATGCCGACTTCAGTACAACAAGACTGACTCTTCCTACTGTCTATGTTTTGAACCATTCCTGTGACACTAGTTATAGATTCCGATGCTTCACTTCAGGTTTACTGAATCCCTTGAACCTTCGTATTGACGATGAAACACATAAATTGCATCGGAATTAAATACAAAAGGCACAATGCTGACTTCAGTACAAGAAGACTGACTCTTCCTACTGTCTATGTTTTGAACCATTCCTGTGACACTAGTTATAGATTCCGGTGCTTCACTTCAGGTTTACTGTATCCCTTGGACTTTCTTATTGACGATGAAACAAAGAAATTGAAGCGGAATTAAATACAAAAGGCAGAATGCCGACTTAAGTACAAGAAGATTGACTCTTCTTACTGGATATGTTTTGAACCATTCTTGTGACACTAGTTATAGTTTCCGATGCTTCATTTCAGGTTTGCTGAATCCCTTGGACCTTCTTATTGACGATGAAACACAGAAATTTCATCGGAATTAAATACAAAAGGCACAATGAAGACATAAGTACAAGAAGACTGACTCTTCCTACTGTCTATGTTTTGAACCATTCCTGTGACACTAGTTATAGATTCCGATGCTTCACCTCCGGTTTACTGTATCCCTCTGACCTCCTTATTGACAATGAAACACAGAAATTGCATCGGAATTAAATAGAAAAGGCACAATGCCGACTTAAGTACAAGAAGACGGACTCTTCTTACTGTCTATGTTTTGAACCATTCCTGTGACGCTAGTTACAGATACCGATGCTTCACTTCAGGTTTACTGTATCCCTTGGACCTTCATATTGACGATGAAACACAGAAATTGCATCAGAATTAAATAGAAAAGGCACAATTCCGACTTATGTAGAAGGAGACTGACTCTCCTTACTGACTATTTTTTGAACCTTTCCTGTGACACTAGTTATAGATTCCGATGCTTCCCTAAGGTTTACTGTATCCCTCTGACCTTCTTATTGACGATGAAACACAGAAATTGCATCGGAATTAAATAGAAAAGGACATTGCCGACTTAAGTACAAGAAAACTGACTCTTCTTACTGACTATGTTCGAACCATTCCTGAGACCCTAGTTATAGGTTCCGATGCTTCACTTTAGGTTTACTGTATCCCTTGGACCTTCTTATTGACGATGAAACACAGAAATTGCATCGGAATTAAATACAAAAAGCACAATGCCGACTTAAGTACAAGAAGACTGACTCTTCTTACTGACTATGTTTGAACCATTCCTGTGACACCAGTTATAGATTCCGATGCTTCACTTCAGGTTTACTGTATCCCTTGGACCTTCTTATTGACGATGAAACACAGAAATTGCATCGGAATTTAACACAAAAGGCAGAATACCGACTGAAGTACAAGAAGACTGACTCTTCTTACTGACTATGTTTGAACCATTCCTGTGACACCAGTTATAGATTCCAATGCTTCACTTCAGGTTTACTGTATACCTTGTACCTTCTTATTGACGGTGAAACACAGAAATTGCATCGGAAATAAATACAAAAGGCACAATGAAGACTTAAGTACAAGAAAACGGACCCGTCTAACTGTCTACGTTTTGAACCATTCCTGTCACAAAAGTTCTAGATTCCGATTCTTTACTTCAGGTTTACAGTATCCCTCTGACCATCTTATTGACGATGAAACACAGAAATTAAATCGGAATTAAATACAAAAGGCACAATGCTGACTTAAATACATGAAGACTGACTCTTCTTACTGACTATATTTTGAACCATACCTGTGACACTAGTTATAGATTCCAATGCTTCACTTCAGCTTTACTGTATCCCTTGGACCTTATTATTGAAGATGAAACACTGAAATTGCATCGGAATTAAATAGAAAATGCACAATGCCGACTTAAGTACAAGAAGACTGGCTCTTCTTACTGGCTATGTCTGGAACCATTCCTGTGACACTAGTTATAGATTCCGATGCTTCACTTCTGTTTTACTGTATCCCTCTGACCTTCCTTTTGACGACGAAACACAGAAATTGCATCGGTATTAAACACAAAAGGCACAATGCCGATTTAAGTACAAGATGACTGACTCTTCTTACTTTCTATGTTTTGAACCATTCCTGTGACATAGTTATAGATTCCGATGTGTCACTTCAGGTTTACTGATTCCCTTGGACCTTCTTATTGACGATGAAACACATAAATTGCATCGGAATTAAATACAAAAGGCACAATGCCGACTTAAGTACAAGAAGACTGACTCTTCCTACTGACTATGTTTTGAACCATTCCTGTGACACTAGTTATAGATTCCGGTACTTCACTTCAGGTTTACTGTATCCCTCTGACCATCTTATTGACTATGAAACACAGAAATTGCATCGGAATTAAATACAAAAGGCACAATGCCGACTTAAATACAAGGTGACTGACTCTTCTTACTGACTATGTTTTGAACCATTCCTGTGACACTAGTTATAGATTCCGATGCTTCACTTCAGCTTTACTGTATCCCTTGCACCTTCTTATTGACGATGAAACACTGAAATCGCATCGCAATTAAATAGAAAAGGCACAATGCCGACTTAGGTACAAGAAGACTGGCTCTTCTTACTGTCTATGCTTTGAATCATTCCTGTGACGCTAGTTATAGATTCCGATGCTTCACTTCGGATTTACTGTATCCCTTGGACCTTCTTATTGATGACGAAACACATAAATTGCATCGGAATTAAATAGAAAAGTCACAATTCCGACTTATGTACAATAAGACTGTCTCTACCTACTGTCTATGTTTTGAACCATTCCTGTGACACTAGTTATGGATTCCGATGCTTCACTTCAGGTTTACTGTATCCCTTGGACCTTCTTATTGACGATGAAACTCAGAAATTGCATCGGAATTAAATACAAAAGGCACAATGCCGACTTAAGTACAAGAAGACTGGCTCTTCTTACTGACTATGTTTGGAACCATTCCTGTGACACTAGTTATAGATTCCGATGCTTCGCTTCAGGTATACTGTGTCCCTGTTTCCTTCGTATTGACAATGAAACACAGAAATAGCATCTGAATTAAATACAAAAGGCACAATGCCGACTTAAGTACAATAAGACTGACTCCTCTTACTGACTATATCTTGATCCATTCCTGTGACACTAGTTATAGATTTCGATACTTCACTTCAGGTTTACTGTATCCCTTGGACCTTCTTATTGACGATGAAACACAGAAATTGCATATAAATTAAATACAAAGTGCAAAATGCCGACTTAAGTACAAGAAGACTGACTCTTCTTACTGTCTATGTTTTGAACCATTCCTGTGACGCTAGTTATAGATTCCGATGCTTCCCTTCAGGTTTACTGTATCCCTTGGACCTTCTTATTGACGACGAAACGCAGAAATTGCATCGGAATTAAATAGAAAAGGCACAATTCCGACTTATGTACAAGAAGACAGTCCCTTCCTACTGTCTATGTTTTGAACCATTCCTGTGACACTAGTTATGGATTCCGATGCTTCACTTCAGGTCTACTATATCCCTTGGACCTTCTTAGTGACGATGAAACACAGAAATTGCATCGGAATTAAATACAAAAGGCAAAATGCCGACTTAAGTACAAGAAGACTGAATCTTCTTACTGACTATACCTTGATTCATTCCTGTGACACTAGTTATAGATTTCGATACTTCACTTCAGGTTTACTGTATCCCTTGGACCTTCTTATTGACGATGAAACACGGAAATTGCATCGAAATTAAATACAAAAGGCACAATGCCGGCTTAAGTACAAGAAGACTGACTCTTCTTACTGTCTGTGATTTGAACCATTCCTGTGACCCTAGTTGTAGATTCCGATGCTTCACATCAGGTTTACTTTATCCCTCTCACCATCTTATTGACGATGAAAAACAGAAATTGAATCGGAATGAAATACAAAAGGCACAATGCCGACTTAAATACAAGAAGACTCACTCTTCTTACTGACAATGTTTGGAACCATTCCTGTGACACTAGTTATAGTTTCCGATGCTTCACTTCGGGTTTACTGTTTACCTTGTTCTTTCTTATTGACGATGAAACAGAGAAATTGCATCGGAATTAAATACAATAGGCACAATGAAGAGTTAAGTACAAGAAAACGGACCCTTTTTACTGTCTACGTTTTGAACCATTCCTGTGACACTAGTTATAGATTCTGATGCTTAGCTTCAGGTTTACTGTTCCCCTTGGACCTTCTTATTGACGATGAAACACAGAAATTGCATCGGAATTAAATACAAAAGGCACAATGCCGACTTAAGTACAAGATGACTGAGTCTTCTTACTGACTATATCTTGATCCATTCCTGTGACTCTAGTTATAGATTTCGATACTTCACTTCAGGGTTACAGTATCCCTTGGACCTTCTTATTGACGATGAAACACAGAAATTGCATCGGAATTAAATACAAAAGGCACAATGCCGATTTAAGTACAAGAAGACTGACTCTTCGTTCTGACTGTGATTTAAACCATTCCTATGACACTAGTTGTAGATTCCGATGCTTCACTTCAGGTTTACTGTATCCCTCGGACCTTCTTATTGACGATGAAACACAGAAATTGCATCGGAATTAAGTACAAAAGGCACAATGCCGACTTAAGTACAAGATGACTGACTCTTCCTACTGTCTATGTTTTGAACCATTCCTGTGACACTAGTTATAGATTCCGATGCTTCACTTCAGGTTTACTGAATCCCTTGAACCTTCGTATTGACGATGAAACACATAAATTGCATCGGAATTAAATACAAAAGGCACAATGCTGACTTCAGTACAAGAAGACTGACTCTTCCTACTGTCTATGTTTTGAACCATTCCTGTGACACTAGTTATAGATTCCGGTGGTTCACTTCAGGTTTACTGTATCCCTTGGACCTTCTTATTGACGATGAAACAAAGAAATTGAAGCGGAATTAAATACAAAAGGCAGAATGCCGACTTAAGTACAAGAAGATTGACTCTTCTTACTGGATATGTTTTGAACCATTCCTGTGACACTAGTTATAGATTCCGATGCTTCTTTTCAGGTTTGCTGAATCCCTTGGACCTTCTTATTGACGATGAATCACAGAAATTGCATCGGAATTAAATACAAAAGGCACAATGCCGACTTAAGTACAAGAAGACTGACTCTTCCTACCGTCTATGTTTTGAACCATTCCTGTGACACTAGTTATAGATTCCGATGCTTCACCTCCGGTTTACTGTATCCCTCTGACCTCCCTATTGACAATGAAACACAGAAATTGCATCGGAATTAAATAGAAAAGGCACAATGCCGACTTAAGTATAAGAAGACTGACTCTTCTTTCTGTCTATGATTTGAACCATTCCTGTGACGCTAGTTACAGATTCCGATGCTTCACTTCAGGTTTACTGTATCCCTTGGACCTTCATATTGACGATGAAACACAGAAATTGCATCAGAATTAAATAGAAAACGCACAATTCCGACTTATGTAGAAGGAGACTGACTCTCCTTACTGACTATGTTTTGAACCTTTCCTGTGACACTAGTTATAGATTCCGATGCTTCCCTAAGGTTTACTGTATCCCTCTGACCTTCTTATTGACGATGAAACACAGAAATTGTATCGGAATTAAATAGAAAAGGACAATGCCGACTTAAGTACAAGAAAACTGACTCTTCTTACTGACTATGTTCGAACCATTCCTGAGACACTAGTTATAGGTTCCGATGCTTCACTTCAGGTTTACTGTATCCCTTGGACCTTCTTATTGACGATGAAACACAGAAATTGCATCGGAATTAAATACAAAAAGCACAATGCCGACTTAAGTACAAGAAGACTGACTCTTCTTACTGACTATGTTTGAACCATTCCTGTGACACCAGTTATAGATTCCGATGCTTCACTTCAGGTTTACTGTATCCCTTGGACCTTCTTATTGACGATGAAACACAGATATTGCATCGGAATTTAACGCAAAAGGCAGAATACCGACTTAAGTACAAGAAGACTGACTCTTCTTACTGACTATGTATGAACCATTCCTGTGACACCAGTTACAGATTCCAATGCTTCACTTCAGGTTTACTGTATACCTTGTACCTTCTTATTGACGGTGAAACACAGAAATTGCATCGGAAATAAATACAAAAGGCACAATGAAGACTTAAGTACAAGAAAACGGACCCTTCTAACTGTCTACGTTTTGAACCATTCCTGTCACAAAAGTTCTAGATTCCGATGCTTTACTTCAGGTTTACAGTATCCCTCTGACCATCTTATTGACGATGAAACACAGAAATTAAATCGGAATTAAATACAAAAGGCACAATGCTGACTTAAATACATGAAGACTGACTCTTCTTACTGACTATATTTTGAACCATACCTGTGACACTAGTTATAGATTCCAATGCTTCACTTCAGCTTTACTGTATCCCTTGGACCTTATTATTGAAGATGAAACACTGAAATTGCATCGGAATTAAATAGAAAATGCACAATGCCGACTTAAGTACAAGAAGACTGGCTCTTCTTACTGACTATGTCTGGAACCATTCCTGTGACACTAGTTATAGATTCCGATGCTTCACTTCTGTTTTACTGTATCCCTCTGACCTTCCTTTTGACGACGAAACACAGAAATTGCATCGGTATTAAACACAAAAGGCACAATGCCGACTTAAGTACAAGATGACTGACTCTTCTTACTTTCCATGTTTTGAACCATTCCTGTGACATAGTTATAGATCCCGATGTGTCACTTCAGGTTTACTTAATCCCTTGGCCCTTCTTATTGACGATGAAACACATAAATTGCATCGGAATTAAATACAAAAGGCACAATGCCGACTTAAGTACAAGAAGACTGACTCTTCCTACTGTCTATGTTTTTAACCATTCCTGTGACACTAGTTATAGATTCCGGTACTTCACTTCAGGTTTACTGTATCTCTTCGACCTTCTAATTGACGATGAAACACAGAAATTGCATCGGAATTAAATACAAAAGGCACAATGCCGATTTAAGTACAAGAAGAGTGACGCTTCTTACCGACCATGTTTTGAACCATTCCTGTGACACTAGTTATAGATTCCGATGCTTCACTTCAGGTTTACTGAAACCCTTGGACCTTCTTATTGACGATGAAACACAAAAATTGCATCGGAATTAAATACAAAAGCACAATGCCAACTTTAGTACAAGATGTCTGACTCTTCTTACTGTCTATATTTGAACCATTCCTGTGACACTAGTTATAGATTCCGATGCTTCACTTCAGGTTTACTGTATCACGTGGACCTTCTTATTGACGACGAAACACCGAAATTGCGTCGGAATTAGATAGAAAAGGCACAATGCCGACTTAAGTATAAGAAGACTACCTCTTCCTACTGTCAATGTTTTGAACCATTCCTGTGACACTAGTTTTAGATTCCGATGCTTCCCCTCCGGTTTACTGTATTCCTCTGACCTCCGTATTGACAATGAAACACAGAAATTGCATCGGAATTAAATAGAAAAAGCACAATGCTGACTTAAGTACAAGTAGACTGACTCTTCTTACTGTCTATGTTTTGAACCATTCCTGTGACGCTAGTTACAGATTCCGATGCTTCACTTCAGGTTTACTGTATCCCATGGGCTTTCATATTGACGATGAAACACAGAAATTGCATCAATTAGAAAAGGCACAATGCCGACTTATGTACAAGGAGACTGACTCTCCTTACTGACCATGATTTGAACCATTCCTGTGAAACTAGTTATAGATTCCGAAGCTTCACCTCAGGTTTACTGTATCCCTCTGACCTTCTTATTGACGACGAAACACAGAAATTGCATCGGAATTAAATGGAAAAGGCTCAATGCCGACTTAAGTACAAGAAGACTGACTCTTCTTACTGACTATGTTTGAACCATTCCTGTGACACTAGTTATAGGTTCCGAAGCTTCACTTCAGGTTTACTGTATCCCTTGGACCTTCTTATTGACGATGAGACACAGAAATTGCATCGGAATTAAATACAAAGAGCACAATGCCGACTTAAGTACAAGAAGACTGACTCTTCTTACTGACTATGTTTGAACCATTCCTGTGACACCAGTAATAGATTCCGATGCTTCACTTCAGGTTTACTGTATCCCCCTGACCTTCTAATTGACAATGAAACACAGAAATTGCATCGGAATTAAACACAAAAGGCACAATGCCGACTTAAGTACAAGATGACTGGCTCTTCCTACTGTCTATGTTTTGAACCATTCCTGTGACACTAGTTATAGATTCCGATGCTTCACTTCAGGTTTACTGAATCCCTTGGACCTTCTTATTGACGATGAAACACAGAAATTGAATCGGAATTAAATACAAAAGGCACAATGCCGACTTAAGTACACGAAGACTGACTCTTCCTACTGTCTATGTTTTGAACCATTCCTGTGGCACTAGTTATAGATTCCGGTACCTCACTTGAGGTTTGCTGTATCCCTTCGACCTTCTTATTGACGATGAAACACAGATTTTGCATCGGAATTAAATACAAAATACACAATGCCGACTTAAGTACAAGAAGACTGACTCTTCTTACTGACTATGTTTTGAACCATTCCTGTGACACTAGTTATAGATTCCGATGCTTCACTTCAGGTTTACTGAATCCCTTGGACCTTCTTATTGACGATGAAACACAGAAATTGCATCGGAATTAAAAACAAAAGGTACAATGCCGACTTAAGTACAAGAAGACTGACTCTTCTTACTGTCTATGTTTTGAACCATTCCTGAGACAATAGTTATAGATTCCGATGCTTCACTTCAGGTTAACTGTATCACATGGACCTTCTTATTGACGACGAACCACCGAAATTGCGTCGGAATTAGATAGAAAAGGCACAATGCCGACATAAGTACAAGAAGACTACCTCTTCCTACTGCCTGTGTTTTGAACCATTCCTGTGACACTAGTTTTAGATTCCGATGCTTCTCCTACGGTTTACTGTATCCCTCTGACCTCCTTATTGACGATGAAACACAGATATTGCATCGGAATTAAATAGAAAAGACACAATGCCGACTTAAGTACAAGAAGACTGACTCTTCTTACTGACTATGTTTTGAACCATTCCTGTGACGCTAGTTACAGATTCCGATGCTTCACTTCAGGTTTACTGTATCCCTTGGACCTTCTTATTGACGATGAAATACAGAAATTGCATCGGAATTAATTACAAAGAGCACAATGCCGACCTAAGTACAAGAAGACTGACTCTTCTTACTGACTTTCTTTGAACCATTCCTGTGACACCAGTTATAGATTCCGATGCTTCACTTCAGGTTCACTGTATGCCTTGGACCTTCGTATTGACGATGAAACACAGAAATTGCATCGGAATTTAATACAAAAGACACAATACCGACTTGAGTAGAGAAGACTGTCTATGTTTTGAACCATTCCTGTGACACTAGTTATAGGTTCCGATGCTTCACTTCAGGTTTACTGTATCCCTTGGACCTTCTTATTGCCGACGAACCACAGAAATAGCGTCGGAATTAAATAGAAAATGCACAATGCCGACATAAGTACAAGAAGACTATTTCTTCCTACTGTCTATGCTTTGTACCATTCCTGTGACACTAGTTATAGATTCCGATGCTTCACTTCAGGTTTACTGTATCCGTTGGACCGTCTTATTGACGATGAAGCACAGAAATTGCATCGGAATTAAATACAAAAGTCATAATGCCGACTTAAGTACAAGAAGACTGACTCTTCTTACTGACTATGTTTTGAACCATTCCTGTAAGACTACTTGTAGATTCCGATGCTTCACTTCAGGTTTACTGTATCCCTTAGACCTTCTTATTGACGATGAAACACAGAAATTGCATCGGAATTAAATAGAAAGGGCACAATGCCGACTTAAGTACAAGAAGACTGACTCTTCCTATTGTCTATGTTTTGAACCATTCCTGTCACACGAGTTATAGATTCCGACGCTTCACCTCCGGTTTACTGTATCCCTCTGACCTTCCTATTGACGATGATACACAGAAATTGCATCGGAATTAAATAGAAAAGGCGCAATGCCGACTTAAGTACAAGAAGGGTGACTCTTCTTACTGTCTATGATTTGAACCATTCCTGTGACGCTAGTTACAGATTCCGATGCTTCACTCCATGTTTACTGTATCCCTTGGACCTTCTTATTGACGATGAAACAGAGAAAATGAATCGGAATTAAATAGAAAAGGCACAATGCAGACTTAAGTACAAGAAGACTGACTCTCCTTACTGACTATATTTTGAACCATTCCTGTGACATTAGTTATGGATTCCGATGCTTTTCTCAGGTTTACTGTATACCTCTGACCTACTTATTGACGATGAAACACAGAAATTGAATCGCAATTAAATACAAAATTCACAATGCCGACTTAAATACAAATACACTGACTCTTCTTACTGACAATGCTTTGAACCATTCCTGTGACACTAGTTACAGATTCCGATGCTTCACGTCAGCTTTACTGTATCCGTTGGTCCTTCTTATTGACGATGAAACACTGAAATTGCATCGGAATTAAATAGAAAAGGCACGATGCCGACTTAAGAACAAGAGGGCTGACTCTTCTTACTGGCTATGTTTGGAACCATTCCTGTGACACTAGTTTTAGATTCCGATGGTACACTTCAGGTTTACTGTGTCCCTCTGACCTCCTTATTGACGATGAAACACAGAAATTGCATTGGAATTAAATAGAAAAGACACAATGCCGACTTATGTACAAGGAGACTGACCCTCCTTACTGACTATGTTTTGAACCATTCCTGTGACACTAGTGGCAGATTCCGATGCTTCACTTCAAGTTTACTGTTTCCCTTCGACCTTCTTATTGACGATGAAACACAGAAATTGCATTGGAATTAAATAGAAAAGACACAATGCCGACTTATGTACAAGGAGACTGACTCTCCTTACTGACTATGTTTTGAACCATTCCTGTGACACTAGTTATAGATTCCGATGCTTCACCTCAGGTTTACTGTATCCCTCTGACCTTCTTATTGACGATGAAACACACAAATTGCATCGGAATTAAATAGAAAAGGCACAATGCCGACTTAAGTACAAGAAGACTGATTCTTCTTACTGACTATGTTTGAACCATTCCTGTGACACTAGTTACAGGTTCCAATGCTTCACTTCAGGTTTACTGTATCCCTTGGACCTTCTTATTGATGATGAAACACAGAAATTGCATCGGAATTTAATACAAAAGGCACAATACCGACTTAAGTACAAGAATACTGACTGTTCTTACTGTCTATGTTTTGAACCATTCCTGTGACACTAGTTATAGATTCCAATGCTTCACTTCGGGTTTACTGTGTACCTTGTACCTTCTTGTTGACGATGAAACACAGAAATTGCATCGGAATTAAATACAAAATTCACAATGAAGACTTAAGTACAAGAAGACGGACCCTTCTTACTGTCTACGTTTTGAACCATTCCTGTGACAAAAGTTCTCGATTCCGATGCTTCACTTCAGGTTTACTGTATCCCTCTGACCATCTTATTGACGATGAAACACAGAAATTGAATCGGAATTAAATAGAAAAGGCACAATTCCGACTTATGTACAAGAAGACTGTCTCTTCCTACTGTCTATGTTTTGAACCATTCCCGTGACACTAGTTATGGATTCCGATGCTTCACTTCACGTTTACTGTATCCCTTGGACCTTCTAATTGTCGATGAAACACCGAAATTGCATCGGAATTAAATACAAAAGGCACAATGCCGACTTAAGTACAAGAAGACTGACTCTTCTTACTGACTATATCCTGATCCATTCCTGTGACACTAGTTATAGATTTCGATACTTCACTTCAGGTTTACTGTATCCTTTGGAACTTCTTATTGACGATGAAATACGGAAATTGCATCGGAATTAAAAACAAAAGGCACAATGCCGACTTAAGTACAAGAACACTGACTCTTCTTACTGACTGTGATTTGAACCATTCCTGTGACACTAGTTCTTGATTCCGATGCTTCACTTCAGGTTTACTGTATCCCTCTGACCATCTTACTGACGATGAAACACAGAAATTGAATCGGAATTAAATAGAAAAGGCACAATTCCGACTTATGTACAAGAAGACTGTCTCTTCCTACTGTCTATGTTTTGAACCATTCCCGTGACACTAGTTATGGATTCCGATGCTTCACTTCACGTTTACTGTATCCCTTGGACCTTCTAATTGTCGATGAAACACCGAAATTGCATCGGAATTAAATACAAAAGGCACAATGCCGACTTAAGTACAAGAAGACTGACTCTTCTTACTGACTATATCCTGATCCATTCCTGTGACACTAGTTATAGATTTCGATACTTCACTTCAGGTTTACTGTATCCTTTGGAACTTCTTATTGACGATGAAATACGGAAATTGCATCGGAATTAAAAACAAAAGGCACAATGCCGACTTAAGTACAAGAACACTGACTCTTCTTACTGACTATGTTTTGAACCATTCCTGTGACACTAGTTATAGATTCCGATGCTTCTCTTCAGGTTTACTGAAACCCTTGGACCTTCTTATTGACGATGAAACACAGACATTGCATCGGAATTAAATACAAAAGGCACAATGCCGACTTAAGTACGAGATGACTGACTCTTCTCACTGTCTATATTTGAGCCATTCCTCTGACACTAGTTATAGATTCCAAAGCTTCACTTCAGGTTTATTGTATCACGTGGACCTTCTTATTGACGACGAAACACCGAAATTGCGTCGGAATTAGATAGAAAAGGCACAATGCCGACCTAAGTACAAGAAGACTACCTCTTCCTACTGTCTATGTTTAGAACCATTCCTGTGACACTAGTTATAGGATCCGAAGCTTCACTTCAGGTTTACTGTATCCCTTGGACCTTCTTATTGACGACGAACCACAGAAATAGCGTCGGAATTAAATAGAAAATGCACAATGTCGACTTAAGTACAAGAAGATTGACTCTTCTCACTGACTATGTTTTGAACCGTTCCTGTGACACTAATTATGGATTCCGATGCTTTAGTTCCGGCTTACTGTATCCCTTGGACCTCCGTATTGACAATGAAACACAGAAATTGCATCGGAATTAAATACAAAAGGCACAATGCCGACCTAAGGTCAAGAAGACTGACTCTTCCTACTGTCTATGTTTTGAACCATTCCTGTGACATTAGGTATAGATTCCGATGCTTTACTTCAGGTTTACTGTATCCTTTGCACCTTCTTATTGGCGACGTACACAGAAATTGCTTCGGAATTAAATAGAAAGGGCACAATGCCGATTTAAGTACAAGAAGTCTGACTCATCCTACTGTCTATGTTTTGAACCATTCCTGTCACACGAGTTATAGATTCCGATGCTTCACCTCCGGTTACTGTATCCCTCTGACCTTCCTATAGACGATGATACACAGAAATTGCATCGGAATTAAATAGAAAAGGCGCAATGCCGACTTATGTACAAGAAGGGTGACTCTTCTTTCTGTCTATGTTTTGAACCATTCCTGTGACGCTAGTTACAGATTCCGATGCTTCACTTCAGGTTTACTGTATCCCTTGGACCTTATTATTGACGATGAAACACAGAAATTGCAGCGGAATTAAATACAAAAAGCATAATCCGACATAAGTACAAGAAGACTGACTCTTCTTACTGACTATGTTTGAACCATTCCTGTGACACCAGTTATAGATTCCGATGCTTCACTTCTGGTTTACTGTATCCCTTGGACCTTCTTATTGACGATGAAACACAGTAATTGCATCGGAAAGAAATACAAAACGCACAATCCGACTTAAGTACAAGAGGACTGACTCTTCTTACTGACTATGTTTGAACCATTCCTGAGACACCAGTTACAGATTCCGATGCTTCACTTCAGGTTTACTGTATCCCTCTGACCTTCTTATTGACGACGAAACACAGAAATTGCATCGGAATTAAATGGAAAAGGCTCAATGCCGACTTAAGTACAAGAAGACTGACTCTTCTTACTGACTATGTTTGAACCATTCCTGTGACACCAGTAATAGATTCCGATGCTTCACTTCAGGTTTACTGTATCCCCCTGACCTTCTAATTGACAATGAAACACAGAAATTGCATCGGAATTAAACACAAAAGGCACAATGCCGACTTAAGTACAAGATGACTGGCTCTTCCTACTGTCTATGTTTTGAACCATTCCTGTGACACTAGTTATAGATTCCGATGCTTCACTTCAGGTTTACTGAATCCCTTGGACCTTCTTATTGACGATGAAACACAGAAATTGAATCGGAATTAAATACAAAAGGCACAATGCCGACTTAAGTACACGAAGACTGACTCTTCCTACTGTCTATGTTTTGAACCATTCCTGTGGCACTAGTTATAGATTCCGGTACCTCACTTGAGGTTTGCTGTATCCCTTCGACCTTCTTATTGACGATGAAACACAGAATTTGCATCGGAATTAAATACAAAATACACAATGCCGACTTAAGTACAAGAAGACTGACTCTTCTTACTGACTATGTTTTGAACCATTCCTGTGACACTAGTTATAGATTCCGATGCTTCACTTCAGGTTTACTGAATCCCTTGGACCTTCTTATTGACGATGAAACACAGAAATTGCATCGGAATTAAAAACAAAAGGTACAATGCCGACTTAAGTACAAGAAGACTGACTCTTCTTACTGTCTATGTTTTGAACCATTCCTGAGACAATAGTTATAGATTCCGATGCTTCACTTCAGGTTAACTGTATCACATGGACCTTCTTATTGACGACGAACCACCGAAATTGCGTCGGAATTAGATAGAAAAGGCACAATGCCGACATAAGTACAAGAAGACTACCTCTTCCTACTGTCTGTGTTTTGAACCATTCCTGTGACACTAGTTTTAGATTCCGATGCTTCTCCTACGGTTTACTGTATCCCTCTGACCTCCTTATTGACGATGAAACACAGATATTGCATCGGAATTAAATAGAAAAGACACAATGCCGACTTAAGTACAAGAAGACTGACTCTTCTTACTGACTATGTTTTGAACCATTCCTGTGACGCTAGTTACAGATTCCGATGCTTCACTTCAGGTTTACTGTATCCCTTGGACCTTCTTATTGACGATGAAATACAGAAATTGCATCGGAATTAATTACAAAGAGCACAATGCCGACCTAAGTACAAGAAGACTGACTCTTCTTACTGACTTTCTTTGAACCATTCCTGTGACACCAGTTATAGATTCCGATGCTTCACTTCAGGTTCACTGTATGCCTTGGACCTTCGTATTGACGATGAAACACAGAAATTGCATCGGAATTTAATACAAAAGGCACAATACCGACTTGAGTAGAGAAGACTGTCTATGTTTTGAACCATTCCTGTGACACTAGTTATAGGTTCCGATGCTTCACTTCAGGTTTACTGTATCCCTTGGACCTTCTTATTGCCGACGAACCACAGAAATAGCGTCGGAATTAAATAGAAAATGCACAATGCCGACATAAGTACAAGAAGACTATTTCTTCCTACTGTCTATGCTTTGTACCATTCCTGTGACACTAGTTATAGATTCCGATGCTTCACTTCAGGTTTACTGTATCCGTTGGACCGTCTTATTGACGATGAAGCACAGAAATTGCATCGGAATTAAATACAAAAGTCATAATGCCGACTTAAGTACAAGAAGACTGACTCTTCTTACTGACTATGTTTTGAACCATTCCTGTAAGACTACTTGTAGATTCCGATGCTTCACTTCAGGTTTACTGTATCCCTTAGACCTTCTTATTGACGATGAAACACAGAAATTGCATCGGAATTAAATAGAAAGGGCACAATGCCGACTTAAGTACAAGAAGACTGACTCTTCCTATTGTCTATGTTTTGAACCATTCCTGTCACACGAGTTATAGATTCCGACGCTTCACCTCCGGTTTACTGTATCCCTCTGACCTTCCTATTGACGATGATACACAGAAATTGCATCGGAATTAAATAGAAAAGGCGCAATGCCGACTTAAGTACAAGAAGGGTGACTCTTCTTACTGTCTATGATTTGAACCATTCCTGTGACGCTAGTTACAGATTCCGATGCTTCACTCCATGTTTACTGTATCCCTTGGACCTTCTTATTGACGATGAAACAGAGAAAATGAATCGGAATTAAATAGAAAAGGCACAATGCAGACTTAAGTACAAGAAGACTGACTCTCCTTACTGACTAAATTTTGAACCATTCCTGTGTCATTAGTTATGGATTCCGATGCTTTTCTCAGGTTTACTGTATACCTCTGACCTACTTATTGACGATGAAACACAGAAATTGAATCGCAATTAAATACAAAATTCACAATGCCGACTTAAATACAAATACACTGACTCTTCTTACTGACAATGCTTTGAACCATTCCTGTGACACTAGTTACAGATTCCGATGCTTCACGTCAGCTTTACTGTATCCGTTGGACCTTCTTATTGACGATGAAACACTGAAATTGCATCGGAATTAAATAGAAAAGGCACAATGCCGACTTAAGAACAAGAGGGCTGACTCTTCTTACTGGCTATGTTTGGAACCATTCCTGTGACACTAGTTTTAGATTCCGATGGTACACTTCAGGTTTACTGTGTCCCTCTGACCTCCTTATTGACGATGAAACACAGAAATTGCATTGGAATTAAATAGAAAAGACACAATGCCGACTTATGTACAAGGAGACTGACTCTCCTTACTGACTATGTTTTGAACCATTCCTGTGACACTAGTGGCAGATTCCGATGCTTCACTTCAAGTTTACTGTTTCCCTTCGACCTTCTTATTGACGATGAAACACAGAAATTGCATTGGAATTAAATAGAAAAGACACAATGCCGACTTATGTACAAGGAGACTGTCTCTCCTTACTGACTATGTTTTGAACCATTCCTGTGACACTAGTTATAGATTCCGATGCTTCACCTCAGGTTTACTGTATCCCTCTGACCTTCTTATTGACGATGAAACACACAAATTGCATCGGAATTAAATAGAAAAGGCACAATGCCGACTTAAGTACAAGAAGACTGATTCTTCTTACTGACTATGTTTGAACCATTCCTGTGACACTAGTTACAGGTTCCAATGCTTCACTTCAGGTTTACTGTATCCCTTGGACCTTCTTATTGATGATGAAACACAGAAATTGCATCGGAATTTAATACAAAAGGCACAATACCGACTTAAGTACAAGAATACTGACTGTTCTTACTGTCTATGTTTTGAACCATTCCTGTGACACTAGTTATAGATTCCAATGCTTCACTTCGGGTTTACTGTGTACCTTGTACCTTCTTGTTGACGATGAAACACAGAAATTGCATCGGAATTAAATACAAAATTCACAATGAAGACTTAAGTACAAGAAGACGGACCCTTCTTACTGTCTACGTTTTGAACCATTCCTGTGACAAAAGTTCTCGATTCCGATGCTTCACTTCAGGTTTACTGTATCCCTCTGACCATCTTATTGACGATGAAACACAAAAATTGAATCGGAATTAAATAGAAAAGGCACAATTCCGACTTATGTACAAGAAGACTGTCTCTTCCTACTGTCTATGTTTTGAACCATTCCCGTGACACTAGTTATGGATTCCGATGCTTCACTTCACGTTTACTGTATCCCTTGGACCTTCTAATTGTCGATGAAACACCGAAATTTCATCGGAATTAAATACAAAAGGCACAATGCCGACTTAAGTACAAGAAGACTGACTCTTCTTACTGACTATATCCTGATCCATTCCTGTGACACTAGTTATAGATTTCGATACTTCACTTCAGGTTTACTGTATCCTTTGGAACTTCTTATTGACGATGAAATACGGAAATTGCATCGGAATTAAAAACAAAAGGCACAATGCCGACTTAAGTACAAGAACACTGACTCTTCTTACTGACTGTGATTTGAACCATTCCTGTGACACTAGTTCTTGATTCCGATGCTTCACTTCATGTTTACTGTATCCCTCTGACCTTCTTATTGACGATGAAACACAGAAATTGCATCGGAATTACATACAAAAGGCACAATGCCGACTTAAGTACAAGATGACTGACTCTTCTTACTGACTATGTTTTGAACCATTCCTGTGACACTAGTTATAGATTCCGATGCTTCTCTTCAGGTTTACTGAAACCCTTGGACCTTCTTATTGACGATGAAACACAGACATTGCATCGGAATTAAATACAAAAGGCACAATGCCGACTTAAGTACGAGATGACTGACTCTTCTCACTGTCTATATTTGAGCCATTCCTCTGACACTAGTTATAGATTCCAAAGCTTCACTTCAGGTTTATTGTATCACGTGGACCTTCTTATTGACGACGAAACACCGAAATTGCGTCGGAATTAGATAGAAAAGGCACAATGCCGACCTAAGTACAAGAAGACTACCTCTTCCTACTGTCTATGTTTAGAACCATTCCTGTGACACTAGTTATAGGATCCGAAGCTTCACTTCAGGTTTACTGTATCCCTTGGACCTTCTTATTGACGACGAACCACAGAAATAGCGTCGGAATTAAATAGAAAATGCACAATGCCGACTTAAGTACAAGAAGACTATTTCTTCCTATTGTCTATGTTTTGTACCATTCCTGTGACACTAGTTATAGATTCCGATGCATCACTTCAGGTTTTCTGTATCCGTTGGACCTTCTTATTGAGGATGAAGCACAGAAATTGCATCGGAATTAAATACAAAAGGCATAATGCCGACTTAAGTACAAGAAGACTGACTCTTCTTACTGACTATGTTTTGAACCATTCCTGTGAGACTAGTTGTAGATTCCGTGCTTCACTTCAGGTTTACTGTATCCCTTGGAACTTCTTATTGACGATGAAGCACAGAAATTGCATCGGAATTAAATACAAAAGGCACAATGTCGACTTAAGTACAAGAAGATTGACTCTTCTCACTGACTATGTTTTGAACCGTTCCTGTGACACTAATTATGGATTCCGATGCTTTAGTTCCGGCTTACTGTATCCCTTGGACCTCCGTATTGACAATGAAACACAGAAATTGCATCGGAATTAAATACAAAAGGCACAATGCCGACCTAAGGTCAAGAAGACTGACTCTTCCTACTGTCTATGTTTTGAACCATTCCTATGACATTAGTTATAGATTCCGATGCTTTACTTCAGGTTTACTGTATCCTTTGCACCTTCTTATTGGCGACGAAACACAGAAATTGCTTCGGAATTAAATAGAAAGGGCACAATGCCGATTTAAGTACAAGAAGTCTGACTCATCCTACTGTCTATGTTTTGAACCATTCCTGTCACACGAGTTATAGATTCCGATGCTTCACCTCCGGTTACTGTATCCCTCTGACCTTCCTATAGACGATGATACACAGAAATTGCATCGGAATTAAATAGAAAAGGCGCAATGCCGACTTATGTACAAGAAGGGTGACTCTTCTTTCTGTCTATGTTTTGAACCATTCCTGTGACGCTAGTTACAGATTCCGATGCTTCACTTCAGGTTTACTGTATCCCTTGGACCTTCTTATTGACGATGAAACACAGAAATTGCAGCGGAATTAAATACAAAAAGCATAATCCGACATAAGTACAAGAAGACTGACTCTTCTTACTGACTATGTTTGAACCATTCCTGTGACACCAGTTATAGATTCCGATGCTTCACTTCTGGTTTACTGTATCCCTTGGACCTTCTTATTGACGATGAAACACAGTAATTGCATCGGAATGAAATACAAAACGCACAATCCGACTTAAGTACAAGAGGACTGACTCTTCTTACTGACTATGTTTGAACCATTCCTGAGACACCAGTTACAGATTCCGATGCTTCACTTCAGGTTTACTGTATCACTTGGACCTTCTTATTTACGATGAAACACAGAAATTGCATCGGAATTAAATACAAAAGGCACATTACCGACTTAAGTACAAGAAGACTGACTCGTCTTACTGACTATGTTTTGAACCATTCCTGTGATTCTTGTTTGAGATTCCGATGCTTCATTTCAGGTTTACTGTATCCCTCTGACCTTCATATTGACGATGAAACACAGTAATTGCATCGGAATTAAATTGAAAAGGGCAAAATGCCGACTTAAGTACAAGAAGACTGACTCTTCTTACTGTCTATGTTTTGAACCATTCCTGTGACTCTAGTTATAGATTCAGATGCTTCACTGCAGGTTCACTGTATACCTTGGACCTTCTTATTGACGATGAAAAACAGAAATTGAATCGGAATTAAATACAAAAGGCACAATGAAGACTTAAGTACAAGAAGACGGACCCTTCTTACTGTCTATGTTTTGAACCATTCCTGTGACAAAAGTTCTAGATTCCGATGCTTCACTTCGGGTTTACTGTATCCCTCTGACCATCTTATTGACGATGAAACACAGAAATTGAATCGCAATTAAATACAAAAGGCACAATGCCGACTTAAATACCAATAGACTGACTCTTCTTTATGACATTGTTTTGAACCATTCCTGTGACACTAGTTACAGATTCCGATTCTTCATGTCAGCTTTACTGGATCCGTTGGACCTTCTTATTGACGATGAAACACTGAAATTGCATCGGAATTAAATAGAAAAGGCACAATGCCGACTTAAGAACAAGAAGACTGACTCTTCTTACTGGCTATGTTTGGAACCATTCCTGTGACACTAGTTATAGATTCCGATGCTACACTTCAGGTTTACTGTGTCCCTCTGACCTCCTTATTGACGATGAAACACAGAAATTGCATCGGAATTAAATAGAAAAGGCACAATGCCGACTTAAGTACAAGAAGACTGACTCTTCTTACTGTCTTTGTTTTGAACCATTCCTGTGACGCTAGTTACAGATTACGATGCTTCACTTCATGTTTATTGTATGCCACTGACCATCTTATTGACGATGAAACACAGAAATTGAATCAGAATTAAATACAAATGGCACAATGCCGACTTAAATACATGAAGACTGACTCTTCTTACTGACTATGTTTTGAACCATTGCTGTGACACTATTTATAGACTCCGATGCTTCACTTCAGCTTTATTGTATCCCTTGGACCTTCTTATTGACGATGAAACACTGAAATTGCATCGGAATTAAATAGAAAAGGCACAATGCCGACTTAAGTACAAGAAGACTGCCTCTTCTTACTGACTATGTTTGGAACCATTCCTGTGACACTAGTTATAGATTCCGATGCTTCGCATCAGGTATACTGTGTCCCTGTGTCCTTTGTATTGACGATGAAACACAGAAATAGCATCTGAATTAAATACAAAAGGCACAATGCCGACTTAAGTACAAGAAAACTGACTCTTCTTACTGACTATGTTTTGAACCATTCCAGTGACACTAGTTATAGATTCCGATGCTTCACTTCAGGTTTACTGTATCCCTTGGACCTTCGTACTGACGATGAAACACGGAAATTGCATATAAAATAAATACAAAAGGCAAAATGCCGACTTAAGTACAAGAAGACTGACTCTTCTTACTGTCTATGTTTTGAACCATTCCTGTGACGCTAGTTATTGATTCCGATGCTTCACTTCAAGTTTACTGTATCCCTTGGACCTTCTTGTTGACGACGAAACACAGAAATTGCATCGGAATTAAATAGAAAAGCACAATTCCGACTTATGTACAAGAAGACTGTCTCTTCCTACTGTCTATGTTTTGAACCATTCCCGTGACACTAGTTATGGATTCCGATTCTTCACTTCAGGTTAACTGTATCCCTTGGACCTTCTAATTGTCGATGAAACACAGAAATTCCATCGGAATTAAATACAAAAGGCACAATGCCGACTTAAGTACAAGAAGACTGACTCTTCTTACTGACTATATCCTGATCCATTCCTGTGACACTAGTTATAGATTTCGATACTTCACTTCAGGTTTACTGTATCCCTTGGACCTTCTTATTGACGATGAAACACAGAAATTGCATCGGAATTAAAAACAAAAGGCACAATGCCGACTTAAGTACAAGAAGACTGACTCTTCTTACTGACTGTGATTGGAAACATTCCTGTGACACTAGTTCTAGATTCCGATGCTTCACTTCAGGTTTACTGTATCCCTCTGACCTTCTTATTGACGATGAAACACAGAAATTGCATCGGAATTAAATACAAAAGGCACAATGCCGACTTAAGTACAAGATGACTGACTCTTCCTAATGTCTATGTTTGAACCATTCCTGTGACACTAGTTATAGATTCCGATGCTTCACTTCAGGTTTACTGAATCCCTGGGACCTTCTTATTGACGATGAAACACATAAATTGCATTGGAATTAAATACAAAAGGCACGATGCCGACTTAAGTACAAGAAGACTGACTCTACCTACTGTCTATGTTTTGAACCATTCCTGTGACACTACTTATAGATTCCGGTACTTCACTTCAGGTTTACTGTATCCCTTCGACCTTCTTATTGACGATGAAACTCAGAATTTGCATCGGAATTAAATACAAAAGTCACAATGGCGACTTAAGTACAAGAAGACTGACACTTCTTACTGACTATGTTTTGAACCATTCCTGTGACACTAGTAATAGATTCCGATGCTTCACTTCAGGTTTACTGAAACCCTTGGACCTTCCTATTGACGATGAAACACAGAAATTGCATCGGAATTAAATACAAAAGGCACAATGCCGACTTAAGTACGAGATGACTGACTCTTCTTACTGTCTATATTTGAACCATTCCTCTGACACTAGTTATGGATTCCGATGCTTCACTTCAGGTTTACTGTATCACGTGGCCCTTCTTATTGACGACGAAACACCGAAATTGCGTCGGAATTAGATAGAAAAGCACAATGCCGACCTAAGTACAAGAAGACTACCTCTTCCTACTATCTATGTTTTGAACCATTCCTGTGACACTAGTTTTAGATTCCGATGCTTCACTTCAGGTTTACTGTATCCCTCTGACCTTCTTATTGACTATGAAACACAGATATTGAATCGGAATTAAATACAAAAGGCGCAAAGCCGACTTAAGTACAAGAAGACTGACTCTTCCTACTGTCTATGTTTTGAACCATTCCTGTGAAACTAGTTATAGATTCCGATGCTTCACTTCAGGCTTACTGTATCCCTTGGACATTCTTGTTAACGATGAAACACAGAGATTGCATCGGAATTAAATACAAAAGGCACAATGCCGACTTAAGTACAAGAAGACTGACTCTTCTTACTGGCTTTGTTTTGAACCATTCCTGTGACACTAGTTATAGATTCCGATGATTCACTTCAGGTTCACTGTATCACTTGGACCTTCTTATTGACGACGAACCACAGAAATAGCGTCGGAATTAAATAGAAAAGGCACAATGCCGACTTAAGTACAAGAAGACTATTTCTTCCTACTGTCTATGTTTTGTACCATTCCTGTGATACTAGTTATAGATTCTGATGCTTCACAGCAGGTTTACTGTATCCCTCTGACCTCCTTACTGACGATGAAACACAGAAATTGCATCGGAATTAAATAGAAATGGCACAATGCCGACTTAAGTACAAGAAGAGTGACTCTTCTTACTGTCTATAATTTGAACTATTCCTGTGACACTAGTTATAGATTCCGATGGTTCACATCAGGTTTACTGTATCACGTGAACCCTCTTATTGACGACGAAACAACGAAATTGCGTCGGAATTAGATAGAAAAAGCACAATGCCGACTTAAGTACAAGAAGACTACCTTTTGCTACTGTCTATGTTTTGAACCATTCCTGTGACACTAGTTTTAGTTTCCGATGCTTCGCCTTCGGTTTACTGTATCCCTCTGACCTCCTTATTGACGATGAAACACAGAAATTGCATCGGAATTAAATGGAAAAAGCACAATGCCGACTTAAGTACAAGAAGACTGACTCTTCTTACTGTCTATATTTTGAACCATTCCTGTGACGCTAGTTATAGATTCCGATGCTTCACTTCAGGTTTACTGTATCCCTTGGACCTTCTTATTGACGATGAAACACAAAAATTGCATCGGAATTTAATACGAAAGGCACAATACCGACTTAAGTAGAGTAGACTGTCTATGTTTTGAACCATTCCTGTGACACTAGTTATAGGTTCCGATGCTTCACTTCAGGTTTACTGTATCCGTTGGACCTTCTTATTGAGGATGAAGCACAGAAATTTCATCGGAATTAAATAAAAAAGGCATAATGCCGACTTAAGTACATGAAGACAGACTCTTCTTACTGACTATGTTTTGAACCATTCCTGTGAGACTAGTTGTAGATTCCGATGCTTCACTTCAGGTTTACTGTATCCCTTGGACCTTCTTATTGACGATGAAACACAGAAATTGCATCGGAATTAAATACAAAAGGCACAATGTCGACTTAAGTACAAGAAGACTGACTCTTCCCACTGACTATGACTTTAACCGTTCCTGTGACACTAATTATGGATTCCGATGCTTCAGTTCCGGCTTACTGTATCCCTTGGACATCCGTATTGACAATGAAACACAGAAATTGCATCGGAATTAAATACAAAAGCCACAATGCCGACCTAAGTACAAGAAGACTGACTCTTCCTACTGTCTATGTTTTGAACCATTCCTGTGACATTAGTTACAGATTCCGATGCTTTACTTCAGGTTTACTGTATCCTTTGCACCTTCTTATTGGCGACGAAACACAGAAATTGCATCGGAATTAAATAGAAAGTGCACAATGCCGACTTAAGTGCAAGAAGTCTGACTCTTCCTACTGTCTATGTTTTGAACCATTCCTGTCACACGAGTTATAGATTCCGATGCTTCACCTCCGGTTACTGTATCCCTCTGACCTTCCTATTGACGATGATACACAGAAATTGCATCGAAATTAAATAGAAAAGACGCAATGCCGACTTATGTACAAGAAGGGTGACTCTTCTTACTGTCTATGTTTTGAACCATTCGTGTGACGCTAGTTACAAATTCCGATGCTTCACCTCAGGTTTACTGTATTCCTTGGACCTTCTTATTGACGATGAAACACAGAAATTGCATCGGAATTAAATACAAAAAGCACAATCCGACTTAAGTACATGACGACTGACTCTTCTTACTGATTATGTTTGAACCATTCCTGTGACACCAGCTATAGATTCCGATGCTTCACTTCTGGGTTACTGTATCCCTTGGACCTTCTTGTTGACGACGAAACACAGAAATTGCATCGGAATTAAATAGAAAAGCACAATTCCGACTTATGTACAAGAAGACTGTCTCTTCCTACTGTCTATGTTTTGAACCATTCCCGTGACACTAGTTATGGATTCCGTTTCTTCACTTCAGGTTAACTGTATCCCTTGGACCTTCTAATTGTCGATGAAACACAGAAATTCCATCGGAATTAAATACAAAAGGCACAATGCCGTCTTAAGTACAAGAAGACTGACTCTTCTTACTGACTATATCCTGATCCATTCCTGTGACACTAGTTATAGATTTCGATACTTCACTTCAGGTTTACTGTATCCCTTGGACCTTCTTATTGACGATGAAACACAGAAATTGCATCGGAATTAAAAACAAAAGGCACAATGCCGACTTAAGTACAAGAAGACTGACTCTTCTTACTGACTGTGATTGGAAACATTCCTGTGACACTAGTTCTAGATTCCGATGCTTCACTTCAGGTTTACTGTATCCCTCTGACCTTCTTATTGACGATGAAACACAGAAATTGCATCGGAATTAAATACAAAAGGCACAATGCCGACTTAAGTACAAGATGACTGACTCCTCCTAATGTCTATGTTTGAACCATTCCTGTGACACTAGTTATAGATTCCGATGCTTCACTTCAGGTTTACTGAATCCCTGGGACCTTCTTATTGACGATGAAACACATAAATTGCATTGGAATTAAATACAAAAGGCACGATGCCGACTTAAGTACAAGAAGACTGACTCTACCTACTGTCTATGTTTTGAACCATTCCTGTGACACTACTTATAGATTCCGGTACTTCACTTCAGGTTTACTGTATCCCTTCGACCTTCTTATTGACGATGAAACTCAGAATTTGCATCGGAATTAAATACAAAAGTCACAATGGCGACTTAAGTACAAGAAGACTGACACTTCTTACTGACTATGTTTTGAACCATTCCTGTGACACTAGTAATAGATTCCGATGCTTCACTTCAGGTTTACTGAAACCCTTGGACCTTCCTATTGACGATGAAACACAGAAATTGCATCGGAATTAAATACAAAAGGCACAATGCCGACTTAAGTACGAGATGACTGACTCTTCTTACTGTCTATATTTGAACCATTCCTCTGACACTAGTTATGGATTCCGATGCTTCACTTCAGGTTTACTGTATCACGTGGCCCTTCTTATTGACGACGAAACACCGAAATTGCGTCGGAATTCGATAGAAAAGCACAATGCCGACCTAAGTACAAGAAGACTACCTCTTCCTACTATCTATGTTTTGAACCATTCCTGTGACACTAGTTTTAGATTCCGATGCTTCACTTCAGGTTTACTGTATCCCTCTGACCTTCTTATTGCCGATGAAACACAGATATTGAATCGGAATTAAATACAAAAGGCGCAATGCCGACTTAAGTACAAGAAGACTGACTCTTCCTACTGTCTATGTTTTGAACCATTCCTGTGAAACTAGTTATAGATTCCGATGCTTCACTTCAGGCTTACTGTATCCCTTGGACATTCTTGTTAACGATGAAACACAGAGATTGCATCGGAATTAAATACAAAAGGCACAATGCCGACTTAAGTACAAGAAGACTGACTCTTCTTACTGGCTTTGTTTTGAACCATTCCTGTGACACTAGTTATAGATTCCGATGATTCACTTCAGGTTCACTGTATCACTTGGACCTTCTTATTGACGACGAACCACAGAAATAGCGTCGGAATTAAATAGAAAAGGCACAATGCCGACTTAAGTACAAGAAGACTATTTATTCCTACTGTCTATGTTTTGTACCATTCCTGTGACACTAGTTATAGATTCTGATGCTTCACAGCAGGTTTACTGTATACCTCTGACCTCCTTACTGACGATGAAACACAGAAATTGCATCGGAATTAAATAGAAATGGCACAATGCCGACTTAAGTACAAGAAGAGTGACTCTTCTTACTGTCTATAATTTGAACTATTCCTGTGACACTAGTTATAGATTCCGATGGTTCACATCAGGTTTACTGTATCACGTGAACCCTCTTATTGACGACGAAACACCGAAATTGCGTCGGAATTAGATAGAAAAAGCACAATGCCGACTTAAGTACAAGAAGACTACCTTTTGCTACTGTCTATGTTTTGAACCATTCCTGTGACACTAGTTTTAGTTTCCGATGCTTCGCCTTCGGTTTACTGTATCCCTCTGACCTCCTTATTGACGATGAAACACAGAAATTGCATCGGAATTAAATGGAAAAAGCACAATGCCGACTTAAGTACAAGAAGACTGACTCTTCTTACTGTCTATATTTTGAACCATTCCTGTGACGCTAGTTATAGATTCCGATGCTTCACTTCAGGTTTACTGTATCCCTTGGACCTTCTTATTGACGATGAAACACAAAAATTGCATCGGAATTTAATACAAAAGGCACAATACCGACTTCAGTAGAGAAGACTGTCTATGTTTTGAACCATTCCTGTGACACTAGTTATAGGTTCCGATGCTTCACTTCAGGTTTACTGTATCCGTTGGACCTTCTTATTGAGGATGAAGCACAGAAATTTCATCGGAATTAAATAAAAAAGGCATAATGCCGACTTAAGTACATGAAGACAGACTCTTCTTACTGACTATGTTTTGAACCATTCCTGTGAGACTAGTTGTAGATTCCGATGCTTCACTTCAGGTTTACTGTATCCCTTGGACCTTCTTATTGACGATGAAACACAGAAATTGCATCGGAATTAAATACAAAAGGCACAATGTCGACTTAAGTACAAGAAGACTGACTCTTCCCACTGACTATGACTTTAACCGTTCCTGTGACACTAATTATGGATTCCGATGCTTCAGTTCCGGCTTACTGTATCCCTTGGACATCCGTATTGACAATGAAACACAGAAATTGCATCGGAATTAAATACAAAAGCCACAATGCCGACCTAAGTACAAGAAGACTGACTCTTCCTACTGTCTATGTTTTGAACCATTCCTGTGACATTAGTTACAGATTCCGATGCTTTACTTCAGGTTTACTGTATCCTTTGCACCTTCTTATTGGCGACGAAACACAGAAATTGCATCGGAATTAAATAGAAGGTGCACAATGCCGACTTAAGTGCAAGAAGTCTGACTCTTCCTACTGTCTATGTTTTGAACCATTCCTGTCACACGAGTTATAGATTCCGATGCTTCACCTCCGGTTACTGTATCCCTCTGACCTTCCTATTGACGATGATACACAGAAATTGCATCGAAATTAAATAGAAAAGACGCAATGCCGACTTATGTACAAGAAGGGTGACTCTTCTTACTGTCTATGTTTTGAACCATTCGTGTGACGCTAGTTACAAATTCCGATGCTTCACCTCAGGTTTACTGTATTCCTTGGACCTTCTTATTGACGATGAAACACAGAAATTGCATCGGAATTAAAAACAAAAAGCACAATCCGACTTAAGTACATGACGACTGACTCTTCTTACTGATTATGTTTGAACCATTCCTGTGACACCAGCTATAGATTCCGATGCTTCACTTCTGGTTTACTGTATCCCTTGGACCTTCTTATTGACGATGAAACACAGTAATTGCATCGGAATTAAATACAAAACGCACAATCCGACTTAAGTACAAGATGACTGACTCTTCTTACTGACTATGTTTGAACCATTCCTGTGACACCAGTTATAGATTCCGATGCTGCACTTCAGGTTTACTGTATCCCTTGGACCTTCTTACTTACGATGAAACACAGAAATTGCATCGGAATTAAATACAAAAGACACATTACCGACTTACGTACAAGAAGATGGACCCTTCTTATTGTCTATGTTTTGAACCATTCCTGTGACAAAAGTTCTAGATTCCGATGCTTCACCTCAGGTTTACTGTATCCCTCTGACCATCTTATTGACGATGAAACACAGAAATTGAATCGCAATTAAATACAAAAGGCACAATGCCAACTTAAATACCAATAGACTGACTCTTCTTTATGACAATGATTTGAACCATTCCTGTGACACTAGTTACAGATTCCGATGCTTCACGTCAGCCTTACTGTATCCGTTGGACCTTCTTATTGACGATGAAACACTGAAATTGCATCGGAATTAAATAGAAAAGGCACAATGCCGACTTAAGAACAAGAAGACTGACTCTTCTTACTGGCTATGTTGGGAACCATTCCTGTGACACTAGTTATAGATTCCGATGCTCCACTTCAGGTTTACTGTATCCCTTGGACCTTCTTGTTGACAATGAAACACAGAAATTGCATCGGAATTAAATACAAAAGGCACAGTGCCAACTTAAGTACATGAAGACTGACTCTTCCTACTGTCTATGGTTTGAACGATTCCTGTGACATTAGTTATGGATTCCGATGCTTCACTTCAGGTGTACTGTATCGTTTGGACCTTCTTATTGGCGACGAAACACAGAAATTGCATCGGAATTAAGTAGAAAATGCACAATGCCGACTTCAGTAAAAGAAGTCTGACTCTTCCTACTGTCCATGTTTTGAACCATTCCTGTGAAACTAGTTTGAATTCCGATGCTTCACCTCAGGTTCACTGTATCCCTCGCAACTTCTAATTGACGATGAAACACAGATATTGCATCGGAATTGAAACAGAAAAGGCACAATGCCGTCTTAAGTACAAGCAGACTGACTCTTCTTAGTGTCTATGCTTTGAACCATTCCTGTGACGCTAGTTACACATTCCGATGCTTCACTTCAGGTTTACTGTATCCCTTGGACCTTCTTAATTATGATGAAACACAGGAATTGCATCGGAATTAAATACAAAAGGCACAGTGCCGACTTAAGTACAAGAAGACTGACTCTTCTTACTGACAATGTGTTGAACCATTCCTGTGACACTAGTTGGAGATTCCAATGCTTCACTTCATGTTTACTGTATCCCTCTGACCTTGTTATTGACGATGAAACACAGTTATTGCATCGGAATTAAATAGAAAAGACACAATGCCGACTTAAGTAAAAGAAGTCTGACTCTTCCTACTGTCTATGTTTTGAACCTTTCCTGGGACACTAGTTATACACTCCTGGAAATTGAAATAAGAACACCGTGAATTCATTGTCCCAGGAAGGGGAAACTTTATTTACACATTCCTGGGGTCAGATACATCACATGATCACACTGACAGAACCACAGGCACATAGACACAGGCAACAGAGCATGCACAATGTCGGCACTAGTACAGTGTATATCCACCTTTCGCAGCAATGCAGGCTGCTATTCTCCCATGGAGACGATCGTAGAGATGCTGGATGTAGTCCTGTGGAACGGCTTGCCATGCCATTTCCACCTGGCGCCTCAGTTGGACCAGCTTTCGTGCTGGACGTGCAGACCGCGTGAGACGACGCTTCATCCAGTCCCAAACATGCTCAATGGGGGACAGATCCGGAGATCTTGCTGGCCAGGGTAGTTGACTTACACCTTCTAGAGCACGTTGGGTGGCACGGGATATATGCGGACGTGCATTGTCCTGTTGGAACAGCAAGTTCCCTTGCCGGTCTAGGAGTGGTAGAACGATGGGTTCGATGACGGTTTGGATGTACCGTGCACTATTCAGTGTCCCCTCGACGATCACCAGTGGTGTACGGCCAGTGTAGGAGATCGCTCCCCACACCATGATGCCGGGTGTTGGCCCTGTGTGCCTCGGTCGTATGCAGTCCTGATTGTGGCGCTCACCTGCACGGCGCCAAACACGCATACGGCCATCATTGGCACCAAGGAAGAAGCGACTCTCATCGCTGAAGACGACACGTCTCCATTCGTCCCTCCGTTCACGCCTGTCGCGACACCACTGGAGGCGGGCTGCACGATGTTGGGGCGTGAGCGGAAGACGGCCTAACGGTGTGCGGGACCGTAGCCCAGCTTCATGGAGACGGTTGCGAATGGTCCTCGCCGATACCCCAGGAGCAACAGTGTCCCTAATTTGCTGGGAAGTGGCGGTGCGGTCCCCTACGGCACTGCGTAGGATCCTACGGTCTTGGCGTGCATCCGTGCGTCGCTGCGGTCCGGTCCCAGGTCGACGGGCACGTGCACCTTCCGCCGACCACTGGCGACAACATCGATGTACTGTGGAGACCTCACGCCCCACGTGTTGAGCAATTCGGCGGTACGTCCACCCGGCCTCCCGCATGCCCACTATACGCCCTCGCTCAAAGTCCGTGAACTGCACATACGGTTCACGTCCACGCTGTCGCGGCATGCTACCAGTGTTAAAGACTGCGATGGAGCTCCGTATGCCACGGCAAATTGGCTGACACTGACGGCGGCGGTGCACAAATGCTGCGCAGCTAGCGCCATTCGACGGCCAACACCGCGGTTCCTGGTGTGTCCGCTGTGCCGTGCGTGTGATCATTGCTTGTACAGCCCTCTCGCAGTGTCCGGAGCAAGTATGGTGGGTCTGACACACACGTGTCAATGTGTTCTTTTTTCCATTTCCAGGAGTGTAGATTCAGATGCTTCACCTCAGGTTCACTGTATCCCTCTGACTTTCTTATTGACGATGAAACACAGAAATTGCATGGGAATTAAATAGAAAAGGCACAATGCCGTCTTAAGTACAAGCAGACTGACTCTTCTTTCTGTCTATGTTTTGAACCATTCCTGTGACACTAGTTATAGATTTCGATGCTTCACTTCAGGTTTACTGTATACATTGGACCTGCTTATTGACGATGAAATACAGAAATTGCATCTGAATTAAATACAAAAGGCACAATGCCGACTTAAGTACAAGAACACTGACTCTTCTTACTGACTATACCTTCATCAATTCCTGTGACACTAGTTATAGATTCTGATGCTTCACTTCAGGTTTACTGTATCCCTCTGACCTTCTTATTAACGATGAAACACAGATATTGCATCGGAATTAAACACGAAAGGCACAATGCCGTCTTAAGTACAAGAAGACTGACTCTTCCTACTGTCTATGTTTTGAACGAATCCTGTGACATTAGTTATAGATTCCGATGCTTCACATCAGGTTAACTGTATCCCTTGGACCTTCTTATTGACGAAGAAACACAGAAATTGCATCGCAATTAAATAGAAAAAGCACAATGCCGTCTTAAGTACAAGCAGACTGACTCATCTTACTGACTATGTGATGAACCATTCCTGTTACACTAGTTAGAGATTCCGATGTTTCACTTCAGGTTTACTGTATCCCTCTGACATTTTTTATTGACTATGAAGCACAGTAATTGCATCGGAATTAAATTGAAAAGGGCACAATGCCGACTTGAGTACAAGAAGACTGACTCTTCTTACTGTCTATGTTTTGAACCATTCCTGTGACAAAAGTTCTAGATTCCGATGCTTCACTTAAGGTTTACTGTATCACATGGAACTTCTTATTGACGATGAATCACAGAAATTGGATCGGAATTAAATGCAAAATTCTAAATGCCGACTTATGTACCAGAAGACTGTCTCTTCCTACTGTCTATGTTTTGCACCATTCCTGTGACACTAGTTATGGATTCCGATGCTTCACTGCAGGTTTACTGTATCCCTTGGACCTTCTTATTGACGATGAAATACAGAAATTGCATCTGAATTAAATACAAAAGGCACAATGCCGACTTAAGTACAAGAACACTGACTCTTCTTACTGACTATACCTTGATCAATTCCTGTGACACTAGTTATAGATTCTGATGCTTCACTTCAGGTTTACTGTATCCCTAGGACCTTTTTATTGACGATGAAACACAGAAATTGCATCGGAACTAAATACAAAAGGAACAATGCCGACTTAAGTACATGAAGACTGACTCTTCCTACTGTCTATGTTTTGAACGATTCCTGTGACATTAGTTATGGATTCCGATGCTTCACTTCAGGTGTACTGTATCCTTTGGACCTTCTTATTGGCGACTAAACACAGAAATTGCATCGGAATTGAGTAGAAAATGCACAATGCCGACTTAAGTAAAAGAAGTCTGACTCTTCCTACTGTCTATGTTTTGAACCATTCCTGTGACACTAGTTATAGATTCCGATGCTTCACCTCAGGTTCACTGTATACCTCGGACCTTCTAATTGACGATGAACCACAGAAATTGCATCGGAATTGAAATAGAAAAGGCACAATGCCGTCTTAAGTACAAGCAGACTGACTCTTCTTAGTGGCTATGCTTTGAACCATTCCTGTGACGCTAGTTACACATTCCGATGCTTCACTTCAGGTTTACTGTATACCTTGGACCTGCTTATTGACGATGAAACACAGAAATGACATCGGAATTAAATACAAAAGCACAATGAATACTAAAGTACAAGAAGACGGACCCTTCTTAGTGTCTATGTTTTGAACCATTCCTGTGACAAAAGTTCTAGATTCCGATGCTTCACTTCAGGTTTACTGTATCCCTTGGGACTTCTTATTGACGATGAATCACAGAAATTGCATCGGAATTAAATACAAAAGTCTAAATGCCAACTTATGTACAAGAAGACTGTCTCTTCCTACTGTCTATGTTTTGACCCATTCCTGTGACACTAGTTATGGATTCCGATGCTTCACTGCAGGGTTACTGTATCCCTTGGACCTTCTTATTGACGATGAAATACAGAAATAGCATCGGAATTAAATACAAAAGGCACAATGCCGACTTAAGTATAACAACACTGACTCTTCTTACTGACTATACCTTGATCAATTCCTGTGACACTAGTTATAGATTCCGATGCTTCACCTCATGTTCACTGTATCCCTCAGACCTTCTTATTGACGATGAAACACAGAAATTGCATCGGAATTTAATAGAAAAGGCACAATGCCGTGTTAAGTACAAGCAGACTGACTCTTCTTAGTGTCTATGTTTTGAACCATTCCTGTGACGCTAGTTACAGATTCCGATGCTTCACTTCAGATTTACTGTGTCCCTTGGACCTTCTTATTGAGGAAGAAACACAGAAATTGCATCGCAATTAAATAGAAAAAGCACAATTCCGTCTTAAGTACAAGCAGACTGACTCATCTTACTGACTATGTGATGAACCATTCCTGTTACACTAGTTAGAGATTCCGATGTTTCACTTCAGGTTTACTATATCTGTCTGACTTTTTTTATTGACGATGAAACACAGTAATTGCATAGGAATTAAATTGAAAAGGGCACAATGCCGACGTAAGTACAAGAAGACTGACTCTTCTTACTGTCTATGTTTTGAACCATTCCTGTGACACTAGTTATAGATTCCGATGCTCCACTTCAGGTTTACTGTATCCCTTGGACCTTCTTATTGACGATGAAACACAGGAATTGCATCGGAATTAAATACAAAAGGCACAATGCTGACTTAAGTACAAGAAGACAGACTCTTCTTATTGAGTATGATTTGAACCTTTCCTGTGACACTAGTAATAGATTCCTATGCTTCATTCAGGTTTACTGTATCCCTTGGACCTTCTTATTGACGATGAAACACATAGTGCATCGGAATTAAATACAAAAGGCACAATGCCAACTTAAGTACATGAAGACTGTCTCTTCCTACTGTCTATGATTTGAACCAATCCTGTGACACTAGTTATAGATTCCAATGCTTCACTTCAGATTTACTGTATCCTTTGGACCTTCTTATTTGCGGCGAAACACAGAAATTGCATCGGAATTAAATAGAAAAAGCACAATGCCGACTTAAGTTCAAGAAGACTGACTCGTCCTACTGTCTATGTTTTGAACCATTCCTGTGACACTAGTTATAGAC